>NC_053159.1:171245402-172445402 GCF_016835505.1 Polypterus senegalus
ATGGCTGCAAAGCCCCATCTTCAGGAGCCGTCCCTCCTGTGTCCTTGTGGTCACCTCCATTAGCCTCCATTTAAAATGCTAATTGGTTATTAGAGAAACCTTTGCAATTACTTTAGTCCCACTGAAACCTGTAATTGTGTACCTTGGCTTACAAGGCATTCCTAAGTATAATTCTGGCTCTAAAGAGGCCAGGTTTCAAAGAAGAGGCCATATCTGAAACTGTCAAATAAAAAGAAAAGATAAAAATGGGCAAAATAACGCAGACATTGGACAGAAAAGTGCCTTATGGCCAACCTCCTGGAGTTGTCTTTTTCTCTTTTGCAGACAACACTAAGATTTGGTGTGTGTTTAAGGAAGAAGCCAACTGAGAACTTTTATAGCAAGGGTCCCCAACTCTTATCCTGGGGCTCTACTCTGGTTGCAGGTTTTCATTCTAACCCTTTTCTTAATCAGTGATCTGTTTTTGCTGCTAATTAACTTATTTTGCCTTCATTTTAATTGACTTGCTATTTAAGACTCGGATCCCTTAATTATTTCTTTTTTACTTAATCAGCAACCAAATCATAATGAGATACAAAATGAGCCGACATATGACCAGCTAACCTGTGTTCATAATGCAAAATCTGAAAATAAAGAAAGGTGAAGGTCTCAGTAATGGAGGTCTACTCAGGTCCACAAAACATTTTGATGATATTCTTAGAAAAAATGAAATCAAGCATTCTGGAAATGTCTGCTGTGGCAGAATGAGAGCACCAACAAGCCATGGAATTAAATGACGGCTTTAATTAACAATAAGAATCATCTTCTAATTAAGAAACTGGTTGGAGTTTGGGGCCCTGACTTAGCTGGTCATCCTGTTGGGTCACTTCAAATATATCTCAATACTGCTCAGGTGCTGTTAGAGGGGAAAAAAGAAACAATTCAGAGGATGGCGTCATTAAAATCAAAGAGGGAAGAGGTTACGTAGCAGCAAAGACTGGTCACTAATTAAAAAGATTGTTAGAATGAAACTTGCAGCCCTCCTGGACCAGAGTTGGATGATCCTACTGAAAGGAGTTTGTTTCTCAGACTACACAGTCGGATGGCCTTCTCCTCTTATACTGTTTGCCATCTTGGCCTTTCTTTGCTGGTCAGATCAGTCTGCCCTCTGCTCTCAAGACAGTAACAGCCAACTCGATTCTTGGCAATCTGTCGCATGGAATGACCTTCATTCTGCAAAACAACAATAGGCTGCCTTGTATCCTGAGAAAGCTGAACTTTAAGAATGTCGTTATCTTGAAACAAACTGAACAGAATAGAATAGCAGGTTTCAGCAATGCTGTTTGATTTACAAAGGTGTCTCTAATAGCCAATTAGCATTTAAATGAGTAATTAAGGAGAAACGAATGACTATTAAGTTGACTATTAGGACACTGAAGGAATGGCTACAGAAAATGGGGCTTTGCAGTCATACAGTATATGAATTCAAAATCAGTCACTTCACGCAGTAATGGCCATTAGCAACACTAGTCATGACTTGGCTATATTTACAGTATAAATCAATTTAGTGGTAGCTTGATAATCTCAATTTCTATCAAAAGGGTGAAAAGTTCTGGGTGTGTTCAGACTTTTGACTAGTACTGTGTGTGCATCTGTTTTTTTTGTATATATTTATCTATATATAAAATATATATATATATATATCTGTATATACTGTATATACTAGGGGGCTGTGCCCTACTCACTTCGCTCACCCATCCCACAACCCCTACCCTTGGGGCGCACTTCACTCTAGCCACTTCATGTCTCTGCTGCTCGTGTTGTAAATGGGGGGGGTGGGGGTGCTGAACGCACGCTAAGGAGATGCAGATGGATCAGCTGCTGGCTGCTACCGAGCTGCGTGTTCTGCTTGTCACGCTGTGCGCCGATCATTTAAAAGCCTGTACAGCTGCTGTCCGTTTGTCTCACTTTCTTGTCACATGGGACATTAAAGTGTCTCCGAGAAATTGTTTGTAAGTAGGGTGTGACATGCAAGAAGTCTCGCGGGACTTCATAGTGTCTCTCCGAGATGATCATGTCTCGACCCAAAACAAGGCACTCCTCACTCACTTTCCAGCCTCGGGGCTTATCTACATCCGCTTAGCTAGCAAACGAGAGAACTACTTAACGGATTTACATCTGTTTTTTCTAGAATTTGTTTGAACATTCTGGTTGATTTTGCAACTTCTCTCATCGTGCTGAGTATCATAGTTCACTTGCAGGAGCGATATATTCACGCTAATGTGAGACAGAGGCTGTGGGCCGAGGGGAGGAGGCGTGACGCCAGGATTTAGGAGCCGGTCTACCTCTGCGTTTTGGAGCGTAACTTGCCTCCGCCTAGCTAGCTATACCTTTTTCTTTATTGATTTTTAAAGTCTGACCTTTTTCACTACTACGCAGGTGGAGCCGCGAGGAATGGCTAGTATATTATATAGAGCCTTTCATCTATCTATCTATCTATCTATCTATCTATCTATCTATCTATCTATCTATCTATCTATCTATCTATCTATCTATCTATCTATCTATCTATCTATCTATCTCGGCCAGATTAAGACCTATGGAAACCCTAAGCACTTAAGATTTTGGTGCCCCCTATATATATCTAATTCAAAATATAAACAATAATAAACTGTAAAGTTTTATATTTCAAAATTAAGCAAAGCATAGTAGGATTTGAGGGATATGGGAGCTCCATTTTGAGGAACCTGGTTCAGTTGCACTGTTTGCAGTTTTGCACCATACGGTCTCTGGTTCCCCCCACCCCTTCACTTGATGCCCTAAGAACATGCTTATTTTGCATAATGGTTAATCCAGCCCTGGTAAACTGCATATATTTTGTTCAAAAATGGTGCAATCCTATGTCAGAGCAACCATGTTCATTAGACTTTGGCTTTAACTAGACTGACAGCAGAGCGCTGCACTGTGTGTGTTCAAATAACCCATAAGCCATTGCAAACATGTTACATTACCTCAGCCACTATCCACTGCGGTGGCACGGTGTTGGTAGCGCTGCTGCCTCGCTTTAAGGAGACCTGGGTTAACTTCCCAGGTCCTCCCTGCGTGGAGTTTGCATCTTCTCCCCATGTCTGCATGGATTTTCTCCCACAGTCCAAAGACATGCAGGTTAGGTGCATTGGTGATCCTAAATTGTCCCTAGTGTTTGCTTGGTGTGTGTGCCCTGTAGTGGGCTGGCACCCTGCCTAAGATTTGTTCCTGCCTTGCGCCCTCTGCTGGCTGGGATTGGCTCCAGCAGACCTCCGTGATCCTGGGTTGGAGAATGACTGACTGACTAATTTTAAAGTTGCATTTACTTTTTGATTTTCTCTCCTATATATTTACGTACACAGACACTGTATGTACTGTGTTTCTATATAACTATACAAAAAATAAGTGAAACTAAATATATAAATATACAGTACATAAAATATGTGAAACTGTGTGTGCGTATATGTATGTCATTCTCAAATCCACTTAATCCATTTCAGGGTTGTTGGGTGCTGAAGTCTATTCCTGCAGAACTGGTACAGGGTGCCAGCTTATTGTTGGCCCCACTCGTGCACATCATTAAATATATTTGAATATATGCAATTTACACCTTTATATGTGTCATAACCTCTTCTACCATTTAAATCTATTTGAGTAGTTCACTCTGGTCTCTGGAAACTGAACTAATTAATGCCAGCAAATTAAGCAGATGGTATCCAAGAGTTTTCAGCACACAACATAAAAGCCAACATATATTTGACCCCGGCAGTTCGAGGCCTAAAGTGTTGCCTCACCCAAGCAGCATGTTCAGTGTTAGTTGCGAAAATGCATGGCTTCACCCATCTCTCAATGCTCGCAGCATCTCTCAGTGAGTACACTGAGCGGCCCACCTTCCTTAGCGTGTCCCCTCGTTATCACTAATGAGCATATCCTCCTTCTCGTGAATCATTACTTGAATACATACAACAACAGTGTTCGTGAAATGTTGTTGATGAGAACCTCTCCCCTCTAATGCTTTGCGTCCATTTTAAGTTCTGACTTGTAAGGTCAGAGGTCGTGCTTCACAGTGGTGGCCACAAAGTGTCAAAATGCAGTCTGTAAACCTTCATGAACTGTAAGTATGTAGAAATAAAAGAATTAAGGTGTATTTAAATTTTTCTGAGGGGGTACTAAGCATTTATGGAGTGTGGGAGATGGCCCGGACACAGACAGGTAGACATCGACAGTTCACCCAATTCACGTTTAATCTGCATATTTACTAAAGGGTGTCCCAAAATTCACACAAGTAATTTTGATAGAGAACACAGGTTTTTAATTAAAAATTGTAAATTTTTAATTAATTCATAAATAATACAGTATAGGGTTATGTATTGAATAGCATATCGGGTAAATATCCTCCATGGCTTTGCTGGCACATACGCACTCTTTTGTCGAAATTTTCCATGACCGTTTTGCATAAATGTGGCTGAATTTCATTGATACAGTGCTCAATTTCCTCCTTCAAGGAGTGGGTGGTCGTGGGCTTGATGGCATAAACCTTAGACTTCGAAAAACCCCAAAGAAAAAAGTCCAATGGCATTAAATCGCATGATCTGGGCGGCCAATTCTGGTCACCAAAACGGGAAATTACACGACCAGGAAATGACTCATGCAGTAATTGAATTGTTTCTCGGGCTGTAAGGCATGTGGCACCGTCTTGTTGAAACCACATGTCGTCTACATCCATATCTTGCAAGTTAGGCACAAAAAGCTGGATTATCATGTCGCAATAGCGAGCACCATTAACTGCTATTGCCTGACCAGCCGCATTTTCAAAGAAGAATGGTCTGATGATGCCTCCAGCCCAAAATCCGCACCAAACAGTGACACGTTGTGGATGCATTTGTTTCTCAACAATCACTCGTGGATTTTCTGAACCCCTAATGCGACAATTTTGACGATTAACGAAGCCATCGAGATGAAAATGAGCCTCATCGCTGAAGAAAACTTCCGAAAAAGTTGATGAAGTTAAATCACTATTCCAACCATATTTTGTACGAACATTGCGAACTGTAGTTGCCAAACCTTCATTATTTTTAAAATATTGCTCAACAATGAAAATGCGTTGTTCTTTCGTGTAGCGCTCCATTTTTAATAACCCTGAACTGTGATCTATCACGCTGTCTTTTTTTTTCGTTGGTGCACAAATGGCGCCAAAATCAAATCTTGCGTGAATTTTGGGACACCCTTTATTTACAAAGGTGCACACACAACCTCAAACTCCCCCAAAGTCCAGGCCTCATAATGCCTCTCTCTTCTCTTCAGGCTGCCTCCACTCCTCTCTTCCAAGACTTCGTCCTTCTTCCACCCGACTCCAGCCATTGAATAAAGAGAGGCGGCCCCTTTTATCTCCACCCGGACATGCTCCAGGTGCCTCCCAATTAGTTTCCACCGACACTCCCCAGTGTAGTGGAAGTACTGGCTGTGCACCCGGAAGCACTCTGGGTGTCCCTGGTCTTCTTCCCTCCAGCACTTCCGAGTGTGGCATTCAGGCGCCCCCTGGCAGTGACCACGGGCCCCTATAGGATTGAGCTTCCAAGCTCAGTTCCCGTGGTCCCCAAAACCACCAGAGCGGTTGCGCCCACGTGGTCTGGGGGTGGCATAAGCCCTCCTCCAGTCCTCCTGGGCATCCCGGCTGGGTACCACCCCCAGCCTCCTGTGACAGGAGCAACTGTGTTGTGTCGTACTTGTTCTTTAAAGTCTTTATTTTGTTTCTGATTTTATTTCCTCTTTGAGTTATTTAATAATTGTTAGCCATGTTTTACTGTGCAACTTCTTCCTATGTTGGGATGCTCTTTATTGACTAGAGCTCTGCATTTAATACCATCATACCTAACCAGCTGATCAAAAAACTCTATGCACTAGGACTTGCCCCATCCAAATGCAACTGGTTACTGGATTTTCTCACCAACCGCCCCCAGTTTGTCAGGATGGGCAAACACACATCCTTCACCCTTACCCTGAGCCCTGGTGTGTCGCAAGGATATGTACTAAGTCCCCTTCTCTATGCACTCTTCGCCCATGGTTGTCAACCCATCCACCAATCAAACATTTTTGTTAAATTTGCGGATGATATGACTGTCATTGGGCTTGTAACAGACAACAATGAAGCTGCATATCGGGAAGAAGTTCAAAATCTGACAGCATGGTGCAGCACCAACAACCTGGTCTTAAATACCAAAAAGACCAAAGCAGTTATTCTGGACTTTAGGACCACTAAAAAGACCAATCACAGTCTGATAACAATCAATGCAGATGCTGTGGAGAGAGTTTCCAGCTTTAAGTTTCTAGGAGTCACCATCTCAGAGGACCTGTCCTGGGCTGACAACAACTTGGCTATAATAGGCAAAGCACAACAACGCCTCTATTTTCTCAGGAAGCTAAGGAGAGCTGACCTCCCCCAGAAGCTGCTGGTTAATTTCTATAGATGCACTATAGAGAGCATCTTAACTAACTGCATGATGGCCTGGTACCACAGCTGCACCAAGGCTGCTAAAGAAGCCCTGCAGCGGGTCATAAAATCAGCAGAGGCCATTATTGGGACTGAACTGCCACGACTCGAACTCTTGTATAAGACTCGCTGTGTGAGAAGGGCCAAAAACATTCTCAAGGACAAAACTCATCCTGGAAATTCTTTGTTTGAGCTCCTCCCGTCAGGCAGACTCTTTAGGTCAATCCCTGTACACACAAACAGACTAAACAATAGCTTTTTCCCATCTGCCATAAACTTTCTGAACTCTGAATCTCCTCAGTCCGAGATCATTTTTAATTGAACATGTGCAATGAGCTATATTGGTAATGTGCAATATACTAATGTAATACAATATATAATATGTAATGTACTATTCATTAACAGGTGCAACAACAATTTATGCTGCTGTACTTTGAGCAATAATAATTTGCTCTGGTGTGGATGCTAGGGGTTGCTGTTGCCCCATTGAACCCACAAGACAGACGTCCCAGACACACTTGTAAAACAACAAGAAGATTTTAATAGTTAAATTCTTCAAATAAAGTGTACAAAACACAGCACTCTCCATAATTCTCAAATAAGCAATATTAAATCAATAATACACAATCACAATCCTCCACTCCCAGCAGCTCCGTCACACTCCCACCCAACTCCGGCTCAGTCTGCTGGGGTTTCCCAAAGCCCTTTTAAAGACCGTGACCCAGAAATATTTCTTCTCCGGGTCAACACACATCTTTCTTCATCAAGTGTCCCGGAAGTACTATGGGCTTCCATCCTCGTGACCCCAAAGGACTTCTGGGGTGGCGTAATTGTAAAAGTCCCCGGGTTCTTGGTGAGCCCCCCCTGGCAGAACCCACGGCACCCAACAGGGCTGAAGAGATGGACTCCATGTCCAATGCTGCCCTGCGGGAATCCGAGGAACCATTTCCATCCAGGGGAGCTGCCATCTAGCCTCCCAGGGGATGTAGTGCCCTTAAAAGGCCGTCTTCTTTTAGTAGAAGGATATCCCGGCCGGACTGAAACGCCGTCTGTCCATCACACGCCTGTCTATTGATTTAATATTGCTTATTTGAGAATTATGCTGTGTTTTGTACACTTTATTTGAAGAATTTAACTATTAAAATCTTCTTGTTGTTTTACAAGTGTGTCTGGGACGTCTGTCTTGTGGGTTCAATGGGGCAACAGCAACCCCTAGCATCCACACCAGAGCAAATTATTATTGCTCAAAGTACAGCAGCATAAATTGTTGTTGCACCTGTTAATGAATAGTACATTACATATTATATATTGTATTACATTAGTATATTGCACATTACCAATATAGCTCATTGCACATGTTCAATTAAAAATGATCTCGGACTGAGGAGATTCAGAGTTCAGAAAGTTTATGTTGTGTTACACAATGACAATAAAGTGCTTGCTTGCTAAGACTATATGGCCATAAGATGAGGTTTGATGGGAACAACCATTTCAGTCTCACTCACTGAAGGCCTGCATCATTACTAGAACCCCCTCTACTCACCATATCATGCCTGTCTTGCAGAGTTTCATTGGCTTCCAGTTCAGTTCTTCATTCAATTCAAAATTCTCCTACTAACTTTTAAGGCTCTCCACAACCTCGCCCCTCCATATCTGTCTGACCTCCTCCATGTTGCCATTCCCTCCCCGCACCCTTAGATCTTCTTCCTCCATCCACTTGACTGTCTCCTTCATCTGTCTTATCACTATGGGGAGCAGAGCATTTAGTTGCTCTGCTCCCCAGCTCTGGAACTCACTACCATCTGAGCTTAGAAATATTGAATCATTTTCACTTTTCAAATCTAAGCTTAAAACTTATTTGTTTAAGACTGATTTTTCTCTTTGACTGCAATTGCTCTGTCTGATTTTAATTTTTGTGTTTTAGTTTTGTTTAAAATGTGTGTTTTATTTATTGTTCAGTGTCCTTGACTGTTTAGAGAGGCGCCTATAAATAAATAAAATGTCTATTCATCCGTCCATTATCCAAGCTGCATATCCTAACTACAGGGTCACGGGGGTCTGCTGGAGCCAATCCCAGCCAACACAGGGCGCAAGACAGGAAACAAACCCCGGGCAGGGTGCCAGCCCACCGCGGTAAATAAAATGTATTATTATTATTAAAGTAATCCTGCCGACTACACCGTCCGCTAATTTTTTGCCTGCTTTGACATCACTCACTTTGAGCTTTAGCACAGATGGAGTCACAAATGTGCTTCGTAATCGATGTGTATCTCTGACTTAACTGTTTGCACCTTATAAATAGAGACGGATGACTCACGGTTCTTGTCTACAAAAGTCAAATCATTCTTCCTCAAAACAGAAAGTAAACAGCAAGGTATGCTCTAAGAATTTGATCCTTGCTACTGCATTGACATCGGGTTTTCCTTTTGAAACGAGCACTTCGATAAAGCTGAAGGTTTAGTAGTCTGCCTGTCTTTCGTTTCTTCGAGTTCTGCCTTTCCAATGCGACTTATAAAATCAGCATTCATTACTGTTGTTTACATGTATAATTTTATAAAATTGGAGCACAAGCGGACTAAATGGCTTGCTAAGGGTTGCATAATGAGTGAAAGGCAGGGAGAGAACCTGCAGCTGCTGGGTTTAAAGTCCAAAGCCTGAGCCTCAACACCACAGTACTTGAACACATGTACAGTGTACACCCACCCACACACCCCCACAGTGTGCATGGAGCGTAGAAACGCCCACACACACTCGCATACTGCATGCTACAGTTGTGTCAGTGTTAGTGGCACTCTTGAATTGTTGGTATTTCGTGTACAATATCTTCTGAAGAAAAAAAACAACGGGCATTGAAGCAGCTTTGGTCCATATACACGCATTAGTGTGACATAAGAAACGTCTGGAGACTGTCGTCGTTGTCAAGGGTTCTGCAACCAAGTGTTAGGAAAGGGCACCTTTAATACTGTCCAGATATTATTTTTTATTTCCTTCATTTAAAAAAAATCCTGCAAGTTGAAGGGACAACTTCGAAACATTTGTAGATTTCCAATTGACAGAAGATAAGATACTGCACATCTGAAGATATTGTACATGGTATCTCAAATTCCAGGGTACCTATAATATTGTGGTATTCTCATAATATAAGGGGTGCGGCCAGATAGAAGACTTGGGCCTGACCTTTCTCATCATCATTGTCCGTGTCGGGCCTTCACATATCTTAACGTCTTTGTTGTTTCTGCTTTTCACTCACAACCCCACATGCTTCCTAGTTTTCTCCTACAGATTTTCAAGTAATTCCTTGGTTTGACAGTCTCCATTGGTTTATGCTGAAAAACCTTCACTGCTCTTTCTTCTGGCATCCTTGGCACGTGTTGTTCCCATTGTAATCTTCCTCTTTTGCTTTCTACCTGGTTCTCCATTCACTTGCTCCAGTACCTCATTGTTGCTTATTCTCCGCACGCCACTTCCATCCCCATCTCTGTAGAAGGTATTCCTCCATGCTACGATTAAAATGCAACCAAAATGAATGGGATGAGTAGGCGAGAAGCTGTTTGAACAAGCAAGGGATCTTAACTCGAAGACTAATAGAGTGTGTACTGTGCCCAAATCGCAACTTAAATATTAAAGCAAAAAAAATCAGAAACTGAGGCGTCTTTAACTCTTTGAGGGCTGAATATTTTTTCCCTATGGTGGGATGGCGCCCTGCCCGGGGTTTGCTTCCTGCCTTGCACCCTGTGTTGGCTTGGATTGGCTCCAGCAGACCCCCGTGACTCTGTAGTTAGGATATAGTGGGTGGGATAATGGATGGATATTTTTTCCAAAAGACTCAGTTTTCTGAAAAGCACACAAAGCAATAAATCAACATAAAACTGTGCTGCTGTTGGTGCATGTTCGGCATCTCTGGCAGCAGTGGCTGCTCGGGGGCACCTCAATGGCCAGCAGGAATGCACGATGGGCAGGCTACATGGCTGTCTTCGCACAGCAGGTGGGCAGTGGTGGAAGTCGTGACGTAATATGGTTTGTACCTCTTGTCATCCAGGCGAATGCTGCTGTAGGCGTATCAGCACCATGATCAGATGGGGACTGATCAGCCAATGCTGGTAACTCACTTTCATTTTTAAACTCCAGATCACTTGCATTCCAAATTTCAAGTCTGACAAGTCAGAGTCTGGTTCCGCGATAATACGTGGAGTATGGAGTATTTTAATTTGCACATTTGCTTTAGTCTCTCGCTAGATGTCGATGCCAGTTTGGAGGCTGTTTGCTCTTCGCTGCTCATGCATGCACAGGGAATCGAGGTTAAATCAGCAAAGCTACTTAACTCGCCCTTATGTTTTAGTTTGACTCTTTTTGCCAGAAGGAAAGTTTTCTCGCAGTTTACAGCCGATTACCGTCGTACCGAATTTCGACAAAAGTCAACATCAGCCCTGAAAGAGTTAAAGGTAAAAACGAAAATAAACGCACAAAGGGTTTTGTCAGAGTTTGTCCGACTTGGATTATTATGGTTCTGACTTATTCTTTTTTTTTTTAATCTTTTATTGAATTTATTAAAAGCATGTAACATTCCATACAATCAAGTCAAACGTAATGAAACTACATGCAATTCAACTCCCACCCATGAGAAAGAGAGGAAGGCCAAAAGTAAAGTAAAACTTTTGAGAGTAGTAAAGAGAGAAAGTAGTCTCTTCATCCATCCATCCATCCATCCATTAAACAATCACCAAAAATAAATGTTTATTCTAAAATGTTTAGATCCAATCAGGTTTTAAAATTTTGTACAGATCCTCTAAGTGAGAATTAGATTTTTTCCAGTTTCAAATAATATATAACAACAGTTAGTTAACAGAGGTAGGTTAGGATTCTTCCAGTTGAGTAAGATAAGTCTTCGTGCCAATAGTGAAGTAAAGGCAATCACAGTTTGTTTGACCTTCTCCGCTTTAAGCCCCTCTGTGAGCCCACCAAACACAGCTGTTAATGGGTGAGGAACGATTTTGGCACCAAGGCTATCTGAAAGGCATTTCAAGATTTTGGTTCAAAATGATGTTAATTTGGTGCACACCCAGAACATGTGGCCCAATGTGGCTGGAGCTTGATTGCAACTTTCACAGGTTGGATCTTACCCTGGAAACTTTTTGGAATAGTTCTGTCATTCTGATGATGTAATTCACTAGTGATGGGGGAAAGTGAAGCCTTGTGAAGCTTTGAGGCTTTCTTTCTATTTGTGCATAAAAAGATTTGAAGATTTGAAGCCTCAACAACAGTATGAACAACAACATCTGGTGGTAAACTGAGGTCAAGGCAAGCTCTCAAGAGTGCAAGTGAAGCAGCACTAACTGTTTCAGTCTCATGTCGCCAGTAAAAAGTCAGAAAAGCCTGTGTCCATTTTATTCTGCTAAGGTCCTTGTCCATTTATACTATTTAACTTTTGAATGCCGTTTTCCGCTGTTAGTCGCCATCTGTCACCAAAGCTCTCTAAATATCTCTCTCCTCATAACCCAACATTGTTGAATGAGAATGATGCATTTTATATAGGCTACCTGTTAATTTAGCGCCAAAGCTGTCAAACTGACAAAACTCTGTCAAACCAATAAATCGTGCTGTGAAGCGGGTCACATACTCCAACACAGTGGTTCAACTCACTATGCTTCAGATCGACTGACACAAGCTTCGACGTTTCAGTGTCATTTTCCCATCTCCATAATGCATAATTAAGACATGAAATGGCTACTTTGACTCAAAATGACAGCAACTAGAAGTAAAAATAAAGCCATTTCAAAATAACTATCAAACTTTTGAAAACAAATAATAAAAGGGTCAGTAGACTTTGCAGCCTAGGAACCAAGTTACCCAAACTATTCTATAACATTTCGATAATTATTTACCGCTCTGATGCTGAGCTTTCTGTTATAAAATAGGTCATTATGATAACAACTTACAAGAAGAATTCATAATTAATTGCAGAATTACGGTATTTGAGGGTTCCTCTGGAGTGCCTCTTTCTTCTGCACGATTTGGCTCAAAAAATAATCGTCACATCGTCATCTCATAACAGGCTTAAGTTTCGAGTTTGGTATTTTTCCATCCAGCTGTCTTAACTCTAGGCCATCCTCAAGAAACTGTGACACACAGACAGACACACACACCCATCACCGAGATATCAATATTTTCGTTATCAGGGACCCTAAAACGTCGAGATCTGTAAAAAAATGGAGATCGAAAGCTTTTGGTCCTCCCCCATAGATGACAGGTTACGGTGGGTGAGATCGCAAAGCAATAAACACAAGGGGAAAAAAACGTCCTGACATTCTGGCGATTAGGGCCCAAGCCCTATGTGACAATTTCATGAATTCTAACTTAACCTTTTGCATCTTTCTATTTTGTCTCACTGCTCCAAGTTGCCCATGTCCATTTTGTTTTTCTCCCCATACACAATTCAGTTCTACCATCCCAAAAATGTATGTGGATTAGTCTCTCTAAAGTAGCCCAGTGGAGTTGTGGGCATGAGTGAGACCAGCCATGCAATTCAGGATAAGTTCCTACTTGTGACTGTTGGTGTCTGAAAAGGCTCCCACTCCTCTTTCAGCTTAAGAGTGAATCACGTACTGGAGGACATCAGTGGAAATTAAGGGGAAATGCATTTCGGACTAAAGTCAGGAAGCTCGTCTTTATGCAAAGAGTTGTGGGAACCTCAAACTACCAAGACATGTAGTGGAAGTAAAAGTCTTGAAACCCTTAAGAAACCTCTGAATGAGATATTAGGACAGCTTAGCTAATACCTAAACAAACACGCTTGATGGACTGAATAGTCTCCTCTTGTTTGTCAAGTTTCTATTGTTCTTAGGTCCTTTATGACTCTGAATAGTTGGATAAATTGTTGACTGCAGGCCACTATCTGTAATGGAGTTCACATGCTCTCCCATGCTTGGAGAGTGTGTGTGTGGGGGTATGTGAAGTGTACCCTCTGATGGACTGCTCTCGCTACATGACCATTCTGTGTTTTGCCCAGTGTTGCTAGTATAAGCTGTCACACAAATGTTCAGGAGACATAAAAAACGGTCAGTGTTAAAAAACATGTGTAATGTCCTGGCTGCAAAGAGGTTAATTATCAAGGTGTTGTGTCTGGTTCAATGATCAAAACAGAACTGATGACATGTGGCAAAGATGTCGGCTTTAAAGGTCTGTACCGGAAGTGGCGTCATCACGGTTGCCAGCACCGGAAGTGACATCATCTGAGCAGGAAGTGATGATGCCATAAGCACCAGAACCATGTGGAATTCCCCATGCATGGTCTGCAGAGGATTGAGAGAAAAAGTCAGTGCACCTCGCTACCCCCTGGTCAGACATGGAATTGTCACTATTCGAGCCCTTTAGCTGCCTCCCATGCGCACATGTGTGACAAAGCATTGGGCCTCCATGGCCTTAAACTGGTGGTGGGAAAATGACCTGATGGGGGTCTTTTTACTAAGGCACAATTCTGTTTCTTAGCTTCTTTTAAGCAATCCCTGTTCTTCAAGGTGTCAAAGGACTGACTTATTGCATGGCGTTCCTCTGCAGAGTGTTAATGTGTTAATTACCACAGCCTAAAGTGTGATTTACGTAAAGTAGTTCATTAAATAGGGCCGCTGCGGACGCACGCTCAAGGTAATGTATTTCTGCACTCAATGTGCTGTTGTGTTTCCTATACTATGTTGCCAAAAGGGAGTCTTTGAATTTTAATACAATACAATGTATTTGTTGTATAGCCCAAAATCTCACAAGGAGTGCCACAATGGGCTTTAACCGGCCCTGCCTTCTGATAGCCCCCAGCCTTGACTCTCTAAGAAGACAAGGAAAAACTCCAAAAAAAAACCCTGTAGGGGGAAAAAAATGGCAGAAACATTGGGAAGGGAAGTTCAAAGAGAGACCCCTTTCCAGGTAGGCTGGGTGTGCAGTGGGTGTCAAAAAAATATGGGGGTCAATACACAGAACAGAACACAAGTAATCTTCAATACAATGTAATAGTGCAACAGAAATATTACAAGTACAGAGCAGAATTCAAAGTAGACAACAGCGGGCACCCTGGGCGCAGCAAACTGCAAATCTTGTTGAGGTGCTGCTGCTTGATATTTGAATTATTCAAATAATATTTTCACCTTTTGAGTCATACACATAACGCAACATCTTCATGGCAGAAAAAAAATTTCCAATCCAGTCGTCATCATCAAAGCTGTCAGGGTTTCAAGGCCAGTCCTGGAAGCATCTGAGGTAAGGAAGGAGGGACCACTGGCATAGCAATGGATTGTGCAAAGCACAAGGGCCTACAAGCTTTGGGGGGCTCACTTGGGGCCATATAGATTTTCTATTTTTAATAACTGAACCCCTTGTTTTAGTTAAAAGTGCAGTGGCTTCAACGTTCAATGTCTTGTTACCATCAACTCTGACCTGGATGGCTGACGACAAATTGTATGCTGCTGCCGATCTTCTCATTGAACGCTATAGCACCGACATTTCACCGGTGTTTTCCACTCAATTGTTGTCATTTCATGCATGTTTTAAATCGATCCTGTCAACCAAGTCGACTGTTTTCGAAGTAGCTGAGCTGTTGCTGCTAGATCACTGTGCACCGTTGTCTACTTCCAGTGACGTTTGCATGACTTACGTGTTATTGCTGACCATACCAGTGACTGTTGCTGCGTGTGAACGATCGTTCTCACCACGTAGCAAGATAAACTTAGTGGCTTGACTGGACTCTCAATCGAAAACGAGCGAGTCGGACAACTTGACGTGTCAAATATTGTTGAGACTTTTGCGCAACAGAAGGCACAGAAGCAAGTATTTTAAGGTACCCGCTGTGGCAACCGCTAACGGGCGCAGCTGAAAAGAAGAAGAAGTGTTATTTTAAGTAATATGATTTGTGACTTGTCAGTCAGTTCCATTTTTATAAACTTTAACAGGTTAACATATCTGTAATCTGTTTTATTGTGTACCTTAGTATGGCTTACTGTGCATTAGTGTTACTACTGTGACGATTTGTGAGCGTGAACACTTTATGACGTCTACTTTCTCAGGACTTGTGTAAAACAGGTCGATTGTGTAGTAGTTTCCTGTCAGCCAGTGGTTTTGTTTTAATTTGTTACAAATTGAAATGGCTTCATTTTATAGCACAAAATAATTTCTACTTTCTAGCTCATGTCACATTTTAATCATCTTCTTTCACAAAGTTGTCTTGGAAAAGTAAGCAGGTCTACATTTTACATATATTTATGCACTACTACTACTACAACCCACACCTCCCACATCCCATTCTCACAATTTATTTTACTTTTGCTAACTTACAGCGGCTGTAATAAAGCGATTTAAAAAGTCATTACAAGTTTCATTTAAAGAGCTGGTTTGTTTCTCCCCAGCGTGTGATCTGATAGTGACGCGGCCCTGGACACCACTGCCCAGCCGGCCCCTAGGATCTAGTTGCGAATAAATTACTAACAGTTTCTTCAGTAAGCTAGCTGTGCCACTGGGAGGGACAAATATTAAGCATAGGTTGCCAGCCTAATGACGGGCACACACACACACACACACTCACCCCCCCATACACACTAGGCTATTGTAATTTCCCAGATGGCACCCCACTATGAATATAAATGTACCAATTTTTGTCAGGTCTACAATTTAAATGTTTGTTTGCATCTGAGTAAATTCCATTTTTGGCCAAGAGAGCATTTTCTGGTGGTAGTTTATTTAACAATATTTTAGTAAAAATATTTTTACTTATTTGACTGGATGACTTGACATGTGGATTATTGTGCCACAAGTAACCGGAGATTTTCATGGATTTTTTTATATTGTTTGCTATTGGTCAACACTGATGTCTATTCTATTAGAAAGTTCATTATCTCTGTTCTGTATGAAAAAACAAGTTTTTTTTTTATCTCATTTATTACCTCAAAATACATGGGGTAAGGAACAAAAAAAAATCTAATTTGTTGAGTGGAGTATTTTTATAATATGAATGGCATGACAGCAATGGCTTTGTGGTAGGCTCCTGGGTTGCTGTATTGCCATTAGGCGTGTTTACATGTGTCTCAATAACCCAATTATTCACAGAAACCTGCTTTCTAACATGCCATGTAAACCCTTATTCTGGCTCAAGAAACTGGATTATTGGCTTCTAACTAACCTGGTTAACTGAGGTATGTGAGTAACTTGATTATGTGGCCATGTAAACCCTTAATCGGGGTACTGCTAAGGATTTTGTACTTTGCTCATGTCTTTTGCATTAGATCTGCCTTTGCACGTACAGTATTTGTATTCAGCAGCCACAGGTAGAAGTGTCC
Source organism: Polypterus senegalus (assembly GCF_016835505.1). Taxonomy (NCBI): domain Eukaryota; kingdom Metazoa; phylum Chordata; class Cladistia; order Polypteriformes; family Polypteridae; genus Polypterus; species Polypterus senegalus. The sequence continues at coordinate 171,262,212 of NC_053159.1, forward strand.
ACAAGATAAATTTCCAGATGCAAATGTCTTGGTGATTTGCATTATTCATTTTCCTGGGCTGAAATAATCGGTCACAATATTTCAGAAATAGCTAATGTTAATGAGCTGAGCGTACGGTGCTAAGCTCAGTAACTAAAGCTCAGGAGCAGTTCGGTGGAACGTTTTTAAAAATGGCACGTGTTTTGTAGCAATTTTGGTTTTTAAAGTAACAAGTAACTTGGCACATATCTTCTTGAAATCAAATCCCTGCATTATTATTACTGTTTTAGCAGCACTGGCTGTAAGGTAGGAAGCCAACATAGCGGCATACCGGCCCATTGCAGGGCTCAATCGCACAGTCAAGCACAATACAGTTGGCTCCATGCAATCCAGTCACAGAAAATCTAATCTAATATATACTGTGGCAGATGGCCCGGACACAGACAGACGGACATCGTTTCTTCACCCAACACACTTTTATTATATACAACTATTTACAATATTTACGTGCACCCCCAGTGCCTCCAGCACCGATCCCCCAGAGTCCAGGCCTCACAGTCCGATTGCCTTTCTCCTGGCCGCCTCCAGTCCTCTCTCCAGCTCCGTCCTTCTTCCACCCGACTTCCGCTCCTGAATGAAGGGAGGCAGCCCCTTATGTAGGAACCCGGATGGGCTCCAGCTGCTTCCCGGCATTCCTCCGCAGACACGCCCAGGGTGGTGGAAGTGCCGGCTGCGCACCCGGAAGCCCTCCGGGTGTCCCCTGTCTTCTTCCCCCCAGCACTTCCTGGTGTGGTGGAAGTGCTGGGCTCCAGGTTTCTTCAGGCACTGGGGCGCCGCCTGGCAGTGGCCACGGGCCCCTACAGGGCTGGGCTTCCAAGCCCTCTACCCGTGGCCCCCAATACAACCAGGGCAGTCGCCCCTCGCGGTCTGGAAGAGGTACAAGCCCTCCTCCGTCCTCCTAGTGTCCCGCTGGGCTCCACCCCAGCCGGATGCCACAATACATATACTGTGTATATATATATATATATATATATATATATATATATATATATATATATATATATATATATATATATATATATATATATATATATATATATATATATAAAATATAAAATCCAACATCTGTCTATATATCTGTCTGATTTTCACGAGAGAACTACTTAACGGATTTAGATCTGATTTTTTACTAGAACTTGCTTGAACGTTCCGGTTGACTTTGTGACTTCTCTCATCGCAGTAAGTAACATAATTCACTTGCGGTACCGATTTATTTGTGCAAATCCGACAGAGAGCCTGTGGGCCTCAGGGGAGAGAGACAGGGCCTCAGGAGTAGGGAGCCAGGTGGGGCCCTCCACACTCATGCACCAACCTCCGTTCGAGTCAGGTCTGTATGTCTGTTCGCTTTTCACAAGAGGAATACTTAATGGATTTAGATCAGGTTTTTTTTTTTATTTATAATTTGTTTGAACATTCCGGTTGATTTTATGACTTTAAGTATCGTAGTTCTCTTGCAGCGCCAATTTATTTGTGCAAAACCGAGAGAGAGGCTGCAGGCTGAGTGTAGGGGGAGACACAACCTCAGGAGTAGGGAGCCGGGTTGGGCCCTCCACACTCATGCACCAGCCTCCATTCAAGTCGCTCTACCTATCGCCACATGTTGGAGCGTACCTTACCTCTGCTTAGCTAGTGAACAAGAAAACTACTTAACTGATTTAGATTGGGCTTTTTTCTAGAATTTGCTTGAACATTCCGGTTGATTTTGCAACTTCTCTCCTTGTGCCGTGAGAGAGACTGCAGGCCGCGGGGAGGAGGAAGCGGGACCTCAGGACTAGGGAGGTGAGTGGGACCATCTTCACTCACACGTCAGCCTCCGTTCGAGTCGGTCTACCTCTCGCCATCTGTTTCAGCGTACCTTGCCTCCACTTAGCTAGGGATATCATTATCATCTAGAGATCGTTAAAGAGTAACGTTTCATGTTTTTGAGATAGAGCTACGTGTGTTTTAGAGGGAAGCTGCTCCTTGGCAGAGATATCACCGTCATGTGCTTTTCCCCACACACGGGGGACGCTCTCCCATCAGAGCTGAACACAATCAGATACAGTACCAACGTTTGACGTTGTAACGTACTTAACCTTCCACTTATCCAGAATTACATTTTTAATTTTTTTATTTTATCGATTTCTAAAGTTTTGTCTTGTTTCACTACTACGTGGGCAGAGCAGCGGGGGACGACTAATTTAAAAATAAAGCATCAATTTGACTAAATATTTATAAAACGCAAAATTATCACAGGCATCAGGCTCATCTGCGGATTCATGTTGGCCGACTGTTTTTATTTGCGCAGTTTAATGAAATTGAAGCGTTTTGACAAAGGAGAGCTCCAGAAGATTACCTGGCCATGTAAATGTGTATTTTTATGAGACCAGGTTTTCACCTTAAGTGGGTTATTCCCCTTAATCTGGTTATGTGTGTGCATGTAAGCGCACTCCTTGTGCCACAAAGGTGACTAGCGTGGCATACAGTAGCAGCCACAGCACATGAGGTTGCCATTCCTGTGTCTTTATGATTTCCTGAGTAAATCACTTCAGCCTCCTCTGCTCCCCAGTTCTTGCAGCGACCTGCATGAAGACAATTTCACATAATACAAAAAGCAATATTTTTCTAGATAAGAAATTACATTGAGAATGTGATGGAAAGCTGGAAAAAGAACTGCTTAAGAAGACAAAGGTGAGGATCGTTCTAAACATTTCAATAATAAGTTCAATTATGGAGGGAAGCTTATTTCTTATTTTGCACAACATCTGGTGGGGCTGTGCAGAAACATCGCTGTCAGTCAGGGGCCACATGCATGACGTCTGCCGTCACTTGAGAGTCCCAGATGAGCCTCCAGTGTCATTTTCCTATTCTGTTCCTTTTCTTTATGCAACTGTGTCCCTTGATTGCCTTTTGTGTTTCCCCTACTGTGTTGTTTTTTGCCCATTTTGGATTTTCTGCCATTTTTCAGTTCAGCATTGGCATTAAGGATTTTGGCTTTGTGGATCCAAAAGTTTACTTTTTCTTAATTAATGCATTCCCACTCCTTCCTTCTTCCTCGTTTAATGATCTCTCTTTGTATTCTCCTTTGGAAATTTTACAAAACATCCAACTTTTAGATAACCAGTGTGTCCTGATTATATTCAGGCAGCAGATGCCTCTCCTGTTTCCCTTAACTAGACGGGGCCCACCTTCATTGTGTAATGCTCTGCCAACCGGGTGGGCAAACTGCCACAGACCGTATGCCAATACTTTAAGCCACCAAGCGTAAAGGCATCAGCCAAGTATACAAAAATAACTGTGATGCTCCATAGTTACAAAAATTCACCAGTTTTAATATTTAAACTACTGCCAAAAGGAATATGGAGTTCATCTCATCACCACAAGTTTGCACTTCCACATCACAGATCCATTGTTATGGGTGTGAGTTTTTGTGGGCATTCATCCTTGTATTCTGGTTTTCAAACCACATCCTCAAAAACGTGCGAGTCTGGTGATTCTAAATACGTATGTCTTCTGTGGGTGGGGGCTTGAGTGTGCCCTGCTAAGACGGGCTTTGGACCCCCATGACCCGGCATTTAATTAAGCAGACTTGAGAAAGTGTTTGTATAGATTTTGGGTGGTCATCGGGCCTGGATTTTTGAATCCATCCATTGTAGTTGTCTTTTATTACTTGAATTTCTTGGGGGGTGGTTGAAAATGTGTGATTTACGTTGTTTAAATGACAGCTTTAAGAACTATTGATCAAATAATACTCCTGGCTACGAGCAGAGGCAGGTGAAAATGCCCATCCACTCATTCACTGAACTCACATTTATTCATTATGGAGTCAAAGCCTGTCATGGCACAAGACTCATCTTGGGCCTGGCAGGGAGTAAACGACATTGGTAACTGTAGAGCCAGGGCCAGTGCCGAGTGTCAGTGAGGCGCTAATGAGCTGTAAGCCTCGTTTGTTAAAGACGTTCTGATAATAACTCAAAGGATACCGAAGTGAAAGAGAGGTTGTGACCTTTGGTGAAGTACCAAGAGATCTCCACTAGAGGCACTGTTACAAAAGATGGAGGGAGGCAGCACCGAGAGTGTCTGGCACTTTAATTGTGAATCTTTGTTCCACTAGGGATCTTCAGTTACAGTACTGGATGGCCACAGTGACTGCCGCTTTTTAATTCTAACCAGTTTCAAAATTAGAAGCCAGGCCTAGCAGATAATGAAACTTGGTGTTTAATTCTATGGCTGGTTGGTTCTTTCATTTTTTTCCAAGACAATTCTTTATCACATTGTAGATTTTTTTTGTTTTTTTTCCCGAGAACATTATCTACATGTTTTGTGGTCCAGAACAGATTTGTACCTCTTGATCCTTCCCTTCTCTCTTATTTACTTCAAAGCATTCTATTAACACAGACACTTCATGATGCTGATTTAAACAGAAGCACTTTAGCTGAAGAGCCGGTGCCTCTTTTGTCATTTCCATCTCCTTATTAACTGATGGCTGGTTAAGAACTGTTCAAAACAAAATTCAGCTGCTTAAACCTTAAAAGAGCAATTAACAGTTCTGAATTGTAACAAGTAGGGAAAGTAAACATAAGCCCATAATACAAGTTGCTTTTGTAGCAAATAAACAGGTAAAAATTAAGAAATTGTTAAAGTGAAAACCCTCAGCCACAGCACCCCTCCAGAATGTAATTGAGTAGCCCGGCGCTAGAGAAACACCTGAGGAATGAATTTATCGTAAGAGGAGGACAACGGGCATCCTGGCTGGAGTGGAGGATATCTCATGACCTGGATGGGATGCCAGTGCAAATTTGCCGGAGGGACAAAGAAATAAAATTTGCACCCAGCCAATGTACTATTAGCAGACAGACTGAGAAAAGACGAGGATTGGGAGTGATTTCAGCCGCCAATATGCCAACTGGCAGTGGTCCTCACATTGGAACCCAGTCTGGACACCCGTAGGAGTTCTTGGGAGATGGTGTCCGGAAGTGCAGCACGTTCAGGGATCCTGGGAATCGATAGAGGGTGCTGTTTGCTGGAGGACCACCCTTCTTTTTCTATGACCCGGAACTGCTTCCTTGAGGACACAGCGTGACACCGGAAACATTCCTTAGTCGGGCATAAAAGGGAGCCCACTGCTTCACATTAATGAGTCAGAGTCGGGCGGCAACAGGCAACACTCAGTGAAGGTAGAGAGGAGGAAGAATGTTTATTATTATGTATTATTATTGTGCCTGATTGGTGGAGGAATGAGAAGAAGTGCCTTGTGTGAAAAACATTGCTCTATTTTATCACATCAACGTGTGCCGTACTGTGTCTTGGGTTTGTGGCACACTGGGGCATATACAGGTGCATCTCAATAAATTAGAATATCATTGAAAAGTTAATTTATTTCAGTAATTCAATTCAAAAAGTGAAACTCCTGTATTATATAGATTCATTACACACAGAGTGATTTATTTCAAGCTTTTATTTCTTTTCATTTTGCTGATTATGGCCTACAGGTAATTAAAACCTATAATTCAGTATCTCAGAAAGTTTTGTAGACTCCTGGTGTCCCACTCCACTTGGCTAATTAACCCAAAACACCTGCAAAGGGGTCCTGAGCCTTTAAAAGGTCTCTCAGTCTGGTTCAGTAGGCCACACAGACTGCTGACTTGACGGTTGTCCAAAAGACAGTCATGGACACCCTCCCTCCACAAGGAGGCGAAGCCACAAAAGGTCACTGCTAAAGAAGCTGGCTGTTCACAGAGTGCTGCTGTGTCCAAGCATATTAATGGACAGTTGAGTGGAAGGAAAAATCGTGACAGGAGAAAAAGGTGCACAAGCAACAGGGATAACCGCAGCCTTGAGAGGATTGTGAAGCAATGTGAAGCAAAAGTATCCGGGATGTGGGCTACAACTGTCACAGCATTCCTAGTGTCAAGCCACTCCTGAACCAGAGACAACTTCAGAAGCGTCTTACATGGGCTAAGGAGACAACGGACTGGACTGTTAACAGCTCAGTGCTCCAAAGTCCTCCTTTCAGATGAAAGTCAATTTGGCATTTCATTTGGAAACATAGGTCCCAGAGTCTGGAGGAAGAGTGGAGAGGCACAGAATCCAAATTGCTTGAGGTCCAGTGTGAACTTTTCACAGTCAGTCATGATTTGGGGAACCTTGTCATCTGCTGGTGTTGGTCCACTGTCTTTTATCAAGTCCAAAGTCAGCATAGCCATCTACCAGGAAATTTTAGAGCACTTCATGTTTCCCTCTGCTGACAAGCTTTATGAAGATGCTGATTTCATTTTCCAGCAGGATTTGGCATCTGCCCACACTGCCAAAAGTGCCAACACCTGGTTTAATGACCATGGTATCCCTGTGCTTGATTGGCCAGCAAACTCGCCTGACCTAAACCCCATAGAGAATCTATGGGGTATTATCAAGAGGAAGATGAGAAACACCAGACCTAACAATGAAGATAAGCTGAAGGTCACGATCAAAGCATCCTGGGCTTCCATAACACCTCAGCAGTGCCACAGGTTGATCGCCTCCATACCACGCTGCATTGATGCAGTAATTCATGTAAAAGGAGCCCCGACCAAGTATTGAGTGCATACATGGACAGGCTTTTCAGCAGGCCAACATTTCTGTATTAAAAATATTTTTTTTATTGGTTTTATGTAATATTCCAATTTTCTGAGATACTGAATTTTGGGTTTTCATTACCAATCAGCAAAATGAAAAGAAATAAACACTTGAAATATATAAATATATAATGTACTCTATGTATAAAATCCTAAGCCTAAAAGTGCAACAGTGACGTTTTTATGTCGCGTTTTTTGTCACACTTTAAATCAGGCTTACAGTATTTTAAAACCTACATATATATACGTTTGGTATCATTCTTTTCAGAGTTTATCGAACTTTAATGTGATGTTGTTAGATTTTCAGATTCTTATTCCGTTTTTAAATTATAAATTAAAAAATATAATTGAGATTTAACCACACCCTGGGCCAGAAATAAAAGACAAAGAGTAGGACAGCTGCTGTACAGGCTTTTAAATGTTCGAAGCTCCGTGCGAGATGCAGATCACGCGGCACGGCAGCAGCACCAAACCAGCAGCTGATCGAGCAAAGAGGAGGTAAAAAAAAAAAACTGTATTTGTTTCCCATTGTTCCCATTGCAACCGTGTCTCCTTGTAGTGCGTTCAGCCCCCCTCTTCATAATGTGAATGGCAGAGACGCGAAGTGGCTGGGGAGCAAAGCGAGAAACGGGGAACCCCCTAGTATATGTGTATGTATGCATGTATGCACACCTTGGACACACCTGAAGTGGTTGTAAAAAAGAGAAAACTGGATGCCATCATGAAAAATTCCCTCCAGGAGGCGCTGTCTTGGAGCACTTTTAAACACAGGTTCATTCTACCACGGTGTGCTAAGAGAGTTTGTCTCTGACTTGTTAACTTGCAAGTGCCAGAATGGATCCTCTTGTGCTCTTTATATGTCTCTTTTGGTTGGCTTGCTACCCTTAAGAGGACCACTTACCGCTGGCACACTAGATGGAATATTGTTTGCGACATTGCAGGCTTACTGTTTTTATAAGCGCACATGACGCTGGCTCTGAAGCTACTCATTTACATGATGAAATGCCATCTCATATTATGAGTGACTCATCCCTGGCTGATGCAACTTGTATAGCCGTCCCTCAGTGACCAGTACCAACTGCTTGAAATGGCAGACAACTCCTCAAAACCACAGGGTGCTCTTTTCTCCCGCTGCAGCCAGCGATGAGGTCACATCAGCTGGAGTCTTGAACATTTCATTGTCAGGTGGCGCAGCACATATGTTGGATGTTGCTTTGTCAGATGGCACAGCAGGAATGTTGAGTGCTGCGCTGTCCTGCAGTGTGCCAGAGATGTTAAACGCAGTGATTTGTCGATTGAAACTTAGCAGGCCAACCTCCTTGTGTGGAGCTGCAGATGTTCCTGTCTCGGGGCTGTTTTACTTCACTGAGCTGGCGCTTCAAATGGCGTTTCAGGTCTGGATCTCAGCTTTGATGCTCTGTAGGGCCTCTGTGATCTGTCTTGTCCTTTATCTGTGCAGTTTTACCACCAGTCCTGATTCACAGCTGATTGGGTGCACCAAACATATTAAAAACTAGACATGAAGCCCGTTACAATAACGGGCGCTAGAACATTTTATTGTTTATTGCATAAACATTATTAGGAACAGTCTATATTAAATTGCAAGGGACCTTGACCTCATTCTGTTTGTTGTCTTAATTTTCTTGTTAAAAATATTTTTGCAAGAAGCCTAAAGTAAAATAATATTAAAAATAAAATAGAAACGTATACGACAATACAGTAAGTATAATTAATATTGCCTTAGTGTAAAACTTTATAACAATCTGTAATACACAATATCTGAAGAAGATATTTAGGAAAATGTTTTTTTTTTTACCTCTTTTACCTTTTATAAAATTTCATTATAGGGCAGCAGTAGCTCAGTCGGTAGAGCGGGTGGTCCAGCAATCGGAGGGTCGCAGGTTCGATCCTGGCTCCCGGCATGAGAATGCAGCTGTTGTGTCCTTGGGCAAGACACTTAACCTACCTTGCCTGCTGGTGGTGGTCGGAAGGATTGGTGGCGCCAGTGTTCAGCAGCCTCACTTCTGTCAGTGTGCCCCAGGGCAGCTGTGGCTACATAGTAGCTTATCATCACCAGCGTATGAATGTGTGTGTGAATGACTGTTGTGTTGTAAAGTGCCTAGGGGGGTTCTTGAACTCTAGTTAGGCGCTATATCAAATATATAATAATCAAATAAAATCAATATTTTTGTAAACACTCATCTACAACGTTGACAACAACATCTGTAAAACTTCTAACTCTTGATAATGCAACATATAACTGACCGTGGCTGAATGCTGGTTCTGGCAAGTAAACGGCTATTTTTCTAAGGTTTTCCCTTGAGCTTTATTAATTGTTATGACAAAAGCTAATGTAACTGGAAATTGTCGCCTTCTTATGGTAAAGGGTAAATTAGTAGAGGATAGAGCCAAATCAATACGGGGAATATTCTGACGCTCATTTCCTTTTTTACAATCGATCTATTTGCTCGTATTTTTCTTTGTCTTTCAGCCTTTCTTTTGTTGATGTTTACTTGCTGAGCTGACCGTTCTTCCAGGAGATGTTGCTTATATACGATTTGAGTGTCTGTGTCTTTTGTCCTACTTGACGTGTCCTTTTTTTTTGGGTGGCATGTTGTTAGTAGATAGTTAGTTAGTAAACATACACAGGGCAGTATGTGTGGCGTCTCCCCAGCAATGGATTTTATGTGTGTGGCCGCGACTACCCAATCAGCACGCTCGCCAGCAATGCTGTCCTTTATTTGCTTATCATGCGTGGCCGCGGCTACGCCATTCACTGTGTGCTCAGCTTCCAGTGTGTGTGCGTCCACGATACCGGTCATGCGTGTCGCACCGAGCCTCGCGCATGCGCACTTCACCAAATGACACACACACATGGACAACTGGACGCACACAGGGGTTTTATTAAAGAGGATAAGGATTTATTATAGGGCAGCACGGTGGCGCAGTGGTAGCACTGCTGCCTCGCATTTAGGTTCGCTTCTCAGGTCCTCCCTGCGTGGAGTTTGCATGTTCTCCCCGTGTCTGCGTGGGTTTCCTCCGGGTACTCTGGTTTCCTCCCACAGTCCAAAGACATGCTGGTTAGGTGGATTGGCGATTCTAAATTGACCCTAGTATGTTTGTGGGTGTCCTGTGGTGAGTTGGCACCCTGCCTGGGATTGGTTCCTGCCTTGTGCCCTGTGTTGGTTGGGATTGGCTCCAGCAGACCCCCGTGACCGTGTGTTTGGATTCAGCGGGTTAGAAAATGGATGGCTGGAGGTTGGAACATGGATGGATGGATTTATTATAACAAAAAAAAAAAAAATGTGCAAATAAGGCTACAAAAATAACAGGAAAATAATGATCTTAAAGGTCAAGTTCTGTTATGTTACCCCACTTTTCACTTTCTTGTATTTCTGTCTATATCTTTTGATCTCCTTCCTTCTCTCTTCATCCAACTAGTTGCACTCTTCCTCTTTTTTTCATTCTGATGTACCTTAATCTTTTACCTCCTTGTACTTCTCCTCCTCCTGGTAGTTCTGCCCGATATTATCCAAATGTTCACCATAGCTGTACCTCTGTTTATTGCTTCCTATTTCATTCCCCCTCTCTTCCTTCCACTAGTCATTCACTTGCCCCATCCTAGCACTAGTCATACTTTGTTTACCCATTTTTTATCTTGATGTAACTCTATTTATCACCTCCTGACTCCATCCATCTCCCCTCATCCCACTTGTCATACTCTTTCCCATTGGAAGATTACACTTCTTCTTGCTTTGCCTCTCTAAGTCATTCACTTGCCCCATGTTAGCCCATTTTTCCCCTTGCTGCTGATCGTCTCTTATCTCCTTCCACCTCTCTTCCTTCCACTAGTTGTTCACTTGCCCCATGTTAGCCCACTTTTCTTCATGTTGTATATTAATCTATCTCCTCCTACCGCTGCTACTCCCACTAGTCATACTCTTTCCCCATGATAGATAATTTTTCTTCTTGCTTTGCCTCTGTTAGATGTTCACTTGCCCCACATTAGCCCACTTTTCTTCTTGTTGTACCTCCATCTATTGCCTCCTGTCTCCTTCCACTTCTTGTCCTACAGCTAGTCATACGTTTGCCCCATGTTAGCCCTCTTTTCTTCTTGTTGTACCTCAGTCTATCACCTCCTATCTTCTCCTACCTCTGCTACTCCCACTAGTAATACTTTTTCCTCATGATCTGACATACTTCTTCCTCCTTTGCTTCTTTCTATTGCCTCCTGTCTCCTTCCACTTCTCCTCCTACTGCTAGTGGTATGTTTGCCCCATGTTAACACACTTTTCACCTTGCTGCTTATCGTCTGTGGTCTCCTTCCCCCCTCTTCCTTCCGTTAGTTGTTCACTTTCCCCACATTGGCCCACTTTTCTTCTTGTTGTACCTCAGTCTATCACCTCCTATCTCCTCCTACCTCTGCTACTCCCACTAGTCATACTCTTTCCTCATAATAGATCACTTTTCTTCCTGTTTTGCCTCTGTTAGTCGTTCACTTGCCCCATGTTAGCCCACATTTCACCTTGCAGACCTCTGCTTATCGTCTCTATCTCCTTTCCCCTCTCTTCCTTCCATTACTCATTCACTTGCCCCATGTTAGCCCACTTTTCTTCTTGTTGTACTTCAGTCTATCACCTCCTATCTCCTTCCATCCGTCTTCCTCCTCCTTGACTTGGTGGCTAGAAGGGTCTTTTTATTTCCAAGCTAGGGCCGGCCTATAGATTTTTTCTGGGGCCAGGAATGACTTATCAAACTCCCTGTGTTGTCCTGATAGACTTCACCCTGTAGGTAACCGCTGGGCACCACATTGGGGGAAAAACAACCCATATTTGCGATCTTTTGACAATGACACTGTTACCAGGGCACCTGCTCTCGTCCTGCAGTATAACACACTGCGGTCGCAGTCACTAATGGGCCTTCTACTATAATATTAGGTGTACTAGAATATGAATCTGCACGTATATTTATAAAAATGGTGGCAATTAACAAAAAGCAGGAACAGGTGCAAATGATAATGAATGCTAACGAGGAGCAGCTATCAGTGACATTTCCACTTGTGTGATTATTAACAACACACAGTGTCTTCAATTACCAAGAGATTAAAAAAAGAAGAACAGCAAACTCTTAATAAGCTATGTCAGGAAAACTTTCTTCTTTTTATAAAATGAACCCTGAAGATAATATCTGGACGGACAAATACAGCTAGAAACTGGGATGTTTAAAACAGACAGCAGTCAAATGAAAGGCGGGGATTGACAACAATGCAGCTCTTCATAGACGGCCTCATAGTTACATAAATGATGCCACTTATTGATAGAGATTTGTTTTTGCCTGGCATGGCTACCGTAAGTACTAACATACAGGTGAAATTGGGTGCTTTAGCCTCATGGTGGAGCAAGAAATGAGAAGGTCCAGCTTCAGTCTAAGGTAGGGAAAGCTTTTTGAGGCCAAAAGCCAGAAATGGATTCAGGACAGTGGCAACTATAGGCTGTGCTGGTGGGGCAGTTGCACAGGAGGGCCCATGAAGCTGGGGGAGCTCCCAGTGATGGTTGTTGTTTCGCAAAGCTTTATTATGAACTTGCTTGCTTACTTGATACCAGAATAAAAAGGTTAATGGTGGTCTCATTCTCACAAATCCATAAAACTTAATTGTGACTACTGATCTTTTATGTTGCTTACAGTATATGCTTGGCATATCTCATTAATGACTTTCCTTTTATTTAACTGGATTTAATTTAAATTCACGTAGGGGGCACACATGCAGGGCACATTTTTAGCAGTTGCTGACCATGCTCAAATTCAATGTGCCCTTTCCTCCTGGTTTAATATTTTGTAAATGCCATTGCTTCACGGTACTTGAAACTCCATAGGGAGGACCCTCTTCTGCTCTGAATACATCACTCTTAAACATAGATTACCTGCCCTAATGATTATCTACTACTATCGAATGCGGAAAGTTGGGAAATTTGTGAAAAGTGGTCCCCTCCATGCATACATCGCATGTAATAAGGGTACTAGGCTTCAGTTGTCTCTCTATTATATAAAAAAATCCAGGAACGAGACGTGACTTTTTCAGAGAGATATTTTCATGTCCCATGAGACGAGACTTTGTGCCAAGAGATTTAACCACGGAAATAAAAGACAAAGAGTAGATAACAAAAATAGAACATCGTAAAGAGTTCAAAAACGTTGGCGTGATACTCGTGAGAGCAGGTTAGAGATAATGGAAGTACTAAAATTCAAAAGTCTAAAAAAAAAAAGGTAGTAAAGATCACATTACCGCAAACAAACAGAAATTATTACTCGGTGAAATAACGGAACAGCAAAAAGGAATTGAATATATTGTTCGGATTCAACCTTTAAGTCGGAGACTTGTAGATTGTCTAGTTCGTGTTGCCACCAGGGAAAAGTAGTGTTTCTTCCCAATGAAGAGGCGTATCTGCGAGAATTAAAAGATTTGTTGTTGGGTGAAAGTGAAATCCACATACTCAAGCGGCAGAGACGCAAAGTGGCTGGTGCGTAGTGTAGGCCAGGGGTGTTGGCAAGCGAAGCAAGCAGGGGGCAAAGCCCCCTAGTTATCTAAAACAAAATGCAGTCAATTCTCATTACCCATGGGGGATTACATTCCTGAAAACCCCAGCAGATGTTGAAGCATTGATCAAACCTAGGACACTCTGGACTATATCTTTAATTTGTCTTAGGGACACCTGTAGCAGGGGACAGGAAAGTCTGGGCTGACTTGCTTGGCCTACTTAACCCTAACCAGGAGAAGCAGTTAAGAAAATGAGAGACACTGATAGTGCACGTCGCCGCACTTGCTGCACGATGAACCACCTCAGAGTCCTAAATTAGGACCTGAGTGCAGCTGTGCAACTTTAGCACCACACAAGTTTGAATGGAATGGAACAGTGTCAGGCTTTTCACAGTGGCTGGAGAGCCAACTGCCACCAACTACCGTAAGATGAGAATAATTCAAAACTAACAAATACATAAAATAATAATACAATACACAAGAGTTGAGACCGTTACGTAACAGGAGTGCATTGTGACAACATCTGAGCACATGGCCTTGTGATGGAGTGTCACCCTGTCCAAAGAGCTGTGTGCCCAGTATTGGGCCCTGGCGGCACCTTGAGAGCATTCTGAACAACAGTATGGCTATGACCATCCAAAACAAATACATAAAATAAAGGTGGCAAAGCGCAAAACAGCACTGCAATAATGTTATAAAAAGAAAAAAGCAACATGACTTCAGTGGAAAATGCCCGCAGAATTGCGTCCTGCATGTTCAAACCCCCCTCAGATCATAACATTAAGAATCACAACCACATCGTTCTTCCATCAGTTTAACAGTATGACTTTAAAATGTAGCTGGGAATCTGCGACACTAAAAGAAATCTGTATGAACGTGTAGAGGACATGCTGAGCACCCAGAAGGCTCTCCGGCTGGGGACGAAATGTGGCGAGTTTACGGGACGACTGTCTGCACTTCCCGCCATTCTACCCCCACTTCTCTGCTGTTTCTTTCCTGCGGTGGTTTCTTCCTATTAAATTATAACGCAGCAGCCAAACCGTGCCACGTGGCTGCTGAAATCTGTAGGAGCAGAAGTATTTAATAATGAGACAGTTGTATAGAAATCACAAAAGAAATAGTTAGAGATACAGAAGAAAAGAAGCGCAGCCAATTAGACTAAGAGAATAGAGAAGTGTTGTTCTCCTGAACAAGAACCTGCTATCATCTTTTCACAGGACTTGTCAGAGAAGTTGACATCATTGTACATAATTATCTTGAAATGAAAATATGAATAAAGCCGATAGTAAGCTGCGCTTTACGTTGCACGGAATACTGCTGTGCTATAATGTATAAGAGCAAAGGAAACCAAAAAAAAAAAAAAGGAATACATTGCATTTTCTTGTTTCGTTTGATTTAAGGAGAAGTAAAACTCAATAGCCGAAAAAATTAGGAATGCATGGAACACGAATGCAAGGTGAGCGTGTCAGTGACGCCAGGGAAGGAACCAGCACAAGGTCTGCTCCTTCTAACAACAACAACAACAACATTTATTTCTATAGCACATTTTCATACAAATAATGTAGCTCAAAGTGCTTTACATGATGAAGAAAGAGAAAAAAAGACAAAATAAGAATTAGAATAAGACAACATTAATTAACATGGAATAAGAGTAAGGTCCGATGGCCAGGGAGGACAGAAAAAACAAAAAAAAAAACTCCAGATGGCTGGAGAAAAAAAAATCTGCAGGGGTTCAGAGGCCATGAGACCACCCAGTCCCCTCTGGGCATTCTACCTAACATACATGAAACAGTCCTCTTTGTATTTAGGGTTCTCTTGGAAGGACTTGATGATGGTGGTGGTCATGTAGACGTCTGGCTTTTAATCCATCGATGTAGGGACATCACGGTGCTTTGATTAGGTGATGATGGCGCAGATCGCCACCACAGAAAACCGGGAAAAGAAACAGAAGAGAGAGTAGGGGTTAGTACGGATTTTAAAGCCTCCATGATTAGTTATTATGATGAATTGAACATACAGAGTATCAGGATTAAGTTAAAGTGAAGTTATGAGAAGGCCATGTTAAAGTAATGTGTTTTCAGCAGTGTTTTAAAGTGCTCTACTGTATCAGCCTGGCGAATTCCTATTGGCAGGCTATTCCAGATTTTAGGTGCATAGCAGCAGAAGGCCGCCTGCCTCACCACTTCTTTTAAGTTTTGTTCTTGGAATTCTAAGGAGACACTCATTTGAGGATCTATGGTTACGATTTGGAATATAAGGTGCCAGACACTCCGATATATAAGATGGAGCGAGATTATTTAAGGCTTTATAAACCATAAGCAGAATTTTAAAGTCAATTCTGAAAGACGCAGATAACCAGTGTAGTGACATCAAAACTGGAGAGATGTGTTCGGATTTTCTTTTCCTAGTTACGATTCTAGCAGCTTCATTCTGCACTAATCGCAATCGATTTATGTCTTTTTTGGGTAGTCCTGAGAGGAGTGCGTTACAGTAATCTAGTCGACTGAAAACAAACGCGTGAACTAATTTCTCTGCATCTTTCAATGATATAAGAGGTCTAACTTTTGCTATGTTTCTTAAGTGAAAAAATGCTGTCCTAGTGGTCTGATGAATATGCGATTTAAAATTCAGATTACAGTCAACGGTTACCCCTAAATTCTTTACCTCTGTCTTGACTTTTAATCCAAATGCATCAAGTTTATTTCTGATAATCTTATTGTCAAGTGAGAAGAACTCGGTGAGATCTCAGTCTGCCACTGTAGAAGAGCTGGAGTCCCCCGCTTAGATGCCCCTCGGTTAATGGCAAGTGTAGAAATAT
This sequence comes from Polypterus senegalus, assembly GCF_016835505.1. Classification (NCBI taxonomy): domain Eukaryota; kingdom Metazoa; phylum Chordata; class Cladistia; order Polypteriformes; family Polypteridae; genus Polypterus; species Polypterus senegalus. Next base: position 171,278,197 of record NC_053159.1, read on the forward strand.
CACCCCCACCATGTCCGGGTTCTTCACTCTAGTTGTCATGTCTGAGGTTTGTTATCATGGCTTGGTTTCACCTAAGAATTTGTGTGAGTGGCTTGGGTGAAGTTCTTGGAATAACAGGGGCTCCAAATCTTGATGACATTCGTAACCCTTTTGTTCATATGCTCATATTATCTCATTATGCGATATCATCTACTGTTAAATTCTGCTCCGTACTTGTAATATTTTTATCGTTATACTGTATTGAATATTATTCATGTTCTGTTCTGTGTATTTTATTGTGTTGTATTGACCCCGTTCTTTTTGACACCCACTGCACGCCCAACCTACCTGGAAATGGGTCTCTCTTTGAACTGCCTTTCCCGAGGTTTCTTCCTTTTTTTTTTTGGAAATTTTTCCTTGTCTTCTTAGAGAGTCAAGGCTGGGGGGCTGTCAAGAGGCAGGGCCTGTTAAAGCCCACTGCAGCACTTCTTGTGTGATTTTAGGCTGATTTACAAAAAATAAATAGTGTCGTATTGTGTGGGTTCACCCTGTGATGTCCAGGGTTTGTTCCTGCCTTGTGCCTCATGCTAGCAGGGTTAGGCTCTGCAACCCCTGTGACCCTGTTCAGGACTGCCTGATATACAATATTAATGAACCTACGGTAGGAACAAAAATAATGTACCACACAAGGTTCATTTCTTGCTATAGGAGTTCCTCCTCAGTAGGTGCAGACAGATCAGTCAAGGCTCAGATTTCAGGTTGCTGGATTGGCATATTTTTATGCCGCAGAAACATCAGGATAGGAAGTTGACTTTTCTTTTTTTTAATTCATTCAAGAAAGCTGTTTAAAGTCTAGAAATGTCTTTCAGATTCTTCTTGAATTAAGATTTTGTGATATTTTTGGCACACTTTGGGGCCATTGATTTTAATACCAATCAACCATGCTGACCGTGTGTATCCCTTCACGACCACATTTTAGGCATCTTCTAATGGCTACTTTCAGCTTGAAAATGCAGCGTGTTACAAAGCAAAAGTTACCTGAAACTGGTTCCATGAACATGACGATGAGTTCAGTGCTTTCTAGATCTGAATCCAATGGCACACCTTTGGGATGTGGCAGAGCGGGAGATCTGCTGGATGAAGACTGCGTGATGCAATCGCGTCAACATGGAATCCAAGGAATGTTTCCAAAATCTTGCAGAATCCATGCCATGAAGAATTGAGACTGTTTTGGGAGGCAAAAAGAGGCCCTGTCTGGTACTAGCAGTGTGTTCCAAGTAATTCGCTCAAGGAGTTTACATGTTAGGACAATTAGCAGCCCTAAGTTAACCAAGTGTGGGTATATGCCTGGGTGTGGGTGGTGTGACCGTCAAGAGCCCAGTTCCTCCTTGGTGCCCAGTGCTGCTGGTGCAGAGACTAAGTACGACCCTGAACTGAGTTCAGCAGGTCAGAAATCAGCGGGTGCTAATCCTTCACCTTCTCTGCACTCTTCTTGGCTGTTTAACCTTCATGAACCGCCAACACTGTGTGCCTATAACTCATATTGGACGTCGGATTGCTTTGCTCCATTCTGCCAATTGCTAAGCTCCGCTCATGACCCTGAGACAAATGCCAGGGTGAAATAATTAGACGTGTTACAAATGTGAGTTACTGCAGGAGCTATTGATTAAAAAAAATATGCAAAGGGATGAACATAAAGAATGGTGATCTGAGTCTCCCTGAATGATAACGACTGACCTCTCTGGCTATTGTTCAGAGGCGTGCTTGCTGTACCTGCCTGTAAATCCCACACGACATTGCATTCTTGGAGCTCAGGCAGCGCGTCCCATTTAAATATTGGTTCTGTCGGTATTCATCTCGTCAGCCCATTGTAATGCTATTTACTGGTCTATGAGCTACCGAAGAGATTGAAGACGACATAATGATGCCGCTCTGCTATGGAGTCTTTTGTGAATTCCTTTTGCCTCCATCAAAGCCATTAGGGGATTAATGGAAGAGTATTGCTTTGTACTTTCCAGACTCAATATTTTCTCATGAGTGGATTAAAGTATAAAGTAGTTGTTAATTTCTTTCTTTCTTTTCTTTTTCTTTCTTTCTTATTTTCTCTCTCTTTCTTTCTCTTTTCTTTCTCCTTTCTTTTCCTTTTCTTTCTTCTCTCTTTCTTTCTCTTTCTTTCTTTTTCTCTCTTTCTTTGTTGTACTTTCCAGACTCAATATTTTCTCATGAGTGGATTAAAGTATAAAGTAGTTTTTGACTTCTTTCTTTCTTTCTTTCTTTATCTTCTCTTTCTTTTTTCTTTTTCTCTCTTTCTTTCTTCTCTTTCTTTTCTTTTCCTTCTTTCTTTCTCTTTTCCTTTCTCCTTTCTTTTCTTTTTCTTTCTTCTCTCTTTCTTATTGCTCTCTCTTTCTCTTTTTCTCTTCTTTCTTTTTTGTACTTTCCATATTCAATATTTTCTCGTGAGTGGATTAAAGTATAAAGTAGTTGTTAATTTCTTTCTTTCTTTCTTTCTTTCTTTCTTTCTTTCTCCTTTCTTTTCTTTTTCTTTCTTCTTTCTTTCTTTCTTATTTCTCTCTCTTTCTCTTTTTCTCTTCTTTCTTTTTGTACTTTCCATATTCAATATTTCCTCATGAGTGGATTAAAGTATAAAGTAGTTGTTAACTTCTTTTTTACTTTCTTTTTCTTTCTTTCTTTATCTTCTCTTTCTTTTTTCTTTTTCTTTCTTCTCTCTTTCTTTCTTATTTCTCTCTCTTTCTCTTTCTCTCTTCTTTCTTTTTTGTACTTTCCAGATTCAATATTTCCTCATGAGTGGATTAAAGCATAAAGTAGTTGTTAATTTCTTTCTTTCTTTCTTTCTTTCTTTCTTTCTTTCTTTCTTTCTTTCTTTCTTTCTTTCTTTCTTTCTCCAGTTTTTGTCATGTCAATGATACAGTATAATGCATGCACCTAATTATGTTATCAAAGAGTTTTACCCGTAGTGCTTTAGCTCTGATTGCTGGCCATCACAGGCACATTCACTCTACAATATGTAACAATGCACACCACACAAGTGTCAGATCCACAAGGCAGCAATTGAAAACTTTCCCAACTAGCTGACAGCAGGGACGCTGCACCACAGGGTTCATATACTAGTATTTCAGATGTTTATTTTCTAACAAAAAGAGCTACATACGGCCACCTTTAAATAACGGCCCTGACCTTTCAAGATCATTAAACTCTGTGGTCATAAAAGTCCCCCATGTGATGTAAATGTTTAACACAACAGACATGGCTGAGATTTTTTATTTCATTGGAACTTTACTAACTTGAATGATACTGATATTGGTAATCCACTCTTTGAAAGCAGACAGTTTTGGGGTATCCTGCCTTTCTTTGTGGTCTTCAGAGCAATTCATCATCAAAATCTTACTGCTAAGGGCTCTGTATTAAAATGAGTGCATCAAAAACATGAGGACACATCTGGAAACTTGTTAAGGGTCAACTTAATGCAAACATTTGGAAGTTTTTCTTTGCACAGAGAACTAAAAGCATGTGACCAAGTAGAGTGGTAGACAGTAAGACTTTATGAACTTTCAAAACTGGACTTGATGTTATATTAGAAGAATTAAGTGGGCAGGACTAACGAGCTTTGTCAGGCACTAGTTGCTCTTCTCTCGACTTTTTGTAGAGCTGATATGTCTTTTTTGTAGCCTGGAGACCAAATTTGCACCCAGGACTCCAGATGAGGTCTGGCCAGTGTGTTATAAAGGTTGAGCAGAACCTCCGGTGACTTGTACTCCACACATCAAGGCGCTATATAAGGCTTCTGAACACTGTCTGGCAGTTTGTAGTGTCGAGTCCAGTGTGACAACTAAATACTTCTCATAAGGTGTACTTTCGATTTTCAGACATCAAATCAACCAGAATGTTCAAGCAAATTAGAAAAAAAAAAAAACCCCGATCTAAATCTGTGAAGTAGTTCTCACGTTCGCTAGCGAAGCGGAGGTAAGGTACACGCCTCGAGGCTGGAGCGCGAGTGAGGAGGGCCCGTCTCCATCCCCTCGGGACGCTGCGTCTCTCGTGTTCTCGTAAATAAATTGGCACCACAAGCGAACTATGATTCTAAATGCGATGAGAAAGTCGCAAAATCAATGGAATGTTCACGGATTTAGATCGGGTTTTTTTCTATAATTTGCTTGAAGTAGTCCTCTCGTGTAAAGCAGACAGACAGACAGACAGACAGACGTTGGATTTTATATATACAGAGAAAGAGATAATCAAATTATTTTTGATATAAAGTTGTTTTCCTGTTTTGTTCCAGGCAACATCATGAAATGCTGCAAGTCTGTTGGTTCCTACTGTAACATCGGGATGGGAATTAAAACGGATGGGCTTTTTGGCTCTTTAGGTTCATGGTAGAGTGGCCGTCATGACTCCCCTGCAGAGTCTACCCCTATGCCTCCTCTGCCTGCCCACCTGCAGTTTTTTCAGTTCACAGAGGACTCCAAGTAACCTTTTAATAGGATCCTTCCCATCACACTTTATTCTCAAGGCCGTCACACCCAGCATGCCACAAGACAAGCAGCTTAGCAGCCTCAATTACTGCGCAGGTACTTGTTTTGATAAGAAGATGTCACCCGGCAAAAAGACAGAGCGGTGCAAAAATAAAAAGCAGCTGACAAACGAGGAGACACAAACGGCATGGTGTGATTTCTCATAACCTAAAAAAGAAAGGCAACTAATAATAACAACTGCATGGAGACACTTTGACAGCGCGGAGCACGACGCTCGCTCGCTGCGTTTGCTGTCATTTTATTGCAGCCGTTTCCATGTTTTACTTCAAAGGCTTTTTTTTTTATTTTCCCCCCTGAAATCCATTATAGAAGTAGACATTTGAAGTGCATGGATTTAAAAACCCTGTGATCAAAGTAAAGCCAACGCTGATAGAAATAAGCTGGCATTAGCCATCATTACAAGTTCATTATAAGCCCTTATTAGTATATTAAGGGGCTAATATTGGGCCATCTCCCGGAATACAGCGCCCCCCACAGCTCTGGCACAGCATACAGAATATCCGAGGCCATGATCGATGTCTCAGGCTGAAGCAGAAAATAAATTAAATAAATAGGCAAATGTGTCATTCCTTTAATTTTGCTGCCGCATGAGGTGACATTGATGTGAGTCCAAGGTGGAGCATTGGCATTTCAGCATTATTGGCGCAGGAGATGAGAATGAAATATTTGATAGCAGGGTAACGCTGGGGTTTGACAGAGTTATTGTGCATAAGCGGTCGGATAATTACCACCTAATGCCAGCTTGAGAAGCTTCTGTTTTCATTTCCGCAGCTCACAATTAAAGACGATGCAGTGGGTTTTTTTCATATGGTAAAAAAAAAAAAAATGTTTTTCTTTAGTGGTGTAATAACTGAAAAGCATGAAGTCGGGGGCAACATTTGGCAGATGGTTTATAGCAGATTCCTCTTTTTAATCTCTTCGTTTTGATGAAAATCAGTTGTTTTGATTTAAACTAAATGTTAGAGAATTGCAGTGGATTTTAAGACGATTATCAGTAGTAGTGTCGGCGGGACGGAGGCACTGAGGCTTCAGCGACCTCGATTTGTCGTTTGGGCTCCTTCTGTATGGAGTTCCCTGTGGCCACGTTGACTGCAGCAGGATACACAAGAAGTGTGTCTGCCATACCGATGCCTGTCTTGTGGCCATTTGTGTTGGGCTCCCATAGCTTTGTAAGTAAATGAATGAAAGAATGAATTACTCTGATTGTATGACTAGAAAGACCAGCGGTAATTTGGATTTCAAACGTTAGGTTTGTTGCTCTAATGGCTTTGTGCAATAGTATGACCCCTGCTGTATCCACAATGCCTTTAGAAATTATTCTGACCCCTTCATTTTTTTTTTTTACCCCATGGCCAGGTTCAGGAATGATAGCTTCACTACTACAGAAAAGTTGGGGTGCCAACCAGGTTGTCCCGTTTGTCTGCCAACTGAACAATACAATACAATTTATTTTTGTATAGCCCCAAATCACACAAGAAGTGCAGCAATGGGCTTTAACAGGCCCTGACTCTTGACAGCCCCCCAGCCTTGACTCTCTAAGAAGACAAGGAAAAACTCCCAAAAAAACCCTTGTAGGGAAAAAAAGTAAGAAACCTTGGAAAAGGCAGTTCAAAAAGAGACCCCTTTCCAGGTAGGTTGGGCGTGTAGTGGGTGTCAAAAAGAAGAGGGTCAATACAATACAATACATTACAAAGAACAGAACACAAATAATCCTCAATACAGTATAAAAATAAAAAATTACAAGTATGGAGCAGGATTTAACAGTAGATGATATCACATAATATGATTTGGATTTGTTGGAGTCCTGGAGACCTCATCGTTCAAGTTGCCTCCCCCTATTGGCCATTCGACAGCTGAAACAGCGCTGGGCCAGCCAATCTGATGAAAGAACCCCTCTTTCCCATGATTCCTGCGATCCTCCATCAGGGATGACTTTACCTTAGGCAGGCAAAACAACTTGGCAGGTGGGCCGTGGCACCAAGTGCCACATTTGAGTACCGACAAGAGAAACAGAATAGGTGAGGGTTAGTAACAAATTCTAACTATCATTTTACTTATGTTTATGAATGAAAACAAAACAAACTAAAATCACTCTTTGGTGTGCTTCCCGTAATGCAGGGTATTCAAGACAAAAGCAAAATGGTTGTTGGCTGCATAGCCGAGGTAGGACCTCCATGCGGCAGGTCACCCGAGCCAGAAATGTCACCTCCTTCCAGGATACATGAATTAGATGATCTACAAGTCTCTGACTTAAAGTTTAAATCTGAACAATATATTCAATCTCTTTTCGCTGTTCTGTTATTTCACCGAATAATAATTTCCATTTGTTTGCGCTAATGCAATCTTTACTATCCATTTTTTGAGACTTTTGAATTTTCATACTTCTATTATTTCTAACCTGCTCTGCATGTGTATTGCGCCAATGTTTTTGAATTCTTTCTTTGTCATCTACTCTTTGTCTTTTATTTCCAGCCCCGGGTGTGGTTAAATCTCTTGGCACAAAGTCTCGTCTCGTGGGACGTGAAAGTGTCTCTCTGAGAAAATTGCATCTCGTCTCCTTCCAAGATTTTTTTTTTATAATAGAGAGATGTATTATTATTATTATTACTGTATTTGAAAAATTATTCATTTATGTAATGTATTTTGCTACCATTAGATTAGGTTTGTTGAGGTTAGGTTAGTCCTAGGGTAGATTACGTTCAGTCAGGTGAGTACTTGAGGCTTGATCTGTGAAAATGACACAAATGGACATCCTTGCATCCTCCTGGCACACAGCTTGCCGTGCACTGAAAATGGAATCCAGCGATACAGACACGGCGTCTTCTAGCGTGAGGCAATGAACATCAGACACAGATGTGCCCCACCCCCTAACGTACATAGGAATTCGACTAAATGACGCACTGGATGGAACACCCATGCCATCATTAAGCAAGCAACAACTGGATTTTAAATTCACTGAATCAGAAAATCTGCCTGACGATGCCAGTAGCCACACTGAAGTGGCTGCACAACATCCACCTGCTGACTTCACGTCTAACTAAAATGCACTAACATTACTGTTTTAAATGGGAATGCAGACATGCCATTATATACAGTACCAGTAACAGCGCACTGTACGATAACGTGCAGTGAATCCACTTGACTTGAGCATTCATAGTTTTCCTCCTCTTTCTCTGTACATTTATCATTCATTTGTTCAGAGGTTGATGCGCTTGCTGCTTCCTGAGCAGCTCCTCTTTCCTCCACCCTAGCGGCTCGCTTCTTCTCTTCTTTTGTCAGCTTCTTTTTGCGTTAAAACTAATTAAGTCAGTTTTTGTGTTGCAATTACTTAGTACATGTTCTTTAATTTCTTCACTTAAGCTGGCACTTAAGTCTTCAACCTGCCTCAAGAATGATTTAAGATATAAAGAGGTAGAGGAAGTGACGGCGAAGGTGGTAGGGATGAGAACGGCGCCTGTACACATGTGCTGCATGACTGCCCTGCTGGCCACTGTCGAGTGTTGATTCTGCAATATAATAAAATAAAAATAAAAAGAGGAATAATCTTGGAGGTCAATCATCACCCTGAAAGCGGATAGTAGACGTCTCATAGTATATGTGAACGGAATTTCAGGTCAATCAGTCAAACGGTTTGCGAGCTACAGGTGATTTAAAATCCTGGACAGACAAACAGACAGCCACGGTAGCATATTATATAAGAAGATATAATATAATAATATATTTAATAATATATATAACATATATAGCCACAGTGTTTTATTTAACACCTAGTACTGTATATACGTAGCCCACAAGGCTTAGCTAAACTCCACTTGCTGTTGTTATGCCATATAGTGATGTAATAGTCACAATGACAGACCTCATAGCAGTCAAAAGCACTTCTCTAATGTGGACAGCCAAGTAGCTGTGGTGGTCTCCGTGTGGCTTTTTGTCGCAGCACTCATTACAACATACACATTAATCATTGAGTTCCAGCAGCAAGAAAACAGCAATTTTAGCTTTTTATTTTCTCTCAGTGTCAAATTTTTTACTCCATTTCTTTTGCTTTCTCCCTGAAACCCCAACAGTTTAAAATGCACAGACTGGAGGAATTGGGGCAAGTGTTTTAGGAAGGGCGTAACCTTTTGCGGTGGCAAATTTAGGAGCTGTTCGCTACAAAATTTTTAACGGTTTGTCCTCAGATGTGTTTGAGTATCACATCTGGCACTACAAGACTCGGTTTTACTTCCATCTTAAAATCCTCCTCTTTAATCCTTGACTTGATTCATTGATCACATCATACTGATGATGTCTTCCTCCAATTGGTGTATCCACACTGCACTTTGTGAGTCATCTCTGCATCCTGTTATCCATCTTGGGGTAACATTGACCCTAAATATTAAAGTTAGGTTGCTGCTTTTGTTCTGAATACTAGTGAAACACATGGACCCCCACGGTCTTTAGATAAAATGCAAATTTAGAAAGTAAGGAGCTGTTGACGCTTGTTATGTTTTCCAAATAGTTACTTCTTTGCATTCCTCTAGAAGTCCTAATGTATCATATCACTTCCAGTAGCTCATCTAGAGCCAGACCTTTTCTATTTAGGCAACAAATTCTTTTGTTCTCAACATTAAATTTCACTTTAAAAAATGTAATTGAATTCAATTAACTCTCTTATGGGTGCACCACAATTTTATTTTTTGTCTCACATGACCAATAAAACCTTTGTACAAGAAAAAAAATGTGAATAAAATTGTCATTTAAAAATCTTTTTTTTTTAATTAATTTTTTTTTGCTTGCAACGTTAAACATACAACTAACATTTAAAACGTTGCTGATGTGACTTTGGCAATTAGAAGTAGTGGTCTTCAAGGAAACATCAATGTGAGGATGTAAAAGTAATGCTCTTCTATGGTTAGATTGTCGCCGTGCATGTCTGTCTCCGGGGCATTCTGTACCGTGGACTTTGTCTTGCATGTCTATGAGCCATCAAGTTTGCCTGCTGCCCAACTGTTCCACGTTCAGGATTACTTCTTGCTTGTCAATGTGGTTCGGTGTTTTGTCGTCTTATTTTTTTCTCCTTCTTCATCACTTAATCACCTTTTCTCTCTGCTCTTTTTTTTTTAATCTGGCAGTTATCATTTAGTTTTGCAATTACTTTATTGTAAACACACGACCACAGATCACTTTGCCATTCTTTGGTTACATTTAAAACAGTATGATGTTCGATAAGCAATAAATACAATACTCACACTTGATTTTTGAATTTCGAACACGTACGGTATTTGATTATCTTCTCAATTGACGGCATGCATTTCTTTATCTTTGGCACTGTTACATTCTGTACTCTGCACTCAATGCTCAGCAGATGTCGCTGCTCGTCCTTTTCTTCTTCTTTTTATTATGGTATTCTTTAGTGCGTAACTGACTACTGCATTTTGTTTGACGCTCAGCAGATGTCACTGCTTGTCTGTTTCTTTCTAAAATGTAACTGAGTTTAGCACTAACGTTGCGATTTTAAACAAAAGACCTTATCAAGTTTGCCATTACTTGCATTTTTTTTAATTTTCAGAACTTATCAGGTCATAATCTATTGTTTAAAACTTCGATCAAAGTTCTAGTCTCAGTAGTTCACAAGTAAGGGAGATAGATGTACAGACCTTAGCATTTATATATGAAGATTCTAACTTACTTGCCATTTCTTTATGATCTCAGGCAGTGCAAAGAGATAATACTCTTCTATTATGCAATGGGCATGGCTATTAGGGCCACGTATGCATCAGCATGAGACATCATGGATGCCATGTTTACCACGTTGTAATAGTTAGGCAAAAAGAAAGAGAAAAAGAAAAAGAGAGAGAGAAAGTGTTCTTTTGGGATCCTTCACTGCTGGATTGAGTTGTCTGTCTGTGTTTGGGCCCGTGTCCAGCAGGCCATCTATCCCCACTAGCAGTTCTTCTTTGCTCCTTGGAGTTCATCAGGCTTGCGCTAATCATCAAGGTTCACTGGCTCCATCTGTATGTATATGAATGGCAGCAATCCAGTACCTTAGAATTAGCTGACGCAGTCCTCTTGCAGCTCATCTTTTTTGCTTTTTGGACAGTAATTTGCACCGAGGCAGTGACCCTCCTGATTTTGTGCCAGTCTTCTAGAGCACAACCCACTAGCATCTGCCTAGTTTTGTATCTCTGTATCGGTGGAGTGAGCCCATGCCCACCTTTTGGCACACTTGGCCACATCTCAGCCTAACAGTGACAGCCTGTTGTGTTTGTCTATGATGCCGGCCCACCCACCTAGATATTCATCATATTCTGTGTGTTTCCTGCTACAGTCTGTCCATCTGTGACGTAAGTACTCACAAACTACTGAGGCTAGAGCTTCAATCTTGGTGTTAATCAAAGGATTATGACCAAATACATTCTGAAAATGTAGGTAGTGGCAACCTTAGTAGAGTCGTGTGTTTATTATGGCAAAGTTGGTGTTAAGCTGAGTTACAAGGTGAATAGAACAAGACAAGCAGTGACATCTCTCTGTTTCTCATCACAGTCGGCAATTGCACGTGTGTGTGTGTGATCATGGATGGTGGCCTAACTTACATTAAGAGCTTAGATTTTGGCCTTGGCACAGTGGTGTAACTAGGATATGATGGACACTAATGCAAAAAATAAATTAGGACCCCCTCATGAGAAATGAAATGAAATCCAATTAGAAAATGACCACCATCAATAAGATATGTCAAGTATAGAAGCTACTTAAAAGGTCAACAGTCATAATTAAGCTTAATGGAGCTGTGGGAATGATAACACCATTAACATGTTCATTTCATGGCTTGTAGTCCCCTGCAGGCCCCCCCCAAACCCCCACCCGTCAATGCACTACCTACGAGTTTCACTACTAGTCTGGCAAATCTCGACATTATAGTGCTGGTTTCCCACTTTTGATAAAGATGTCCTTTTATTTTTGATTTCCCATTTTGATTCATGCTTGCGTTCTCTGATACTGAGCCTATGTCTACCTTGGAAATAAATATCTGCGCAAAAAAGATTTTTAAGAAATAACCATTTACCGTTTACCCGCTTGAACGTAAACTAAAGTTGTCTTTATCAATTAAAGGTAGTGAGTGTGGAGATTACTTCAGAGAATTGTTAAACGTAGCAGGCAGGCAACACTGGAAAGGCAGATGACTGGCAATCAGAATGAAAGGTGAAGCAGGAATGAAATCACTGACCAGGCAAAACCTCAAAACTAAACCCTGAAAGAAAAGAAAGATTACTTGAAAGTTGTTTTTTTTTGCTAGTGAAAAGGTTTTCTATATTAAAACTACATTTTGATAGTTACTGAACATCTAGTTCAAATTTAATGAAGATGGTTACCAAATGACCATGCCCCATAACGTCACACAAACATTACCAGTGAAAAGTTTGGACGTGCCCAGAAATGTTTGTTTTTGATAGAATCTGATATCTTGTTTAATAAATTGTTTTAAAAGTCAAGGCATTGCTAGTGTTCCCAGTGGCTATAACTGTTTCAAACGACTAATTTTTACAAATTTATTACTCACCTATGATGGTGTATTATTATAGTATTTCCCTCTATTTACCCTTAACCTGTTTTTCTTCAAGGTTAAGTGTACTTGTCAAGTTCGTTATTGGGTTGGTCTACTGTTGCACATTAAGATTAACACACACATACATAACTATGTGCATAAACACAGACCCTAACCACAACAGTGTCCCATGAATGACACACACACACTGATTATCCTCTGGCACTTTAAACCACACAGGTGCCTTAGTAATAACACTCTCTCAGCACTTCAAGAGACTTACTTATTATCGGCACAAACAACATACAATTAATTAATGATATCTCAGACCTAAATTTTACTTTCGGTCTATAAGAATACATGTAAACATACAAAGGCTCAGCATCCTTGACTATAGGCCATTTATCAGCCAAGAATGCCTTACTTTACGTACTGTTGTTCCCTACTATTGGGTGGAGCTCTCACCCTCAGCCTTAATAAACCTCACAGCACAGAGTGTATGGCAAACATCCGGCTGCACCAGGTGCTCAAAGAAATTGAACTTATTACTTCAATCACTCTAGACATTAAGACAAAGCATAGAAAGTTAAAAGCAGCATGGTATTTATTACAGGAATAATAATAATAATATCACTGGAACAAAGAATAATAGAAAATAGGACTGATAGTAAAGTCTGGATATATATTTAGCCTTTAGAAAAAGCTTACAAAAAAGTTACAGATGACAAGGATGAATGTCGCAGGCAGGTTGTGATCTAGTACTCGCAGTTGCTCATAATGCTTTTCTGATGACCAGTGACGTCTTCGTCCCTTCTTCTTCCTCCCTCCTTCCTTACTTCCTTACTCACTATATCGCTCCTAGATGAGGTGTATTTATTATAAAATTCTTCTGGGGGGTTTTGCAAAAATGTGATTGTTAGATATTCTAATTGGTTGGCTGTCACTATGAAGAATTAATTCACTGTCCATTTTCCCAAACAATTAAACGTTTTTATGTTCTCTGAGGTGTCACTATTTATTCCTTTCCCAGGATGTAAAATAATTAGACGTCCATCCTTTCTCAGGTTATAAAATAATTCAGCCACCAGCATGTCTTGCTTTCTATGTTGGAACAGTTGATTTAAAAGTGAGGTATAACTGGGAGAAAGACACAATTTGATTTGTCCTGAATGTAGCTCATCTGTTGTCTTGTCTTGAACAGAATATAATGGAAATATAAACCAAAATGTATAGATTTTGTACCCCACACCAGACGGCAAAGCCCTGTTTTCAGCAGCCATTCCTTCAGTGCCATCATGGTCAGCTCCCTTAGCTCATACCTAATTAGTCAGGTGTTAATGCTAACCGGTTATTAGAGAACCCTTTGTAATTGCATTAGCGCTGTTGAAATCTGTTGGGTCACAAGGTAATGGAATTCCTAAAGATCAGGGGCCTCATGTATAACGCCATGCGTAGAACTCTCACTATAACATGGCGTAAGCACAAAAGCCGAAGTCCAGATGCAGGAATCTGTGCATACTCCAACTTCCACGTTCTTCCGCTACATAATTCTCGATTAGCGTGAAAAGTAACGCTCGTGCACGTGCTTTATGTAATGTCCCAACTCCTCCCAGAATTCCGCCTCTTTGAATATGCAAATCAATATAAATCGCCCTTAAGCTCAGCCTTCTGTGAAAAGACAATGGGAAAAGCACAGGGGAAAATCTAAGAATTTCAGCGAATACCAAGTGGAGGCAAAGGAAAAACATACTATTTGTTCAAATAAACCGTGGTATAATCAACAAAAGGAAGTTGATCGAGTGACATAGCGTGTTGGAGAAATTTGAAAGCTCACGTTTACAAAATCGCACAGTGCCAGAAATAAAAAAGAAGTCACATATCAAAGTCGCCGTGAAAAGGCGAGTTGTAGCCCACTGTCTAAGTGTCATATGAAAGTTTATTAGGGTACAGAGAAAAAAAGGCACACAGTGGGGAAAAAGCACAAAATGTCAACTTCAATCTCGACATTTCCACTTTAATCACGTAGTTTATTTTGTCATTAAAGTAGAACATCATAAACTTCATCTTAAAATTGTTTGATTAACCAGTTTCTCAAACCACATCGTAATTAAAGTAGCACGTTAAATGCTTTGTTTTGTATTTGATCTTCTATGTGCTGTATGTGTGTTAATTACTACTTGCTTCTTAAACTGGCTCTCTTCCTCCAACTAGACACAGAATCAATTACATTCGTGATATTACAGCTCTCTGAATAACTAAAATACTGAGATGTATACGTGATATCATTTTTATGATGATAGGAGTTAAAGCACGTTATTAAACATGGCTTTCACAGTGCAGTGATTGTGTGCGACCTTCGATGAAATAATTTATTGCAGCAATACGCAGGGGCGGCTCTAGGCTTGTGGTGGCACTGGGCAGAGGAAGAATCGGTGGCTCCTTCGTCCGCCAATGTCAGTAATGTAGCTTATGCACAGTGGATGGCCACGTCCGTTGCAGACACTGCATAGCCGCCTCATGCTCATGACACAAGCATTTAACTTTTGCCAAAATTTGTCGCTGCGTTTATTAGCTGTGTTGTTATTTTCTCTTTCAGTTTTATATTCAGTATATATTGGCGTATCTTTCACTGCAGTCCTTGCTTTTCTTTCCCCAAATACCCAATCACCACACAATCAGCTCTGTGATAGAAGTTAAGCCATCTGTAAGCTTAGAGCGTCGAGTCTTCAAAACGTTTAAGGAACATTGAAATATCTTCGTAGTACATGTTTAATTATTCTATCCTTCACGGCACTCCCAGTGAAGAATATAGATTATTTAAATGAAGTTAAAGTTTTATCTGTATAATATTATAAACATATTTCGCTGCATTTCACCTTAAAAATGATATCATCATCATATGTAAATACGCGTCCGTATAGGAAAGGCTTTGAAACGTTTTGCCATGGCTGAGGCAGCGTGTGCTTGAAGCTGTATCCCGATAACTCTCTTTCCGATCAGCTGCTGCTGTGATTCACACTCAGATACGATGATATGAATACTCCTAGTGGTGCAGTGAGAGTAATATGGAAAAAGATGATCCACTGTGGCAACTCCTAATGGGAGGAGCTGAAAGAAGAAGAAGAAGAAGAAGAAGAAGAAGAAGGTGCAGTGAGAGTAACAATGCTAAAGCAGTTATGGTATCTGGAATACTATGGCTATTCCCTGGACCATTATACACTAATAAACAATATTCGGTTAGTTTCAGTGTATTTATAAAGCCGCATCAGGAAAATAAGGAGTAACCACACAGGAACAGTAGCATTGCTTTGACGCTGGGTGCCGTCAGTCTGCAAAACCGAGCGGAGAACTTGCGTATGACAAGGTATGAGGTACCGTGGAAAAGTGTGTGGCTTTACGCCAAGTGTAGGTTTTATACATCATGATTTGAACGTGGAAAAGTTCTTACGCAACATTTCTGTGCGTACGCACCGTTTATACATGAGGCCCAAGTTCTGTGTTCAAAAATGGTCAAAATGAATCGGCTCTCTCAAGAAGCACGCCAGTCTAATGATGCATTGCAAAATGAAGGTTACAACATGTGACAGATGGAAAAGAAATGGAAGATTTCATACAAAGGTGTCTACTACTGTCTAGATAGATGAAGGTGAATGGAATCTAACGAGGATAGAAAAAGAAGGAGAAGGCCAAGAGCCTATAGTGTGAGAATCAAACACCTTTTAGGTCATTCAGTTGGCCTCTTCCCTTGAATACTCACCAAATATCATTGTCTGCACTTTAAGATTCTCTGCATCAGAGAAAAGACGACTCCTGGGATGCTGGCATTAGAGGCAGAGGTTGAAAGAAAAAGCGATATCTGAACATGGCAAAGGAAAAGAAAAGGTTAAAAAACAGGCATAAGAGCACAGACATTAGATGGAAGATGGCCGCAAGATCATTTTGTGGTCAGCGTAACTATTGTAGATAGCACTGGAATTTTGTGGGTGCTTCATGAAGAAGCTCCAAGTTTCAAATGAGCTCACCAACTTTATAAACCGAGAAGAACCTCTAAGTAGACTCTCCATTTCTGCTGAGTGAGAGGATTTTTGCCCATCTACTCCTAATGTCTCCTGAGGGCCACTCATGGTGTCCTGCTATGTAGGGATTACCAAAAGGCACAAAATGAGAGAAAGCCACGGGGAAATTTTAATGTTTAAACAGGCAATGTTCCAAATATCAAAAATGAGACAGAGAACCTTTTATCAAAAATCCAAAACCTTAAACCAAAATCCTATTCGAAAAAGAAAAAAAAATCAAAAAGGTCCCAGCACTAAAGTCTTTACAGTTGGTCGTTTAGTTTCCACTGACACTAAAAAGGAGGTTGAGAGAGAGAATAAGGGATGAAAGGTAGACAAGTCAGCAACTTTTTAAAGTGTGCATGATGTCATACATCAACGTTACTGGCAAAAGAGCGTCGTAGCTACTAACAACGTGACAGCAGCCTCAATAAAACAAAAAAACATTAACAGAGGAAAAAAAAAACAGTTAAACCGCATAAAAACAAGAGCTTAATAAACAAAAACTCCAAATCTCTACCCATGGGACGTCTCTTTTGCACCTTGCAAGAGACCCTAGACATGGGTGGTGTATCCCACAAAAGGAGCTGGAAACCGTAGCTTAGCTGGAGTTTAAGGTGGGCTGGTCTGGCCTTCGTTGTCTAGTATCATCTCAATGACCCTTTTCTAAAATGGATAAAGAAGTGAGTGGTGCTCAATTTAAAACAATTAAGGAAATGTCCACATGGCGTAACATTCAGGTGGGTTCAGAACCTTGGTTAGCTGGTTTCAAAGTTAGAGTATTTTTCCATTTTCTAGTCACTTCATCAAAGAGTGTATCACAGGTTGAGGAGCATGCACTGGTAAAGCATGTTGCCGCACCCACCATACAACGAAACGGCTTGGGATCCCGGTTGGCAAACCCCCCCCAGGCAGGCACACGGTCCAGTTCCAACCTCCGGAAATGACCATCCATCTGCTGTAGCAAGGTGTTACATGGGCGTCCCTTTAGCCTGGTCCAGCCACTCGGGTTCTCAACAGTGAGGATCCTGTGAGATGGATCACCCTCGGGGGAATGGCGCCACATGGCCGTAGTGCCGTAACTGACGCTCCCTCACAATGCAGGTAATGTGCCTCATTTGGGACTCCATGAGCAACCACTCATTCAATACAAAGTCAACCAGTGTTACCCAAGGATTCTCCAGAGAGACACAGCACCGAAGAGTCCAGTCTTTGTCTTAGTTCACTGGATAGCGTCCATGTTTAACAACCATATAGCAGTGTAGTTTATATTTTCATATCATTGAGTCCTATTCAAAAATGATAGTGATAAAAGAATAGAATTTCATGTATTAGTATTTCCCCTTGGGATTAATAAAGTATCTATCTATCTATCTATCTATCTATCTATCTATCTATCTATCTATCTATCTATCTATCTATCTATCTATCTAGTAGTGTACATAAAATCTGCTCTGTATACCATTTTAGGTGGTAGACTTTGCTTTCATAGACAGCAGATCCCAACTCAACTGACTCTGGCGCTGTTGTTAAATGTTGGTGGATGTGGGGGGGTCTCTGGCTAATCAGAGTTCAAATTTAAATATAAAATTTTTCACCCAAACGAGAGTTAGTCTGTGCTGAAGTCTCAAACTGAAATTGTTAGCTGCATCTGAACATACAGATAACAAATCATAGAAGCACTTTACTGATAAATTAGCTTAGATTAGATAAACTGTATTATTCCCATGGGGACATTCAGATGCATACAGCAGCAGAAACATAAAAACAAGAATACATACAATGCACTCAGCCAATCAGTCAATAAATCAATCAATCAATTGATAAATAAGTAAAAATTAACTTAACAAACACATCAGTACAGTATCAGATGAATCATTCTAATCCTTAGATAAAGCAGGCGTGAGGTTGTTTTAGTGTGGCGTAAATATCGAGTATACATTTAGTCACTGAGGCATAAAGTGTCATCATGCCATCCTTCATGCATTACTATACAAGAAAAGTTGTTTTTTTATTGTTATTATTTTTAGTAACGTCAATGTCTTGGTCACTTTGATTTCATGGAGCAGGAGAAGTGAGATGCTGTGACTGAGGCCCATGCAAGATGTTGCACTGCCAAAAAAGCAAGACTGGAAAGGGGCAGAGGGGGATGCAGACGCTTAGCATGTAATTAGAGCTACTGCTGGATTCTGGCACATTAAGGCACATTATTTGTGTTGTCTGTTGATAAATTAATAATTTAATTTATTAGTGAATTGAATCAATAAATGCATGTTAGGCCGTGCCGTCCTTATATGCTAACTCTCAGTCATCCAACCCCGCCCACCTCTGACCCCACCCCATCACGTGTCGGGTGTACTTGAAGTATTTGCATCAGTGCGCACCACTGCAGGTGTTTCACCATTTTGACGTCAGCAACGGCTGTTGAACAAACAAACAAAATGAAAAATTATTCAAATATGTGCAGATTGAAGTAACCATTCTGATGGTAAAACTGAAAACATTATTGGTAGTTGAAGTTTCTCAGAACGTTTCTCTGTTTTAATATAAGTATTCCCAAAATCTCTATATAAAATCCAACGTCTGTCTGTATGTCTGTCTGCTTTTCATGAGAGAACTACTTAACGGATTTAGTTTGGGCTTTTTCTATAATTTGCTTGAACATTGCGGTTGATTTTGCGACTCCTCTCATTGCGCTGAGTATCATAGTTTACTTGCAGTACCGTTTTATTTGCGTAAATCCGAGGGAGACTCAGCGGACTGAAGGGAGGGGGGGCGGGGTCCTCCTCACTCACGTGCCAGCCTCGGGCGTATCTTACCTCCACTTCAGTAGCAAATGAGAGAACTACTTAATGGATTTAGATCAGGCTTTTTTTCTAGAATTTGCTTGAACATTCTGGATGATTTTCTCTCATTGCGCTAAGAATCATAGTTCGCTTGCAGTAGTGATATATTCAGGCTAATCTGAGACAGAGGCTGCGGGCCAAGGGAAGGGGGAAGCGTAACATCAGGATTAGGGAGCCAGGCAGGACCCTCCTCACTGTCCTGTTTCACTTCTACGCGGACAAAGCCATGGGGGACGACTAGTCGGTTATAAAAGGGAGATTTTGAAAATTTCAAAAACGTGTTAAGAGTTCTGTATTCAAGATATTGCAATGAAACTTGAACCGTCTCGACAAACGTTTTGACAAAATTACTGGGAGACGAGTTGCTCCAAGCAGCGAGACAAATGGAGAGACAGACAGACAGACATGGCTCTCGCATTAGGTGCTTTTGTCATTATTTTACATTTACATTTATTTGTTTAGCAGACACTTATCCAAAGCGATTATTTGTAAACACAGCTTAAACTGCCAACATATTCCAGAAAAATTTTATAATTGTAGGCGTATTTCTAAATTGTTACTGCAGGCAGAATCCGATTTGTTCAACGTGACACAACAAATCAGCTCTGGGAGGTGAGCGTGACCTTCTGTTTTAGAGTTGACCACTAGGCTACGCATCCACATCATTATATTTGTTACCATTATTATAATTATTATTGTTCTTTATGTATTGCACTTCTTCCACCCGTTAAATGTTCACACTTTTTTCCAATTTAAGGACCCAAAGCCTTAGACTTGCATTATTGGGCAGGTAGGCACACCAGCTGGGCATGTGCTCTTCCTTAAATTACTTATCTGTATTGTGGAGTTATTTATTGATATTTTTCTTGCTTTATTTATTTCTTTTTTTTGTATTTTGGTTAACTTTTTTATTCTGTGTAATTTGTTCTTTACTTTTTAAAGCAGTACACGTTTTGCATGAAAATGAGCAATAGAAATAAACATCATTGTTAGTTAAAAATCCTGCTCACATAATATGTTCTGATGTACAATGTGACAAGCTGAGGGAATTCTTTCATTATTGTAACTGCTTTTATTATGTTAACACTTTGCAGGATTCACATAATTTGATACTGTGCTACCACCAGGTGAAAAGCAAATGTTACACTTTGCTTTATTTTTGAACGTATGGGGAATTGGGTGTATGCGTTATTTTAGAGGCAAAAAGTACATGAAGTGCAGACAGATTAGCTAACTCAATAACATTTGCTGCAAGTACGCAAAGTAGAGAAAAAGAAAATTCATTTTAAAAGTATGTTGATTTGCTGGAAAGATTATCTTTGGTAAAATAATTAATTTTAGCTGCCGCCTTTTGCTGTGTAGTGAAGCTTGACTATGATGTCTGATTTAATTCAAATTGTTCCTTTAATGTTATATTGTCATTTCTTGTACTGATGTTATTAGTGATGTAATAAGCATGGCGTAAAATTCTGTTCATTCCATCTTTCTGACCCAAAGCCCCCAGTTTGCAAAATATTTGCTCATGAGTCCCCAAAAGACCAAAAAGCTAAGCATTTCCTAACTTAACTCCCATTTGCCAAAAACTTATTTATGAACTTAAGTAAGCTGAGAATTAGATTTTCAACTCAAATTCTGTCAAGTGATTGGTTATAAACTCCAATAGGTGACATAATAACAAGAAAAGACAAGCCAGACAGGATTGGTGTGTCAAGAGGTCACCATGTTTTTAATTTTTTTAACCTTATAAATAACTATAAAACAAGTTAGAAAATATAAGCAGGGTGTAACATTCAGGTGTATTTGAGGGATCTGCAGGCACTGTAGCCCTCCACGGACTGAGCTCAGTAGGTGGGTTCTAGAACCTTCTCAGTCCATTTCAGAGTTGTGGTGGGCCAAAGGTCATCTCATCGGACTTGGGCAAAAAGCTGAAAACAGACCTGGACTGGACTCTAGTCAATCAGAAGGACCACTCTCTCACACACACTGACAATTTTCAGTTGACTATTAACATAACACTAAATAAAAAAATAAAAACCTTGGTAATTAATTTCTTCTTTACTTAAGCATAGCTGGCAGTAGTAATTTTCATAAAATTGGACCCACAAAACTTTTCAGTTTTGACTAATATTAGGGAAAAACAGAAGCGAAAGGCAATCTTTATTACAGCAACTGACCATTATGGACATCAGGCGATTGTGGCACTCTGATGGTAAATTACAGGGTGACCAGATTTTCAGAGTCAAAAACTGGTAGCACGTATGCCAACACATATAAAGCTCATCTTCATTTGTTTAATGGCTGCTATAGTTCATCATCATCATCATCATCATCACTATCATCACTGAGGGATCAGGGTACAGGGAAAAACAAACAAGCAACAAATGAACGTACAGTATATGACTCTGGAAATAAGTGGCAGTGCTCTCTGCTCCTTGGTCATCTTGGCAATGCTGTTCAAATTTAACACAAGTTCTTAGTTAAGCTTTTCCTGTCGGAGTTTTGACCACTGTGGTCATCTGACTGAAGGACAGGCTGATACAATAACAAATGCTGGGGTGCCAACCCAGCTGTCTCCGTTTACTGGAAAAGATAACAAAAACAATACGTAATGGCACTCAAAATGGAGGAACGAAAAGGCTGCCCAGTAATACTCGGGCAAGTTAAAATAACAAAACAAGAATTTACGAGCAGGCTGTGGAGCTCCTCTCCTTAGGTCAATTGAACCAGAAGTGAATCTTCCTTCCAGGCAGTCTCGCTTTTATAGCACGGGGCCTGGAAGGGGCAGAATCAGTTACCCTCCTTGGGCGGTTTCTGTGCCCAGTTTCTCTGTAGTGGAGGAAAAAGAAGACAAGGCAGGTAGCAGCTGCGTCCCTTCTTGGCATGGGGTGGTAGCTAATGCCTGGGAAGAACTCAGAGGGTGACCCTCTGACGTGAACGCATGACACCATGATTTTATACGTTTATTATATCGAACCAGGATCAGGGGTATAGGAGGGGCATTCTTCGCATTTTGTAACCGATGTGCAATAAATAGGGTGAGGATGTTTGTTTTTGTGTGTGGTGTTGCGGGTCCACAGCTCCCATCAGGAAGGCCGGTTTTAAATAAATAATCACTGCACTCGCGGCTTAGTGAGGGGAAGTAGTGGTTGTGTGGCTGAAGGAGTTCCCAGGATGATTTGTGATGTGGGCATTTCTCACCTAAGTGCACAGGTGAGAAATCGTCCACATCCGTGATTTGCCACAGCTGCCACGTCAATCAATCAATCAATCCTCTTCGTCCCTTGTGGGACATAAGGCTTCAATGAGCTCCCTCCATCGCATGCGGTCCTTTGCAGCATTTTGTGCTTCTCCCCATGACAGGTTCATCTTTTGAAGCTCCTGTACCACCGTTCTATGCCAGGTGTTTTTGGGTCTTCCAGTTTTTCTTTTTCCAGGTGGTGTCCATCTTAAGGCAACTCTTGGGATGCGGTTTTGCTCCATCCTTAACACATATCCAGGCCATCTTAAGCGTCTTAATGTAATGTCCTTGGTGATGCATTGACTGCTTGTTTTCTTGTATAATTGTTGGTTTGATATTTTGTTGGGCCAAAAGATCTGGCAGATTCGTCTGAGACAGCTAATAGAAAAACAAGAAAAAGAGAGGAAAAGAGAAAGAAAAGGAAGAACGGAGGTTGCAGGAAGCAGCGAGGGAAGAGAGCCAGTGTGAGCAAGAGCGAGCAAGTGAGCGCTCATAGGCAGCTGGACAGTGAGTCCTAGCAGGGTTGTTTGGCCAACACCTAGGGCAGTTGGTAGTGGTCGCTCCCGCTGAGCTTTTTTTGAAGGAAAGGAAGTGACCGGCAGAAGGACGGCTGGCCCCGGAAGGCTGAGAAGGCAGCGGGAGTCAAGTGGCTTGGAAGTAGAAGCCCCAACGTGAGCGCCGTGGCCGTTGGGTGAAGAGCCAAGTCTCTGTTTGGGGAAGCGCAACCAAAGCCAGGGATCGGGAAGCCTCCAGTCCAGTTGAGTGGTTGAGAGGGCCCAGATGGGAGAAGCAGGAGAGCCGCCAGGTAAATAGAAGACACCGGGCTTTGGATTTTTAAAGGGACTGCTTCCAGCGTTATTTTAACCTCGTCATTTTGAAAGATTTTTCTATGGTTTTTTTACCTCCACCTTTCACCCATTTTATTGGATTATTTTTTTGAGGATTTTTAAATCACTGCACTATTTATTTGGACACTTTGTTTTTGTTTGCTGTTTTTAGATAAAAGCACTTTGCACTTTTGCACCATCCCTTTGCTCCATTGTTGTGCCTCACTGCTGAGCTCATCGGTAACATTACCGACGGTGACGGGTTCAAGGGCTCCCAGAAGCAAGATTGGAGCATGCAGCAAACCCACATCATCACATTGAGGGGCAATGTTTGGGCAGCCTGTTAAGAATGGCGCATTTTGATTTTCATTATTGGGATGTATAGCCTGAAAATCCGAACTGTCCTTGTTAACCACACATCTAGCCACCCTAGTAAATTAAAGTGATAATAATCGTCATATAATCATTATAATGTGTAAATAAAGGAGCTGTGAGCTTGGCTTAGTGTAAGATAGCACTAACTAAATGTTTATTTGCTTTGTGCTCCATGGCTTACACGCCAATGGCTACTTCATTCATATGTAGCTAACCCTTTTTTTCTGCTTGCATTTTATACTTTTAAAATTAATACTTTGTTTAACTCACTGTGACGATGCGGGTTCGTTGCATGCTACCATCTGTCTGAGAGCCCTTGAACCCGCCACCATCGGTAATGTTACCGATGAGCTAGCAAGGGGATGGTACAAAAGTGTCAAGTGCTTTTATTAAAAAAACCAACAATCAAAACAATGCTCAAATAAATAGTGCAATGCTTTCCAAACAGTCTTTAAATAAATAATCCAATAAAACCAGAAGTGAAAACGTGGAGGTTAAAAACAATAGAAAAAAGTCTTCTTAAAAACAACGAGGTTAAAATACAGCAGGAATCATTCTTGTAAAAAACAACAAGCCCGGTGCCTTTTTACCTGCAGCTTCCCCTGCTTCCACCATCTGGGCTTCTCAATAGGGGAGTCACTCTACCTGCAGCTGGCCTTCTCTCTACTCGCAAACTGGTCAGTCGCCTTTCCGATCCCTGGCTCCGGTAGGCACCACCGAACAGCGACTTGGGATTCCCCAACAACCAGGGCTGTCACGCTCGGGACATCACGCCCCAAGTCCTGACTCCCGCTGCCTTACGCAGAGAGTCATCCGCCTTCCGGTCACTCCCGCCCTTCATAATAAATTCTGCAGGAGCGACCACCACGACTACTCCCCCGGGTGTAGGCCCAAAACCCAGGCTCCCTGCTCAGCTGCCGTGAGCCTGCCCTCGCTCACTCGCTTGTTCTCCCGCGCCGACTTTCTCTCTCTCCCCACTGCTTCCTGCTTTCCTCCCGTCTGTTCCTTCTTTCTTTTTTTTCTGCCCTCCTAGCCGACTCGAGCTTCTATATATCAAGAGGGCGTGGCAGCTGTGGCAAATCAGCAGCCTCAGGGACAGTCACGGATGCGGACGGTCTCTCTCCAGGTGAGAAACACCCACATCGCGAATCGCCCTGAGAGCTGCTTCAGCCACACAACCACCAATACCCCCTCACTAAGCTGTGAGCATGGTGATTTATTTTAAAAGCGGCCTTTTTGACAGGAGCTGTGGACCCGCTATACCACACTTACCTGTTACTAATTAAAGCATCAGGGGAAGGAGGAAGATGCATGCTGTGGTTTCTGTGTGCACCTCACTGCACTTGCTGATAAGTGAATTCCCTTCCCGCGTGTGCGAAAGGCAACCAGCAGTGAAAGCGACTTCCTATCTGCGCACGCAGTCTGCTGGTGTTTCATTAACTTGTGTTAAGGATCTGTTTGCCGTCAGTAGTGAAAACAAGGAAAATACACAAAATATACAATTTGGTGTAGCCACTCTAAAGGTCAAACTGAAAGAATGGAGTAGTTTGTAGCTGAAGACGCACATAATGTTTCTTCGCTTTAAGACAGACAAGTTCATAAATCCATCGGTGCTTTTCATTGGGAGATTTTGAAAGTTTGCAAATGGGAACAGTACAACTAATTCATGATATCTCAACGAAAACTAAGGTGTCTCAACAGTGCCACATTTTAATAAAACCTACCAGGGGCAGGCGAGTTGTTTTAAGCAGACAGACGGACAGACATAGATATCAAAATAGGTGCTTTGTGCATTATATGGGAACACACCTAAAAAAAGAAAAAAGACTAAGATAGAATCAGGAAATACCAATATCTTGACTTAATTCTGTGTTATTTATTATAATGTTTGTTTTTCAACCCTTTGTCTTCAGCAGCAGAGTTCTCCATTTTTGTTCTCACTTTGAATTGTTTCCATTCACTTCAGATTTGTTTCTTTTACTGTATCTTGATGTTATTTTCTCTTTTCTTTCAACACTCTTCTTGGACGTCACAGGGTCACGTTTGCCACTACCTTCTAACAACATCTATCTTCCAGTATAAATATGATCATAGCCGGTATGTTTATCTTTCCAGAACTTTTGTTCTTAGTGTTAGTTATGTTTTAATCCAATAGACCTACCATCCGATTTTTTGATCCATTTTCTGTTCTCAACCTCCGTGTTTGCTTTTCCCTTTGAAAGGAATATTTCACTCAAAAGTGATGTTTTTGTTAAATGTTAGTTACCCCATGTGGTTTGCAGTGATGACTGTGAAAAAAAAAATAATCTCATGTTTTCCTGGAGAATAGAGATAACAAATTTTCTAAAAGATTGGGCATCTATGGAGACCAAAGGTGGACCACCTCAAACAAAAAAATGTTCAAGGAAAAAGTCCCTCGTTACTCGTGTCACATAATCCACACGTCAGCTCATCTAGTCGTATTCCAACAATATGTAAAATGCATGTCTTTATTGCTAAAAAAAATTATGAAATAAAAACTTCTAGGAAAATGGAATTAGTGCATGCAGAGGAAACATTTTTACATGGGACTGAGCTTTTTTGAATTAAAGACCTGCCTATCCCCCTCATTTATTGGTCAACAGTCCTGTCTTCAATGAGCTCTCATCCTTGTTATCCTCTCTTATTCTTTCCCTTGAACTCCCAATAATCCTTAAGCAGTTAGATGGGCCATCCTCGAAAGTCAGTTATGAGCTGATGCCATGTTGTGGTCGTGCTGTTTTTTTTAACTCATCAAAAGCGAACAGGTAGTTCCAGAGGTGAAAATTGCAGTGAGGTCCCGAGTCTTCTTATAGGTTGTGGTCTTCAAGGACACAAGGGCAGAAAATGAAGTCAGTTAATCAATCCACAATGTCACCCTTAAGCTAGATCCTCCTGAGAGGTACATAATGTTCACAGATTTGACAGTGAAAATTAAACTTTAACTCCTAATAAGCCATGACTTTGTATAACCAACTCTACATGTGGAATTTGAAGTATGTTAGTCAGCAAACAAAGATCTCAGTTTATGAAACTCTTGTCATTTCCATTTTGCTCTATGCAGAAACTTGGACACTAAAAGAAGAAGACATGAGTTTTTGAAATGGCAATGCTTAGATGAATCCTAGGTGTATCTCGAAGAGACTGCTTACAGAATGAAAACATCAGGCGCTCACTTGGAATCCAGTTTGATGTAATATTTAAGAATCAGAAGAGAAGGGTGACGTACTTTGGAGATGTAGTATGTATGGCAACAGACAGAATTCTTCATGTTTTGTAATATGGTCATATGCATGGCAAAAGACCTACAGGAAGACCAAAGAAGCGTTGGCTGGATAACATCAGAGAAGACTGTAAAGTAATGGATTTGTCTAAAGTGGAAGCTGATCAACTGCTACAGGATAGACAACAAAGGAGTAGCTCTGTGGATCCGTTGTCAGAGTGTACACTTGTATTGCAGTAGACACAAAGGAGAAAAAAAGGAATCTCAAAACACCAACAGTCTGAATCTCAGTATGCCAATATGGCTTCATACCTCAGTATACCAGCTATTAAATTCTGAACCTCAATTTATTGTGCTGCTAGGTAAGGCATGCCACACAGGCAAATATGACAGAATCAGAAGATAAGATGGATAATCATGGGTAAAGCAAAGTCTAAACTGTTATATTAGCTAGACGTAGCATGTAAATTCCAAGCAAATGCCGAAAT
Source organism: Polypterus senegalus (assembly GCF_016835505.1). Classification (NCBI taxonomy): domain Eukaryota; kingdom Metazoa; phylum Chordata; class Cladistia; order Polypteriformes; family Polypteridae; genus Polypterus; species Polypterus senegalus. The sequence goes on from NC_053159.1 coordinate 171,305,321, forward strand.
CAAAGTCCAAAAGCAGACCGTTGTGCTTGGACACATGAACACAGTCACATACTCATACATTTTATTTTTCTTTGGAGAATCTGCAAACATGGGCAATCATAAGGTCATTTATAGTCCTTGACTTGTGATGTGGCCCATGAAATTGACCCCTGACATCGATCTTAGCAGATACATGGAACATGGGTGAGAGAGAGAGACAGAGCCCAGCTCACATCACCCAAGAACAGCTCCACTTATAGCTTGTTACTCCTTTAGCTCAGGCTGACAAGGAGGCTGATTTGGAGAATCCAAAGGTTGCAGTTTTTCAGCTGACCACCTGCAGGTCACCACAGTACAAATCTACAAACTAAGAAGGTTTGTGGTGAGTGAATTAACCGATAGCAGAACAAGTGGTGAAGTGTGGTGTTGGTGCACAGTAAAATAGAGGCTGGGTGATAGAGAGAACCCAGATGATGTTCCCCAAGAAAAACTCCATTTGTACCAGAAAATAAGGGACTTATTCTTTAACTTGGGCTGACAAGGTTTACGCAGATTTGGTGTTTGTGTGTGTATGTGAACCTAGGACACGACAAACAGCATAGTTGGCAGGATTTGGACTGTGGAGAGAGTGGAGTGTGGTGCAGCTGTGGATCTGTGCGATAGAGTGGGGACAGGGTGAAAGAGAGAGAGATCAAAGCTGGCATCACCCGGAAAGCACTCCATTTACAGCCTGTCCTTGTAATGGGAGATAAGGGAGTTACTACTGCCAAGGTGGCTGATTTTGAGGGCTGGTAGAATTCAGAGGATGCAGGTTGGCAGTTGACCACCTAGAGTACATCTCTCCTGCCGCGGAAGAGACAAGTGATTTTTTTTTTTTTTACAAAAGGAAACCAAAACAAAAAATAAACTTAGCTACCAAATCCTAATTATAGACTATAGGAATGGCAAAGAGGTCAAACAGTTTGTAACCACACATTAGATAACAAAAGGAACCCTCAGCCAACCTTTCATCCTGCCACACCGATTACTCGCAGGTCATGACCCATGAAGCCACACCCCTAGAAACAGGGAATGAAGCGCTAACAATGTCTCTCAAATAGTGGTCAAGACATTATAATTTGCAAAATAATATAATAAATATAATATATTCACCTGTTAAGTCTAAGACTCAAAAGATCTTATCTTTAGATGCAGAAAAAACATTTTATATACAGTCAACCCTCGTTTATCGCGGTTAATCCGTTCCAGACTCTGCCGCGATAAATGAATTTCCGCGAAGTAGGATTCTTTATTTATAAATCGAATATTTTCGCAGTTAGAGCATAGAAAACCTGTTTACGACCTTCTAAATACAGTAATCCCTCCTCGATCGCGGGGGTTGCGTTCCAGACCCCCCCGCGATAGGTGAAAATCCGCAAAGTAGAAACCATATGTTTGTATGGTTATTTTTATATATTTTAAACCCTTATAAACTCTCCCACACTCACACTGTTAACATTATTAGAGCCCTCTAAACATGAAATAACACCCTTTAGTCAAACGTTTAAACTGTGCTTCATTACAAGACAGAGATGGCAGTTCTTTCTCACAATTAAAAGAATGCAAACATATCTTATCTTCAAAGGAGCACCGTGAAGAGCAGAAAATGTCAGAGAGAGGGCTCGCTAAGAAAAGCAAACAATCAAAAAATCAATACGTGCTTTTAAGTATACAGAAGCACCGCAATAAAGCGGCATTTTGTAGAGGAGCGTCCGTGTCCTCTGTGCAAACAGCCCCTTTGCTCACACCCCCTCCGTCAGGCAGAGAGAGTGAGAAAGATAGAGAGAAGCAAACAATCTCAAGCACCGCGCGGGAAGCATATCTTATATCATTGAGGAGTTTTAGTTAATATGTAATACATGCTCTGATTGGGTAGCTTCTAAGCCATCCGCCAATAGCGTCCCTTGTATGAAATCAACTGGGCAATCAAACTGAGGAAGCATGTAACCTAAATTAAAAGACCCATTGTCCGCAGAAAGCGGCGAACCAGCGAAAAATCTGTGATATAGATTTAGATGTGCTTACATTTAAAATCCGCGATAGAGTGAAGCCGCGAAAGTCGAAGCGCGATATAGCGAGGGATTACTGTAGTTGAATGGGACTACCTTTTCACCACATTGCACAAATCTGAGTTTCCATCCATCCATTTTCTTCCGCTTATCCGAGGTTGGGTCGCAGGGGCAGCAGCTTGAGCAGAGAGGCCCAGACTTCCCTCTCCCCGGCCACTTCTTCTAGCTCTTCTGGGGGAATCCCGAGTCGTTCCCAGGCCAGCCGAGACATAGTCCCTCCAGTGTGTCCTGGGTCTTCCCCAGGGCCTCCTCCCGGTTGGACATCTCTCCAGGGAGGCGTCTAGGAGGCATCCTGATCAGATGCCCGAGCCACCTCATCTGACTCCTCTCGATGCGGATGCTCTACTCTGAGCCCCTCCCGGATGACTGAGCTTCTCACCCTATCTTTAAGGGAAAGCCCAGACACCCTGTGGAGTAAACTAATTTCAGCCGCTTGTATTCACGATCTTGTTCTTTCGGTCACTACCCATAGCTCATGACCATAGGTGAGGGTAGGAACGTAGATTGACTGGTAAACTGAGAGCTTTGCCTTATGGCTCAGCTCCTTCTGCACCACGACAGACCAATGCAGAGCCCGCAGCACTGTGGACGCCACACCGATCCGCCTGTCGATCTCCCGCTCCATTCTTCCCTCACTCGTGAACAAGAGCCCGCGATACTTGAACTCCTCCACTTGGGGCAGGATCTCTCCCCCAACCCTGAGAGGGCACTCCACCCTTTTCCGGCTGAGGACCATGGTCTCGGATTTGAAGGTGCTGATTCCCATCCCAGCCGTTTCACACTCAGCTGCGAACCAATTCAAATTTGAGTTTGGCCCAAATATATATGCATGCATTAAACTACTTTATACTAATCCAGAAACCTCAGTTTGTATTAACAACATTATTTCAGACTACTTTAGACTAGAATGTGCTGCTCGACAAGGATGCCCCTTATCACCTTTACTCTTTGCAATCACCATTAAACCATTGGCTGTATACTTTTGAAATTCATCGGAGATAAAGAGAATTCTTAGAGAAGGACTTGAACATAAAATATCATCATATATGCAGATGATATGGTGGCACTGTATATATCTGACCCAAAAAATTCTGTGCCAGCAGTCCTAAAAGCATTAGCACATTTTCTGGGCTCAAAATCAATTTGAATAAAAGTATACTCTTTTCAGTGAATTCTCTAGCACACAATATCAGACTGGACACCTTCCCATTTATTTTAGCAGATCAGTTTAAATAACTAGGCGTAAACATCACAAGTAAATATAAAGCTCTTTTTCAACAAAATTTTGCTGTCTGCCTTCAAAAACTTAAACAAGACATAAATAGATGGTCTACCCTCCATCTTACATTAGAAGGGAGAATCAACATTGTTAAGATCCTTCCCAAGCTCCTTTTCCTATTTCAAACCATCCCCATATATATATATATATATATATATATATATATATATATATATATATATATATATATATATTTAAGAAATTGAAATTCAAAACATCCACTCATCTGAAAGGCAACTTTATAACAACCTAAAGCAGAAGGGGGCATGGCACTACCCAACTTTCAATTTTATTACAGGGTGGGAAATACACAAGTTATGAAAAACTAAACATCGACATAAATTGATGAATATGCACAAGTGTGGTCTGCAATAGAATTAACATCTTGCAGTACTTCTTTATATTCCCTGCTCTGTGCCACAATTAATACTAATTACTATCAATACACTAATGATCCAATTGCCCTTCATTCCCTCAGAATATGGAACCAATGTAAGAAGCACTTTAAGCCAAACTTTTATCTGTTGCACCTCTATCTGACAAAATCCTTTCTCCTCCCTCCATCCATTATCCAACTCACTATATCCTAACTACAGGGTCACGGGGTCTACTGGAGCCAATCCCAGCCAGCACAGGGCGCAAGGCAGGAAACAAAACCCCGGGCAGGGCGCCAGCCCACCGCAGGGCACACACACACCAAGGACATTTTAGGATCACCAATGCACCTAACATGCATGTCTTTGGACTGTGGGAGGAAACTGGAGCACCCGCAGGAAACCCACGCAGACACGGGGAGAACATGCAAACTCCATGCAGGGAGGACCTGGGAAGCGAATCCGGGTCTCCTAACTGCGAGGCAGCAGTGTTACCCACTGCGCCACCGTGCCGCCCTGTCAAGCCTGTACACAGTATTTAATGTCAGGAAAATTTTCGGAATTAAAATACTTATAGACTTGTACCTTGTGCATAGATAATGCCTTTGCATCCTATGAACAATTACGCTTCAAATTCAACTTCTTATCAACACAATTCTTTCATTACTTTAAAGCTTGAAACTTTGCTAAATTGAACCTACCCAGTTTTCTCACCTCCCAACTTGTTCTATTCCAGAAGAATTATTTATCAGTCTTGCAGACTCACATATCATCTCTGAAATGTATACAAATATTTTAAAGTCCCTTCCTATCAAAAACCTCTGAGTACATTGGGGAAAGGATCTGTCACTTAATATTTCAGAGCTCCTGCCTCACTGCACCACATGTTCTGGGCATGCACCAAATTAGCAATATTTTGGACAAAAATCTTTGAGTTTCGCAGTCACTTCTAATCCATTAACAGCTGTGTTGGGTGGACTCCCAGACGGCCTTAAAGTGGAGAAGGACAAACAAGCTGTAAATGCCTTTACTACAGTACTAGCAGAAAGATTAATCTTGCTCAACTGGAAGAATCCAACCCCACCACTCTTAAGTCAGTGGGTAACTGATGTTCCAAACTACTTGAAATTGGAAAAAATCGAATTCTCACTTAGAGAATCAGTTCAAAACTTTTTTTTTCAAACATAGCAGGACCTAAACAATAACATTTTACAATAAGCTTCCAGTTCAGGGAAAAATATATTCTTCCTTTGTTGTTCCTTTTATAGAGTAGCTCTGGATGGTGGCTCTCCTTTCTTTCTATTGGGTGGGGGTTGAATTTTGCTTTGTTAAGTTTGACCTAATAGTATGGAATTAAAATTAAATCAGTAAAAAAAATACAAAATAAAATCACACAAACCTAATCATGAAATCACCACTTTTTTTTGAAACTGAGAAGGCTTGTGGTGTGTATGCGTGTGGGAACCCATGACACAACAATTGGCGTAGTCGGCAGGACTTGCACTGTGATGGGAATAAAGTGTGGTGTCAGTACAAAGCTGCACAGTAGAATGTTGCCTGGGACAGAGATCCCTGCTGACATCATCCAGGAAATCCTCTGTGCCTGGAGATAAGGGTGTTACTACTTTCGCTCATGGTGACGAGAAGGCTGATTTATAATGACGTTAGAATCCAAAGTTTGAATGTTTGTGGTTGGCCATAGGCAGTTACCACAATACAAATTCCAAACTGAGAAGGCTCATGGTGTGTGTTTGAGCCCATGACAGAACAATATGCAAGATTTAAATCATTTAATATCTGTAAGAAAAACAGGAAAGGATTAATTGAGGTGTAAAGTAACATTGCAGCCACCATTACTCATCATACAGTACTCGTCATTGATCATTGAATGTGGGTCTGAAAGCACTGCCATCCAATCATTACCTGCTGAGCTTGGTGACCTCAAGTCATTAACTACTCAGCTCAGAATGCAGCATGATGGGAATTTCGTTTTTTTTTTTTTGTTTCTATGCCGCTTTCCACAACTGAAAGTGCTGAACTGCCATACTGTACATTCTAATGAATACATAATGGCCTAATTCAGAATTAAAGTCATAATTCAACTGTGTGAATCAGGTCATTAACTAACAGATCATTAAGTAGAATTCCCTTCAAAAAAAATAAGTAAATGGCAAGCCTTTTACGAATACTTAACCCTGTGGAGTGAATGATTTCTTTTAAGCATGTATGTCAGACATTTTACTTTCAGCCCTCAGGAGCTCCAGAATACTAAAGAAATTCTAAAAGAGAATGAGGTCAGATCATTAATGCCAGTTATCTTTGTAAAGTAAATACTCTCCTTGTATGATCGGTTTACATCCATGACACAAGGGAATTGGTAGCTTCCGTTTGAGAGAAAAAGGCCTGCAAGCCAAAGTCGTCGGTGGCAGCCCACGGTTCAACTACTAATCAAGTGGACGACCTTGACCAGTTCTGAAGGTGCTGCCCTGTGAGCCCTTCAGATGTGAGATTAACAACCGTCATCCACTTGATTTCATGACAGGCAGCTGAGTTTCCCATAAATGAAAAGAACTGTTGGGTTCAGCCCTAAAGAAGAAATGCATATTAATTTTAGTACTAGGATAAATGTTGTGCAGCTACAGTTGTGCATGTTTAACAGATGGGATAAGGTTCTTCTGCTGGAATGCAGTGTTTTCCTTTATCCAAACATAATGCTTTTCATTTAAACCAAAAAGTTCTATTTTGGTCTCATCCATCCACAAAATATTCTTCTAATAGCCTTCTGGTTTGTCCACGTGATCTTTAGCAAACTGCAGACGAGCAACAGTGTTTTTTTTTTTGGAGAGCAGTCACTTTCTCCTTACAACCCTGCCATGCACACCATTGCTGCTCAGTGTTTTCCTGATGGTGGACTCATGAACATGAACATTAGCCATTGTGAGAAAGGCCTTCAATGCTTAGAAGTTACCCTGGGGTCCTTTGTGACCTCGCCGACTATTACACGCCTTGCTCTTGGAGTGATCTTTGTTGGTCGACCACTCCTGGGGAGGGTAACAATGGTCTTGAATTTCCACAATGTGTACACAATCTGTCTGACTGTGGATTGGTGGAGTCCAAACTCTTTAGAGATGGTTTTGTAACCTTTTCTAGCCTGATGAGCATCAACAACTCTTTTTCTGAGGTCCTCAGAAATCTCCTTTGTTCGTGCTATGATACACTTCCACAAACATGTGTTGTGAAGAGCAGACTTTGATAGATCCCTGTTCTTTAAATAACACAGGGTGCCCACTCACACCTGATTGTCATCCCACCGGACTCGAATTTTACCTTCAAACTAACTGCTAATCCTAGAGGTTCACATACTTTTGCCACTCACAAATATGTAATATTCGATTTTGTTTCTCAATAAATAAATGACCAAGTATAATATTTTTGTCTCATTTATTTAACTGGTTTCTCTTTATCTACTTTTAGGACTTGAGTGAAAATCTGATGATGATTTAGGTCATATTTATGCAGAAATATAGAAAATTCTAAAGGGTTCACAAACTTTCAAACATAGCTATGACATTAAGATTTCATTCATTCATTCATTCTACTGAAACAGGAGGGATTGCCCTGTCCATAGATCTTCAAATAATTTATTATAGGATGTTGATATTTTCATGTGTTATGTCCCAGTCAATAGGAGCTTAAATGCATAAAACATGCTGTGGAAACCGTACCCCCAACACAGTCAGACCGACACCAGGATGTATAAAACACGCTATTTATTTTTCCTTTACTGCACCACAATGCCTTCTCTCATCAACTCTTTCCTTTCTTCTTCTTTCACCAACTCTTTCCTTTCTTCTTCTTCTTTCTCCTCTTCTTTCACCAACTCTTTCCTTTCTTCTTCTTCTTTCTTTCTCTCTCTTTCTTTTGGACCTCCTCCTCACAAGCTTCGTCTCCTTCCTCCCAACTCTGGCTCTCTCTCTGGAAGGAGGCGGCTCCTTTTATCAGGACCCGGATGAGTCCCAGGTGCTCCCCTTGACGTCACTTCCTGGTGTGGCGGAAGTGTCAGGAAAGCCCCTGGAAGCACTCCGGGTCGTCTTAGAACCGTTTCCGGGAGCACTTCCTGGTATGGCGGAAATGTTGCCATCCTGGACTCCCCAACTGACCGGCGCCCTGGCGGTGGCCACATCCTCACACAGGCATCCCAGCTCCGTCTCTGTGGCCCCCAAATAGACCCGGGCGGCTGCCCTCTCATGGCTGAGGAGAAGTATTGTCCCCGTTGGGGACTGTCCAGGCGTCCGGCCGGGCAGTGTCCCGTACATCTCTGACACTGCCCCCTCACCAGCTGAAGCCCATCCGGCAAAGCGGCCCGTCCCGCGAGGGTCAACAGTTTCCCATTTCGGGGTCCCGGCGTACCATCTTCCATGGTCTGGACCTGAAAAGAAGACACAGGTGCGGAGCGTTGTCCCGCCGCCTAATGGCATTTCTGCTCGGGCATACGGACAACGCCTCCACAAATGCCCAGCTCCATGGCACCTGTAACACCGGCGCACCCCTTGTATTTCAGGTGTTCTCCGGGCCTGAAAACAGGACGGGAACGCCCGTGCCTGTATCCGTTCAGCTTGGCTCGGGCAGCTCTCCATTGCCTCGGAGAGAGCTCTCTCGCCGCACACGAGCTCTCGCTCACTCTTTCCGCCCTGTCCGGAGACCCCTCCATTTTTCTCCGGGGCCTCCCATTGCTCTGGGGTGCCGCAACAGCTTGGATCCCCTTATGAATTAAAGCGGGACCCCTTGTCGTTTGCACCCCTCTCGATCGGGCTCCGAGCACCGCCGCTTCTTGGCGCCGGGTGGTCTGGGTGCCGACACATACAAGCCGGCACCGCCCCGACTCTGCTTGTACTGCGGTCTCAGTACCCGTCCCCCGATCTACTGTCGGAACCCTTGCTACTTGAATCCCTTCCGTTACATCCAGGTTCTTTTCGCTAAGGATTCCATAATCCTGTTCGGTACCGTGTCACTTACCTGTACCGGCGCATCGGACTGACTGGAGAATCCCCGTCGCGCGCGTTAACCACCCCAGTACGGCTCTCAGGGGCGCGTCCGTAGTCTCCTCCAGCGTCTTGAGCACACTCGTCAGGTTCTGTAATACCTGCAAGAGAGGCTGTACAGGACGAAAGACTTTCTCTAACTCCTGTACAGCCAACAACAAGTCACTTAAGCCAGCCGGCACTGAAGTCGTACATTTCTCTGACTCACCTGCCGGCTGGGAGCCGTGGAGCTCCTGCGCATGCTCCGTTGGGTCTTCGGGTGTCCCAGGATTGACGTTCGTTGGTCCCGCCTTCTTGTACTCACCGGCGGGACACAACACACACCGTCCAATCCCGTACTTGTTTTGGGGAGGAACTTCCGGTCTTCCAACGCTCCCTCCACCCTATAAGCGGACGTCTTCGGGGACGAGACTTCCGGGCAGCTTCCGCCCCGCAGCCATTCTGCAGTCGACAGCGGCTCCCCTTCGTCTCCGCCGTCGTCTCGTTGTCAGACCACGGGTCGGCGTGCCGCCACAGACGCGATTCGGGCAGTCCCCTGCTAAAAACATGACCAGGCGACCGCAGGGTAAGTCCCGCCAAGCGTATCACCCTCCGGCGAGACTTACCTCCCGAATCCCGTCTTCTCGAATCCGTTGTCGCTGGGAGGCTTCTTCCGCCTCCCCGCCGCCCCGATGCAGCCGCAACGACGACGCCGGTAGCGTCGCTACCTTCAGGGCCGGTTGCCTTTTTCTTCCCCATAACAGAGACGTCCGTCTGGCGTGGTTTACAGCGGGCGTTTCCAGAGGCGTCAGCGCAGGCTTGCGTGTCGCGGCGGTAGTGCGCCTTGGTCTGCTGTGCGGGTTGGCTCCACAAAATATTTATAAAGACGGGTCCCCCCCTTTTAGCAGGGGGTTGGTCCCTGTTCGGGCGCCATTGTGGAAACCGTACCCCCAACACAGTCAGACCGACACCAGGATGTATAAAACACGCTATTTATTTTTCCTTTACTGCACCACAATGCCTTCTCTCATCAACTCTTTCCTTTCTTCTTCTTTCACCAACTCTTTCCTTTCTTCTTCTTCTTTCTCCTCTTCTTTCACCAACTCTTTCCTTTCTTCTTCTTCTTTCTTTCTCTCTCTTTCTCTTGGACCTCCTCCTCTTCCTCACAAGCTTCGTCTCCTTCCTCCCAACTCTGGCTCTCTCTCTGGAAGGAGGCGGCTCCTTTTATCAGGACCCGGATGAGTCCCAGGTGCTCCCCTTGACGTCACTTCCTGGTGTGGCGGAACTGTCAGGAAACCACCTGGAAGCACTCCGGGTCGTCTTAGAACCGTTTCCGGGAGCACTTCCTGGTATGGCGGAAATGTTGCCATCCAGGACTCCCCAACTGACCGGGCGCCCCCTGGCGGTGGCCACATCCTCACACGGGCATCCCAGCTCCGTCTCTGTGGCCCCCAAATAGACCCGGGCGGCTGCCCTCTCATGGCTGAGGAGAAGTATTGTCCCCGTTGGGGACTGTCCAGGCGTCCCGGCCGGGCAGTGTCCCCGTACATCTCTGACAATGCTTACGCCTGGAAACCTGCGTAAGTCATTTCTTGTGCAAAAGTCCACACTTATAAAACTTTGACTTAACATCATGATAAATTTCGATTGTCTGTAAGTCCTACATAGACGTTTTTGGTGTTGGCATTTAAGTATCTCCAGATGGCAAGACAGTGAAATGAACAGAAAATCTCGATTCGTGGCTCACTTCAATGACACGTCATTCATATTAAGATATTCTTGCACTAATGATATCACAGTTAACTGACATGTTCTCTCAGTACAGCTGTCTTCAGTGTTGGTAACAACACCTAATGCACATGCTTAATGTTAGTTGCTTTTAGAGAGTAGCCAATCTATTTTATCTGTAAAAAGGGTGTACCACTAATAATGGCAGAGTTTGCTGGAGAGTCTCACCAACAGCAGGCTATCAGGATTTGCAATGATTTTTTTTTTTGGTTGATAATGATGACTGACTTAAGCTAGTTTAAACTTCCTAGAGCTGGCCTCTTGGAGTTGTGTACCGAAATGGAGGCTGAATGTAGCTGAAGCTGAAATCTTGAGGACCGTTAAAAAGAATCAGGATGAGATATTGGGACAGCTCAGATATTAGCTAATGTAAAACAATAAGTCACAAAACACGAAAAAAGGTTTGGGGCAGCCACCTGTATATTGTCCCTGGCTGTAAAAAAACTGGTGAGGAAGGCAGGCTCTATTGTAGACACGGAGCTGGACAGTTTAACATCCATAGCAGAGCGACGAGCGCTGAGCAGGCGCCTGTCAATAATGGAGAATCCACTGCATCCACTAAACAGTATCATCTCCAGACAGAGGAGCAGCTTCAGCGACAGACTGCTGTCACTGTCCTGCTCCACTGACAGACTGAGGAGATCGTTCCTCCACCACACTATGCGACTCTTCAATTTCACCTGGGGGGTAAACGTTAATATTATACAAAGTTATTGTCTGTTTTACCTGCATTTTTATCACACTTCAATATTGTTTTTTTTATCAGTATGCTACTGCTGGAGTATGTGAATTTGCCCTTGGGATTAATAAAGTATCTATCTATCTATCTATCTATCTATCTATCTATCTATCTATCTATCTATCTATCTATCTATCTATCTATCTATCTATCTATCTATCTATCTATCTATCTATCTACTTACCTACCTACCTACCTAAAAGGGTTTGAAAATATGCACTGATGTGCATACGTTGGAGTTTCAGACTGTACTGACTGTAAGTGGTGAAAAAATGACGGCTTTAAAAACCACAACCGTAAGTTATATAATCTTATGGTCGGAACCAGAAGTGACGTTTTTCTAGGCTTCGGAACCAGAAGTGACATCAGTCTTGGCGCTGGAACTGTAAGTGACGTCTTCAATGTTGAATCAGATAGGTATTCCAGTATTTGGCCTGCAGAGACAGCAGAAGAAGGTTTAGTGCACCCTGCCAACCCCTGGCCTGGCGGGTAATTACCTTCACTTGGTCCACTCAGCTTCCTCCTAATCGCATGTGTGTGACACTAAACAAATGGACTTAATAGACTGAATGGTCTCCTCTCAGTTGGCAAATTTTTTATGTTTCACATAGTTTTAAGTATTCAAGAGATGGCAATGATAGATTGGTCATCTAGATTTCGAGTGTTCTGTTTTGTGCATTGTACTTTTTAACACCCATTGCACTCCCTACCTTCCTAGACATGGGTCTCTCTCTGAATTGCCTTTCCGAAAATGTCTTCCTTATTTTTTTTCCCCTACTAGGTTTTTTTTTTGTTGTGTGTGTGTGTGTGTGTGTTTGGGGTTCTTGCATTCTTAGGGAGTCAAGGCTGGGAGGCTGTCAAAAAACAGGGCCTGGTATTAAAGCTCATTGCAGCACTCCTTGTTTGATTTTGGGCTGTACAAAAATGAAATTGCTGCTGTTGTTGTAGAAAAGATGTCACTCAAGAAAGTGTCCAAATATGTTGATTAGCAAATATAGGGCTACTGGTGGGAGATGATGGGGAGTGGCTAAACGCACATGGTTCTTCAATGGCACTTTATGATTCTTTAATGGGTGGTGAAGTTCCTCATGCAAAATTTGCTTGACAACGCATTTCATTCTGGGAAGGGTTCTTTGCTTATGAAGTTGGTTCCTTGTGCTTTGATAAACTTGCTAATATGCAGAAAGAAATGCAAATCTTTAATGTCTGATAGGATGCCTAGCAGGACACCAACAGATTAAGTGAGCCAGTGTTACCGTATGCAGCAAGAGTCCTTTAAAGATTATGACCTATTAGTTTTTCACAAATCTGTTGTCATCTTTTCATGGTTATTTAATGTATAGAAAAAGCTACATATCTTAAAAAATAAGAGTTCTTTCTGGGGCCTTCATCTGGGTAGGTCTTTTGACAACCAAAAATGGTTCCCCTATGGCATCGCACTGAAGATCCATTCTGGCTTTTAAGATTGTACTTGAGGGTATCAGTGGAAATTAAGGGGAAGCGCATTTATGACTGAAGTTAGGAAGCACTGCTTTATGCAAAGAGTTATGGGACTCTGGAACAAAATAGCGAGGTATGCAGTTGAAGCAGAAATCTAGAGGACCGTTAAGAAGAATCAGGATGAGATATCGGGACAGTTTGGGTATTAGCTAAACAAATGGGCTTGATGGACTGAATGGTCTCCTTTCTGATGGCAAACTTCTTATATCTCACAAAGTTTTAAGTTGATTTGAGATTTATAATGGAAATTAGCATTGCTTGTTTTATGATTCCCATTTATTGTTTACTAACAAAATACCTGCGCTTCGCAGCGGCGAAGTACTGCCTTAAAAGTTTTATTAAGAAGAAAATTAAACCTTTTTAAACTGAGGGAAAATATACCAATAATAATTTGTTAAGGATCTCTTTGTATACCACATTGGGAGTTCGGCCCTCCAGTTGTAATATGACCAAGCTGTGCACTGAGCTTACTCTTAAGCATGCAATGTACAGTTGGCCATGTGAACAGTAATCTTGTTTCAAATCTCACAGCTTGAATTGCTGTTGTCATAATCGATTTGAGTTTCATGGTTTGTTTCAATTACGTTAGTATTTGCAGGACTTGCGGTGAAGAGACATTCGGCATCTGTCAAGCATTGTAAGTATACAACCGGTTTCATCGATAACTTCACATACAGCTTTTGAGAGTTTAAACATTCATAAACATCAAAGTGTCCACTACTGAAATCATCACCTGTGAATCTAAGATGTTTAAGAGGCACTGGCAGTTGTTGAAAGGTGTAAAATATTTGGCCATTTCGGTACATTTGAAAGCGACAACTGAACAATTCAGTGGCAGCCATCAACTCACATGCAGATGCATAGGTGAAGGGCTTAAGCATTTCACTCTTCTAGTGCTCCTGTGTAGTCTAATTATCTCCTGTACCGTCATCAGTCCACACCTTGAACCTGTCCCAGTCATTCAATACATAAGACAGAATGTTCCTCCGGATATCAAGAGTGAGCCTAATATGGCCGTGCAATATGTAACAAAGAGAATGGAAAAGATAGGTGGTATCTCCGGGCATGGAAACCACTCGGTAAGTGACAGTTCTTTGACCGATGGTGATCACCTCGATAGACATGTTAATGGGGGTATGATTGGAATGATAATGGAAATGGGTACCTGAACAATGTAAAGTAAGTCTAAAATACCTAAACAATAACTATAATCGTAATAAACGAACAATAAAACAGCGGAGAAGCCGTGGATTAAATAAAAAGGCTGTAGTTACCAGCAGGAAGACGTGAATCATGTGGCGAAGCAAGGAAGGGAATTTAGAGACCGGAGTGATGGACAGCTTTATATAGGCAGGCAGCCAACAACATGGGAGGCGTTGGGATGGGGGACCCAACGCTGCCTCACACGGTGACCGAGCTGCAGGCTATGGACGTATATATGTACGTAAGTAGGATTCAGTTAGCGTTGGGAACCCGCGTACCAAATTTCTTAAAGATGGGCCCATAAGTAACAAAGACCGTAGAAAATTTCAATATGGCGGCCGACAGTGGCATCATACCACCAAAATAAGTATGTACATTGGTTTCGGTTAGCGCAGGGAAGACGCCTACCAAATTTCGTGAAGATGGGGCCATAAATAAGAAAGTTCAACATGGCGAACGTTGTCAACCGTTATGACCGTTACGCGTAGAATTTTGAAATGAAACCTGCTTAACTTTTGTAAGTAAGCTGTAAGGAATGAGCCTGCCAAATTTCAGCCTTCTACCTACACGGGAAATTGGATAATTAGTGATGTTGGAAAGTTCAATATGGCGGCTGACAGTGGCATCATACCACCGAAATAAGTATGTACATTGGTTTTGGTTTGCGCAGGGAAGCCGCCTACCAAATTTCGTGAAGATGGGGCCATAAGTAAGAAAGTTCAACATGGCGGACATTGTTGACCGTTATGACCGTTACGCGTAGAATTTCGAAATGAAACCTGCTTAACTTTTGTAAGTAAGCTGTAAGGAATGAGCCTGCCAAATTTCAGCCTTCTACCTACACAGGAAGTTGGAGAATTAGTGACGTTGGAAAGTTCAATATGGCGGCCGACAGTGGCGTCATACCACGAAATAAAATGCATACATCGGTTTCGGCTAGCGCAGGAAGCCACCTACCAAATTTCATGAAGATGGGGCCATAAATAAGAAAGTTCAACATGGCAGATGTTGTCGACCGTTATCAACCGTTATGACCGTTATGTGTAGAATTTCAAAATGAAACCTGCTTAACTTCTGTAAGTAAGCTGTAAGGAATAAGCCTGACAAATTTTAGCCTTCTACCTACACAAAAAGTTGGAGAATTAGTGATAAGTGAGTGAGTGAGTCAGTGAGGGCTTTGCCTTTTATTATTATAGATTTATTTATGTTTCTTTAGGTTTTAGTGTACACCATTTTCACATTTTGAGCTAAATTTTGGCATGGAATCTAACAAAAGTTTTATAAGCATGAGGCCCTAGATGATCTACAGTATTATCGGTGTCACCCAATATCTAAAAATATTTGTCAGGATTCTATCAGTTTGAGACAATTTCATTTATCTTTTCATTTATTTTATTACCCATGCAAAACAATATCTTTCCAGCTTGTAACTTCCTAATTCAGTCTTTGGTTATGGAAGCCCCATAATTATAATGGCAGCATTGGACACAAGGGTTAAACCAGGTCTAGATGAGGTGCCAGCACATTGCTATGCAAATGCCCTCATACTAGGCCAATTTAGAGTTGCCAATTAAAAAATGCATAACGATATGCAAACTCTACACAAACAGTGTCCACAACCCATGATTTGAACCCAGGACTCTGGAGCTATGAGAGACTGCAAAATGTATTCACTGCACTGTGCCATCCCTGGATTGCATTCTGGTGATCTATCAGATGTTGAGCAGAGCTGACCTTTCCATTGAGAACAACAGCTTTTCAGGTACATGCTGTCCAAATAGAAAGCAACATAACCTAATGGTATGTACTAATGTGAAATGATTTTATGTGGTCCGACCTTTAGAAATTGTACATTTATTATAAATTGCTTGTAATTGATCTACAACATGGAGGTAGTGGCCAAAAATGAAGATGCATTAGGGACTCATGTAATATTAAAAGCTGAGGCTCTTGAGTTAATGAAGCAGTAAATGTCCCAGCATACTCAGAGCAGTGTGTAAAAGTGATGTGCAGGCCTCTTGCCTATAAGTCTAGCAGGAATGGCTTTTAAAATTGGGCTGATTGGTGATGCAAATTTGGCTGAAGATGCACATTGCAATATCTCATGGTGATCTGTGTCTTAAGATGATGTGGCTTGAAGCTCAGAGACAGGGACATCAGTGAAAGACAATTGTGGGTAGAAGCACACACTCCTTATTCATACTAGTCATGTGATAGGTCAAAGGGCAAGTTGTTAAAAAAGTGAGCAATTTGAAATCAATAAATTGACAAATTTAATCTGAAACAAAACTGTAGCTATATTCTGATAGTTGAATGACGTCCGATATTATGTGGTTAGCGGAGTTCCTCCTCCACCTTCTGCTGGTGGATAGAAGCCCATTTGGAGCCCTTGGCAGGTGGACAGATGTCGGCCCTCATTGTCTATAGTGGGTAGTTGGTATTATTGGACTTCAAAGATTTGTGGTTGAACCCTCAGTGTACGGATCACATGCTCCTTTGGTAACATCAATGGCACCCCTTTGTGTATATGCCATGAACATTAAGGAGCAATGTGCACCTTGTTGTGCAGAGCGTATGCAGTTTTACCTTCACCAATGGTGGCCCAGCGGCTAACACTCAGTATGATCAGAGTTTGACAACTGGCAGTGTGGGCTGAGGGGGTCTCCCTCAATGTCCAGAGTGTACACAGTAGCTGTCCAGACACATGGCCCTCTGCATGTCAAGCCTGATCATTACAATATTATCAAAAGGAAAGAGAATCCTCCCCAATGGACTTCCAATTCAGTCACTCAAAAGGAAAGAAAAAAGTGTACCATTACCAGAATAGATGTGAAAAATGTTTCAAAAATCAGAAAAAAGAATCCAATCCTTACAATGATGTAAAAAATCTTTAAAAAATTAAGATGCGTTAAATGTGAGGCTGAGCCTCCAAGGATATTCACAGCAACAGGGTGACAATATCTGAAAAGCCAGTGGTGGTAATAAGCCCTCAAAGTTCCTCTGACTAGTAGGAAAACAAAATGAATATGTAGGTATCACACAGAGTCTATACTGCTCATCTGTCAATGTGTGGAAAGTGTTTGTCTAAGACAGCTAGCTCCTAAAGAGATAATAAAGCACCACAGAACCGAAAAATGGTATAACACAATAGAAAATCAAATACAATGTATTCCAAAACATCCATCCATCCATTACCCAACCCGCTATATCCTAACTACAGGGTCACATGGGTCTGCTGAAGCCAATCCCAGCCAACACAGGGCGCAAGGCAGGAAACAAACCCACACACACACACACCAAGCACACACTAGGGAGAATTTAGAATTGCCGATGCACCTAACCTGCATGCCTTTGGACTGTTCCAAAACATGGAGGAAAAAATAAAATAAAAATAACCTAGCACTGATGAACAAAGTACTTCAAAAAAATATTTTAAAATTTCAAAAGGCAAAAGAAGTGTGGCAATTCTGATAGAAATCAAAAGCTGTTTTTTTTTTCTATTTTCTTTTATAAGAAAACAATCACCTTTACAGTACCACATATTAAATGAATGCCAACAAATTCTGCATCAATACAAATGCTGGTAAATATCCCAGAAACCAGTAAAATTACCCAATCAATGTTCATCAATTTTTAGTTGAAAGCCTGTGGTTGAAATATAACATTTTATTAAAGAAAGAAGCATCCCCTAACAGGACAAATCAGTTATCAGGCAGGAGAAGAGCGGTTCATCATATCTTTTAATTATTCCTCGGCAAAATGCTTTGGAGGGAGCATTCAACAAAAACAGTCTGTTACAGCCTGGTCAGAATGATCAGAGAAACAAAGAATGGAGGGTCATTTTATAAACTACTAAATTTACATACAGTGTCAATCAATGCATACATTTACTCTGATTGGTTCATTGGTTTACACCCAAATGATTTATATAAATAAACATCTGTTATATTCTGGTTCTTCTTATACCTTTTGAGATGGGCTACCACCCTTGAAATGTCTGTGTGTATAACAATTGTCCATTCTCTTTTATAGGCCGTATGCAGATTTCTTAGTCATCCTTCAGTACATTTTATAAATTACACCAACCTTTCTTCTGGTACATTCTTTATTTACTTGACCATCTCAGTATTTTTCCTAAACTATTTCTTATATTTCAGTGTACATTTTGTTGTTTACTTGACCTTTTATCTGGTTTTCTGGTGTGCCTGAACAGGTTTCTGACATTTATTAAGCCTTTATGTGATTTCTTTTAAGATGAATGCTATGTTACCCTAAAGTTATTCTTCTACAAGCTGTTGTTAGCAAGCCAGGTGTTGCTATGGGCCCGTGTCCGGTTGTTAGGGACCACCCTCCTGGTACAAGCTGACAACCTCCGATAGAGTGGCATCTGTCATTTTGTCTGAGACAACCGGTGAACTCATTCTTGTGGAAAGTTCAGTTTTCAATATTCCTATTTTGACCCTCACTCTTCTATCTCAACATGAGTTTCATCCTAGTGTTTTGGCTCTGGTTATTAAACAGGATTTTCTTTGTGAATTCTATTCTGACTTTGATCATAAAAAAGCCCTCCGGTTAGAAAAGCTATTTTTTTGTACACTGAAAAGGTAACCTTTTGTTTTTTGAATTGTTTCAGTTTTAGAAAAAGAAGAAATCTTTTTATTTTCTGAAGTAAATGTACCTTCCGCAGTCAGCTTCATAAAATATGTTGCAGGTGTAAAACTTGGGGCAGTTTGTTTGGAAAAAGAAGGCAGATGTTGAGTCATGCAAGTTGTGGGCTTTCAGACCGATTTAGGCAGAAGAATGCCTCAGTAAAGAACGGAGGTAACCGGGTCACATCTAAAGGCCCTAATTGACAGAACTGAGAGGGGACGGGGACTGGGACAAGAATAACAAACTACACAAAAGAGCAACCTATCATGAAAGCAGAAGAAAGTTATAAAATATGAAAAATGTGACAAAACAAAGACACAATCTTAACTTTTAGTATGATGTGGGTGTACTGATTCCTAATTATTTGATTCTGGGAAATCTCGTACGTGAACGTCATGCTTTGACTTTCATTTTTAATTTTTTCCTAACCGTTCCTGGAGCTGTAAATGTTGCTTTGGGAGTTTGAGACCCAGGATTCAAAGGTCCCATTTATCATCTGTTTCAATAGATCTTTTCTTATGTTGTTTTTTTTATTTATTTTTTTGCGTTATCCAAGAGCATGATTTTCGTTTTCTTTAGTCCACCCAATTTTGGATGTTAAGTATCGTTGGTTGCTAATTAGATGTTAGGGCAGCGTAATGTCACATGTCAAGGGGTGTAAATGTTAGCCTCTTAGACTTCCTGCTTGTCCAAGTTTGGATGTACTAAAAAGACATCTGGTTATTTATTTATTTTTTGGTCAATTGAAAGATTCGTTGGTTTTAAAATCTTTTATATTCCTGCCAACAATTTATGTCTCTTGTTTTGGCCCATTTACATAGCTTAGAAACATTAAAACAAGGAAAGACCATTCAGCTTAACAAGCTTGCCAGTCCTATTCACCCAATTCCTCCAAACTAACATCAAGCTGAGTTTTGAAAGTCCCTAAAGTCCTACTGTCTACAACACTACTCAGTCACTTATTCCATGTGTCTGTAGTTCTCTGTATGAAGAAAAACTTCCTAATGTACAGTTAGGTCCATAAATATTTGGACAGAGACCACTTTTTTCTAATTTTGGTTCTGTACGTTACCACAATGAATTTTAAATGAAACAACTCAGATGCAGTTGAAGTGCAGACTTTCAGCTTTAATTCAGTGGGTTGAACAAAAAAATGTGAGGCACTAAAGCTTTTTTTTAACACAATCCCTTAATTTCAGGGGCTCAAAAGTAATTGGACAAATTAAATAACTGGAAATAAAATGTTCTTTTCTAATACTTGGTTGAAAAACCTTTGCTGGCAATGACAGCCTGAAGTCTTGAGCTCATGGACATTACCAGATATTGGGTTTCCTCCTTTTTAATGCTCTGCCAGGCCTTTACTGCAGCGGCTTTAAGTTGCTGTTTGTTTGTGGGCCTTTCTGTCCAAAGTTTAGTCTTCAACAAGTGAAATGCATGCTCAGTTGGGTTAAGATCAGGTGACTGACTTGGCCATTCAAGAATTTTCCACTTCTTTGCTTTAATAAACTCCTGGGTTGCTTTGGCTGTATGTTTTGGGTCATTGTCCATCTGTATCATGAAACACCGCCCAATCAATTTGACTGCATTTAGCTGGATTTGAGCAGACAGTATGTCTCTGAACACCTCAGAATTCATTTGGCTGCTTCTGTCCTGTGTCACATCATCAATAAACACTAGTGTCTCAGTGCCACTGGCAGCCATGCATACCCAAGCCATCACACTGCCTGACTCCACCGTGTTTTACAGATGCTGCTTTGGATAATGAGCTGTTCCACGCCTTTTCCATACTTTTTTGTTGCCATCATTCTGGTAGAGGTTGATCTTGGTTTCATCTGTCCAAAGAATGTTTTTCCAGAACTGTGCTGGCTTTTTTAGATGTTCTTTAGCAAAGTCCAATCTAGCCTTTCTATTCTTGAGGCTTATGAGTGGCTTGCACCTTGCAGTGCACCCTCTGTATTTACTTTCATGCAGTCTTCTCTTTATGGTAGACTTGGATATCGATACGCCGACCCCTGGAGAGTGTTGTTCACTTGGTTGGCTGTTGTGAAGGGGTTTCTCTTCACCATGGAAATGATTCTGCAATCATCCACCACTGTTGTCTTCCGTGGACGTCCAGGTCTTTTGCGTTGCTGAGTTCACCAGTGCTTGCTTTCTTTCTCAGGATGTACCAAACTGTAGATTTTGCCACTCGTAATATTGTAGCAATTTCTCGGATGGGTTTTTCTGTTTTCGCAGCTTAAGGATGGCTTCTTTCACCTGCATGGAGAGCTCCTTTGACCACATGTTGTCTGTTCACAGCAAAATCTTCCACATGCAAGCACCACACCTCAAATCAACTCCAGGCCTTTTATCTGCTTAATTGATAAGACATAACGACAGACTTGAACACACCTGCCCATGAAATAGCCTTTGAGTCAATTGTCCAATTACTTTTGAGCCCCTGAAATGAAGGGATTGTGTTAAAAAATGCTTTAGTTGCCTCACATTTTTATGCAATCATTTTGTTCAACCCACTGAATTAAAGCTGAAAGTCTGCACTTCAACTGCATCTGAGTTGTTTCATTTAAAATTCATTGTGGTAATGTACAGAACCAAAATTAGAGAAAAGTTGTCTCTGTCCAAATATTTATGGACCTAACTGTATGTCTCACATTTACCCTTTACAAGTTTCCAGCTGTGTCCCCATGTTCTCGATTAACTCATTTTAAAGTCACCGTCTCGATCCACTGGACTAATTCTACTCATAATTTGAAACACTTCAGTCAGGTCTCCTCTTGAACTTTAAAGGCTCAGCTCTTTTAATCTTTCCTCATAACTCATCCCCTGTAGTCCTGGAATCAGCCTAGTCGCTCTTCTCTGGACCTTTTCTAGTGCTGCTATGTCCCTTTTGTAGCCTGGAGACCAAAACTGCACACAGAACTCCAGATGTGGCCTCACTATTACTTTATATATCTTAAAGATGGCCTTCTTTAACTTGTATTTCTCTGTCTTTCGACCTTTTCACTCTCATTTTTAACTACTCTTTTTTGGCTTCCATTTTGGAGATAGTTTCATCAGTTGTTGCATACCTGGCTATGACTTTATCTTGCATTTTACAACTTTGCTCTATCTTCTGATTCTGTTGTTAAAATGAACAGTTGAAATGCACAGTCAGTACAATGACACGTCACCAAATTTCTTTCCAGCTCCCTGTGTGGGATATCTCTGAGGTTGATTGCCATTACCCAAAGGCCAAAATGGCACCCAGATGTCTGATAAATAGGAAAGTACAGTTGTCAGACATGCATACCGTAATGTCCTCAAGGTTTTGTCGCATTACATGACTTTTCCAGTGATATTCAGTGATAGCCTTCATTTATGTGATCTTAGTGAGTCAGAGGCAGTCATCGGCGCACTCTCACAAAGTCTGGACTCCTCTAGTCTGACATAACCAGCGACTCACTCCAACTAGGCTGAGACTTGCCCTTCAATCAGGTTTGATTTTGTCTTTAGATTTAAGGGCCCAGCTGTATGCATGACAGACGACAACCAATGAATTCTCATTTCCAGATGAATAAAGTATAGAATGCAGTAACGAGGAATAACGAACTGCAGGTTGCTTTGGACCTCACAAACAAGAGAGAAGCTTGTCTGTCTACCACAGCAGAATGGAAAAAAAAGAAAAAGGGCACAGAACGTAACTGACTGTGGCATACCTGCTAAATCCTTTGTACAGCAGCGGCTCTGTCAGGTAGCACACTTATTGGCTTTCAGAAAATGGGGCCAGTGGGACTGTGCTGGAAGACTGGCATTTAGTCATGAAAACTGGCAGGGTCTGGGCACAAGATTGGCATCTAAAGTCATCACATCTAAAATACTCAACGATTAGATGTCACATAAGGTGACATTGGCTTTATTCAACAGATCTGTTCAGAACAAATTACCCGCCACAAGGGGACATTGGGACTGAGCTGGAAGACTGACGTTTAATCATGGAAACCAGCAGGGTCTGGGCACAAGATCAGTATCTAAAGTCGGCACATCTGGCATACTCAATGACTAGAAGTCACATTATGTGACATTAGCTTTTGTCAGCAGATCTGACCAGATTAAAATACTCGTTGCAAGGCATCAGCGGTACTGAGCTGGGAGACTGGCATTTAGTCATGGAAACTGGCAAAGTGTGGGCACAAGATGAGCAACTACAGTTAGCACGTCTAACATACGCAACGATTAGAACTCTTATTATGCAACATTAGGTTTAGTCAGCAGATCTGACTAGATCAAACTACTCACCACAAGGGACCAGTGGGTCTGAGCTGGAAGACTGGCATTTAGTCATGGAAACTGGCAAGGTCTGATGAGAAGATCAGCAACTGCAGTCATCACATCTAAAATACTCAACGATTACATATTACATAAGGAGACATTAGCTTTAGTCAACAGATCTGACCAGATTAAAATACCCGTCGCAAGGCGTCAGCGGGACTGAGCTGGGAGACTGGCATTTAGTCATAGAACCTGGCCTGGTGTGATGAGAAGATCAGCAACTGCAGTCAGCACATCTAAAATACTCAACGATTAGATGTCACATTAGGTGACATTGGCTTTATTCAATAGATCTGACTCGAACAAGTTACTCGCCACAAATGGCCATTGGGACTGAGCTGGAAGACTGACGTTTAGTCGTAGAACCTGGCCTGATGTGATGAGAAGATCAGCAACTGCAGTCAGCACATCTAAAATACTCAAAAATTATATGACACATAAGGTGACGTTGGCTTTATTCAACAGATCAAATTACTCACCGCAATTCGCCAGTGGGACTGAGTGGGAAGACTGGCATTAAGTCATATAAAGTGGCAAGGTCTGGGCACAAGATGAGCAACTACAGTCAGCACATCTAAAATACTCAATGACTAGAAGTCGCTTAATGTGACATTAACTTTTGGCCAGAGATATACTTAATATTACAGGACACATGAGTTTAAGGACACTGCTGCTATGCAAGCAGTGCGCTGTCTATACTTGCGCGCGTGCTTTAAGTAAATCTTGAGCATTCCACCAGGTGGTAGTGTGAGAAGTCAGCACAGTGTGAAAACCGCGTCCAGTTTCACTGTGTTGTGAATCGAGGGAAGAAAGATAAATTATTTGCATTTTGATGCTGGTGCAAAAAAAAAAGAAAATGTCGAGACGGTATATAATACCTTTAAATGTATTGCATCATTACGATGGGGAATATGAAATGCTTGTATTGCCTATGCGAGAAATGGATGACGAAAAGCACCATGAAGACATTCACATGTCAGTATTTAAGTTTAATGATTTCCTTCACAGAATCGAACCATTTATCAAATATCAACGCGTGCAGATTGATCCGGTTGGAACTGAATGTTAATAGTAAATAACGATGCTGACGTCACTTACCAAAACTTGTGTGCACACACACACATCCCATATCTTTGCTGGTACTGCAACTCGCGCACACATAGTGTTTCGTTTCTGATGATGTGCTCAGAGGACGCGTCAAAACAACTGGGGATGCGTGGCAGCCGTGATGTGAGCGCGAAGTATAAATCGACCCTTCGTCAACAGGTCTGATCAGATTAAAGTACTTTTGAGTGACTCTTGATTTTCTTTGGGGACATATCCAAATCCATTATACCTGGCATGAGCATTGCCGACTTTCTTGTAATAAAATTGTGCCAGCCACCCTTTCTATGTTATGCTATGTATGAACTGCTCTTTTGGCTTATTTCGGGTGGTCCCAATGACCTGATTTTGATGTTTTTTCCCTGTATACAGTATGAACATGCACTCTTCTGATGGTAATGCACTAACATGCAAAAGGATGTAACGTCATGCACTGTAATTACAATCCAAATACTGTTTCAGTGGGCCAATTCTTTACATAACTAAGTGCCATTGTTCTTTAAAAGTAAAAGTAAAAGAGATCAGTCATTAACCTTCCTGTGACAATATGGCTGCATAATTCAGGCCTGCGAGAGTTCACCTGCTCAGGACATCGTGACGTTATGAGTTAGACGGAAATGAAGTGAAGGCCAAGGCCGTCTGGCTCCTCATTCATCAACTCTAAAACATCTTTATTCATTCCTCTATTCATGTGTGACAGACTTGTGTGATCATCTACATACAAGATCTGTCACCGATTCCCTCGAGTGGTCATTAAAAATCAATCTGGCGGCTTCACTGTAATGGAAAGGGTCATCAGTAGTTTAAGTGAATTATTTAACTGTCTGTGTAATACGTTAAGCGAAGGAAAATTTTTATAGGGAGTGGTTTAGAAAAGCGCTGCTTAAAAACGCGGCATCAGCCTTCAGGATTTTACTTTGAGACAAAGCCAATCTCTCAGGGAGAATGAATGTCAAAGTGAATTTTAGAAGAGATACATTTCCTCATAATAGCACTGCCTCCTCTTGGTTACAGATAAACGAATCGGTGAATTCTCAGGAATCCAAGGGAGACATTCTGGAATTATTTTGCACATTTTACGGTTAGGAAGCTTTACATGAGTGGCATATAGAGGGCCTGGCGATCTGCAATCTGCTAACCTGCAAGGATAAGATGGCATCAGGAAAACCAATTTGACTTTTTCACAAATTTTCACTTCTAATCCTTGGCTCGGAACACAACATTAATGAAGTGTGGAATGCATTTTCTATCGTGGACTGAGGGTGGGCAGCTGCATTGCTTTATTCATTTAATTATTACAGACACTGAGCGACCCCGGTGGGCCAAATCTTGCCAGTCGTTTCTATCTGCGATGGCATCATTCAACTGTTAAAGATTTATTTTGATATCTTCCATGTTTACGATGCAACTTTATTTCAAGTCTAACTCTACTGAGCAGTGCTACTGTCATGGCATGATATTGCACAGAAGGACATTTTAGCTTCATTTTATTTCTCTTAATGTGCCTATTTTATTGGTGGTCTTTTATTTTGCTTGTGGTTTGTTTTCTTTTTGTTACTAAATGATATCTCTTTGTACAAGCCCAAGTGTGTAAGTATGGAAGAAAATTGAACAAAATGGACTAAACTCAATACCCTTCTGAACAACTTCACTTTCTGCACACATTATTGGGCTGTAGATTTCATTTAAAATGAATAAATGTGCCACGTTGGCCCATCAGTTTACACTCAACATCCCATAATGACAAAGTGAAAACATGTTTTCAGAATGGCTTTCCAATCTCTCTATTATAATAAAATAAAATCTTGGGAAGAGAAACAAGACGTAACTTTCTTAGTATCAGTATGTGATTTACAGGTCAGTGGGGAAAAAGTTCTACTCTATCTAGTTTTTCGATGACTTTGAGAATTTTGAGTAGCTGGATTTAGTCCCCATGACGTTCGTCTCTGCTCGTGGCTCAACGGGTTTAACTCTCTGAGCCTGTCACAGTGGGACATGTCCTTTAAGCCCTGGGGTGTGCCTGGTTGGTTTCTTCTGCGCAGCTTCAAGTGCTGCTATGTCTTCTTTGTAAAGTGATGGCTAGAACTGGACACACAAGCACCAGTGAATTATATGTGAGCATAACTTCTCTTCTTCTTCTAAAACTGAACAGTTATTATGGTATACCTGTGGTATAGTGGGTCCGCAGCTCAGAAAATTGGTGGGAGATTTTTAAATAAATAGTTAAATGGCCGACTCGATCTCTGTGGGTGTGCGTGCTCATGCAGCTGTAAGGAAGTTGGTGGGGTAATTGTGGCGAAACGCACCCATAGGTAAGGGTGCACTGTGTCTCAATTGCTTCATCAGCTTCCTGCGGTACATGATTGAGATACTGTGCCCATGGAGGCATATAATGGAGAGCTGGCATGAGAAAGACATAGGAAAAGAGAAAAACAAATGAGCGGGGGAGAAACAGAAGGAGAGGAGACAAGGAAGAAAATAGACTGGCCAATGAGCGCCTGAGCAAGTGGAGAAAGAAAGGATGGAGTTTAAAAGGAGTGGAAAGAAAGGATGTGTAAAGAAAGACAGAGAGCCCATGCGGGATAGAATGGAGACAGGTGGTTGGGAGCAGAGCCTCAGGGCGATCCTGTGGAATGAATGCCAGGGAGCAGGAGTGGCCCAATTGACAGCGTCTCCCACAAGGGCTGAGTGTGCGAGTTGACCCTCACAAGCCAATGGCAAGGCATCTGGTATCAGAGCCTAGGTAGGATGGGTGACTGCACCTGTTGGTTGGCCGTCTCCTCAGTTGCTAGGTCCCGTGCTGGGTAACGTGAGGCGACGTTGGCTTTTAGAAGGCAGAACTGGGACGTGTGAGTTTTAAGGAACAGTGGACTGTCTCCGGTTGTAACCTCTGGTTTTAATGGATATTTATAGGATTTTAATCTTCAGCTTCACATTGTTTTTATGGCTTATGTATTTATTTTTTGATGCACTGCATTTTTGGACACTTTATTTATTGATTGATTTTAATATAAGCACTTGTACAGTTTTTTCACCTGCCCCTTGCTATGGGTGTGTAAATGTCCTCATCTGCCTGGCCAGCCCTGATTACGTTACTGACGATTGTGGGTTCAAGAGGCTCCTGCATGCAGCAGGGAGTATGGGGCCATCTTGCACCGTCACAGTACCCTAACATTTTATTTGCGTATTTCATAGTTTCTGTGCATTGTTTAGATTATACACTTGTCTGAATTAGGGGTGAAACTCACAGTAGTACTTAATCGGAAAGGATTACGTACGGTTTGGGGAGTGTCTTGTGATAGGTCACTGCAGGTATTTCAAGCTTCTGTGAAGACATGCTTCAGTGACATTCCAGCAGGTAAGACGGTCAGCAACGATTCTCCAAAGGGGGGTGATGACGGTCGGCGGTGGTTCTCCAAGGGTCAGCAGTGATTCTCCAAGGGGCGGGGGGATGATGAAAACATTGTGTCAACACAAACCCCAAAAATCATTTTTACAGGTTGCTTCCTGTAGGACAGTTTTTATAATTGACATTACTTTTACTCACGTGTAACATTTTTCACTTTTCTGTGTTAAACTGCATTTTCCAAGTATTTGCCCAAAAATGGGCAAACTCTACCCAAGCAGTTTCCAGTTTCCAGTTCCCAGATTAGGATTTGAATTGAAAACTTTGGAGCTCTAGGTCACAGCTCTAACCCTGCTCTCTCATGCCACCCCTACTTACATTACACTGAGGTCACCGTTCCCTTTGCATGCTGTAAAAAACCAACAAAAGGAGGATGGTATCAGGAAGGGCATCCATCCTTAAATATTTCTGCTCCAATACCTCATCCATCAAAAGAACATGTAAGCATATTAAATACATAAAAAAAAAAAAAGTTTGTGATTGCCATCAAGGGCTTCCGTGTAAACGTTTCATTTTCCACCTAAAAGCTTTCCCAGCCAGTGCCCACCCAGGGGAGGCGCCAGGGGCCGTGTTTCCAGATTATAACTCCAGATGTTTGCAGCACATGCAGCAAGGTGTGGAGTCTTCTGATTGACTAGTGTGATACATATGAAGCGAGCGTGCGAAGCAGAAATCTTCGGAGATCATTCTGTTGGGCATGAACATCTGGCAAGCTTGCCATCTAACTTTTGCATGGCTGATGATGTTGTCAGTTGTTAAAGCAATTCTGGGCGCCTCACACGGGACGGCTTTGACTTCATTATGGCAAGGCGTGTGTGACTGCCTAGTTTGTTGTACATATTTGCACAAACAAGAAAAAAACAAATCTTGAGGTGCCATCTGGATATTTCTGAATCTGATTTTGGCAGAATGGCATTAGATTTGTTTTTTTGTTTTTACCAATGGTGAGCCATTCTTTTTGGGCTTAATTTCTGGCATTGATCCTTTATTAGATTGAATTAAATGATGGCCTCTAAAAATTAAAGTCCTGCTGCTGTCTTGAATATTTGTCACCAGGGTCAGCGCCAACATTAAAGCGAGTTGGGCATAAGGGGGGTGGGGGGACTCAACCACACAGGTTAGCTACCAAACAGTTGGTTGGCAAACTAATAAGCTTTGCCTGGGTAACCAAACAAGCTAGCAATGTCAATGCTTGTCATATAATGACACACTTATCACTAGTTAGTCAATCTGCTCATCATCATCTAATGCTGGTCTTTTCTCAGTTGTCATGGGGGTCTTTGAATTGTTGTAGACTCTAAAATGTCCAGGGGTCGCCATTTTTATTCATATTTTGAAAAAGCAGCAACAAACAATATCAGGAAAAAAAAAGACACATACATACTGTCATGGAGGGGCTGGCATCCTAAGATGGGTCTTGTTCCCTTGCCGGCTTGGGGCTGATATATAATAAATGGTCTGAAAGAGAGGCAGGGTGTTCCCTATTCTGGTATGGGATGTCAACATGGATGGCCTGGCATTTTAACAGGGGTATACAGAAGACCCCTTCATGGCCAGGTGATCAGTGCATTCAGTAGACTGTACAGTGAATGGAGCAATCCCAGCCATGATGGTTGGTATTCCCTTTCCTAGCTGTGAGGCCAAAAGGAGTGAGGGGCAGTAGGGGACCACCTCTAATCTGCACGTCATTCCCCAGTACACTGAGGGGGCAGCACCTTCCTTGGCAAGCCCCATTTGGACTCAAAAGCAAGAAAGTTGTGGTCCCATAGGACCCTGTAGGGTTTCGTGGTGTGGATCACCAGGGGGCATATGGCTTCCCCAACCCCGACAGAGACAGTCAGAGACACAAGGCATGCCAGACAATACGCCTTTATTTAAATGAAGAAGAGCTTTTCTGTTGCTCCCCACTACACAGCACAGTACAAAGCACCAAATATACAAACAAGCACAGTCCTTCCTATAGCCTCTCTCTTTCTCTTTCTCTCTGTCTCCACTCCTCGTCCTCCTCACTCAAGCTTTGCCCACCACCTCCTGACTCTGTCTCTTCAACTGGGGGTGAGGCAGTTCCTTTTATTGGGCACCCAGAAGTGCTCCAGGTGTTCCTTTGCCTCCTTCGGGCAGCACTTCCAGGTGTGGCGGAAGTGGTGCCACAAAGGTCTCAGCTGTGCCCACAGCACCCCCTGGCAGCACCCACAGATTCCAACAGGGCTGCTCCAAACTGCAACTCCCAGCATGCCCTGAAGGGATCAGTGGTGCTGTAGCAACCCATGGGGGCTGCCCTCTAGCATCTAGAGGGAGATTAATATCTCAGCCATGCTCTGTTCCTCAATCCGTCCACAGGGCTGGAATCCCAGACCGGTTACGGTCCTTGCCGTTCATCACAATGGGTACCGCCAATCCAGCAGTGACGGCTTGAAGCTGTGAGTGATCTTTCTGCAGATTAACAAGTTTAACAGGTTTATTATTGGTGACGACACACAGTTTTTCCAGTACGATCCAGAAACAAAATGGCAAAGCCTTCAGTGGAAAACTGCGAGTTCATCATGGCCATAAGCATGGTTTTAAACCTGCGAGTGTCGGATGTGTGCTTTTTTTTAACGGTGATGAACTTGGTGTCTCCCACTGCTTTCTTCGCAGTGTTGTTTCTGAGTCGTACAGGAAACTCCATGCTCAGTCACTCGTAATAACCCTACTTAACATGTTTTCATCTGCAGAAAGATCAGTCGCAGTTTCAAGCCGCCCCTGTTTCCGTTCATTGGTGAAGGTTCGAGGCACACAGGTGACACTACATGGCCATCCTGGGAACTAACTTGCCACACCTCATAGATAGACAGACAGACAGTTATGAAAGGAAGTATAGGAGAGAAAACAACAATACTAGAGTGGTTACATCAGCTGGCATGTAAATTGGGATCAAGGCCTAATCTTTCTGCATGGAGGTTGTCTGTTCTCCCTGTGTCCACATGCTGTTCTCTCAGTTTCCTCACATCTCCTAAAGATTTGTGTGTTCCAGTTAATAGGTGACTCTGCTTGGCCCAGTATATGCACTTATGCTGTATGCAGGGTTTCATTCTGTCTTGCTGGTATAGACACCAGTGCCCTGCGATCCTGAACTCGATAAGCTGGTTACAAGATGGATGGAGAGCTTTTCTCAAGCGCTTTCTATCTGCAGCAAACTTCACATTGAGGCCTGTTCTTCATTTTTGTGGCATGATTTCACTCTAATATCCAAACACTGCCATCCGTTGCTGTGCCAGCGTCGATGACAAACTCGTGTGCCCTGCGGCATCTTATGTTTCGAGTTTTCATTTTTATCGACAGCTTTTCTAGCTCCCAGCGATTACAGGCCTGTCAAACCCTGTTGTCGGCAGCACAGCAGCCATTGCCTACAAGCCTCACAGCTGTGCTGTGCAGCAGTCGCAGTCACTTTGAATTATTTCTTATCCAACATCAGCGCGTCTCATGACAAAACCATGGAGTTCCCTCACTCAGGATCAGCCCAGGTGAGGCAAGGGACCATTAAAACCTGACATGTCTTACACACTGTAATGTTTTTTCTTACTTCCGTCCTAAATTAGCCCCCTCAGGTGTCATTCTCCCCCTGAACCTTTAGTAAGAAATAAATATTGGCAACAAAGACTAATGCCACGCTTGATAATAAAACTTTAATATTTTATCGACTTGCTTCCAAATTTACGACACGAACAGGACGGAATTATAATTAAGTATGCCGTCTCCACGGAATTGACTGGCATTGCTGTCTCGTAAATTGAGGGACCATAACAAGGCGAAATCAAATCCCAGCCGTGTGAATTTAATATTTTATCGACCAGTGTCCAACAGACAGTGTGAAATTACAACTAAGGACTGGCTTCAACTGTGATTTTCCAAACTAGGAGGACATCGTTATGTTGTCTGTGTCCACCATTTTTTCAATGTGAACCCTTCATAGCTTCACATTGGTTTTGTTTTGTTCTCAATTTATGAGCGGGTCTCAGTGGTCTGCACTGTTGTGTAAAATCCTGACCTAATGGCTCTCCTCCAATCAGTCAAGCCCTCAACATGTTCATCATTGTCATGGATGGGAGGCATTGCCATGAACTGGTGACCTGTTTGAATTTTGCTCCTGCCTATTGCAGTGGGAGGCACTGGCTATTACATGCGTGTGTGTGTATGTGCGTATGTGTATAAGGAATACTTTTGAATCCGAGTATAGCATCGAGTCAATGAAACTTCTGTGCTATTGATCTGGTCAGTGAAGTAGCAGAGGGTGTTGTTAGTCAGTTTCAGCTGCTTTGGTGTTAATGAAATTAACAACGGGGCACTAGTGGGGCAACAATGAGACGACCCCCAAAACAGGAATGAATGGTTTAACAGGTGGAGGCCACTGACATTTTTCCCTCCTCATCTGTTTTTTCACTAGTTTTGCATTTGGCTACGGTCAGTGTCACTACTGGTAGCATGAGGCCATACCTGGATCCTACATAGTTTGGTGGCACAGGTAGTCCAACTTCTTCAGGGTGGCACATCAATACGTGCCATTGCCAGAAGGTTTTCTGTGACTCCCAGCACAGTCTCAAGGGCATGGAGGAGATTCCAGGAGACGGGCAGTTATTCTATGAGAGCTGGACAGGGCCCCTCATAGAAGGTCCTTAACCCATCAGCAGGACTGACCGGTATCTGCTCCTTTAAGCAAGGAGAAATAGGGTGAGCACTGCCAGAGCCCTACAAAATGACCTCCAGTGGGTCACTGGTGTGAATGTCTCTGACCAAATAATCAGAAACAGATTTCATGAGGATGGCCTGAGGGCCCGACATCCTCTAGTGGGCCCTATGCTCACTGCCCACCCAGCACAGTGGAGCTTGATTGGCGTTTAATAGAATATCTGAATTGGCAGGTCCACTACTGGCGACCTGTGCTTTTCACAGATGAGAGCAGGTTCACCCTGAGCACATGTGACAGATGTGAAAGGGTCTGGAGAAGCCATGGAGAACATTATGCTGCCTGTAATATCGTTCAGCATGAGTGGTTTGGTGGTGGGGCTGTGATGGCCTGAGGAGGCATATCCATGGAGGAATGCACAGACCTCTACAGGCTAGACAACGGTATCTTGACTGCCATTAGGTATTGGTATCGTTGGACCCGTTGTCAGACCCTATGCTGGTGCAGTGGGTCCTGAGTTCATTCCTGGAGCAAAACAATGCCTGGCCTCATGTGGTGAGAGTATGCAGGCAGTATCCTGGAGGATGAAGGAATTGATACCATTGACTGGCCCCCATGCTGGCTCACCTGACCTCAATCCAATAGAACACCTCTTGGGTGTGACATTATGTTTCGGTCCATCCAAAGCCACCAGGTTGCATTTCAGACTATCTAGGAGCTCAGTGATGCCCTGGTCCAGATCTGTGAGGAGATGCCCAGGACACCATCCATCGTCTCATTAGAAGCATGCCCCCCCTGACATTTTCAGGCATGCATACAAGAATGTGGGGGCCATACAAACTACTGAGTACGATTTGGAGTTGCTGCAATGACATTTCAGCAAAATGGACTAGTCTGCTGCATCATTTTTTAATTGTCAGCCCTTTGTAGGTTGATTATTTTCATTTCCATTAAACGATGTGCCATCCTTTCATTCCTAACACATTGCCCAGTCCAGATCGGTAGAGATAGCCAGCAGGATTTTTTTTCCCATTCCCAGTTCTGATGCATTTTCAAAGTGTTCCTTTAAATTTTTTGAGCAGTTTATATATATATATAGTGCCTTTCACATACATTTATCTATCTGTTTACTAGAACTAAAAAGCTTCCTTAGAAACATTTATTTCCATTTTCTTTACAAATTCATAATTATTACAATATATCATTTTCTTATGTAACACCAATTAGATTTGCTTTCTTTGATAAATCATTATGACAGCATTAGGTTGTAACATCCTTCTTGTTAGGAAACTGCATACGTGTCCTGCAACAATAAATTCTGAAATAAAGAGCAATAAATATTGTAGCACTTTGCTTCTGGTTACAGTCTCAAGGGAAATCTGTCGCAGGCATTTTATAAATGGAAGGTCTCGGCTCCTCTTAAAAACAGTGTAAAAACGCCATCAGCAGAGTATAGTAAAATAAATAAATAAATAAATATTGCAATTTTAATATATGAATTTTTAATCTGTTTTAAGAAAAGTGCAGAAAAAGAAGACTACAGCTGAGGGAGAGCTGTGTCAGCATGGGGCTTGAAAGCCTAGAGAGAATTAAGAAAAGGAGAAGTAACCTTAATTAGTTGTATCTCTTCCCTGCCCTCATCATCCATTATTTCAATGATGGAGCTCTTTTGCATTTTTTTTAATCTATAACGGTCCTGCTTAACACCATGGTCTTGATGAGGTTTAATAGTGGGCCACATAAATGGAGAATGAAAGCATCAACCTGTACAGCAGGATGTAGAGACACCCCTTATTTTATAACCTGGGTTTCAAAGAGAGATAGGAATAATTTTATTGAGGAATTGTGTGGAGTACACTCACCATTCTGGCCTTGGAAACAAGAAGTCTGCTTAGGCAGTTTAACAGCAAAGGTTATACTGGACCTCCATTAGGTATAGACAAGATGGCAGGGGGACCTGAAGGATTAAATAGTAGACAATAAACATGTCCTGGTCTGGGTTAAGAAGGTTAGAAAATGACATGACATGGCAAGAAACATACTGTACATCTACTCCGCACTTGAAAATGTGCATGATAAAAACAAGAAGCTCAGGAGAACTTTTAAAGTCTCTTAGTTACTGTCTGGAACTTCATCTCTAGTTTCGGCTGGAATGGGAGTATTGTATTCATCACCTGTTCTCTCTCTCTTGTCGGTACTCAAATGTGGCACTTGGTGCCACTGCCCTAATGCCAGGTTGTTTGTCTGCCTAAGAAAAAGTCATCTCTGACAGAGGAGCACTGGAGTCATTGGGTAGAGGGGTCCTTTCATCAGATTGGCTGGACCAGCGCTGACTCAGCTGTGGAATAGCCAATAGAGGGAGGCAGTTTGATGGCCGAGGTTTCCAGGACTCTGAACAAATTGGAATCCTATTATGTGCTATCATCTACTCTTGCATTTTGCTCTGTACTAGCACTATTTCTATTGTACTCTTGTATTGTTTTGAGGATTACTTGTGCTTTGTTCTGTGTATTGTGTTGCATTTACCCCAGATTTGACACTCACTGTATGCTCAACCTACCTGGAAAAGAGTCTCTCTCTGAATAATCTTTCCCAAGGTTTATTCCATTTTATTTTTCCCTACAATTGATTTTTTTGGGGAGTTTTTTCTTGTTTTCTTAGAGAGTCAGGGCTAGGGGCCTGTCAAAAAACAGGACCTGTTAAAGCCCATTGTGGTGCTCATTGTGTTATTTTGGGCTATACAGAAATAAATTGTACTAGCCGAAGCCTGCCATAGCACACGGCGGTGTAAGAATAGGAACGGAAAACGATGAGAAAGGAATTAGGCTTAGGAAACCACCGTCGCAGTATAACGAAAATAGCAAGAAGTGAAACCAATGCCAATGGTCGAGAGAGCACCTTCCTGTAGCAGGCTACGGAAAACATAGACATATATAGATAGACGCCGCATTTACTGTGTTGCCCAGTCGACACGATAAGTCAGCGCGTCCGCCCTATTGCAAGTGGTAAAAGTGCCATTTAAACTAATACGTTTTAAACAGTATCGTTTACATACAACAGATTTTGGCGAATCGTTTACATGCAATTATTTATATCCATTTATACACTAAATGCGTGCGTATCCCATGGTCTTAGAGTTGGTGGGCGGGGCTCTGTGAGTTGGCGGGCGTGGCTCTCTGTCTTGCGTGCGGTGTAAAGTCAACGTGGTTCAGAGGTGCATGTGGACTTTTGCACACACGAAAGTGACTGAGGCTGGGTTTGGGGAGTTGTTGTGTGCCTCGAGAGCGACGCTGGACTCGGGAGGAAGGTTACAGTTGGCGTGCGTGGCTCTGTCGTGTGTATCCCATGATGTGGTAGGAGGGTTAGAGTTGGCGGGCTGGGCTCTGTCTTGCTTGCGCTCAGTGTCTTGCGTGCCCTTAGTGAATTATTTCGTATATAGATATAGATAATTGTATTGTACCCTCTACAGTTAACTAAGCAGCAGGTTCATCATGCAATATAGAATGACCAACCATCTGCTTTGACCATCTACGAGATGCAACACAAAAATAACCGGACTGGGCTTGGGGCTTTCCTGGAAAACCTTCTGGTGGTCGGCTGGACGTGAATCATAGAACTATATCCCCTTCTACATGCCCTCTCAAACTGCCGGGTATATCCTGTGAATAGCCCAGTCAGTATTTGCACAAGAATAGCTACACAAGATGCCGCGACAATGTTCGGGGAAAAAAAACGAACAGTGCTTTTCCCGTACAGCAGTTTTTGACTGACAAAAACATTCCTGTCCTTACTATCATCCTTCCTATTTGCCTGATTTAGCTCCCTGTGATTTTTACTTGTTCCTGAAAATCAAAAGTGACCTGAAGGGAACACATTTTTCTTCAATGGATGAAGTGAAGACAAAAACGGTCAAGCCTGTTGACGAGCCTCAAGCAATGATATGTATGGAGCGGTATAGAGACTGGGTGGAAGAGTATATAGAAGGTGACAATGTTTAGAATGCTGTAATTCCTCAATAAATATTCATTTTTTTTACCAATCCGGTTATTATTGTGTCTCACCTCGTATGCTTTCTATGCATTGTACATCCAACTGAATGCTCCTTGATTCTCAACATTTACACGCAAAGAGCCCACCACTTTGACCAAAGAGATAATCAAATCTGTTTGAGCTTATCCTAGTCAGTCACAAATTAGTTGGTCTCACTCGGGTACGTCAAATTAGACGATCGACTTCGTTGGCTTCGACTGGCTAAGATTATGTAAATGAAAGCTGTGACTGAAAATCCCTGGAAAAGTTGCCTTAACCTGCATGTCTTTGGACTGGGGAAAATTGGAGTACTTGGAGGAATCCCACGTGGATCCATGTGCAAACTCTATGCTGGGACCACCCAGGGTCTGAAAGGCAGCAGTGCTAACAATGCATCATCCTGTGTATTCAATGGATATCAACACATTTACATTAGTTCCGGAATTAGTTCCGCCCCTTAAACTCTGCCCATGGCATTCTTCTGTTCATTGCCTGACTAAAGTATTTCCTGGTCTGTAATGTTATTTAAGTTTTTGTGCTGTGAGTTTGTATCAAAATACAAAGAAATTTCAAACAATAAATTGAAATGAAGAAAGACGTAGCCAGAACATGACACTGACACAGCCACACCTGAAGTGGTGGCACAAAAGACCCTGACACCATCTTAGATTGCTTCCTAAATGTCTTATTTAAATCTGGATGGCTAATGAAAATTTAAGGTTGAATCATCCTTATACAGCAAGCTGGTGTGTAATAAATAAAGCTGATAATAAACAGGCTGCCAGGCAAATGCTGTAGGTATAGTGGCAATGGTAGAGATCCCTCCCATTTGTGACATGGCACGCAGATAAGAGTCACCATTTTAAAATGAAAATTCGAACATCTTGATATCCACAATCAATCTTTAATTAATAAAGGCAGAATAAAAGTGTTGGATTTACATACAGCAATCCATGGCTGGGTGACTAGTGGCTGTAATTAATAATGGAAATTCCTCTGCTGTGTCTCGGCACATACAAATCCATGGCACTGTGACCACAAGTGGACGCCACTGAGCCCCAAACCAATGACACAGCAATATACCCCCGTTAATTGAATAAAATAAAGTATTCTTATTTCCTCAAGGCACTTCTCACAATCCTCTCTGTAGTAATCGGCCACAAAACAATACAAAGTACGCAAACCTTCCTTCTTCTCTACCTCCACTAAGTGTTGCCCGTTGCCTTCCAACTCTGACTCTCTGATTCGAGGCAGTGAGCTCCTTTTTAATCCGGACATGGGAATGCTTCCGGTGCCGTGTTGTGTCTTCCAGGTAGCACTTCCAAGCCATAAAGAAAGTAGGGAGGTCCTCCCTGGACAGCACCCTCTAGGGGTATGTAAGAGACCCTGGCAGGACTGGACTTCAAGACTCCAAAACACCCAATTGGGTTACTAAATGAGGACCACTGCCACCTGGCATATGGGAGATGGAACAACTGCCAATTCTTGGCTTCCGTTGGTCCAGCAGTTATATCATAACTGCCGGACACAAAGTAATTCCTCCGTAATGCCAGCCGATTTGTTTGTCGATCCACTCTTATCACCCATCTGTTTAATAAATCACCCTGCTTCACGGCCGGGATGCCCATTCTTCTCCTACAGCACATTGTCAGAAACTTCATTTTTGTTAGAATCAAAGTATCCTGGTACAGGAAAGTGGTATATTATAATTATTATTGATGTTATTATTATAACAACATTGTGACAATCATAGACTTTTGCATGCCACACAATACAGAGCACAGCTCTCAAGTGCACACCATTTTGCTGCCATAACATTTGTATCTTAAGCCTGATTAAAACAGCATTCTCATCCTCATCTACTCCTACCATCTGGGCACATCTGCCTTTCTCTTACTCTGCGTCCTCCTACTCTCCATCACCCTCTCTGTCTCAGCCTCGCTTGTTGGCTCTGCCCACAACTCTTCTCCATCTCTGACTCCAGGTGGCCTTTGCCTGTTAGGCAGGTGCAGCTCCACCTCCAGGAACTGCACCATGAACTTGTGCTCAGTCCTGCACCACTGCAAACCTTTTGAGTATTAAAGAGACTTCTGCAAGCCTGGAGTTTTATGTGGACTAAGGTGTCATCATTGATGTTTCATACTGTGACAGATAGGGGGCGCTGTCATCCCCTTGAACCCTCAGATCAGATGCCAGACACCAGATAAAAGTCCAATAATTTTTATTCGGACAATAATAATGTGCACAAAACACCCTCCACTCCCAGACACGTTGCCACCCTTCCTCCCGACTCAGCTGAATCTTGGGTTCTCCCACAGTCCTTTTTATAGTCCTTGACCCGGAAGTGTTTCTCTTTCTCTGTCCATGTGACTGGTAACACTTCCGGGTCAGATAAAACTCATTTTTCTTGAACCAGGAAGCACGTCATTTCTTCTGTCCATGTGACTAGGACACACTTCCCGGTTGTAGGGAAAACAATCGTTGTTCCTCCCTGTAGTGCCTTCTAGCAGCCCCTGTGGTATCCAGCAGGGCTGTGGATAAAAACTCCATTGTCCATAATTCCCTGCTGGCATTCGGGGTACCCCCATGCTGCAGGAAGTGCTCCATCTGGCGGCCTGGGGGTATTGGCCGGGATGAACATCTGGCCATATGCCACAATAGTTCTGCCGCCTTGGGCTTGGATCGCACACCCTATTGTTGTCTGAGTTCTGCTTCCTGCCTGATGCTACCAGGACAAGCTCCAGCCACCCATGACGCTGAATTGGTTGAAGCAGCTCTGAGCTACAATGCTGGACTAGGACAGCCATATTATGATTATGAAGAGGGCAGGTGTCATATTCTGAGATGGGCACTGCCCATGTGGAGTTCCCATGCTCTTCCCTGACTCCAGTTTCCTCCAGCATCCCAAAGAATTGCAAGGCTGGTTGCTTAGCAACTTGTGGGTTTTATTCTGGGTCTTCTTTCGTCATCCAAAGGATATGCGTGTTCACATGATCTGCAGTTGTAAATTACAGAGTGCGTGAATGAGAATCGTGTCTAATGCTCTTCGTTGTCTCTTTAGTGTGTTAAAGAAAGTTTAGAATTTCACAGTATTACAGCAACACAAATGAACCCAATACAGGATCAAAGTCAATGAGGACAACTTATTTCTGAGCGAGCAGGTGAAATGTAAAGCTATATGATATTCATAAAAATTCTCGGGAAAGATTAAGCCGTGCAGCTTGGTTCGTTATCTGTCTTCTACCGTCTAGACTCGGTCCTCATGCACATTACATTTTATCGTTGAATTCGTTCTTTACTAACAGATTGGCTTGTCTGCACGAGAATGCTTGAAATAGTCACTTGAGTTAACCTCAGCTGCTCTCTATCTCTACAGCAGTTACAGCACTTCAAGCTTGAGTAAAAGATATCACGGCACTGCTCTTTTTGTTTGGCCCTTTGAGGAGTTTATTTAACTTTGATGGACTGAATGATTACCTCAGTTCTTTTGTAGAAAGTCTGAAACGAGATCTGCTGGGCGGCTTCACTTTCAATGCCTGCCGAAAGCCCAATAAGTGAAAGTCGGACTTGTGACATTACTATTACTCAGCCCCCAAAAACCTGCAAAGAGACACAATTCCTTTTGGATTTTGAAAAACAGCTGCTATGTTCCAACATTTTCCTGTTGTGATTTAAACCCTTTTGTCCCTTTTGTTTGTATGATCTGTGGCCGTTTAAGCAATTCTTTCTATTTTTTTAACTCTATTATTCTATTCATTTGATGATGATGTCATCATCAGCATCACTTTGCGAAATTTGACATTGTAGCATGAGCATGTGGTTTATGAAGAGTGTGAAGTCATTCTAGCCATTGTAATGGACAGCTTGCAGGGGCTGGTAGAACAGGGATCCTTACCCGGCCGGGAGGCCACTGCAATGGAAGGGCCAGGAGAGATGAGGATTGCTGATTATACTCATCCCCA
Source organism: Polypterus senegalus (assembly GCF_016835505.1). Classification (NCBI taxonomy): domain Eukaryota; kingdom Metazoa; phylum Chordata; class Cladistia; order Polypteriformes; family Polypteridae; genus Polypterus; species Polypterus senegalus. The sequence goes on from NC_053159.1 coordinate 171,345,434, forward strand.
ATACACTAGGTGGCAGCCTCCCTGGTTTACGATTCCCAAAAAGTCCCCTGCAGGGCATGCTGGGTACTCACTTTCATTTTAGATCTCGATCTCCAGATCTCAAACCTTGGGAAAGGCAGTTCAAAGAGAAACCGCTTTCCAGGTAGGTTGGGCATGCAGTGGATCTCAAAAAGAAACGGGGGTCAATACAATACAGTATAATACACAGAACAGAATAAATCCTAAATACAGTATAAAAATAAAATATTTACAAGTTAGAACAGAATTTAACAGTAGATAATATCACATAATATGATTTGGATATAAATACCACAACCTCAACATACATGATACAGATTTAGTATGCGTACTTTATGTGATATGCTTTGAAATAATCACCAACACACATGCCAATGCTGCAATCAGGACAGTAGAAGCGAGTTTCTTTGCGCGTTTTTCTTATTTTTGCGGTTGCTTGTGCATGAGAGGGTAGAATGATCAGTGCCTGATCCACACGAGTGATGTACCCATTGTGGTGTTATAGGCTACCACAGCTCAAGGCTTAGTGACTTCCACGTCTCCCATGACTTGAACATTTTTTCCTTCTACTTGATTGCAGTCATTGTGGTTTTTTGCCACTCGGCTAACGTCGCACCACCGTAAACCTTCACGCGATCAGAGTCACCAGGCATATCACGGTGGTTCAGTTGTACAGTGTCGTGTGCGTCAGTTTCACTTTCTGTGTCAATGTCTGCTGACCAAATCATATCACCCGAATCAACCAATAGTTCAGTTTCAGTTTGTTCTAAAACTTGCTTTATGACTTTTCCTTTGCCATTGTGTTTTCGGCTGAAGGCTCCGCCCCACTCTTGAATATTAATGAGTTACCATTAAGTTACCATAAAGTGGCAGAACTCATAGAAACAGCCGTAACTTTTTAGCAGCATGATGTTATATCATCCACTAGGTGGCAGCAGAGTACGGTCCCAGGAGTCATTCGGTTATTACACTCACCCCGAGTCTGATCCTGAGTTAAATGTAATAACATAGAATTCTGAGCCCACGTTATGCTTGAGTTTAACATCAAGCGGATTAATGGCTAATAATACACACACTTTATATGCATGATTTAGTTTATGGTTTTTTGGCATATTGATTCTGGTTTTTCATGTCTACCATTCATTTCGATTAATTTTGGAAAAGTTTAATTTCACTACCATTTTTGTTTTATTTATTAATTCCTCACCCCTGACACGTGACCTTGAGTTGCATTTGTGATGTCATGACTGTTACGTAACCTGAGCTCTAGTGAAGCTCAATGCCTGAAGAAACGCATCAGGAGAGCCTGCTCTATCACAGGGCGAACCCTGGAAACACTGGAGGCGGCTGTGAAAAAGAAGATGGTGGTAAAATTGGATGCCATCATGAAAAATCACCTCCAGGAGGCGCTCTCCTGGGGCACATTTAGCCACAGGCTCATTCTACCACAGTGTGCTAGGAAGCCCCTCTAGGGGGGTCTTTTCTGCCCACGGTTATCAAGCAATTCAGTGCTTCCACCTGATGTATTTATTTATTTACTTACTGATTGATTGGCTGTATTATCTATTTTGTGAGTCTGTATCCTTGTTTTTTATGTTTCTCCTGAATTTGAATTTCCCCTTGGGATTAATAAAGTTTATCTAAACAAATGTAATAGTACACGCTGATGTCTGTCTGCGTTATACCTCAGAGATGAACTTGTTTCATATTTTATAGTTGGCTTACTTTCCAAGTAGGCTGTAGCGCTTGGTTTGTTTTTAGTGTTTTGACTCCCATTGTTGCCTACAACTTCTGATTAACGTCTCACCCGATTATTTTTTTTGATCTCCTGCTCTTGACCTATTATTGTCTCTGATTTCACTGCCATCTCCTGATCTTTTTGTTCTCTCACGATGATCCTCGATACTTGTGTGTATCTTGGCTTACTGCGTGATTTGGTCTTTGGTTTTGGTTTTCTGACCTTGCCTGACTGACCAGCTCTCTTCTGGATCTTCTAATCATATCTTAGAAGTCTATTTTTTTTCTTTGCCGCTCACTCTCTTTCTAATCAGCCTATCCTGTGAGTGTTTGCATGATTCTTTTCCTTGTTATGTATCTTTACTTTCTTGTATATGAGGTATAGGGAAAACATTGTAATCATCCAAAGATTCGATGTCGAGATTTTGATGAATCTCGATTTTTTAGACCTCCCTGACTTTCTTGTAAACGAAGTTTAGGGAAAGTATTGGAATCCTCGAAAAATTCAATTTCAAGATTTTTATGAATCACAATGTTTTAGATCTCCCTGAATCCGAAAATACCATTTTTGGAATTATGTCTGTGTGTGTACGTGTATGTAAACACAATAACTTGAGTACACATTTCGGTCAACCAAATTTTGCATACAAGTATTAGGTACAAAATGTAGATTTCTATTAACTTTTGGGCTATTTCCGTTAACTGAAAACCTTTTATTCATGCAGCTGCAGAGTCCGATTTATTCAGCTTTACTTTTATAATACAGTGGAACCTCAGTTTGCGAGCATAATTCGTTCCGGAAACATGCTCGCAATCCAAAACACTCGTATATCAAAGCAAATTTCCCCATAAGAAATAATGGAAACTCAGATGATTCGTTCCACAACCCAAAACTATTCATATAAAAATGATTAAGACAAAATATAAAGTAAAATACATAATACAAATTAACCTGCACTTTACCTTTAAAAAGAATCATGGCTGGTGTGAGTTTCTAAACTCATGTGGGATTCCACCCAACAGGACGACACGCGGAAGAGTGTCCCAAAGCAATCGCAGTCTCCCAGCGCTGTAGCAGTTCGCCGTATAAGCGCATCCAAAAAGATCGCAGACATGCTGTAAGCGCCTGTCGTCAATGGGTCATACAAGGAACATTATAAAGATCCCGCTGTAATAAATAACAGCGCTGTTGCTGTTTCAAGCTGAATAAAACTAGTGTTAAAGTACTGAGACTCAGCTTTGTGTTTTGGGGAGCAAGATGGGGACTCGCACTTCACAGCGCACGCACACACAGTCACAATGCTGTAGTAAACAGAGAGACGCGCTGGGCAAGCGAGATAAGGAGAGAGACGCGCTGTAAACAGAGACGCGCTGGGCGAGCGAGATAAGGAGAGAGAGAGAGACGCTGTAAACAGAGAGACACGCTGGGCGAGCAAGCAAGCAAGATAAGGAGAGAGAGAGGTGCTGGGCAAGCGAGCGAGATAAGGAGAGAGAGAGAAGAACCATCAGCTCAGTTGTGATCACATGACGCTCAGCAGACAAAGTGTATCCATACTGCTCGTATTGCAAGACATCGCTCGTTTATCAAGTCAAAATTTATTAAAGATTTTTGCTTGTCTTGCAAAACACTCGTAAACCAAGTTACTCGTAAACCAAGGTTCCACTGTAATTGCTCAATATATTATTAGTTTGATTTGATTTGTTGTTGATGGTTCTTTAATGTATGTAATATAAAAATAGAATCATTGTCTTGCGGTTTACTCCTCAAATATCCATCCCCATATCCGAGTGTATGAGCAAGTTGAGGGGAGACCACTCCCGACTTAAAAATTTTTTTTTCTTGTGATGGTTTGTAATTGCTAAGTGAGTAAGGCAGGAATGAGTTAAACACGTACATTATGAAAATTCTCAGTCCAAAAAAGGTTAGTTTTAAAAGGTTTAGTGAAAATTCAAAGCAAATGTTTCACATAAAAATAGATTAAACAACAACAACAACAACAACAACATTTATTTATATAGCACATTTTCATACAAACAGTAGCTCAAAGTGCTTTACATATTAAAGAATAGAAAAATGAAAGACATAATTATAAAAAATAAATCAACATTAACATCGAATAAGAGTAAGGTTCAATGGCCAGGGGGGACAGAAAAAACAAAAAAACTCCAGACGGCTGGAGAAAAATAAAATCTGTAGGGATTCCAGACCATGAGACCGCCCAGTCCCTCTGGGCATTCTACCTAACATAAATGAAACAGTCCTCTTTGGATTTAGGGTTCTCACGGAAGGGCTTGATGATGATGATGGTCACGTAGACTTCTTCCTTTTAATCCGTCCATCATTGTTGGAGCATCATGAAGCTTTGAGTAGGTGGAGGTGGCGCAGGCCACCACCACAAAGAAACCGGAAAAAGAAACAGAAAAGAGAGTAGGGGTCAGTACCGATTTTAGAGCCACCATGAATAGTTGTTATGATGAATTGAACATACAGAGTATCAGGATTAAGTTAAATTACGATTAAAATGAAGTTATAAAAGGCCATGTTAAAGTAATGTGTTTTCAGCAGTGTTTTAAAGTGCTCTACTGTATCAGCCTGGCGAATTCCTATTGGCAGGCTATTCCAGATTTGAGGTGCATAACAGCAGAAGGCCGCCTCACCACTTCTTTTAAGTTTTGTTCTTGGAATTCTAAGGAGACACTCATTTGAGGATCTGAGGTTACGATTTGGAATATAAGGTGTCAGACATTCCGATATATAAGATGGGGCGAGATTATTCAAGGCTTTATAAACCATAAGCAGAATTTTAAAGTCAATTCTGAATGACACAGGTAACCAGTGTAGTGACATCAAAACTGGAGAAATGTGTTCGGATTTTCTTTTCCTAGTTAGGATTCTAGCAGCTGCATTCTGCACTAGTTGCAAACGATTTATATCTTTTTTGGGTAGTCCTGAGAGGAGTGCGTTACAGTAATCTAGTCGACTGAAAAGTGTGTTACACACAGAGAATAAAAAAGGCAAAAAAAAGTTTTTTCTTTAAACTTTTTCTTGTTGAACTTCATTTGTTTTCTATTCTTAAAGATTAGTTACTTCTCTGTACATTCAGTACATTTTTAACGTACGTCTCAGCACATTCAATAGAGCACGCTATATTACATACATACAATTAGACATGGTTTGAAATTGTGTGCCCTCCGTGCCTTACCTATGGCCAGGCAGATCACTAACTGAGACTAATCTGTAGTCAGAGGTACAAGAAGTAGTTAGAATATTCCATTTCAGTTCAGCTTGTGGGTGTTATAATAGGACCATCCTTATACTATGCACTATTGCAGGGTGAGCCAAAAAGAAGTACCACATTTCAAATGTTTATTCTACAAAAACGCTACAAGATAAAATAAATTTCATTATGACACAAGAAAGGGAGTACAAAATGGATTTTGTTCACTGTGTTTTAAAAATGATGTATTCAAGGTGGTGGCCATCATTAGCGATACACTCTTCAAGACGATTTTTGAACGCTCGTATGACTTGCTCGGCCATTTCAAGGGGAATAGCACCATTTTCGTAGCGAATAGTGCCCTTGAGTGCTTCAGGGTTTTGAGGTTGGTGTGTGTATACCTTCAACTTGAGACTTGAGATGGCCTCACAAGAAGAAATCACACGGAGCAAGATCAGGCAAACGTGAAGGCCACCCGACATCTCCGTTGTAGGGCGATCAGCTTCCCTGGAAAACTTGCATGGATCTCCGCGCAGTTCGTATGAGCTGTTGCTCCATCCTGTTGAAACCAGGCATCCACCACATCCATTTCTTCCAGTTGGGGCAGCAAAAACTTCTCTAGCATTTCAAAGTAACGTTCTGACGTCCTTTATTTTTTTCTCCAGCCGTCTGGAGTTTTTTTTTTGTTTTTTCTGTCCCCCCTGGCCATTGGACCTTATTCTTATTCGATTTTAATTAATGTTGATTTATTTTGTTTTTCTTATTGTGTCTTTTATGTTTCTATTCTTTTATTACGTAAAGCACTTTGAGCTACTGTGTGTATGAAAATGTGCTATATAAATAAATGTTTGTTGTTGTTGATGTGACGGTGACCGTTGCTGCCCCCTCCACAAAAAAGTAAGGGCTTACAATGCCAAATTCTTCTACCGTGACACGCTTACTGTGCATGGGTCTCTGATGAAGTTCACGAGGGTTGGTTTCAGCCCAATATCGAAAGTTCTGATTATTTACCATTCAAATGGAAGTGTGCCTCATTGCTGCACATGACGATGGCATCTCGATGAACGGTTTGCAGAATGTTCGCGCACAACTCTCTACGGATCTCCCAGTCTTTCTCAGTGAGTTCCTGTACTACCATCCTTTTGTATGGATGGAAATTAAGGTCCTCGTGCATAATCCTCCTCAAAGACGTGTTGGAAGCAGGTTTGAGCGCTGAGCGACTAGGAGACTGCAAAATTAAATGCCCTTACAGCTTGGATGTTTTCAGGCATTCGTAGGATGGTCTGGAGATTTTCTGTTCAATGTTGTACCCGACTGCCAAAATTTAGCCACCCACTGAAGAATTCTTTTCTAAATTGTGATGTCACCGTTAGGAGGAATGCTGAAGTGCGTTCAGAAGGCGCGTTGCGTAGTGATGATGGATTTGTTGTTTTTGAAGAACGCTTCGACAGCGAAAGCATGGTGCGCACTAGACCAAGGCACGTTGCCAACTAAAACTACAAGGAATCGCCTATCGAAGGACCCCCACCACTCAGCTGCCTCTACCTCACGCAATGACCTTGACATATGTGGTACTTCATTTTGACTCACCCTGTATATAGGCAAACAATTAGCATAACTAATAAAATACTTCATATCAGCTTAACATGAGCTAAATAACTAGCAAGTGGCTCTTACAAGGTTTATTATTGTTTGTGGCTGTACAGGATGGCCGAGGTCTTTACTGTTTGCCTTTCGAAGGTGTTGTGTCTTATGTATGTCCTGGGCAGAAAGAAGCTGTATATCATTAAGGCTCTATGCCACCTTCACTACCCTGAGTAAGTGCCCAGCAGATCTGGACTGAGCAGGTGCCATACTAGGATAGAATGACACCAATGAGTACGAACTCCTCTGCACCCCTCAAGAAGTTGGTGAGTTTAGATGGAAGAGTGGGTAAGGGTGAGCCATCCTCAGGATAGCCCAGATATGTTGTGCCCACTTCACTTTGTCAGTAAAGGCTATTAAATAGAAGGCTGCTGACCTGTTGTATAGCCTCTGCTGTCTGCTTCCTCAGGTCTCTGAGCAGCTCCTTGGTTATGCTGACATTAAGGGGGGCTTCGGTCCTTGCAGTAAACCGACTGACCCTCAGACACAAGCGCTTGTCTGCTTGGTATTCTGCTGCCTGCAGATGTTGATTCCTCTTTTATTTATTAAAGAACTTGTGCTGCATTCATCGCAATCACCCTCCCGTTTGTGTGAAAAACATGATGTTAGTCGTTGGCAAAGCACAGTTCTGTGTTCCAGCAAGCGGTGCAGGATGAGCCGTTAATTACAAATCCAATAATACAGTCTAAGCTGAAAAATGTCTACCTGACAAGAAGCCCTCCTTTTCTTACAGTATCGTCACAGTACATCTTTCTTAACACTAAAGCTTTCAGGTACTGTAATGTTATTATGAGCTTGACGGTAATTAATCACGCACCTCGTTGCAAAGTTCCACAGACTGTAATCATTGATCTTTATCTGCAAAAAGAAAGGCGACAACTTGCTGTTCAGTATGGCTGCTGCCTTTGCCTAAAGTGGAATTTGCTGTTTCATCACCTGATTGTCTGTGTAGGACGAAACGTCAGGGAGGGCTTCTTTATTGCAGTTCTTCTTACTCCCTGCCACACTTGCTGATTTTCCAACAATCGATCGCCCATCCATTTTCTGAGTTAATTGTGCCCAGTTTAGGTTGAGGTGACTATGTTCTATCCTAATGCCAATCAGACACAGAAAATCAGAAAGCTTTATTAATCCTGAGGGAAATTATTTATGTTACAACTGTATACGAAGACAAAGGGACAAGTAACACTAAGTGCAGTTATAAAAAATAAGCATGTCAAATAAAAATATATAGAGAATATAACTATCAAAATAAAGTGCAATAAATCATCATTATTCACTAAGCTCTACAGGTACATGGTAATGAAATATAATAAATAGTACATATGTGAGTATCTTACAAAATCCCTAGTATACTAGACAGTGATAGCATACTGAGCCTGAAGTATTTCACATAATATTGCACCTTAAGTGAACATATTACCATTCTGAGAACAAAAAGTTATTCGTGTGAGGAGAACAGACAAGTAGATTCATACCTGGTGGCATGGATCGTGGACTATCTTACAGACAGACCTCAGTATGTGCATCTCGGGAACTGCAAGTCTGACATTGTGGTCAGCAACACAGGAGCGCCGCATGGGACTGTACTTTCTCTGGTCCTGTTCAGCCGACATACATCAGACTTCCAATACAACTCGGAGTCCTGCCACGTGCAAAAGTTCACTGACGACACTGCTATCGTGGGCTGTATCAGGAGTGGGCAGGAGGAGGAGTACAGGAAGCTAATCAAAGACTTTGTTAAATGGTGCAACTCAAACCACCTACAACTGAACACCAGCAAAACCAAGGAGCTGGTGGTGGATTTTATTAGGCCCAGGCCCCTCATGGACCCCGTGATCATCAGAGGAGACTGTGTGCAGAGGGTGTGCAGACCTATAAATACCTGAGAGTGCAGCTGGATGATAAATTGGACTAGACTGCCAATACTAATGCTCTGTGCAAGAGAGGACAGAGCTGACTATACTTCCTTAGAAGGCTGGTGTCCTTCAACATCTGCAATAAGATGCTGCAGATGTTCTATCAGACAGTTGTGGTGAGCGCCCTCTTCTACATGGTGGTGTGCTGGGGAGGCAGCATAAAGAACAGGGACACCTCACGCCTGGACAAACTGGTGAGGAATGCAGGCTCTATTGGAGCTGGACAGTTTGACATCCATGGCAGAGCAACAGGCGCTAAGCAGGCTCCTGTCAATCATGGAGAATCCACTGCATCCACTGAACAGGATCATCTCCAGACAGAGAGCAGCTTCAGCAACAGACTGCTGTCACCGTCCTGCTCCACTGACAGACTGAGGAGATCGTTCCTCCTCCACACTATGAGACCCTTCTGTTCCACCCGGGGGGGTAAACGTTAACATTATACAAAGTTATTGTCTGATATACCTGCATTTTTATCACTCTTTAATATTTTTTTGTCAGTATGCTGATGCTGGAGTATCTATCTATCTATCTATCTATCTATCTATCTATCTATCTATCTATCTATCTATCTATCTATCTATCTATCTATCTATCTATTAAATAGTGCCTTTCATATCTATCTATCTATCTATCTATCTATCTATCTATCTATCTGTATAATTGAATGAACTATATAGTGTCTTTTCTATCTATCTATCTATCTATCTATCTATCTATCTATCTATCTATCTATCTATCTATCTATCTATCTATCTATCTATCTATCTATCTATCTAAGTTATTGCACATCAAAGTAGTTGAAAATCTACTGGCATATCCATTAGAGAAAAACAAAACGGCTTACAGTGTGGATCAGAGGTTCCCAAACATATTATGCCCATGGACCCCTTCTCATAGCAAAAACCTGACCATGAACCCCCAAGTGAAATAACTCTACACAACTACATAATAGCAAAATTACAAATTTAACTTTGATGTCTTGAATGGTGAATGGTGAATGGTGACGTAAAAATAAAATATAAATAAAACATTTTGATATTTTAAGTAATATTTACTGAAATTTAACTTTTGTTTTAAAATACAAAAACATATTATTTTTCAATATTACTAATGAGATGGGTGAACCTGATGGGATGATATGAGATTATTTATGTTGGCTTGATGTTTGTGAGTAACATTTGTAAGTCTCCACAAGCACTAATTTGCAGTTGGTTTGTTTATTCGTGATGAGGCCCGAAACTGCAACTGAATCCACGTTCTACTAAGTAGGATGACGGGAAAGCAATCAACAGCTTCTGTAAAGTGGCTCATAATGCAGGATACAAAATTGGTATCTCCTTTTGTAACCAGAATTGGTGGTAACCTAGTTCAAACATTGGTTTCAGCTCCTCACTTGTGGATAATTCAATAAGTTGGTCCTGTATTAGTATGGACTCATCTGAGTTTGTGGGTCTACTTGCAAAAGGGCTCAACACCCAATCAGGGATGCTCAAGTGAAGAATGTCTTCAAATCTTTGGCTGGGGTCAGAATGAAGAGCCGTTAAGTGCTGACAATAAGCAAGCAGTTTGTTTTTGCAATTTTGAAAGACTTGGAAACTGAGAGCATTCTTCTCTCCCCAAGTTTTGTATGTACAGGAAATTTTTTTAAACAAACGCAGATATTATACTTTTAGTTTTGATTTAACTTAATTGATCACCTTGTAACTTTCATTAAATTTGGCAAATAAGTCAGTCATATAAGCTATGTCATTTTTTGAATTAATTAAATTGAGCCACAAATCATTGTCTTTGCTTTCCAGGAATTCCAACACTGAATCAAAGAGTGCATAAAATCAATCCAAACATGTGCAGGGTGCAGTAGAAATAACTCCCACATTTTGAAAAATCACAGGTAGAGGGGTGCGGTCCGTTCCGTTAGGTACGGTACATAATAAAGTTGTCAGTCATCACCATGCCGTGGTCGGGTGAGCATCGAGGCTTTGTAGTGAAGGCTTTTTTTCAAAAATGGTGAATCTGTGTCGTCTATAGGCATCATTGGGCCTTACTTTTTTGAAGAGGGTGGAGTCACAGTTACTGTGAATTCCAATCGCTACTGCGACATGTTGAAGAATTTTCTGTGCCCGAAAATTGAAGAGTATGGGGAAGAACACAACCTAAAGGACTTCTGGTTCCAACAGGATGGAGCTACGGCCCATACAGCATGTCGCCCATGCAAAATTTTGCAGGAGATGTTCCCGGGTCGAGTGGTCTCCTTATGCGAGGCAGTTCCGTGGCCACCGCACTCGCCTGATTTAAGTACCTGTGACTTTTTTCTGTGGGGGTACCTCAAGGCCGAGGTTTTCAAACATTGTCCTCTGTCCTTGGTCCAAGTAAAGGAGGCCATTCAAGAAGAAATTGAAGGAATTTCGCCCGACATGCTAGTGAGAGTGATGGAAAACTTTCAAGAATGGCTCCAAATGTGTATCAGCCATCAAGGCCACCATTTGGACAATATAATTTTTAAAACTTAAAGTAAAAAAACTTTTGTATATCTACATTTGGGAAATAAAAAGTTTTTGGTGATACCTCGTACCATTTTTTTTTTCAATCCCCTTTTGAAATGTGGGAGTTATTTCTGCCACACCCTGTACCTTTAGATAATGAACATCTGTGTAAAGTAGTAAGTGATTATAATCTTCATCATTTTCCAAACAAAGTTGAGCAAATAATCTGTCATTCAAAGCATTGCTTTTGATTTTATTAACTGGTCTAATGACAAAATCTAGTGAGCTATGCAAATGTTCACTGAGATTTTTGCCGACTAAATGTTGTTGATGAATGGCACAATGTACAAATAATATATTCGGTATAGTTTGTTTTAAGTGTGCCAGAAAGCCTCGGTGTCGTCCTACCATTGCCGGAGCACCGTCAGTAGCAACGGTGAGGGTAATACTATATTATACTAATACTATACTATCTTTTGCATTGAAAAACTCTTTTAATGCATTAAATATTGTTTCACATTTCGTATCAGTTTCCAAACATTTGGCAAATAACAATTCTTGGCAAAATCTTTTCTTCTTTTACAAATCTCCCATAAGCTAAAAGTAAAGCTTCGTTTCCTGGCAAAGTTGACTCGTCAAGCTGTATGGAGAATTCAGATGTTTTTAAGTACTCACATAAAGAATTTTCTATGTCCTGAGTCATTTCATCAATCCTTCTTTGTACTGTATTATTACTCACTTACAGCTAGTAGAATAAGTTCTTCACCAATGGTATTCGGCTTTCCGGATTTTGCAATTAGTAAAGAAATGTTATAAGAAGCACGCAGTCCATCATTGTCTCGTTCAGATGTTGTTGCGGATGTTGTAATGTTTTCAAATTTTTTTCTTTAACTGTTTTAAAAAAAGTAAAATCTTTATGTTTTTTGTCACTATGGACTTTTGACAAATATTCCTTAAGCTCAGAAGGTTTCATTGATTCGTTTGACAAAGTTTTATTGCATAGGAGGCACACAGGTAAAGTACTATTTGTTGGTAATGGAATGAAGCCATATTTTAAATATTCAACACTCTATTTGTCTACATGTTTTCTTCGGCTCACTCATAATTTTATCTGTAAAAAAAGAATACAAAGTTAAAGATATAAGGGTAAAATTTTAAGTAGGTGTCACATATTGTATAGGTACGCATTTTTTACTATGTATTTATGACTATGGACATTTATTTATGAGACTTAAATAATTAAAATGTGTTACTACATAAAACACAATGTATTTTTTTACATAGGAGGAAGCATCCATAAGTACATACAAACACACAGGAAGGGTGGTTTGCTTTATCATGTATTCACGCAATGAAGTCGTCTATCTATTTGTAGCATTACTCATAAACTCTTATACAAAACATGATGATATCCAATTTTGCCACCATCCATTTTTCCACAATAGCTTCCAGTGTGCCCAGTGTTCACCCTGTTACAGAGAAGACTTTCCTGATGAGTTTATTCAGACATTGTGCTTCTTTTGAGATCATGTTGCTTCTCCAGGAGACTGCAGTGTAGTAGCCACACTGTCTACTGTGGACTGGTAGAATATTTCCAGCAGCTTGCTGCCCACATCAAAAGACCAGAGTCTCCTTAGCAAGTCCCGTCTGTTCTGGCCCTTCTTGTTTAGCGCCACTGTGTTTGTTTGTTTATGTGGACCCCCAGGTACATGTACCACTTCCACATCCTCCCCTTGAATTGTGACTGGTCTCAGAGACTCCTCGGCATGCCAGAAGTCCACCACCAGCTCTCTTGTCTTGCACAGGTGATGAGCGATGTCTGGTTTCCTCTGTTCTTGGTTTCTTCAATTATTTCTGACAGCCTGAGAGCCTTTAGATTCTTTTTTGCAACCACCAAGTGGGCTTTTATGTCTGGTCACGCTGTCAAAAAGCCCAAATTGGTGAAGCCTTGCAGTCATGGTTATCCTTCTGGAAGTTTCTTTCATCTCCTCACAGGTTTTTTTTTCCTCTCATTCAGAGTGAGCATTGGTTTCTTGGTCACCTCTCTTACTAAGGCTCTTCTCACATGATTGCTTAGTTTGCTTAAATGGCCAGCTCTTGGAAGATTTTCAGTTATTTTAAAACTTCTTAAGAATGACAGGAGCAATTGTGCTATTGGGAACCTTCAATGCTGCAGCCGTTTTTTTGTAGCCTTCCCCAGATGTGCACTTCAACACAATCCTGTCTCTAAGATCTGTTGCCAATTCCTTCGACCTCATGGCTTGGTTTTTGCTCATTTGTAGGACCTTCGGTAGACCGCTGTGTGCCTTCCCTAATCAGTCCAATGCATTGAATTGACCACAGGTGGACTCCAAACAAGGTGTAGAAACATCTCAACGATGACCAATAGAATGGGGATGCCAAATGGCAAGTGTCCTAGCAAAGTGTTTGAATAACTGTGTGTATTATTGTATATTTCCCTCTACTTACCCTCTACCTAGAGATAAGTGTACATATCAGATTCATTACCAGTTTGATCAGCTGTTGCACCTTAATATTAACACACACATAAATAGCTACACATGTACACACAGAAACGCAACAATGATCTTTGATTGACACACACACAGCTGGGTAACCTCTGGCACTTTAAACCACACAAGTGCCTTAGGAATAGCACAGCCTGTCACTCTCTCAGCACTTCAAGAGACTTACTTAATATCGGTATGAACAACATACGATGTTTTAAAGATATCTCAGACCTAAATATTACTTTTGGTCTCCAAGAATACATTAAAACATACAAAGGCTCAGCATTCTTGACTATAGGCCATTTATCAGCCAAGAATGCCTTACTTTACGTACTGTTCCCTACTTTTGAGTGGAGCTCTCACTCTCAGCCTTAATAAATTTCACAGCACAGAGCGTATGGCAAACCTCCAGTGGAATCAGGTGCTCAAAGAAATCTACCTTATTACTTCAATCACTCCAGACATAAAGACAAGGCATAGAAAGATAAAAGCAGCATGGTATTTATTACAGGAATAATAATACCAGTAGAATAAAGAATAATAGAAAATAGGACTGATAGTAAAGTCTGAACATGTATAGTCTTTAGAAAAAGCTTATGAAAAAGCAAAGATGACGAGGATGAATGTCGCAGGCGGCTTGTGATATAGCACTTGTAGTTGTTTATTAGATGGTTTTCTGACGATCAGATGGAAACAGGTGCACGTTGCTGTTGCTCTGTTCCCTTCTTCTGATGTCTTTATCCCTTTTCTTCCTCCCTCATATGTAGCTCTTCAGTCGAGGCATATTTATTATAAAATCATACCATGTGTTTTGCAAGATGTGATTGTTAGATAGGATGAATGAATTCACTGTCTGTTTTCCCAAACAATAAAACTTTTTTGATGTTGCCTGTGGTATCGGCATGTCTTCCTTTCCCACTCTTTAAAATAATTTAGCTCTGTGTTGTCCCAGAAGCCCAGGTTATAAACTAATCAATAGCCTAAGGCACCAGAATGTCTTCCTTTCTTTGTTGGAAAAGCTGTTTTAACCCTTAAACTGCCAGAACCAGCTATAGTCAGTTCCCAATGCAATTTGCCAGCAATTTGGCTAAGTACATTTGTTGAATGCTGTAACTAGCTAAAGCTGGTTTTCAGTGCAATTTGTAAGCACGCTGGAGCTGAGTATATTTGGCGACATACATTCGACACAGTACATTCATTGAACTCCGCAAACCAGCTAAAGTTGTTTCCCAGTGCAATTTGCCAGCACGCAGGGGCCGAGTATATTCGGCGACGTACATTAATTGAACGCCACAACTGGCTATAGTTGCTTCACAGAGCAATTTGCCAACACGCCGGAGATGATCAGTCAGTGCCGTATATTCATTGAGCAGCCAGATCATGACAACCATCACCCCCTATTGAATCAGCATCACTTTCCCTGGGATTCAGCCGCTGCACTAGACTATCCTGCTGGCGTGCAGCCAGTTCAAGTGCAGTTGGCTCAGTGATTTACTGAATTTCATCAATGGTGTCAGTTGCACCTTGTACATATAATAATTGATAGTTGCAGTAGTTTTTTAAAAATGTTTAACAGTTCATTGGCACTGTATAAAATGATCAGTGTTGTAGTAATTGTGATGCTCTTTGCATGAAAAAAATATGCGTTCCATTAAAATTTTACATTTTCTTTGTGAATTGTGACGTTTACTTAAAAAGTGCAGCAAAAAAAGTATTTGGTGTCCAGAGGTGCATCAACCCCCAAGTATGTGGCAGTTTAAGGGTTAAAAGTGAGGTACAACTGGGAACAGGATATGCTTTGATGTATCCTGAAGTTAGTTCATTTCTTGTTGTGTCTTGAACAAAATATCAAAATGTACAGATTTGTGCCCCACAACACTATGTCAATGTGATGTTTCAGGTTTTTAATAAATTTGCAAATATTTCCAAAATCCCATTTTTGCTTTATATCATTCTGGGGTACTCAGCGAGGAAAGATTAATTTAAATGAGTTTTATCACAAGGCAGTAACATAACAAAAACTCTAAAAAGTGAAGTGACTGATTACGTACTGATGGCACTATGTAGGATGTCTTTTTTGGTCACATTTGAGTTTAGTTATTCTGCAAATTACAAAGCAGCTATTAGTGGTCTATACATATTGTATTAACCTCGGCAAGTGGGCAGAGAGGTGGCTCTGATGCTAGGGATCTGTGTTGCCAATTGGAAGTTTGCAGATTTGAATCCCATAAATACTAGAAGTGACTCTACTGTACTCCATTGGGCCCTTGAGCAAGGCCTTTAACTGGCAATGGCTTCATTGATCCAGCCCTCCAGCCTACAGGGAAAACGTTGGGGGTGGTGACAAGATTGGCACTCTAGTCACCGTAAAAAACCTCCCACCGTTACAGTGTGGTGCTGTGGTGTCACCTGCTGCACTCGGGTCCCAATCCAGGTTGTTTGACGTGTGGTGGCAACATGCTATCGGCGCAAGCTCCCCACCTCTCTCTCCATGATATTGATAATAATATCTAAACATTACATATAGTAAGACTCTTGAAATATGTTACTATCATTTGTATTGTTTCATTTCCTGTTAGAAAGTGTGTTCATGCAGCTAGTTATAATTGATATCAAAACAAAAGTTCTCATCAATTTTTCTTGTGCTTTTGTCCTAACGTTTGGAGTATCGGCTGTTTAAGTGGGGTAGAGTGAGTCAGAGGCGGAGATTTAAATGGAAACTTTGCGATTCCTCTCTTTTCCCTTTCAGGCCACAGTAAAGCCTCTTGATTTAGTTAGTTTTGTCTGGAAGCCATCATCTGCTCCTTAGCCCTGCATTACCAGCTGAACCCAGCAGATGGTGCACCACAGCTCAGGGAGTGTCATGGCGATTTTTAGAGGCTCGATCCAAAAGTTATTTTTACATTCCCACAGATTCTTCCACCTAGTATGAGAAACAAGGAAATCACAGAGGAAAAACTGTAAAACAAAGGATTGGGAGATAAACTTAGCTAATATAACAGGTGAGAACCAGGAGCTGAAAATTGGTTATAAACTCAGCGAAAATATGAGACCATAATCTTTGTCAAAATTCCAAAGCTAAGAGATAAAGAAGACTGAGAAGTAAAGGCCTAATGGAGAACTCCACCCAAAAATTTACGTTTTCAATCTGTCACCCGCCCCATGTAGTTTGTGGTGATGGCCAAGAAAACTTTTAATCTTGGGTTCTTATGCAGAATGGAGAAGACAAATTGAAAAGGGCACCTCCATCTATTAAAATGTCACATGTTGTAATACTGAGTGAGGACCTATGACCCATCTTCTCATCTTATCTTCCCATCCACTTTTCCTGTTGAGGGTCATGGTGGCAGCAGGCCTGGACTCCAGGTCTTTCTCAGGAATTCTCAAGCATTCTCAAGCCAGCCAATACAATGCTTCAAGCATGTCCTGGGTCTGCCACAGGGACTCTTTTCCATGGGACATGCCGAGGACAGCGCTAGGGGAAGACATGTCCCAAACCACTTCAACTGGCTTCATTCAACCCTGAAGAGCAGCGACTCTACTCTGAGGCTCTCCCAATTAGCTAAGTTTCTTGGCCCATCATGGAGTGTCAGTCCAGTCACCCTGTGAAGACTCATTTCTTCCTCTTTTACTTGAAATCTTATTCTCTTGGTCATTACCCATAACTCATGACCGACCATAGGTGAGAAAAGGGATGTAGTGCAATTCATAAACAAAGAGCTTTGTCTTTAGACTCGACTCCCGCTTCAACAGGGCGGGTGCCACTATTAGGGTGAATTAGGCATTTGCCAAAGGTGAAGATCATAAAGGGGTGGAAAAACCCAGCTGCACAGGTTAGCTATCGAACAGTCCGCTGCCACACTAATAAGCTTGGCCTAGGGTGCAAAATAACCTAGCACTGGCACTACTCACAAAAACATCTGCCACCACTACAGTCCTCTTGTTGATCTCATGTTCCCTTTTTCTGCCACTCGTAAACAAGATATTGAAGATAATGTCCCTCCAGGTGGCTCCCCCTGGAAGCTGCTAAAGGTGCATCCCACTGGGCGGAGACCCTGCAGCATATCAGAAACACAGGCTTGGGAATTCTCCAGGAAAAGCTGGAATTGGTAGCTGGGGACAGGGACGTCTCGGCTGACCTGCTGCCACCATGACCCTCAACAGGAAAAGCAGTTCAGAAAATGAAATGAGATCTTCATCCTCAGTGAAAACAAGAGATTAAAAATATTGTTTGGTCACCATTACAAAACATATGGGGTAATGAAATGATACATATATGTTTGTGTAAATATTTATGTATGCATGTGTATGTGTGTATATATGTACATGTAAATACAATACATATATATGTGTGTATGTATATATATTATACTGTATATATATACTAGCCAAATACCCGCGCTTCGCAGCGGAGAAGTAGTGTGTTAAAGAAGTTATGAAAAAGAAAAGGAAACATTTTAAAAATATAGATATAGATAGATAGATATAAGTGTATGTAAATGTGTGTCTGTATATATATATTATATATATTATATATATATATACTGTATATATATCTATATGTATACAGTATATCCATCTATCTATATATGTATATCTGTGTATATATATATATATATATATATTTATATATATATATATCTATATTTATATATTGTGAACGGCACCCGGGCACAGACAGGCGGACATGTTGTTATCACACCACCACACGTTTATTTACAATAATATTTACAATTATTTGGTCACCAAGACCCCAGTCCATTGGTCACAAAGACCCAGTCACGTGCACAAAAACCCCAAACACCCAATGTCCTGGCCACAATGCCTTTCTTGGGCCGCCTCCACTCTCCACTGCTTCGTCCTCCTTCCACCCGACTCCAGCTCTGAATGACGGGAGACGGCCCCTTTTATGGAGGACCCGGATGAGCCCCAGGTGTTCCCGGCAATCTTCTGGCCACGCCCCAGCGTGGCGGAAGTGTCGGCTGTCCTCCCGGCTGCTCCCCGGGCACCGTCCAAAGTCTTCCCCCCAGCACTTCCTGGTGTGGCAGGAGTGCTGGGGAAACAAATCCCAAGGCATTGGGGCGCCTCCTGGCGGTGGCCACGGGCCCCTACAGGGAAGGGCTTCCAAGCCCTTGACCCGTGGCTCCCAAAGCAACCCGGAAGGCGAACCCCACGTGGTCCAGGCCGGGCTCTGACCCTCTTCCGGTCCCTCCTGGCGTCCCGGCCGGGTCATAGCCCCTGGCATCCCTGACAGTGCCCCACAGCCAGCGAAGACCACTCGTGGGTAAGAGCAACCCGTCCCGCGAGGGCAGCAGAGCCAAGCGGGTCCCACGCGAGGATAGCCGGGCTCCGGCCCCGCACTCCTAGCAGGGACAGGGGCGGAGACACAATCTGCGCACCAACCCATGGTGCATCCCTGTGCCTCGCACAGGTTGTGCTCCCCCCTTTTACCGGCACCCCGGGGCCTCCTCGGTAGGCACCCCCTCCGGGACCTCCACGCCCCTTTGTTCTGAGCCACTCGTTCCCCCGTTGGCTCCTCCAGCTGCGAGCGCACCTGCGCACCGACAGAGAGATCCTTCTGCAGACGGCCCGACATCAGAGGGCTGTTCCGCCACGAAGGGGTTCCTTCAACTCGCCCGGGGTCCGTCCCTACAAAAGAGAACACAGGGCAGAACCGCTGCCAAAGCACCCAGCTCGCCCCGCACGGGCAGCGTTCCCCCCAACCGGCACCCGGCACTTGCCTGATCGGCACCCTCTCCGCGGCTTCCGTGTCCCTCTCGACGATGGAATCGTCAGCACCGCCCGCTCTCTCTCCGCCGGCCTCAGGGATTCCCTCTGCTCTCCCAGAGGGCAGCCAGCCGCCGCTGCACCCAGCAACGCGTCTCACCTTATCGGAGGAATCGGCACCCAGCCTCTTAATCCTCCCTTTACTTTCGGACGCCTTGACGATATGCGGCTCCGTATTAATCAACACGAGCCCCTTTCCCGTCTGCGTCCGTAACATATCGGAGGAATCGGCACCCAGCCTCTTATTCCTCCGTTCACTCTGGGACGCCATGACGGTTTGAGACTCCTTATGGAATAAAAGGCGCCTCTGTCCCGTCTGCGTCCCTATAGTGCGGCGCAAGACCGCAGCCGACTCGGGGCGGAGGGCGCTAGGACCCGGGGCACTTAGCAGCCCGTGTCCCTTCAGCGTCCTCACGGACTCCCCCCTCGCCGCGCATACAGCCCGCGGCGCCGCACCTCCTGTCGGAGGGCTGCTTACTCGGAACTGATCATTGTCTTCACAGCCTTTTTCAGCAGACCCTCCCATATGCTTTACGGAGTCGGCTGTACTCACCGTCTCCGCCGTACCTCTCCGGCTGGAGATTCCAGCGTCGCGCCGTCCCGTTGTCAATCGAAACGTTCTCAGCGCCGCGAGCGCCTTCCTCTCCAGTACCAGCACCTCAGCCCGGAGGGCACGTAGCACCTGCAACACACGCTGCCCGGCGGGCTGAAGGGACGCCCCAGCTCCGCCAAAGCAGCCGGCAAAGACAGGAAGTTAACCGACGCGAGCCTACCTGACTGTCGGCCTCCGACGCCGGCCACTTCCTGTGGGCCTTCTCCTCCGGCCCAATCGGGTCTCCCCCCTGCCCGTGATGGACATTCCCTGGTCCCGCCTCTCTACAGTCATCGGCGGGCACGCAAGACACACCGCCCAATCGCGTGCCTGTCAGGGGGAGGGACTTCCGGTCCGCGGCCATCTTGGCTCCCTTTCGCGGCGGCGGCGTGCTTGCCGGCAGCCTTGCTGTTGCCAGCGCCTCTCGAGCTGCAGCGTCTCCTCCTTCGCAGCCCTCGCGGCTGCCGCTGTGCTGCCGGAGCCCGCAAACCAGCATGCGCCCGCCACTGGCGCGGATCCTGGAGGTCCCTGCCTGGAAAACAAAATACGCCCGGCCCCAAGGGCCTGCTGCCGTAGGCAGGGAACTCACCTCCCAGGTCCCGTCAAACCGAGGAAGCGTCCTCGGCGTGGCCTCTCCGGACGCCATGCCGTCCCGGGCGCCTCCAGCAACGGCGCGCTCGTTGGAGACCGCTGCACTCTTCCAATGCACGCCCGCCCGCTTCAGGGAATAACGGCCCTCCTGCGGACCCCTGGCGGTCCGTGGGGTTCCTTTACCCCGCGGGGCTGTGTGCACGCAGCCCCCGCGGTACGTGGGTGGGGTCCCCTGCTGCACCGGGCCGTCCACAACAAAATTTTTATGAACAGGTCTCCGCCTTGAAACAGGCGGAGCATCCTGCCGACTACGCCAGATGTGAACGGCACCCGGGCACAGACAGGCGGACATGTTGTTATCACACCACCACACGTTTATTTACAATAATATTTACAATTATTTGGTCACCAAGACCCCAGTCCATTGGTCACAAAGACCCAGTCACGTGCACAAAAACCCCAAACACCCAATGTCCTGGCCACAATGCCTTTCTTCGGGCCGCCTCCACTCTCCACTGCTTCGTCCTCCTTCCACCCGACTCCAGCTCTGAATGACGGGAGACGGCCCCTTTTATGGAGGACCCGGATGAGCCCCAGGTGTTCCCGGCAATCTTCTGGCCACGCCCCAGCGTGGCGGAAGTGTCGGCTGTCCTCCCGGCTGCTCCCCGGGCACCGTCCAAAGTCTTCCCCCCAGCACTTCCTGGTGTGGCAGGAGTGCTGGGGAAACAATCCCAAGGCATTGGGCGCCTCCTGGCGGTGGCCACGGGCCCCTACAGGGAAGGGCTTCCAAGCCCTTGACCCGTGGCTCCCAAAGCAACCCGGAAGGCGAACCCCCGTGGTCCAGGCCGGGCTCTGACCCTCTTCCGGTCCCTCCTGGCGTCCCGGCCGGGTCATAGCCCCTGGCATCCCTGACAATATATATCTCCTTTGGGGTGCGAGCAGCTGTTGCTGGGGGTGCCAGAATCCATTGAGGAAGAAAAATTTAAAAAATTATTTGTACAAAATCTTTATTTATGTATCCATTCCTAAATATTTAAATGGGCAGGCTATTTCGTATCAGTGCAGTACGCTGCTTGTTAAAACGGATGACTCCTAATCTTACGTGCACTTAGTGCTGCGTGGTTATTATGAACTATCGTATTTGTTGAAGTTCTATTTAAATTTTAAATATAAGTAATTTTATTTCGTCGACAGAAATATGTTTAGTAGGAATGAAAGTTAAATTTAATCATCATTGCATACATTTTTCTTCACCATAGAAATTTAAAGACTAAATCCAACTGCCTGATGGGTTCATCAGGCAGTACACACTCACTGCACCCACTCTCGCGTATCGAACCTCAGACATCAGCGCTAAAGGTGAAGCCTCTAATGTTGCGCTATGGTGTGTGGTTCGTTTATTTGACAGTATGTAGATCGGGGTGTGTATATATATATATATAATATAATAATAACTTTTGAGAATTCAACGTATAGTTTTGTCCAGGAGGAAAGCAATGGTGCCTCAAATCAATGGCAACCTTTTGTAGGGTGTGTCCCTGAGACTTATTAATTGTCATCGCGAAGCAGAGCCTTACTGGAAATTTGAGGCATATCAATTGAAATGGGAGATCAGGGGGTATAACGGTGATGCCAGGAATACATTCAGAGTGTGGCGCTCTGCTGCTTTTTTTGTGTAGTTGCCTTCACACAGCCTCTCCGCTGCTTTATAAACGAACGCCATATAAAGCCATCACCTTGTCAATTGTGTAATACGTATTTTGAACAGGTTTGATGCATGGAAGTGATCACTCGTACTGCGTTCAGTAAGTTCATGTGAGCTGCTCTCTTGTGTGATGTTGCAATGTCCACGGATTAATTTAATGTTAAGTAAGACCCGGCACTTAAAAGTTTCTGGCAGCACTCCGGTTGTAATATGACGAAGCTGCGCGAGGTCACATTTTGAGAATGCAAGTATAGTTATCCAGGAGAAAAGCAATCTTGCCTGAAATCAATGGCATTGTTTTGTAGGGTCTGTCCCTGAGACTTATTACTTGTCATTGCGCAGCAGAGCCTTACTGGAAATTGGAGGTATCTGAATTGAAATGGGAGATCAGAGGGTATAAAGGGGACGCGAGGAATACATTGAGTGTTCTTCGGAAGATGGCGTTAGCCGTGGAGCTCAGATCAGAGCGAAATGAGGTGAATGGGAGGGGAGATGATGACGTGACTCCCCCACCCGCCTTAACTGTCAATCCCCCACAAACACAGTCTCTCGGAATTTGCATAAGCACACCCCATTCACCTGCAATTTTAACTTAGTTACAAAGTGTTCAAAACTCTCGTTTATATCCTGCGTCCTCTCATTAAACTTGTATCCCGCATTAGTCGTGGGCATGACAAACACCAGCGGCAGCCTGTCTATGAACTTAATTTAAACTTTAGGTTTACACCGTGCTTTGTTTCTGAAGTAGCAGCATTAATGAATATGGTTGTAAATGTCACTCGCTAGCTTATTGTTTCGCTGCCTTTTCAATTATATAATGCATGTTTTCTTCAGCCCTTTTTGGAGCTCTTCCTGGTTTTCTACGAAATGCGTTGATAGTCTGTTCACGTGATTATGTGGGAGGCGTGATGATGTCACACGAAACTCCGCCCCCCACGGCCATCTAGCTCAACTCCATTACATTATATGGAGAAAAATAGCTTCCAGTTATGCCCATTACGCGTAGAATTTCGAAATGAAACCTGCCCAACTTTTGTAAGTAAGCTGTAAGGAATGAGCCTGCCAAATTTCAGCCTTCCACCTACACGGGAAGTTGGATAATTAGTGATGAGTCAGTCAGTCAGTCAGTCAGTGAGGGCTTTGCCTTTTATTAGTATATATATATATATATATATATGTGATGTGTGTGTGTGTGTGTATGTATATATATTGGGGTGGGCAAAGTCGTTTCTGGAGGGCCGCAGTGCCTGCAGGTTTTTGTTCCAACCCAATGGCCAAATAAGAAGCACTTATTGCTCAAGTGATACTTCTGCTTCATTTTAGTTGACTCGCTCATTAAGATTTTGAACTCTCATTACTTATTTTAGTCTTAAACAGCTGTATTCTCGGTTTTTAAATTGTTCCTTATTAGCAATAAAATTAGCATATGACTAAAGAAAGCAGCAGTTCTCCATTTAGCTTGTTACCATTGACACCTCTGTGCATTTATCATGCACTATTTGGTTTAATTAAATATTTGGAAGAAAAGTGAAGAGAAAAAAGTGAAGGACTGAGATTTACTCCTCCGTTTTAGACTTCAAATCATTTGGATGATATCCTTAGAAAGGGGAAGAAAATCTAGAATATGAGAATAAGCTGACATGGCAAAGTTATAGCACTAACAAGCCATGGTGTTTAATTATTGGCAAGAATTATTGCAGCTGGGTTGGATCAAAAACTTGCAGCCACTGCGGCTCTCCAGGACTGACTTTGCCCACCCCTGATATATATATATATATATATAAATAAATAATTCATATATATATTGTGTGTGTGTATGTACATATATATATATATATTTATATATATATATATGTGTGTATATATGTATCTA
Organism: Polypterus senegalus; assembly: GCF_016835505.1. Taxonomy (NCBI): domain Eukaryota; kingdom Metazoa; phylum Chordata; class Cladistia; order Polypteriformes; family Polypteridae; genus Polypterus; species Polypterus senegalus. Next base: position 171,369,514 of record NC_053159.1, read on the forward strand.
TTTTGGGTGGAGTATTCCTTTAAGAGAATAGAGGCGCTGAATTCGATAAAAGTGTATTTCACGTTTTTCCAAATTCCTGCAAGACACAGTCAGCCTGAAAGTACAAAGTATAGCAGTGTTCAGCTTGACGATGTCTATTGTAATCACCTAGAAATTTTCAGGAAGCAAAACTTTTGCAAACAATCATCGTCGGTGTTATTACAATACTGTACATGAAGAGAATGTTCTTGCATCGTGCTGTGTAAAGAGACTTCGGGGAAGAACCAAAAGTGATCATAAATAATAATAAAGCGATTCGAGCTGCACCTCGGTGGCTGTAATATTTTAGCTCCGTTTTGCATAAACATGATAGTGAAAATTTAATATTTAATATTTCCGTGTTTTTTTCCAAATGTATGCTCGTTTTATGAAGTTTCATCTTTTTTATTTACTTATTTATTTTAATGTCTTTTTTCCCTTCATTTAATGCCTTTTGCTAAACACAATATACGTAATAACTTAAAAACCGGCAACAACAGCTCCTCCAGCGCATGATTTTAATTCAGTTTTGTGCATTAATGTATTCCACTGGGTAAAAAATAGAGTTTTATATTATGTGCACTGAGAGATTTCTTAAAAGTAATGGCCTTTTAATTTTTTTTTCTTGCGCTTTAATGGAGCGAATGTCTCGCATGCATAAGAACGAACTGCCGTCCGTTACTGTTTAATTCGCGTCCCTCCCAGGGTTTTGTTCTCGCCATGCGCCCTGATGCTGCTGAAGCCCCATCTCACTGCGACCCTCAACTACATAAATGGGTTCTAAAATCGCTCAAATGGGTGCCCCCTGCTCTCAGAGCACCCGGCTTATGATAAAAGTGTGCGGAAAGTGGTAGCCCGACGCTCACTGCTGTCTCGTGTCTGCGCCGCCGCGTCTGCCACGCATTTAGTGGGAGCAACGACTTTCTGCCTTGGCAACCATCGAAAGGAGCCTGGAGCAATCAAAGTGTGAAAATGACGGCAAAAATATTAATTAAGACAAGACATATCAAGAAGATTTCTGTTTAATTAATACATTTCAAGCATACTAGGATGCTGGGTTGTAATAAACCCCCCGAGTGATTTACTTTCATAATGTCTATAATTAAGTCGTTTTTGTATCTTAGCACGTTTTCAACATTACCCGACAAAAGTGTGTAATTACAGCTGAAGGAGCCGCAATGACGTTTCAACGCCTTTTTTTATAATGCATTTCTTTATTTTATTTTACATTCTTTGGCTGATGTGTATTTGTTCAATATTACAGGCTCCTCGATTAAAAACGGCTACTTTTAAAATGTATCCTATTCAAGGAAAATCTGTTTAATTTAGGGTTAATTTATAAATAGGTGGCACAGTGGCGTAGTGGTAGCCACACAAGTTTATTTGCTGCTTCTGACTGCAGTTGTGTTTTCTTCTCTTATAATTGAACAGTTAGTTATGGGTATTGTTAGTGCATCGCAGTATGGAACCCAGCTGGGCTCTGCGTCCGGAGTCCTCCCTGCTTGGAGCTTGCATGTTCTCTCCATGTCTGTGTGTGTTTCCTCTCACTGCCCAAAGACATGCAGGTTACGTGAATTGGCAGTGCTACTGTATATTGGTCTTAGAATGTGTGTGTCTGCCCAGTGATGGACTGGCACCCTGTCCAAGGGTTTGTTCCTGCCTTCGGACTCTGGCACTAGTCTGCATTAATCAGGTTAGAAAATACCATGACATGGCACAGCATACTGTGGTGGGCTGGCGCCCCACCAGGGGTTTGTCTCCTGCCTTGTGCCCTGTGTTGGCTGGGATTGGCTCCAGCAGACCCCTGTGACCATGTAGTTAGGATATAGTGGTTTGGATAATGGATGGATGGATGGCATAGCATAGTGGCAGCTCCCAGTACTCCAGTTCACATTCTATGTAAGTGTGCAAAGTGCTTATAGTGAATTCAGAAAGTATTCAATCAATCAATCTACACTCAACAATCCCTAAAGAAAAAATAACAAATTTTCATAAAGGTTTGCAAATTTATTAAAATCAAAAACTAAAATCTATAATTCATATATGTTTTCAGACCTTTAGTTCAGTGCATTGTAGAAGCCCATTTGGCAGCAACCATCAGCCTTGAGTCATCTTGGGTGATTCTCTACAAGCTTTGCCCACCTGGATTTGGGCAGTTTATTCCATTCTTCTTGGCAGATCCTCTCAAGCTCCACTAAACTGGATGGGAAGAGTCTGTGACCTGCCATCTTCTGGTCTCTCCTCAGATGTTCTATGAGGTTTAAGTCTGGGCCTTGGCTGGGACAATCAAGGACAGTTGGAGACTTGTGCCAAAGCCACACCTGCGCTGACCTGGCTGTATGCTTTGGGTCATTGTCATGTTGAAAGGTGAACCATCGACTCAGTCCGAGGTCATGTACACTCTAGAGCAGGGTTACTTTAAAGTCCTCTCTGCTGCCACCTCTATGCTTCATGGTATGGTTTTAAGAAGATAATGAGCAAATTGCTCTTTGCTAGACATATGCTTGGAGTTCTGCCCAAAGAGCTCAACTATTGCCACATTAGACCAGTGAATCTTTCCCCACGAGCTCTCACAGTCCTTTAAATCGTCATATGCCTTTAACTCAAGTGCAGCTTCTGTCTCTCCACTCTACCATAAACCCCTGATTGATGAGGAGTGCTGCTGAGACGCTTATCTTTCTAACAGATCCCTCCATCTCTGCAGCAGAGGACTTTTGAAGTTCTACTTGAGTGACCACTGGATTCTTGGTTACCTCCTGGACCCCCTTGGCCAGTTACTCAATTTGGCCAGACAACCAGCTCTAGGAAGAGTCCTGGTGGTTCCAAACGTCTTCCATTCCTCAATTATTAAGGCCATTGTGCATCTAGAAACTGTCTGAGCTTTAGAAATGATTTTTACCACCAAGTCCTCCTTTATGCCTCACTACAATTTGATCCTAGAGGCCTATAGCGAGCTCCTTGGACTTCATGGCCTGATTTTTGTCCTGATATACAAATCAAATTGTGGGACCTTCTATATATATTTGTGTGTGCCTTTCTACACAATGTCCAGTCAATTCAATTTAATATGAAAAGCATTTAACTTTTAAAAGTCCAATTCACCCTTTTACTGTATATTCATACTAGCTGTGCTACACATATAAGATGAGCTGAAATCTAAATAATCAACAGCATTAACATCAGCATGCAGTGCACCACCTATTGGAAAGTATTTTGTAATGCATGTAGTATTAAAGTGCATTGCATTTGTCATTCCAACAGATGGCACATCACAAACATTTATAGTAATAAAACACATTACCACAAATATATGTGATGCACCAATTGTTGGAATGACAAATGCAATGCATCTGTCCCTGTTATGTGCCATTTGGTATGGGATTTGTAAAAGCAGGTACAACATAAAGGGCACAGGAAGCAATTTATTTTGTCCAGTATAACTGGGGTACAGATACATTAGATGACTTAACTTTATATAGATAGGTCTTTTCATTAATAATCTCAATTCCCAGGAATAGCTTAATTGCTTTGTATTTCTTTAATTAATCACTGTCAAGTTAGGAGACTCACTCAGGGCCACATGGTGAACTAAACAGGCAAAACTGGAGTTAAACACTGCAGCTACCAGCGGGCAGGACTAACTTCAGGGCAGTGATTGTGGTAGATGACCCTCTCAGTGGGGCACCCTGCAACTTCAGGTAATACCACTCTGCCCAGTAGGCAAGTTTATGGAATCTGGTTCTTTCCTAACATAACATACCATTCTCAGATCTCACTAATCCAATACAGGGACTACAAGGGGCCGGAGCCAAACCAAGCAGCACTAAAAGCAGAATGTTATATGCCATTTGGTATGGGATTTGTTAAAGCACTGAGCATGTGTGTGATGTGCCACCTTTAGGAATGACAGAGATATAACAACCAGACAGACAAGCTGACCAACAGAGTGTAATTGCATCTTGCAATACCCAAGAGGTCATTCACGTGACACCACCAAGCATTACATAACACCCACAACGTCAGTCACAAAACGGCCATCGGATGCCTGGTGAAGCTATGGTCAAGATGAGCCTTGTGGGACGGTTATTGGACCCAGAGCATGTTTTGGGACTAACACTGTGGACATTCTGTGATGTTCTGGCCGTTATGTGACCTGCAGTATGTCATACATATTTGACCAATCTCATACAGACAGATACCTAGACACTTATCTTTTTATTGAGGTGGATTCACATTAAAACACTTCACAACAAGTTCTTCTATCCCATCTCTTTAAAACATAACTGTCACCACCACCTACTCAAAGCACCGTGATGTTCCAACAGTGATGGATTAAAAGCCTGAAGTCTGCATGATCATCATCAAGAGTGTTTTTGAGAACCCTAAATCCAAAGAGAACTATTTCATTTATGTTAGGTAGTATGCCCAGAGGGGACTGGGCGGTCTCGTGGCCTGGAACCCCTGCAGATTTTATTTTTTCCTCCAGCCATCTGGAGTTTTTCTTGTTTTTTCTGTCCTCCCTGGCCATCGGACCTTGCTCTTTTTCTATGTTAACTAATGTTGTCTTATTTTAATTTCTTATTTTGTCTTTTATTTTTCTTCATTATGTAAATCACTTTGAGCTACTTTTTTGTATGAAAATGTGCTATATAAATAAATGTTGTTGTTGTCACAAATCCACATGTTTTTTGGCAATTCAGATCCATCAGTTAGACGTAACATTTGGATGTGGACACTTGCATGCTGATCAGTGGCCCTTGCATACATATAGTAATAATATGCATTGCATTTGTCATTCCAACAGATGGCACATCACAAACATTTCCAGTAATAAAATGCATTACCAGAAATGTTTCTTGTGTGCCATCTGTTGGAATGACAAATGCAATGCATATGTCTCTGTTAAATGCCATTTGGTATGGGATTGCTGATCAGCAGCCATTCCACAACAGGTAGCATTGGACACATACCAAGAACAAACCCTGCAATCTTAGACATACTGGTTCTTTAATGGCACTTTTTTGGGTTGTCTGGTTACTCATAAAGCAATTACCTGATAAAGAACAGTTTCATTCTCTGAAGAGTGGTCTGCATGTGAAATTGTTTTTTTGGGCTTTCAAAAGATTCCTAATATGTGGTCAAAACGGAAATCTGTAATGTATAGTAGGCAGGATACTAACTGATGAAGAATACCTGAAGTGAGTCTGTGTGATTGTATGCAGCAAGTGTCCTTCTCAAATCAGGACCCCCCGGCATTTTTGAAATGAGTGATCATCTGTTCATGGTTATTTATGGAGCCTGTTACAGATCTAGATGATGATGATGATAATGATAAAAATAAAGATTATTTCTGAAAACTTTATAAAAACAGTTCTTTTGGAAACCTAAAGCAGTTCCCCTATGGCATCAGTCTGAAGAACTGCACTATGGACATCCACAGGGATGGCACCTTTATTTTTAAGAACGCGGGTGAAAACAAACACACACACACACACGCACACACATCACCAGAATCAATTGGATTAAAGTGTACAAAAAATTATACAAGTATATACCAATGTTCATTTTTATTTACAGGGCCGTACAATGTATTATATTACAATATCTCATTCCCTGATTGGTCACCCTTTACGGAAAGAAGCCATAATTCAGCATGGACTTTCTTGCTGTGTCCCTTACCTTTATGAAATTCTCTGAGTAGATACAAAATTTTAGACAGGGCGAATTTTTGATTTGGTGGGATTTATTAATTTTATCAATATTTTCAGGAATGTTGATTTTATTAATTCCCTCCCCCAAAAAAATACTTTATTAAGATCCCAAAAAAATCTTTTTTATAGATCTTGAGCTTTCCATCTGTTTTATTTTAGATTTAGGATATTTAAAGAATTTTATTCTATATTTAAAAAGCTTATATAATATCTCAGGAAGGGTAGTAGAAAGAAAAAAACAAAACTAGAAATTAAATTATTAAAATGGGACAAGTGTACCAGTGCCTGCCAAAGTAATGGCCATATCCCCTACCCTAAAAAAAAATGACGGCAAGCAATTCTATGGAGTAAATTCAGCTAAATTTGTATTTAAGTATTGTCAGTTTGTAATTGAAATGTAAAATGTAAGTCAGTCAGTCATTATCCATCCCGCTATATCCTAACACAGGGTCACAGGGGTCTGCTGGAGCCAATCCCAGCCAACACAGGGCACAAGGCAGGAGCAAACCCTGGGCAGGGTGCCAGCCCACCGCAGGGCACACACACACACACCCATGACAATTTAGGATCGCAAATGCACCTAACCTGCATGTCTTTGGAGGGTGGTAGGAAACCCATGCAGACACGGGGAGAACATGCAAATTCCACGCAGGGAGGATCCGGGAAGCAAACCCAGGTCTCCTAACTGCGAGGCAGCAGCGCTACCCACTGCACATGTAAAATGTAGTCATTTGAAATAAATTAAAAAGTAACAGCTTTGAATAAATTAACTTCTTGGTTGCACTTAATAAAATGAGGATACTTATTTCCATTTAATTAAACTAAGTTGTTCTAATTTGGAACCAGTAGAGGGCATTGCAGCACCCCAAACATCAGACACAACTCTCACAACACGAGTCCCAATACAACAAAACGGTTTAATTATTTATTGTTTATACAAATTCCTTAAAAAAAAGACTTCTTTATTAAGCATAATCAAAATTTCAACCGCTCTTCTCCTTCTCTTTTGCTCTCTCCATCCATTCCTCCAGGACTGCTTTGTCCTTCTTCCCCCTGACTTTAACTCACCTGGTTAAGGTCAAGTGGCTTCTTTTACTGTTGGACCTGGGAGTAATTCTGCGGCCATGGCACTGAATGGTGGACTCCCTACAAAGCATCCTCTGGTGGCACCCAAGGACCCCAACAGTGTTGTCCCTCAGGACTACAAATCTCATGGATCCCTGTGGATGTCCATACATTGGGGCCATGGCAGAGGAGCACTTCCACCTATTCCTCTTGACAGACAACCTCCCCCTGTCCATCTGTTAATATTCCAACCTCTCTGTGATAATAATCAAGCACCATCCCGGCCGGGTTATGCCATGATTTGTAGTCTTCATCCATTATGGCCTCCCATTCAGGTCAGGAATTGCCAGTTTGGGTGCCAGTCCATGCCATAGGGCACTTACAACATCTAACATAGTCCTCTCTTGCTTCAACTCTTTCAGACTTGGTTCATTTTCTACATCATGACACGTACCCTGTTAAAAATCAAGGTGCCAGAGTGGTTCATCAGAGTTATGCCATCCACATGAAGGTCCAAGAAAAACCCTTTATTTATGAATAGATGGTAACAGGTTTGTGAAATGCCAATGGGTTCCTGATGTTAGAAGGACTCTCAGTGCATTCCACCACACAGGTCAAGTCCAAGTCTCCTTAATCTGTCCTGCTAGGTGACTCACCATACATTCAAGATGTGTTTCTACATATTAAGAAGTTTTTCAAAGCCTAAAGAGCCAACTTCACATACAAAGAACCCTTCTGAAAGTGAAATGGTGCTTAGCAAGCAATAGATCTACGAGAAACCATACAGCCCAGTAAAGAACCATAAAGTCCCATTAAAGAACCAGGATTTTAAGAGTTCAAAAAGAAATTCAAATAGCCATTTATACTATGTTAGCACAAATAATTAAATGTTTTTCATTAATTTGGGATGATGTTAATATTAACAACTCGGTTGTATAGGAGGCAAAGAATTATAAAGCTTTCCTGATGTACACTCCTAAAAGAGAGCAGCTCTTTAATGGCACTTTCTCGGCTTGTGTGGCTCCTTGTAAAACCGCACCGTCTGTTTTGTGTTGGACAAAAGGTTCTTTGCAAATGAAAAAGGTTACTTAGGCCTTAAAAAGGCTCTTTATATGTGGACAAGACAGACATATTTAATATCCTTAATAGAATATGGACCTGACGTTAGCCTGTGCTATGGTGTGCAGCAAGAGTCCTTTAAAATCCATGGGCCTACTGGGATTTCCTAGCTTTGTTTTCATGCTTTTATGGAGCCTGTCATGCATCTAAATAAATAAAGGTCCCTTCATGTGCGTGATTCTTTTGGGATTTTCTCTATGGCATCGCTCTGAAGAACTGCTCTAGCACCTTTTAGTTTTAAGAATGTAAGTTGGGTGTCATTAATCAGCTTCCAGAACCAAACAAAGCCCACCGCATTCGACTTCCTAGAATTCTTTAACTTCCTCTCCAACTGTGCACTCCTAAAAAAGTTAAAGCACCAGAGTGGTTCTTCAGTGCGATGCCATAGGGGAACCACTTTTAAGACCTATCCATATGAAGGTCCACGAAAGAGCCTTTAATGTATTCAGATCTGTCACACACTCTGTACAGAGTAAATAACCACGAAGAGATGACAACCAATTTGTGAGGATTTGAGAAGGACTCTCTCTGCATACAGTCACAAAAGCCGAAGTCCAAGTTTACTTACTCTGTTGGCGTCCATCACTTAACATGCCTCACTGATTTTTGTTTTCTACATATTGAGGAGTTTTTAATTAACAAAGAACCAACTTCATCTGCAAAGAACCCATCCTAAAATGAGATGGTGCTTTGTCAAGCAATCCCAACCCAGTGAAGAACCATAAAGTGCCATTAAACAAGCAGGATTTCTAAAGAGTGTACAAAACTGTGGGGATCCCTTAGACCACAATGCAACAAAAGGGGGCGGATCTTTATGCAAAACATCGGATAGTCATGCGCATAAAATTTGTTTCATTTTAATCATCTGAATTCATAATCCATCCATCCATTTTCCAACCCGCTGAATCCGAACACAGGGTCACAGGGGTCTGCTGGAGCCAATCCCAGCCAACACAGGGCACAAGGCAGGAACCAATCCTGGGCAGGGTGCCAACCCACCACAGGACACACACAAACACACCCACACACCAAGCACACAATTTAGGATCGCCAGTCCACCTAACCTGCATGTCTTTGGACTGTGGGAGGAACCCCACGCAGACACGGGTAGAACATGCAAGCTCCACGCAGGGAGGACCCGGAAAGTGAACCCAGGTCTCCTAACTGTGAGGCAACAGCACTACCCACTGCGCCACCGTGCCACCCCTGAATTCATAATGCTTTGAACATATAAAAAGGGTTAATTTTGAGCACGATTAACAACAATAACAACAACATTTATTTCTATTGCACATTTTCATACCAATGATGTAGCTCAAAGTGCTTTACAAGATGAACATAAAATAGGTGAATAAAGACAACAATCCCCCAGGGCTGATTATGCTTCTGTTAAAAGAAAATAATTTCTTTTAATGGTTTTGTTTCAACATGATTTAATTGTGTTAATGTGACATCTAAGAGAATTATGTCAATGTTACTAGAAAAGGCTATGTAATATCAACAAACGTGATTATTTTAAGTCACATTAACTTCAATTAGAGAAATAAAATGAGCAACCTTGTTAGTTTAATTTTTATAGCACATTAGTAGTAATTTACGCGATGATGTCTACGAGGCTGAAGACGCTACTTACTCGCTGCTCCTTATTCACTTCCAGCCTGCTCATTCTAACACTTTGTGCAAACTTTGCCAAGCTGCAGTGGCGCTTTTCCTGGCGCAAGGTGGGTACCTGGTTCAAAGCTGGCACACTTCCATATCTAATGAATGAGACTTACTGTGACGTTTAAAGGCCACTGGAAAGGGTTAAAAAGCATTGGGCAGACCACCTCAATTGTCATACTTTTGTAAAAATGACAGAATTGTCACACTCTCCAATTGTAGAAAGGCTGATGCCTTTGTTAAGTTTCACTTGAATTTTGCCCAACGCTTTTTAACCCTTAAACATCACAGTAAGTCTCATTCATTAGATAAATACGGAAGTGTGTCAACTATGCCAATCCTTTCGACCCAGGTACCCATGTTGGGCCAGGGATAACTCCACTGAAACTTAACAAAGGCATCTGTCTTTCTACAAAAGTGTGACAATTGGGGGGCAACGTTTTTAACCCTTGACAGTGCCATTCAAACATCACAGTGCGTCCCATTCAAAAGATCTGGAAGTGTGCCAACTTTTCCAGTCCTTTTGACCCAAGTAACCCCGTTAGGCAAGGAAAAGCTGCAACTACAGCTTAATAAATTTTGCACAAAGTGTAAATTAGCTGCCTGGAATTGAATACGGAGTATAGTAAGCAGCCGGCTGAACAAGGAGCTATGATATAAGCAGCCATCTTCAGCTTCGTTTGGTGTGTTGGATTGGCATGCTTAGTATAAAGTGGGTGGTGACGAGACAAAACCACAATGGCTTACACTCGCGTTCCGTTCAATAATTTTAAAACACAGATACGTGCCCAGTAAAAAACGCAATGACATTAATTGGTCTTTGGCTGGATTCCTTTGCCATAAGCGATCACAGAAAGGAAACCCCAGTCATTTGTTCGCTCGAAGCCTTCTTTTCATGAGCAATCCCTAAAAAACAACCTCCACCACCTTTCGGATAAGCTTTCCGGGTGTAAAATCCACATGTAGCCCAATACAAGTCCCGCATGGGCACGTCGCGCCTTTAAGTCCGTTATTACCGAGCGCTCTTTAAAAAATAAAAGAACGGCGGACCTTCGCGGCCACTCGTCCGCCCCGTCTGCGTTATCCTTCATTACTATAACAACTGAGACTGAGGTTTTGCTATTCTGAATTCTGGAATTTTAAACCAGCCATGAAAGAAGGAAGGAAAGAAAAATCAAGAGAAATCAACCTAAAAAACCCAAAACGGAATAATCAAAGTGTCCCCAGATTTCAGTGGAGAACAGACGCTCTGTCACTTGGAAGGGCGCAGTGAAAAGCGACAGTATGCTGCATAAATGTCGCCTTGTGGAACAATGAAAGCTGAAAATGCGATCTGATGAGACACACAGGTATACTATGGCAGGGCCGGCTCTGAAAATGCCACACCGTAACCACGGAGCTCTGAATGTAATTGTAACACCTATTTCTGCAAATTGTAGCCCATATGTTATTCCACAGTGGGGTGTCGCGCAAGTCGTACTCAGATGTCACATGGGAAAGCGACAGGGAAGGTGCCATCTTTGGGGTTTGGGGGCGGAGGCTTTCGGGGCTTTAGCTCTGATCTTCATAAATCACCCCTCTCCTAAAAAAAAAAATGATTCTTTAATGGCAATTTATGTTTTTTTTTTGTTTTTTTACTCAGGGCAGTCTTAACATATATAGGCACTGCCTGGGGGGCTCCAGGAGCATAGAGGCTCATGATGTTTCTGATGCCTATATATGTTTCTGTTTTGCTATCAATCAAAACAGGAGCCCCAGCACACTACTTTGTCCAGGGGTCTAAGATGCTTGTAGGCCTGCCCTGGTTTATGGGGTTTCTTGTTACCTCCATTGCATGAGCACCATTTCATTCTGGTGTTCTTTGCATATGAAGTCGGTCCTTTGTGTATTAAAAAAACTTCCTAATATGTAGAAGTTCCCATATCAGAGAGGTGAAGAAGAACCCAATGGTCACTCTAATGGAGCTTCAAAGTCCTCTGCTGAGATGGGAGAAGCTGTTGGAAGGCCGACCACCTAAGCAGCACTCCGCCAATCAGGCACTTATGGCAGAGTGGCTGTAGATGGAAGCTGCACGTCAGAAGAAAAAGGGCAGTTCAAAGGACTGTGAGTGTATATGAGGGAAAAGTGGCACCGGTCTGATGAAACAAAAATAAAACTCTTTGGGCAGAACTGCAAGCACATACAGTCTTAAAACTACCGGAACTTTAATAGCACTTTATGGTTCTTTACTGGATTGTGTGGTTCCTCGTAGAGCCATCACTTGACAATGAAATAGGTCATTCTGGGAAGAGTTCTCTGCAGAAGACGTTGGTACAAAGTCTCATTTTCATGAATATAAATATAAAGTGAAGGGTAGAACTGGACTTCTAGAAGGTAGACACTTTTTTCCTATATAAATTGAATTGACTGGACATCAAGGCACACACTTATAAAAGGTCCCCTGCACGTTAGGAAAAAAAACAAAGCCCCTGGAACTCTCTGTGGTGTGGCACAGATCAGGGCAAGGAGATGAAGCCATTTGTAAAGCTATGGGTGTCTCCAGTAGCACCGTGAGCTCAGTTCTCCTTTTGGCTGCTCCCGTTAGGGGTTGCCACAGCAGATCATCTTCTTCCCTATCTTCCTGTCCTTGTCATCTTGCTCTGTTACACTCATCACCTGCATGTTCTCTCTCACCACATCCATACACCTTCTCTTAGGCCTTCCTCTTACCGGGCAGCTCTATCATTAACATCCTTCTCCCAATATACCCAGCATCTCTCCTCTTCACATGTCCAAACCAACGGAATCTCGCCTCTCTGACTTTGTCTCCCAATCGTCCAACCTGAAGCTGACCCTCTAATGTCCTCATTCCTAATCCTATCCATCATCATCACACCCAATGCAAATCTTAGCATATTTAACTCTGCCACCTCCAGCTCTTTCTCCTGCTTTCTGGTCAGTGCCACCATCTCCAACCCATATAACATAGCTGGTCTCACTACAGTAACTGTGAAATAGAAGAAGTTTGGAACCACCAGGAATCTTCACAGAGTTGGCTGTCTGACAAGACCAAGTAACTGAGCAAGAAAGGCTTTGGCAGAGAAGTGACCAAGAACCCAACAGTCACTCTAACACAGCTTCAGAAGTCCTCTGCTGAGATGGGAGCACCTGTAGAAAGGATGGCCACCTCAGCAGTACCCCATCAATCTGGCGTTTATGGCAGGGTGGCTACACGGCATATGACAGTTGAAAGGATTGTGAGAGTCTGAGGAAGAAGAGACGTTGGTCTGAGGAGACAAAGATAGAATTCTTTGGACATACAGTCTTAAAAATATTGGCTCTTTAATGGCACTTTATGGTTCTCTACTGGACTGTGTAGTTCTGTTTGCTTGACAAAGCACCATATCAAAGTGCATTTGAAGTTGATTTGCTCTGCTTTGAAAAACTTCTTAATATGTAGGAAAAATCTTAAAAGTATGGTAGGATAACTAAAAAAAACACTAACAGATTTAAAAAGGCTGGAATTAGCCTACAGGTTAATGAGTTCTTTTAAAATCATGAGCCATTGGTACTTGACAAATCTTACTTACTGTATGGAGCTTGTTATGGATCTAAATACAGTAAATAAAAGGTTCTTTCTGGAACCTTCACATGGTTCCCCCATGACATCGCTCTGGCACTTTGTTTTTAAGAGGGTATGTCTGTTTTTTAAGAGTGGGTCCACTCACGCCCACCTCACAGGTCCATTTAGAGTGGCCAGTTAACCCAACGTGCAAGTTTTTAGGATGCGGGAGGAAAAGCAGGAGTATTGGGGTCCAAAACCAATGGAGTCCTAGCTTTTGCCAGAATTCAAATCCATGCCCCTTCAAATTCCAGTGCAGGTCACTGACTGTAGGAGGTATTCACATTTTTCCCGTTGTGCCAGGGCTCCTGAGCAAATTGTATTTTGGCTTCCCAAGTTGATTTAGGGATTCAGCAAACAGATGAAAGAATGGGAAAAACAGCAACTGGCATATAATCCATCCATCCATTATTTAACCCGCTATATCCTAAAACAGGGTCACGGAGGTCTGCTGAAGCCAATCCCAGCCAGCACAGGGTGCAAGGCAGGAACAAATCCTGGGCAGGGCGCCAGCCCAACACAGCTGGCATATAATGACTGAACAATTGTATGATCCTGATTCTCAGAGTCAGTGAACATCCTTCAGAAATAAAGTTAAGTGCCTTTGAACATATTCATTTTATATAGTGCCCCTTACAGTGGGTATATGAGTACTTCAGAATATATCGACACCAAGTCCTGTCATGGACAGTAACCTATTGTGACGACCCACCGCATAAGACACACAGGAGCCGCTTTCCTGTGGAAGTCTTCCAAATGCCGAATGACCTTTTATTTGGTACTCCGCGATACAAATGGTGCCCTACCATCACCCATTGTCTGGGTTACGGGACACCTCCAGAATAATAAAAACATGTCGCCTTCATCCTGTCTGCCTTTTGTCTGCTCTTTTACAATTCACTCACCCCTCATCCTGATGCGGTCTTCCTCCAGTCCAGTCACACACTAACTACACTGTTAATTATTCCTGACCCCTGTCACTCATCTCTCATTTTATGGATGGGGTTCGGGGGTGCCTCGAGTTCTCACAAACTGCTTTCCCTCCAAGACTCCACCCCAGCCCTGCTTCCGCTCCCCACAGCCCCATGAAGTAGCTGGACACGTCACAATATTAAAGGCTCAGTGTCCCTAAATTCTATAAATCCTCCTTCGTGTTTATGAATACCAGACTATGGAATCCTGAGGTTTTTTTTACTATGGCCCCTGCAGTAATAAAGTCATAAGAATTCATTCTATAAAGAAGACGAACACCCCAATGAGCTTCAACTTCCGAGTCCGTCATGCGTGGCACCAAACTGCCGAGTAAATGAAGAGCCGCTGCCTTCACTGCCCATTTACAATGCGCTCACTCGTTAACTGGCAGATGAGCCGGCCGCGCGCATCTGTACGAGCGCCGTTAAACGGCAGACTAAGTCGTGCGAGGGCAGGGACGGTCAAAGCATTAAGGGTTTCCACACAATAAAGAAAGTTAGAAATCAAATGGATATGCTAATAGACTGTGCCAGTTCTGAGTATGAGAGGATTTGATTTTTTTTTCTTTTCTTTGTAAGGTAAGTGCAGAGATCTGGGCTTTATAGCAGAAAGAAGCATTTCAGTCAATTGAATTCCAAGATGTTCAGAAACGCATTTCGGCTCAACCATAAAAAAGTCACTTGTCACCCAAATAACGGAAATCTCTTGTGCTGTACAGACGTGAATGATGATGCTGACAAATTTCAATGATTATGCGTTTCATTCAAATTGGGCATATTTTACAGCACAGCAATGCGTAATGATAGCTCTCGATATTGCATCTTTAACGATGAAGTGCGCTAATTACCGTCACACGCTGCCAGATTTGCTTTAATATGATTAATGCTAAATATTCAAAGTGATTGAAATACAAAGGTCCCCATGCATGTCTGCGTGAACGGTGGCTAGCATCCTGGGCTGGAATTTCGTGAAGTGCGCCCCTCGGTGTCCAATGAGTTTAATTAACGGAGAAGCGCGGAGCGCGTCCCGCGAGAGTGATGTAAACGGGCTTGCAGTCCAGCCAGAGGTGGCCTTAGGGGTGCGCGGGGCCTAGAGCTGACCAACCCCACGCGGGGCCGGTTACGTCAAACGCTCTTACCGGAATGAGTGGACTGTATAAACTTGCGCGCGAATTTAATAAAAATAATGTTAAAATACACCGGATTTTTTCATTACAATATTCAGCTAAATTTTTGCAAGAAAACACGCTCACTTAATCAAAATATAACAATATAATCTATTTAAAAAAGTGCATTATGACAAATATCACGACAGTGCGAAATGCGATGCGGTGTCATGCGGAAATTAGCCGGGCCTCTTCTAGAAAAGTATTCAAATTGCAAGTGTACTCCGAGTCTCGATTTGCAGGATGTCATAGTCATAACTCACGTTGAGATCATGTCAGCTGGTTATCATCAGCGATACACGTTTTTGTACATTAATATTCAGACATGTTTATAGCCTATACAAATAATATGCGAGTTTCAGTGTTTCGACTGTAAGTGTGAAATTAACGAAGAAGTATCGTCATGAAATCTCTTACCGGTTTCCAGGTTCAGAGACGAAAATCCACGTTTCTTGCCTTCCGAATGGAAAAGTCGTTGATGACATCTTCGTAGTCTAATCTGGATCGCAGTGTCTTTTTATAAAGATAGGATCGCCAGACCGCAAAGCCTGTCGTGAGACGTGGCTGATCTATACTGGAGAATATAACTTGACAAATCCGCTCGGACGGGACACGCAGACCTTAAAAGCAGGTCCTCCTTAGGCGCAGGGCCTGGGGCGGTCGCCCCACTTGCCACCCCCAAACGCTGCTCTTGTCACCAGCTCTGGTTCTTTTGTGAGGGGTCTACCACAGCCTGCAATGCCTACTGTATGACACAGGGCGGGTGAAGCCCACACCATCAGTCACAAAATGCCCTTTGTGTCAGATAACCCTGCCGCAACCCTAATCTTAACCAGAGTGTAACGGGCCCTAATGTTAATTATGGTCTAATGCGATGGGTGTTTCGTGATGTAGGGGCATCACATGACTGACCTCACAGGTACTACGGTCTGCAGTTACACTCTGTTTTCTTTCTTCTTCATCATCTTCCTCTCCTTTTGGCTGCTCCCGTTAGGGGTTGCCACAGCGGAACATCTTCTTCCATATCTTTCTTTCCTCTCCGTCTCGTTCTGTCACACCCATCACCTGCATGTCCTCTCTCAACACATCCATAAACCTTCTCTTAGGCCTTCCTCTTCTCCTCTTCCCTGGCAGCTCTATCCCTAACATCCTTTTCTCAATATACTCAGCATCTCTCCTCTGCACATGTCCAAACCAACACAATCTCACCTCTCTGACTTTGTCTCCCAACCATCCCACCTGAGCTGACCCTCTAATGTCCTCATTTCTAATCCTGTCCATGCTCTCGGTATCTGCCAAAGATGTTCATGTTAAATGGTGTATTGTGATGGGCAAGTGCCTTGTCTGGGGTTGATGCCAGTCCTGCTCCTGATGATGCTGCAGTGGTCTCTGTCACCGAGACCCTTAACTAGATAATCAGGTTAGAAAATGGATGGATAACAAGGCGGATATTGCTTTAATTTTGCAGATCCTGGAAAAAAAAATAATGAATGGTCGTAGTTTTAATTTCTTTCTGGAACCTTCATATGGATGGGACTTTTAGGAACCAAACATTGTACCCCTATGGCATCGCTCTACACTCTTAAAAATAACGGTTCTGCAATGGCATTTTACAGGGTTGTGCAGATCTTTATAGAGCCATCGCTTGACAAAGAGCCATTTCAATCTGGGTAGGGTGCTTGGTATATGAAGATAGTTCTTTGTACTGTACTTTGAAAAGGTTCTTAACGTGTATAAAACAGAAAAACATTTTAATGCATAGCGGGTGTCACACACGTGCATATGGGAGGCAGATAAAGGGCTTGAATGAGAGTAATTCTGAGCCAGACGACTCTTTTTCTCGCTTTTCACAGGAAATTTTGCCTGGCCCTGATGACGTCAATTCCCATTCCAACCCTTTTCTTCTGGGATCCTGGGATCCTACCGACTACACTACTGTCTCAAAATCGACAAAGAGCCATAGCAAGGTTTGGAGCAGCCACCCATACATTTCCTGGCTGCAAAATTGAATAACTTGATATACTGAAGTGTCCAAATCAGAGTCCTGAACAGAACTGAGGGTATAGAGTTAAGGTGGCAGCTTTTAAAGGCCAGTATAGGAAGTGACATCAGAGGGACCGGAACCGGAAGGGTCTTCATCCATAGGTTCAGGCCCGGAAGTGACGTCAAAGGGGTCAGAACTAGAACTGACATCATCAGGGCCAGGCAAAATTTCCCGTGAACGGTCTGCAGAAAAGTGAGAAAAAGAGTCCGTTCACTCTACCACATCCCGGTCTAGCTCAGAATTACTCTCACTCAAACCCTTTAGCTACATCTCATGCACACGTGTGTGACACGGGCTACATAGTAGGTGTGAACTTGAACCCAGGCAGACAGACATCCCAAATCCCCAGTGCCTCTTGCACCGATTTCCCCAAGTCCAGGCCTTACAATGCCTCTCTCTTCCTTCAGGCCTTACAATGCCTCTCTCTCTCTTCTGGCCGCCTCCAGTCCTCCCGCTAGCTCCGTCCTCTTCCACCCGACTTCCGCTCTAGATTGAAGGGAGGCGGCCCCTTATATACTGCTCCCGGATAAGCACCAGGTGTTTCCGGCATTCCCTCCTTGGCCACGCCCCAGCGTGGCGGAAGTGCCGGCTGTCCTCCCGGCAGCTCTCCGGGTGCCACAATAAGTCTTCCCCCCAGCACTTCCTGGTGTGGCGTAAGTGCTGGGCTCCAGGGCGCCGCCTGGCGGTGGCCACGGGCCCCTACAGGGTTGGGCTTCCAAGCCCTCTACCCGTGGCCCCCAATACAACCAGGGCGATTGCCCCCTTGCGGTCTGGAGGAGGCACAAGCCCTCCTCTGGTCTTCCTGGGCGTCCCGGCCGGGCTCCATCCACACAGGATAAACCGGCATTGGGGCGCCGCCTGGCGGTGACCTCGGGTCCCTACAGGGTTGGGCTTCTAAGCCCTGTACCCGAGGCCCCCAACATAACCAGGACGGATGCCCCCTCGCGGTCTGGAGGAGGCACAAGCCCTCCTCTCGTCCTCCTGGGCGTCGCCGGGGACCACACAGGATACTAACGTAGATCAAGAAAACCTTAGCTTGTGTTATTACTCCTTTAAAATTAGAAACCCAACACAATTTAATAAATCTGTCACCATCTATTCTTGGTAACTTATGGAATCTGTTATGGAGCTCAATAAATAAAGAAATCTTGACATGGATGGTTCTTTTGGAAACCACCAATGGTGCGCCTGTGACATCGCCCTGCAGAACCACTTTGGCACCTCTCATTTTAAGGGTAGATCAGGGGTGGGCAACGTTGGTCCTGGAGGGCCGCAGTAGCTGCAGGTTTTTGTTCCAACTCAACTGCTTAATTAGAAACCAATCCTCGCTAATCTCAGACCTTATTTAATCCTATGCCTTTGTAGTTTGAAATGTTAGGGTTCTTATATCGTAGATTTCTTCTTGTCCAAGGATGTCATCCAAATGATTTGAAGCCTAAAATGGATAGTTGCAAGTCTGTCACATATTAAACTAAATCGTGCACAATGAATCCCCACAGGTGTAAATGGAAACAAGTCGGATGGAGAACTGCTGGCTCCTTTGTCATTTGTATCTTATTGTTAAAAAGGAGCCATTAAAAACGGTGAATGCAGCTTTTTAAGACTAAATAAGCAATTAAGGGTTGGGAACCTTAACAAGTGGGACCACTAAAATGAAGCATTAAAATGTCACTTGAGCAACACAACAACAACATTTACTTATATAGCACCTGTTCATACAAACAATGTAGTTCAAAGTGCTTTACAAAATGAAATAAAGGGAAGTTAATCCATCCATCCATCCATTATCCAACCCTTTATATCCTAACTGCAGGGTCACGGGGGTCTGCTGGAGCCAGTCCTAGCCAACACAGGGTACAAGGCAGGAAACAAACCCTGGGCAGGGTGCCAACCCACCACAATGGGAAGTTAATATCAAACATAAACAAACAAGATTTGGCAATAATATTATACAATATGTAATAAAGAAAAAGGTAAGGTGGAATGGCCAGGAGGAGGAGGTTGGGAGCATGCACTGATTACAACGCATTGACATACCCGCCACACGATAAACCATCCAGATTGGCATCCATGTGCAGCCGGGCATGGGTCAGGAGGACAGAAAAAAGCAAACAACAACAAAGACCTCCAGTTAGGTTGGAGAGAAAATACCCAAAAATGTGAGGCCAAAAGACCACCCGGCCCCACTGGGCATTCCACCAAACACAGATATTCAAAATCAGTCCTCATGTTTTTTAGGCTTCGCATGGAAGAATTTGATGATGGTGGTCATGTGGACATCTGGGACACCCGTCATTCCTTCCATAAACGCAGCACGGTACTCTGATCAGGTGGTGGTGGTGGTGCAGATTGCCACCACAAGAGTACCAGAAAAGACAGCAGAGAATACCAGAGACTAGCAGGGAACTACAGAACCCAGAGGAAGACGATAATTCAATGCCCATATAGCTTTCAGGGATACACTAAAATGGAGCTACAAAAAAGCCAATTTAAAATAAACGGCTTTAGCAGTTCTGTAAATTGCTCTGCACTATTAGCCTGTTGAATTTCTATTGGTAAAGCATAACAGCTTCTTTTAAGCCTGACTCTTGGAATTATAAGTAGCCCGTTATTTGAAGATCTGAGGTTACAATTTGGAGTGTAAGGTGACAGACATTCCAAATATAGGATGGGCAGTGTCAGGGATGCCAGGGGCGACGACCCGGCCGGGACACCTTGGAGGACCGGAAGAGGGCATGCGCCCACCTCGGACCACGTGGGGGCCGCCACCTTGGTTGCTTTGGGGGCCACCGGTAGAGGGCTTAGAAGCCCAACCCTGTAGGGGCCCGTGGTCACCACCAGGGGGCGCCCCGATGCCTTGGGAACCCTGGGCCTCAGCACTTCCGCCACACCAGGAAGTGCTGGGGGGAAGAGGAGCAGGGACACCCGGAGTGCTTCCGGGGATACAGCTGGCACTTCCGCCATACGGGGGTGTGTCGGTGGGAGATTGCCGGGAAGCACCTGGAGCACATCCGGGTACGGGTAAAAGGGGCTGCCTCCCTTCATTCGGGGCTAGAGTCGGGTGGAAGTAGGACGAAGCAGGAGAAGCGAGAGTGGAGGCGGCCCGAAGACAGGCAACGTGTGTGAGAGGCCTGGACTTGTGGGGACTTGTGGGGTTGTGTGTGCACTTGAACTTTGTATATATTGTAAATAAACGTCTTGTGGTGGAATTACAACATGTCTGCCTGTCTGTGCCCGGGTCCCATTCACAGCAGATTATGTAAGGCTTTGTAAACCATGAGCAGGATTTTAAAGTCAATTCTAAATGGCACTGGTAACCAATGCAATGATGCTAAAACTGGTGAAATGTGCTCAGATGATCTTTATAAGTGCTTCATCAGAAAAAAAAAAAAATGGACTTCTTATTTAGACATTGGGTTGGAACAAAATCCTGCCTGCCAGGACCAACATTACCTACCACTGGTGCAGATGATGGGAGGAGGCACTTCCCAGCAGAGATGCCAGTTCATAATGTTGGTGAAAAAACCAAACAGACATGGAGAGGACATGCAGTACTCCACACAGAAAAGGTCAGTCCTGGGAAATGAACGCAGACCCCTGGAGTTGTGTACCCCGGGTTTAATCCACACCTTGAAAATTTTTCTTTCCTTTTTTTTTTGTATCTCTTTATTGAGTTAATGAGACACTGCTCAATTATCCCTTTTCTTTTAACCGATAGTACGAGGGTGTTGTACCGTGTTAGCCATCACGAATGTAGTGAGAAGTCAAACAAAATGACTAACTAAAAAGTTTACAACATGCAAGCTTTCGAGGCAACTCAGGCCCCTTCTTCAGTTAGCCAATAAAAGGTGTCATTTTGCTTGACTTCTCGCTAATTTTAACCAATCATAACCTTATTAAATACACTTAATATAAATCAGGGTCACAGCAGGCAGCCCTGGGTGCAAGACAGGAACCAACTCTGGATGGGGCGCCGCCACACAACCAATTTAAGTTGCCAACCAGTGTCGTATAAAATACCCCACTGTCATACTTCAGTAGAAGTAGGGATGTCTGTCTGAGGTGTGTTCACACGTTACATGAAAAGCAATCACTGTGATAGTCATGTCTGCCTGTCTGCATGAAACAACTTGGCCCCCTGTGGATTGATTTTGTTGAAACTTAGCGTGCTTATTCTTAAAAGAATACTGTACACATTTGCCCTTCAACAATGTTCTTGATTTATAAGTTGGCACAAGACCGCAACACCCTGGCAGATAGCACTCCAATAAGAGGTTACGTGATCTATAGATATTTACAGTGACACGTGTAATTTATTCAGGCCACATCTCCCTCAGGCTTACACTTCGGCCAAAGCCTTCATTAATTATAAACTTAATTACGTTATAATTTGAAGTATTAAAAAAAAAGGTTCTCTGGGGTCAGTATGTGGGTACAGAGCTGGGATGAGAATACATAGCAAATCAAACTGGCATCTTCACGTCTAATCTCGTTATTAGGCACCTCAAAACATTCACACCCGCTGTTGGTGGAGCAGGCAGTGGACTCGCTCCATGCAGAAACTCCTGGTCAGATACTCCTTTTAGCCAGTTTTCAATATTTAGTCTTTGATTTGCCATCTTTCTTTCTTACAACGTGACAATGCTGTTTACTGTATATTCACTACTGCTTTCTTCGGGTCACCACTGTAAGCTTGTGTTCAAAGGGTGAGAGGTGAGGCACAGTTGGACCAGTAAATCTAACCTACTGTCACTCCCACTTGACTAACCATCCAGTACAGTATAACACTTGTAGGAATGCTGGCATTACCCTGATCCACAAGTCAATCACAAAAGTAACCTGGGTCCATGAGTCCCATGCCAGTCTGCCAGGGCAAAGTGCACATGGAAAGCATGAACTATGTGGCTGCCACACAAAGCTGGAAGAGATTTATGTTAATCTAATTGAAAAGTTATTATAGTGAATAACAATTTCTTTCTTTCTTTCTTTTTTTCTTTCTTTCTTTCTTTCTTTCTTTCTTTCTTTCTTTCTTTCTTTCTTATTACATACATGAAATATCTTGTATCACACATACTGCCTGGGGGCACAGTGGTTAGCTCTGCAACTTCACAGCTTGAGCATCCGAATCCCAGTTAGGTTATTTTCTATCTGCATTTTGCGTGTTCACCCTATGTCTTTTTTTTTTCTTTTCTAGTTTTCCTAACTAGACATTTCTTAAGACATTCCGGTTGGGTTAATCATTAGAAACACGTTGTTACTGTACTTTAGAACATAAGAAACACCTAACGTCCTAACATTCTAATGTTACTGTGCTGACCAGTTACATCAGCCTGGGGATGACATCACGATGAGTTACCAATCGTGTGAGCTGGAAGTCCTTCATGCAAATGAGCTGCTTCGAAGCCAGCTGCAGGGAAGCCTTTAAAAATGTAAAGCCTGACTAAGTCATGCAGAATTCCATCTAGTGCAAAAGAAAAAAGTGAGCGGTCCTTCTACCATTCATACTGTATATATATATTGGTATATACAGAGCTTTGAGCTGTGTTGTTTAATCTACCCACTTCAGTGTATTCACATGGGTTTCGGGTTGGACTATTAGGAAAAATACGAGATCGCTATTGAGTTGATAATTGGTCTTCCAAAGAAAAGGCACTTAAAGATAAAGTACATGTTTTGTGGAAATGAAGAGCAATGTAAACATATTGAACATGTATCACTTCACTCTGAATGCATTTTGACCAAAAAATGGGATTTCAGTCTGTCCAAGTTTTTAAACAATTGACTAAGGTGGTCCGTGTTAAGTCACAACAAAGACAATTCAGCCTTTGTTTTGTCCACATTGTCCAAGTTCACCGAGGGTTTACATGGTATTTCCAGCTCAACAACTCAGATTTATCATCTGTTTGAATGCAGCAGAAGGTTTCCTCCTTTCTGTCTTCCATTCTTGTTGTTAATATTCCTTTCCTGCCTCGTCATTTTCCTCCCTGTCACTTTGACTTCTCTAATGGAGGTTCTACTCCCTTGGCTGTCTTGCTGCTAAATCTGTTTTATTAACTTGCTGGAAATCCACAGACTCGCTCAAATTATCAGCCTGAAAATCCTGTTTTCTTAATTTCACCCTATTGGAAGTCTCAGCAGTAAGGACTAATGCGGCATACCCTGTAAGTGGCAGCACTGGGCGAAAACCTTTCTGAACTGGGCTTGGAGTGGTCAGCATTGCTGATGAAGAAAGGATCTTTAGAACTCTGAGGACCAGTCGGATTTTGATGGAGTCTTTCACTTGTCTTCTTTAACTTTATTAACAGATTAGTTTAAATGTCTGGAGAATGAAGGGTGAATGCCAAGGAAGAGCAGTTATTTTCATTATGGAATTTATTTGTGTCTGAATGTGGTTGTTTTACCCATTTAATAAATAACTGATACATATCTATGTTATGGCCAAAACCCGAAATCAGCCAAAGTGGGAAGTGTCTGGCCAAATTGGGAAATGGCCAATGTTGCTGTAAATTGACCAGCCATTGTCCGATCTTTTCCTCGATTTCGGGATTTGGTTGGCTAGTTTGCGAAATAGCATGGGGCGATCGGCTAAAGTCGGAAGAAAAAAGGCATAAGCAGCAATTTGTTGTGCACTTAGTAATGCAATTACATCAAGTGTAGCCTTGGCCACTGGTCGGTGATTGGGAAGATGCGACTGTTCGTAGTGATTTTCCTTCTGTGTCTACGGATTCCAGCGTGAGCAGTTTCTTGTGCAGAATGGAAAACTCACTTCTGAATCTGCATCTGAATTTATAAGCATCTTTCCACCTTGAGCAGACAGTCTTACATTAGCAGATTGAATTTTGACCAGGGAGTTCTCGCCACTTTGCGAAATGGCCGGCCAAAGTAGCATATACACTGGTCATTTCTAGTAATTCAAACTCTGGCCACATCTCGCGGCCAAAATGCGAAATGGCCGGCCAATTCGGGAACTGACAGAACTTGTACATATGATACTTAAGTTCATATCATGTCAGTCAGTCATTTTCTAACCTGCTTAGTCCTGAACAGCTGATCTACTGGAGCCTATCCCAGCTAGCATAGGGAGCAAGGCAGGAGCAAATCCTGGAGAGGCTGCCAGTCCATTGCAGGTCAAACAAACAAGGGATTGGCACTTCACCAAACCTGCACATCTTTGGAAGGAAACTGGAGCTTGCATGGCGCAGACATGGGGAGAACATGCAAGCACAACACAGGATTAACCCAGGAAGCAAACCCTGGGCTCTTTACTGTGAGGCAGCCACTCTACCGCTGTGCCACCGTACTGCCCTAATTTCATATCAGATACTTTAAGTCTTCTACTTGAGTGACATTTTCAGGGGCAACCTTTACTTTTAGTTGAGTTATTTTCTAAACAGGAATCTCTACTTTTATCCAGGTATGGCTGTTGGGTACTTTATGCACCACTGCCAGAGAGACTGTGTACCAGGACTGTGCCATGTTGGCCTGGTTACCCCGTCTAGGGCCTCATCATACCATGAGCTTGATGCTACTTTGGACAGGCCCCAGTACCCACAGCCAGTTAGTGGAATGTTCAGAATAGTAGGATATAGGGAAGCTTATTTTCATCCAGATAGATAATGTTTTTAGTGAAAAATTCAAGCTTTGCCCTCCATTGCTAAGGTGTTTCACTTGCACGTTGTTGAGCCGCGCTGATTGGTTCCTTTCGACGTTGTGTCTCTTCATCTGTGTCATTAGCACAACATTGTTGATGCGCAGCGAGCGGTGTTCATGGCACATAGGATAATGAGAAGCGAGGTGCAGGCAAGGGCAGAAAAAATGTAAAAGTGTATACATGTGCCATCTAGTGGCTGGTGTTGAGCGTGAGCAGAGCGGACTGCTCCATATACACACACACACACAGGTCTTTCATTTAAATATATCTAATAACGCAATACTTCTGCAAAATAATCCAATTATTATTGCAAAATGATGCAATATGAAATAACACTACATTATTACAAAATAGTACAATTCTTTTGCAAAAACAATGCAATACTTTTGTGAAATAATGCAGTTTGTTTTTAGTGAGTGGCAGGAATAATCTGCCATATATGGATGTTATATGTGTATGTTTCTTTTTTTTTCTTTTTATATATACATTTTGTTTTTGATTAGGGTATGTAATCATGGTTGTTAGCACTGTGCCACATGTGTCCCATGTCCTGTGTTCAAATCATTGTCTGCATGGAGTAAAAGTGTTCTCCTAGTGTCCACATAGTGTTACTGCAGTTATCCTCTCCCATCACCAAAGACATGCAGCCTCATGCTGTCAGGATAGGCTCCACACCAACCTGACATGGACAGTGCGGATTTCCAAAGGCCAGGAGCAGCATTTAATGTACGGAGTTGTATTCATTGACAGTGGTTCATACAACATGCCAGAAAGTGGGTGGTCAGTTGGCCGAGCTCTCCAGGACTCTGACTGTCTTGGACTTTCCCTCTCTAACATTTGACCATAGATCCCAAACCCCAGAGGTTTATTTTCTGCAGCTTTTTGTTTTCTTCTCCGTTGTTAACTGGTTCAGTGTTGAACAGTTTATTAATCGACATATATTGCTAGTGTCTTGCAGTATGGAGACCTGTGTGGAGTTCCCAAATGTCTGTGTGGGTTTTTTCCAGGTGGTCCATTTTCCTCCCCCTGCCTAAAGACGTGCAGGTTAGGTGAATAGGTGATGCTAAATTAGGCCGAGTGCGTGTTTGGAGTTTTGTTCACCCCATGATGGCCTGGCACCTCATCCAGGGTTTGTTCCTGCCTTGTGCCCTTTTCTAGATAGGACAGGCTTCAAACCCCCCAAACCAAGAGACCCTGGTCTGGATAAAGCAGGTTAGAAGATGACAAGACATATTGTTAGTTGCCATGTATGTTAATCAGTTTCTGCTTTGCTTTCTGTGTCTTTTAACAAATCTCTCTCTAAATGCACACTAATTCTGTATTCAGTAATCTGTAAAATTTATTCTTGCCATTATATTTTGTATTTTAACTTGCAAACCTGTCACAGAGTTCTGTGCTTCCTCTCAGTGAGGAGCATCATACAAAAATACACTGAATTGAACTGAACGGTTTGCACAATGCTTGGACACACACTTTAGTGCAGGTCATGTCCCACCACAAAAGACAATTGTGCAGTGTCACTGGGAGCCCCTCACGATCCTGTAATTGATAAAGGAGCTTCACAAGATGGATAGATGGCCTTCCATTTGTGACCTTGTGCTGCTGTGAGCCACGTTCGGGGCGGCCTTGACCAGCACTTTGTGATGCTGCGCTCCGTGAAACATCCATTCATCCGTTCAGAGGGAAAAACATTTTATTGTATAAGGCTGACTAGCTGAAGTGTGGGTTTGCTGCCCTGGGAAGAAAGTCGTTTGCTGACAAATTATCACTTGATTTTTGGACAACCAGGCCTTCAAGGAAATCAAGATCCAGTCATGAGAGTTTCAATTTGTCGGTTGTTTTTAAAAATGTGCTAATTTTTCCATTTGACACCACACTCTTTTCGTATTCTCTGTGTAATTGACTGCATATGAAAAGGATGAATGCTCAATGGAGGGGCAATGCTGCTGCCTCACTGAGTTCTGTTACCTGTGTGCGTTTTTTCCCAAATGTCTTAGTGGGCTTTCCTCCCACATTCCCCAAAATGTGTAAGTTTGAGTGAGCTGGCCAATCCAAATTGGTCTATTGTGGGGTGTGCGCATGACTGGGCCCCGAGATGGATGTTGCCTTGCAGTCGATGCTGTTGGGGTAACGCTGCAGCACCCACAGGTTTAAGAATCTTATGATTGATTGATCCGTCACCTTAAGCCCCAAACTCCGCCCCTGCATTTTCCACACAAGTCCAGCAGAACCCCCACATATTGACTGTCACCCCCTTGCCAGCTGCCAAATCATTAGCCACAGTGGTGGTGGTGGTGCCACACCAGGTCCAGCAAGGTCCCAGGATCCAGTAAAAATTCTAGGGACCTATTAAAGGACCTGGTAAAAAATTTGGTGACAAAGTGAAAAATTTGCTGAAATTTCCTGTTACTGCTCAAAAAATAGAACAAAAAAAACTTGAGATGAGACTATTGCCAAGAAATTATTTCAAGTCCCGCCCTCCTTTCAACCATTTCAGGTTAACGGCCCACGTCCCTCGTTTGTGTGAATGCTTTTGTCAGACACAGTTCCTGCACTCTCAGCTCTTATACATTTTCACGTTCCTCACTTTAAGTTCCCTGTAAAACAAGACATATTATGTCCAAATCTTAGTGAAGAATTTCATCCCGAATGGTTATCGACAGAAGAAATGAGTACATGGGCAATCCTAGCACCGAGAAACGATGAAGTCAAACAAATTTACGCAAAAATTGTCGATCGGTTACACGGCAAATCGGTTAAATGCGTATCAATAGACTATGCTGAAACAGTTGGTGGTGATCGTACAGAAGATGAAAACATCAGCTTACAATATCCTGAAGAATATCTACATCCGTTAACACTGTCCGGTCTTCCAAATGCTAAATTACTGTTGAAAGAAGGATGTATCGTAATGTGATTGCGTAATTTATGTCTGAATGGTGGGCTAAGCAACAGGACAAGATTAGTTGTATTGAAAATTGGTCGAACAATTCTGACATGTAAAGTTTTAACGGGCAACAAGAATGGTAATGAAGTACATCTGTCGCAGATAACATTAGACACCAAAGTAGATCGTGATATGCCATTCGTATTAAAATGTTTCCAGTTTCCCGTTAGAATAGCTTTTGCAAAGACAATTAACAAATCACAGGGACAAACGTTCAAAAAATTCGGGTTATTTATTAGAGAGAAAGAAATGATATTCACTCACGAGCAGTTATACGTTGCGTTGTCATAATGTAAATCCAAACATGGAATCAAAATTCATTGTGATATTGACGAAAAGTTAATTCCATATTGTTTTTATTGTACTGTATTGTTTCACAAGTTTAAAAAGTATTTACGTGTTAATTTCAAAGCCAAACAGAATGAAAACGTATAATGCAACTAATACCTGTAAAGCAACATGAAACATGATTTTCTTTCAATTTATTACGTTTTGCTATTTTTTACTATGGTTAATTACTCGCTGTAATGCAAAACAGTTAAGTCTATTATACATATGTAACAATTCCCATGAAAATAACAATCTGTTTAAATTGTGCATCCACTTCCACATACGTGAGCAGCAGAGCCGCGAAGTGGCTAGCGTGTAGCGCCCGCACGGGGGTTGGCGAATGAAGCGAGCAGGGGGCACAGCCCCCTAGTTTACAACAAAGAAAAGGTAAACAATATATATACTGCATATATGTATCAACTACTATGAGCTGCAGCTCCTTGCTCGATCACTGATGTGCCCCAAAAAAATTGTCGTCAGCGGAAAGACAGAGAAAAGTGCAAAGGGTATTGCTGAATCAGTTGTTATTGAACCGATTGGTGTTGATGACGGCCGATGTGACGGTGAAGAAACTTTAAATAGTGTGTACGTATGTATGACCCAATTCGTGAGAAAACCTTTATGTGAATCAGAGCGTCACTTTTCATCTAGCAATGCTCGCGTGATCTCAGCAATAGATTCCTTCGTACCTAGCAGTGAAACGTTCCTAGAGAATGTAACTCCTCTGGCAGAGCAATACAAGAAAAAACACCGATTTAGACATTGAAATAAAGCAAAAACAGCGTTTAGTAGCGCGAAAGTTGTGAATATGTAGCCACTTCTTTGCTGGACATGTTGCAATTCGTTGAAACATATGAAGACGCTTTCTACGAAACAGAACGACTACTGCAAATCGTGTGTACAACACCAGGGACATCTTCTGAGGCCGAGAGAGCATTCAGCAAACTTACATCTGCGATCAACAATGACAGACGTGCGCTTGTCAAATATTGCAGTAATTTCCATGCATGCTGAGAGGGCCAAGAAATTTGATTTGGATCGTGTGATTGACAAATTCATTCAGATATTTCCTAATTGTCGCATTATGCTAAAATGAACATACACTTGCAGACTACTGGACTAGTATGAAAAGGCAAGAATTTGTTGAATTTCTGAACTTGCTGTACTGGTCTGCTGAAATAGCAAACCATGCGCTATGCATACTGTTTCAGTTTTTGCATTTATTACTTTCTTCTATGTTAGCTTCAATGCTTAGGAACTGCCAAATTTTTTCAATAGAGTCCAGCTGCAGTCAGGACTTTCTCAGGCCCGTAAAATGAGGCTCCTGTCAGCTGCGTCTCTTTTGACTCCACCCACTTTCCACGCCCCCCACCTCCGTGTTTGCAGTACACTTTTGTGCTAAATGTACTATTATGGAAATGGTGACAAACTTAATGTGTGTGCAAAAAAACATTTATTATAAATAAAACAAAACTTCACCAGAATAAACTGTCGTGCTAATGTAATAAACGTCTCTTCGTACTTGATGTGAGATTGTGAGCCATCATCCCCAATGGGCACGTAAAGCTGCTCGGCTAATAGAGAAGATCTTAGCTGGGCGACTCAAACGACTACTTTATGCCTTTTTGTGAATCTGAGGGCGAGTGCATCATTCCTCTGGAGCGCGGGTGTCAAACTCCAGGCCTGGAGTGCCTCAGTGGCTACAGGTTTTCATTCTAACCCACTTCCTAATCAGTGACCAGTTTTCACTGCTAATTCACTTTTTTTCCCCTTCATTTTAATAGAAGGATTCAGTTCTCTGAATTGATTTGTTTCCTTATTAAATGGCAGCCAAACAGAAAAGGCACGAAATGAGCCAACAGATGACAAGCTAAACTGGGGCTTCAAACTCCAACCAGTTTCTTAATGAGAAGCCGATGCATTCTTGTTAATTAAATCCATTATTTAATTCCATGGCTTGTTGCTGCTCTCGTTCTGCCACAGCAGACATTTCCAAATCTGTTGATTTTCTGTTTTTCATAAAAACATTGTCAAAGTGTTTTGGTGAGTTGAGAGATCAGCCTTACTGAGACTTTCACCTTTCTTTATTTTCAGATACTGTGTGATGAGTACATTGAACTGGTCATGTAGCAGCTTGTTTTGTGTCTCATTATTGTTTGGCTGTTAATTAAGGTAAAAGAAATAACTAAGGGGACTGAGTCAAGTTAATTAAAAGAAGTAATTAGCAGCAAAACTGGGCACTAATTAAGAAGATGGTTAGAATGAAAACCTGCAGCCACTGAGGCACTGTAGGACTGGAGTTCGACACCCCTGCTCTGGAGCATAAACTCCACCACAATTAATGCAAAGTTAATATGAATATTCAAATTTTGTATACCAGTAATAATACAGTAGTAATGATATAACACAGAGAGGACCACAAAGACAGTACCCTAAAGAGCTCCTACACGTCCGGCGCATAGTAATGCATATTTTGACTATTTACACAAATTGTATGATTTATTCGATTCAGAGTCTATAAGAATATGTAGTGTTATTTGTAGCTGAGTGCAGCATATAATTTCTTCTTTTTCGTCATCTTCCTTAGCATTTCCCATTTTTCTATGGGGTCAACCTTCTGATTACAAGTGTAGATACTTAACCACAGCCACTAGTCCATTGAGTGCAGCATATAACTAACGTATTAAAAAGTGCAGCCTCATGAATGAGACATGGCAAACACAGATATAAAACGTATACTATAAAATACAACATGTTAAGATTTTTTGTTCAATTTGTTTCTAATACAGTATATGACATCAAAACAACTGTTTTGGATGCAGAATTAAAGTCCTCGATAGTTTAGAAGTTTAATAAATACTGAATAATGCTGAGTGCAGGAATTAAAGGGAACTGAAATTGTCATGAGGGGCGTATAGTAAAGGCATCAGTCCACCAACGAAACAAAGGAAGGTGGCGTCAATTTATGGACCTCATAGTGTCTGAAGTGCTCGGATTTGTCCGAGGCCTAAAACTGTCCTGACTGCAGCTGGACATTTCTCAGTTTTTTTGGGATCTGCCAAGGACCTGTTAGTTTGAAGTGACTGGCGCTGCCATCTTCCAACTACGGTGGTTCATCCATCCAATTCGGGTGAGCTTTGGTTGTCCCAAACTGCAGTTGTGCTGGCATTGAGATGAGGTGCCACTTGCATGAGGATTTTGTAGGGGCGTTCACTGTCCACGTCCATTAAACTTGTCTCTTTCTCTTTCTTGTAGCTCTTTTGAATGCAGAGGTGCCAACAGCAGTCTATGCAGACATGGCAGAGTGGGAGAGAGATGGCATCTGCTAACATGCCTCCGTAGTCCGTGGCTCACTTTGGAAGCCAGGTACTGACCAAAAATAAACGTTTGGTTTTTTTTGGGGTGGGGGGACTAAGCTGGGGGTCCGCCTATCAGATGTTTCAATAACTGAAAAACCTGGGCACAAATCCTAAAACGCCAAGCTTCAGGATATTTTGAGTATAGTGGAGAAGAACATTGTGTACATGATGCCTTGGATTCTTTTCATTAACAGTTAACCATTCATTCATTTCGGGACCCACAAAGGTGGGTGGATGCCCGTATTATCAGTTTTTGGTGAAAGGCAGGAAGCAGGCTGGAAGGGAGACCAGTCAGTCACACCCTATGCCAGCTTTAGAGCTGGCAAATAATTAAAGCTGCCAGTCTTTGAGAGAAGCCACACGGAGAGAGAAAATGTCACACAGATTTGAACCCACATCTCTGGAGTCGGGGGGCATCAGGGCTAACCACTGAGACAGTAGGCCCCGACTTGTCTACATGACATGTTGATGGTGTCATTGGCTCCAAGCCTTATAGGAAGTGCCCAGTATCCACAAAATGCTGTCAAAGTGCTGTCTATTGATTGGACAGAATCACCAGCTTAGAAAGCAACTCCTGAAAAAGGTTTGGACCACAATGATGGCCTAAGAAGATCTTAAAGGTCAAGAATAATTTCAAGTAAAATTATGAGTATCATAAGAGAGAGAGAGGGTGTAAACTCTGTGCCCGACTGGCATCCCATCCACGGTTGGTTCCTGCCTGAGGTCACCAAGGTTTGTTTATAAAATTTGCTTTTTTTATTGTTGGCACCAGTACTGATGTGGTCACTGGACTCGGCTAACTGCCCGTAGGGGGCATCCAATTCTATGATATTCGGCTCAGTAAGCTCTATTTCAATGCCTGGTGTTTAAGGGCTGGGCACACCGTTGTGAATGTTAGGTACTGGTGACAACATGCTGCTGTGGTCACTTGACTCAATTCTAAGACTTAGTAGATCAGAATGAGTGCCCACCCTGCGAGTTAAACATCAGCTTTTGAATGACTGTTTATTACTTGATTGACTTGTATTAAGGGTTTGGGCACT
The DNA here is from genome assembly GCF_016835505.1 of Polypterus senegalus. Taxonomy (NCBI): domain Eukaryota; kingdom Metazoa; phylum Chordata; class Cladistia; order Polypteriformes; family Polypteridae; genus Polypterus; species Polypterus senegalus. Next base: position 171,402,198 of record NC_053159.1, read on the forward strand.
TTGGCATAAGTGCCAGGGATAAAATGTTGGTGTGGTCATTTGGGATACTTCTGACCTTTAATAAATCAGGCTGAGTGACATTAGTGGGTGTCAAATCCTGTGAACCTTAGGTTTGTATGCACTGTTATTATGCCTTTTGTGTTTAATGGCTTGTCACGTGGTTGCTAGTATTGGGCACAATATACTGGCATCAGGAACGACATGCTGGTGTTTTCACTGGAGATGCTTCTAAGCTTCAATAAATTAGACTGAGTGCCCACAGTGTAGATCAAATGCCATGGCCTTAGGATTTTCTAATTACACTGAGTAATTGCTGCTTAAGGGATGGCCACATTGGCATGGGTATTAAGGGCAGCAAGATGGTGCAGTGAATAAAAACATGGCAAAGTTCAATTTATCTGACCTTGGCTAAATGCAAACCATAAACTTCAGAACACCCGGCTCAGTTTGAGTGATTTAAAGGCTGGGCATACTGGCATGGGTGGCAGAGACAACATGCTGCTGTGGTCACAGAGGACATTCCAAAGCTTTAATAAGTCAGGCTGAGTGCCAACACCATGAACCAAACACTAGCCTTTGAACCATCAAGCATTATTTGAAAGACTTGTGTTAAGGAGACAGGCACTCTGGCATGGGGGGCAAGGGCAACATGTTGGTGTGGTCACTGGAAAGACTTTTCTAAGCAATAATAATTCAGGTTGAGTGCCCTAAGTGGGTGTCAAATCTCGTGACACTCGGATCAGCAAGCACTTTTTTAATATCTGGAATTTATAGGACGGACTCACTGTGGCCAGTATTGGGCACCACACACTGGTACAAGGGACAACATGCTGATGTGGTCACTGGGGGCATTTCCAAGTTTCAATAAATTAGTCTGTGTGCCAACTGTATAAGTGAAATGTCACTGCCTTAGGATCTTCTAGTAATGTGAATAACTGTTGCTTAAGGGCTGAGTATGCTGGCATGGGTATGAAGGGCAGCAAGGTGGTGCGGTGACTAGAGACACCCTACATTTCAGTTTAATTCACCTCAGTAGGAGTCAAACTATAACCTTCAGATCATCAGGCTCTGTCTGAGTGATTTAAAGGCTGGGCACACTGGCATGGGTTTTAAGGGCCGCACGTTGGTATAGTGACTACATCACCCTAAACTTCAGTTTAATTGAACTCTGTAGGAATCAAACCCAAACCTACAGATTATCAGGCTTTGTCTGAATGACTTAAGGGCTGGGCACACTGGTATGAATATTAAAGGCAGCACACTGGCATAGTGACTAGATCACACTAAATTTCAGTTTAACTGATCTCTGTAGGAATTAAACCCTAACCTACAGACTATCAAACTATATTTGAATGACATAGAGTCTGGACACACTGGCATGGGTATTAATGGCAGCACATTGGTGTAGTATCCAGATCACCCTAAACTTCAGTTTAACTGAATTCTGCAGGAATCAAACCCAAACCTACAGATTATCAGACTCTGTTTGTATGACTTAAGGGCTGGGCACACTGGCATGGGTTTTAAGGGCAGCACATTGGCATAGTGACTAGATCACCCTAAACTTCAGTTTAACTGAAGTCTGCAGGAATCAAACCCAAAGCTACAGATTACAAGACTCTGTTTGAGTGTTTTAAAGGTTGGATACACTGGTATGGGTATTGGGAAAAATGTGCTGCTGTGGTCACAGGGGACTCTCATAAGCTCCAATAAATCAGGCCGTGTACCCACAGTATGAATCAAATGCCAGTCTTTAAATCATCAAGCATTATTTGAATGACTTGTGTTAAGGGAGAGGGCAGCAAGCAATGTTTCAATGCCTGTTGTTTAAGGGCTGGACAACATACTGGTGTGGTCACCGGGTACATTTCCAAGCTTGAATAAATTAGACTGTGTGCCTGCAGTTTTTAAGTAAAATGTCATAACCCATGGATTTTCAAGTGCTCTGAATAGTCTGTGTTTGAGTGCCGGGTACACTGGCATAGGTATTAAGGGCAGCGATCTGGTGTAGTAACTAGAGACACCCTAAATTTATATTTAACTGCCCTCAGTAGGAAATAAACCCTAACCTTCAGATCACCAGGCTTCGTCTAAGTGACTTAAGGGCTGAGCAGGCTGGCATGGATGTTGCTGTGGCCAAAGTGAACACTGCTTAGCTTTAATAGATTAGGCCGTGCGCCCACAGTCTGAATCAAAATCCATGAGCCTCAGGTTAGGCAATATTTAAAGGCTGGGCGCACTGGCATGGGTATTGGGGAAAATTTGCAGCTGTGATCACAGGGGACTCTCATAAGCTCCAATAAGTCAGGCTGTTTACCCACCATTTGCATCAAATGCCAGCCTTTAAATCATCAAGCATTATTTGAATGACTTGTGTTAAGGGAGAGGACAGCAAGCAATGTTTCAATGCCTGTTGTTTAAGGGCTGGGCACACTGTAGAAATTGGGATAACATACTGGTGTGGTCACCGGGTACATTTCCAAGCTTGAATAAATTAGACCATGTGCCTGCGGTTTAAGTCAAATGCCGTAACCCGTCGATCTGTGAATAGTCTGTGTTTGAGTGCTGGGCACACTGGCATATGTATTAAGGGCAGCAATCTGGTGTAGTAAATAGAGACACTCTAAATTTCAGTTTTATTGACCTTAGTTGGAATCAAACCCTAACCTTCATATTAACAGGCTTCGTCTGAGTGACTTAAGGGCTGGGCACGCTGGCATGGGTGTTGCTGTGGTCAAAGTGGACACTGCTTAGCTTTAATATATTAGGCCAAGCGCCCACAGTCTGAATCAAAATCTATGACCCTCGGGTTAGGCAATATTTAAAGACTGGGCACACTGGCATGGGTAACAAGGACAACATGCTGGTGTAGTCACTCGTGACACTATTTTTTTTTAAAGCTTTTAAGCAATGATGAGGACCAATAGTGAAATCCTGCACTCCGCCATTCACCATACATTGAATGAGTGTATGAACAGCAGCATGGCCCATGTACAAAGTAGGTACATCAGTCCAGCCTCCTTCAGACATATTGAATGGACGTCCACAGTGCCACAATTTAAATGTGCCTCGAAGGATCAGCGCTGAGGTGTCCTTCTGACGCGGCTTTCTCATTCTGCCAAGTGAATTTGAATGGCAGCGGCTTATAGAAGTGCTAATGCCCACTGGACCTCGTCTGCTCTGTGAAGACGTCCGTAATTGTTGCACAGATTAGACAGCCGGCGTTATGTCACCGGAGTGCAAATGCTTTACCGCTCCGAGAGGGCCGGCCGCCTCTCAGGTCATTGAGGAGGGAGGATCCCATTTATTGCAAGGAGACCCGGCCGATTGACGCTCATTTCACAGGTTTGGCAGAAAAGTGCAACTTAATTGAAATCCAAAGGAAAAAAAAAATTGAGTTTAGTAGTTTTGCTGGGAACAAACATATAAAATGGAATTTGTGCCCCCCCCCACTCCCTTTTCTAATGGAAATTGAATGAAATTGAATGAAAACACAACCGAGTGTTTGTATTGAACTGCAGGGTAGGAACAGATGGCAAATAGGAAAGTACAGAAGAAAGTCGTGTGGCGGGTAAACTGAGGCGACCCACGAGATCTGCTTGCAAACCCCTCGCTGCCAGCCTAAGTAAAATTCCCTGGAGTGCTTTGTTCTTGGCAACAAGCTCATCCGATTTCCAAAAAAAAAAATATATATCTTTGTGAGGTGTAATCGGCCAACCTCGTTTCTTAGCGAGTGACAATGACAAATAACTAAAAGAAATAACCGAAATGGACTTTAGCAGTCAAGCAGCTGGAGGTCTTGAATGGCTGTGGTGGGAGGAGGAGGAGGAAATGCACTGTGGTGTGACGAGAGAAAAAGAGAGCACACGCTAATGTTAGCCCAACCCAGATTTATGCCAAACATTTAACACTAGAAGCATATAAAGGAGGGATTATTATAGGGAGTTTACAAAGAAACAAAGGAAGACGCACAACAAAAACCTGGAACTAGGCCGAGAGTCGGGAGTATCAATAGTGGGCCATTTATGAATGAAAACCACAAAATGAAGGGGCGATTATAGAGAGAACACAAACAAGTAAGAAACAGACAAAGCAAATAGCGTTAGCTTTCAACAGAGGCGTACAACAAGAAAGGGAAACAAACCAAACACACAGAAGAGCAGCAAGAGGCCGCACAGCAAAGATAATTCAGTTATCAATTAGCTTTCTATTCTGTGGCCTGTAGGAGACGCCTCAGAAGCCCAGATACAACTGCACTGACACAATTCACAGGTTCAAAACACTGCTTATTTAAATCGCAATACCTTAAAACAGGCTTCTTTTCCACAATCCAGTATTCTTTGACTCTTTCTTAATCTCATCCTCCTCTTCTGCTCCAGTTGAGCTCCATTCTTCTGCCCTCCCAACGTGGACTCACCTGGATGAAGAGAAGCAGCTCCTTTTCAACCTGGATCTACCCATACATCTCCTTGGGGATTAATAAAGTATCTACAGTATCTATCTATCTATCTATCTATCTATCTATCTATCTATCTATCTATCTATCTATCTATCTATCTATCTATCTATCTATCTATCTATCTATCTATTAAATAGTGCCAAAATAAACAGAGAATTGATTACCCTGTAATCTGTGGGTGGATCCCAATGCACTGTGCAATGTGCAATGATGGTGGTAGGCTCCTGTAAAAATGATGCTGCCCTTCAGATAAGGCATTAAAAATGAGGTCCTGACTTTCTATTGTGGTCCTAAAAGATTCCCTTTTGGAAACAGCAGGGTGTCCACATGTTCTAATTAAATTGCCCGCCCTGATCTTGTCCATTCTGGACCCCTAATCATTTCCTGTCCCTTACTGGCTAATAACCTCTGTCACTCTAATGTGTGGTGACTGTGCTGGTGCAAGAATGGCTGACATCGTCATTCATATTGATGGCTGAAGTGACTTCCATGTTTTCCATGTAAAGCGTGTCTAGAAAAACGCTTTATAGATGTAACCATCTCTCTAGCTAATAATGCAAACAAGAGTCCCAGACTAAAGCAAGGGCCTCTTTGTTATCAAGAAAAACAAACAGAGGGAAGGGTAATAGGGAGGACACACAAAGAAAACAAAACAAATTCCAGGAGTTTCTAACATCAGTGATCTGTTTATTATCTGGGAAACCAGAGAACCCTGGGTGTAGTTGTGTGCACTTTGGAGTGTGGCTATGTGCCTTGGGGTGTGGCTGTGTGTATGGAGTGGGTGTGGCTATGTGTATGTGTTGGGTGTGGCTATGTGTGTATATCAAGGAGTGGATGTGCAGAGAAGAAATAGATAATTATAGTGAGAGGACCAAGCAGCAGAATAAATGATAAGCCATGCAAGACTCTTGAATACTGGCAACAGTCCATTTGCTATCTAAAGTTGACAAGAGTGGAATGATTAAAGGTAGAACACAAAGTACAAAGGAGCAAAGCAGTGAAATGCCAAAAACTATGAGAAATATCAAAATCTTCTGTCTGCTTTCTAAAAACACACGCAAGGTAGGGCCAATTATAGGGGGGAGCACAATACAATAGTCAGAATAAAGAAAAGCAAAGAATAATGTAATAAAAGTTTGTCATCTAAAGTAAACAAGGATTAATGATTATAGGGGGATAATAGATAAAGAAATGTGCTTTCTTTCTTCTCCAGCAGCAGCATACTGATGATAAAAAAAAAACCAATATTAAATTAAAGAGTGTTAAAAATGCAGGTAAAACTGACAATAACTTTGTATAATGTTAACATTTACCCCTCCGGTGGAATTGAAGAGTCACATAGTGTGGGGGAGGAATGATCTCCTTAGTTTGTCAGTGGAGCAGGACGGTGACAGCAGTCTGTCGCTGAAGCTGCTCCTCCGTCTGGAGATGATCCTGTTCAGTGGATGCAGTGGATTCTCCATGATTGACAGGAGCCTGCTCAGCACCCGTCGCTCTGCCACAGATGTCAAACTGTCCAGCTCCGTGCCTACAATAGACCCTGCTTTCCTCACAAGTTTGTCCAGGCGTGAGGCATCACTCTTCTTTATGCTGCCTCCCAAGCACACCACCAGTAAAAGAGGGCACTCACCACAACCGTCTGATAGAACATCTGCAGCATCTTATTACAGATACTGAAGTACGCCAGCCTTCTAAGGAAGTATAGTCGGCTCTGTCCTCTCTTGCACAGAGCATCAGTATTGACAGTCCAGTCCAATTTATCATCCAGCTGCACTCCCAGGTATTTATAGGTCTGCACCCTCTGCACAGTCGCCTCTGATGATCACGGGGTCCATGAGGGGCCTGGGTCTCCTAGAATCCACCACCAGCTCCTTGGTTTTGCTGGTGTTCAGGTGTAAATGGTTTGAGTCGCACCAAGGGACAAATAAACCTATCAAACTACTTGGCTTCTACACTCTCAGAAATCGATGGATGGATTTTTTTAAAACCTATCATACAGCACCTTTCATATTTATGTGTTTATTTCTTATTTTTGACACCACTCAGCACATATTTTTGCTGTGTTGCTGTGTATTATGCTGGGTGTGGCTATGTGTATAGTTGGGTGTGGCAGTGTGCACCGTGTGGGTGTGGCTACGTGGATATTGGTATGTGGCTGTGTGCAAGGTGTGGGTGTGGCTTTGTGCATTTTGGGGTGTGACTATGTGTATGGGGGTGTGGCTGTACATTTTGGGGGTGTGAACTATGTGTTGTAGATGTGGCTATGTGCACGTGACATCACTGTGTCTATCATTATCAGGCCAAGCCACATGCACTTAAGTGCCTGAACAGCATTTTGTTTAGCTTGGACAATCCAATTGTTCTGCTTGGTGTTTTTTTTTTCATGTTCTTTTCCAGACTAGCCTTCTCCCAGTTTGCAAGCTGTTTTTGCCTGGTGTTTGTCATTATGTCAATGGCCCCTGCTTGTCCAGACTCTTCTTTTTCTTAATCCTTTTTATCTTTCTCTGCCTCTTTACTATGGCCCTTCAAATTTATGAGAAGATTCCACACAATCTTAGCTTGCTTGAAGGCCGGCGTTCCCTTCACAATACAGCACCTTCCCTGTCTAATGCCCCCCATGTTTGTTCTCTGCTGCTCCCTGCCAGTAATTCTTTGCCCAAGCAACCCCCATACTTCTGTTAAAGAACTGGTTCAAGGGTTATTAATGGTCTATCTGCAGTACTTCAGGGATTAAGGACGCCTAATGCTTGTGCTGCCCTCCAGAGACCTCTTAAGTAACAGCAGCCCTTAACACCTGACTTTGAGGTTAAAAAGCAAGTGGCATTTTCTGCTGTCATCTACTGAACATGGCTGCCTTCTTGTTAGACCTTTCTTACATTTGTTGCCCTCCAGGTGTATATATAATGACAAAACTGGCACCTACCTGTCTACACTGGCATGGCCTCAGAGTGGCCGTGATGTGAGTCACCACTTTAAATTCTGAGGTCATAGCTCTCGTCTGGCAAAGAGTCGACTGCTCACTGCTTCCCCTAGTGGCAGGGATGAGTCTCAGATTTTACCAGCAAATTGGGACAATGCCTGCAGAGCTGCGAACCAGACGGTGACACTGGGGCAAGAGTTACTGAGAATAAACTCTCCTACATTCTGCAGTATGCTGGCATTCTTAGTAAAACATTGTTTCTGGTGAGGAAAACGGACTGTGAACGATGTGGAATGAGCCTTCTGCCATTCCTGGGGAGGAATCTGCATAATGCGACTTTGTGTATCGGGATAAAAATGTTTCAGGTAAGATGTGTGCTGTTTATCATTCTACCTCAGTAATGACCTTCCAAGTGGACTGCCAATACGACCTCCTAATAAAATTAATTGCAGATGCAACAGGTTAACAGGGTGATTAAGGCATGCTTTGATACTGCCAATAGGCAATTACGAATAAAGAATGGCCCACGCTTTGTGCCAGAACTCTAAGCATTCCAACAGCAGAGTGTTCACTTATGAAAGGCACAGCCATGTTTCATTCCATGGGCTTGCAGAATCCATTTCAATCGTATTTTGAATGTCCTCAAATTTATTCATTCAGGCAATTGCCTGAACTGACTGACTGAGGCAAAAAAAAAAAACGAACAGTTCCATTTTGTTCCACAGAAGTGTCTCTGCTTTGCTTTGTCACCATCAATGAGCTCAGACTTCGTCACTCTTGGGCTCCCCCTACTGGGAAATGGGTGCGATTGTAACATCAAAATAAACCCACATTTACCCTCTCTCTGCCTAAGGCCAGTCACCTTCAAAATAAGCAGTTGGAAAGGAGGATGAGGGACCACCAGCTCAGAGAGGAGGCAGGAAGGGAAAGAGTTCAGTGGTAGAAATAAGATAAATGGGGAGGAACAATGTATCATTCTTGATGTTGAGTGAGTTGGCCTTTCTCAAATACAGCAGTCCATCACTTATTGTTCATTGATACATCTGGTCCACCCATCTGTTCATCCGTCCATCTATTTCCATTACCCATCCATCTGGCTAGTGTGAGCCATGATTAATCCATCCACCCACACTTCAGTCCATTCTTCATGATATTATGTTCATCATCCATCTCCTGTATCCTGGGTATCCTGTGTTAGTTTAAGGTTAGCCTTCATGAAATATTGTCTCTATTCATTCATCCATCAATTCACCTGTTGTTCTCTGCTCCCATCAGTACATTCGTCTGTCCATCTATTGATGTATTCCTCTAACCATCAGCATATCGATTCATCCTTCAATTGCTGGGTTCATTTGTCCATCCTTTCATCCATCAGTTCATTTGTTCTTTTATTCATCTGTCTGCTATGAAGTTGATCCATCTATTCATATAGCTCACCTTTACATTCATTCATCTGTCCATTTTTCTTTTAACCTGTCAATCAATCCGTGAATTCTTCCATCCATTCAACTACTTTACCCATCTGTGTTAGTGCTGGTTATCCTGTTACATATTACGTCTGTTCATTCATCTATCCTTCCATCGTTCATCAATTGCTCTGTCCGTCCATTGTTTTCATCTATCTATCCATGAATCTATATTTACATTTATTCAACCATTAAGTTTGTCTGTCCATCCAATTTCCTCCTCTGTCCTTCCACCCATTGTGCCATCCATTCATTCACCCATTGTTCTGTTTTTTTTCTGTCAGGCAGCCCATGAATCCATTTATCCTTCACCTATTTATCTCCTTAATCCATCTATGCTTGTTAATATTGCATCTATCCCTTCATCGATTCACCCATCCATCAATTCATTTATTGTTCTCTCCATCCATCCATAGTTTTTTCACCTGTTAATTCATTCATCCCTCCTAATGTATGCTTTTTGTTTCTTGTCTGCTTGTTCCTCTTCTTAAGCATTTCTAGCATTTAATTGTATTTTTAGTTTACACTAAAAGCAGCATTCAGCATTTCACAGCTAAATAATCGGAATCTCTGGGCCGTTTGTCTGCTTCTCTGGCTTTAGTCTGTTCTGGTCTTCTGGTCTGGTGTTTTACTTGCTCTCAGCCAACAGGTGGCACTGTCATTCAAACTGCAATAAAAAGAACCCTAAAGGTTACCCCTAGGATCAAAATTTTCAGTCGGGACATAGTGTACAGTCTATATATATATATATATATATATATATATATATATATATATATATATATATATATACACTCACCTAAATATAAGTATTTCACAATCTGCTCAGTTACTGGGATTTTTACAAAGAATGGTGTGAAAAGAGAAAAACATCCAGTATGCGGCAGTCCTGTGGGCGAAAATGCCTTGTTGATGCTAGAGGTCAGAGGAGAATGAATGGGCCGACTGATTCAAGCTGATAGAAGAGCAACTTTGACTGAAATAACCGTTACCGTTACAACCCAGGTATGCAGCAAAGCTTTTGTGAAGCCACAACACGCACAACCTTGAAGCAGATGGGCTACAACAGCAGAAGACCCCACCGGGTACCACTCATCTCCACTACAAATAGGAAAAAGAGGCTACAATTTGTACGAGCTCACCAAAATTGGACAGTTGAAGACTGGAAAAATGTTGCCTGGTCTGATGAGTCTCGATTTCTGTTGAGACATTCAAATGGTAGAGTCAGAATTTGGTGTAAACAGAATGAGAACATGGATCCATCATGCCTTGTTACCACTGTGCAGGCAGGTGGTGGTGGTGTAATGGTGTGGGGGATGTTTTCTTGGCACACTTTAGGCCCCTTAGTGCCAATTGGGCATCATTTAAATGCCACGGGCTACCTGAGCATTGTTTCTGACCATGTCCATCCCTTCATTACCACCATGTACCCATCCTTTGATGGCTACTTCCAGCAGGATAATGCACCATGTCACAAAGCTCGAATCATTTCAAATTGGTTTCTTGAACATGACAATGAGTTCACTGTTCTAAAATGGCCCCCACAGCTACCAGATCTCAACCCAAAAGAGCATCTTTGGGATGTGGTGGAACGGGAGCTTTGTGCCCTGGATGTGCATCCCACAAATCTCCATCAACTGCAAGATGCTATCCTATCAATATGGGCCAACATTTCTAAAGAATGCTTTCAGCACCTTGTTGAATCAATGCCACATAGAATTAAGGCAGTTCTGAAGGTGAAAGGGGGTCAAACACCTTACTAGTATGGTGTTCCTAATAATCCTTTAGGTGAGTGTATAAATATATATATATATATATATATATATATATATATATATATATATATATACTGTATATATGGATTCCAGAGGGCACAATGGGAGATGGAGTTCGGTTTCAAAGCCCTGCTGGGTGCCGTGGGTGCCATCGTGGGACGCTGCAGGGAGACACTGGGATTTTTGTTTTCCCTGTAGCCCTGGGAGTACTCCCAAGTCACGGGAACGGAAGAACAGAAGTATTTCCGGGCTGAAGAAAAAATATAAGTCTTCATCTGACCCAGAAGTGCTATTGAATCACATGGACACAAGGACAGGAGCACTTCTGGGTCAAGGACTATTTAAAGGACTATGAAAAACCCAGCAAGCTGAGCCGGAGTTGGGAGGCATAGTGACGGAGCTGCTGGGAGGAGAGGAGGAATATTATTATTGTTATTATTATCGTTTATTGATTGGCTTATGGTGGTGATTGTGGTGCACTGTGTCACAATTGCAAAAAGAGAAGAAATTAAAAATATTTCTAGTGCTTTTACCTGGTGTCTGGACGTTTCATCTGTGGGGTTTGAGGAGTGACAGCACCCTCTAGTGTGTCACTATATATATATATATATATATATATATATATAATATATATATATATAGTGACATTAGAGGGCGCTGTTGCCCTGTGAAACCCACAGACAACACGTCCTTATTCTTCCTGACTGATCCTTCTCTAGTTTCACATTTTTCTAGCGTCAAATAACCCCACACTATAATCCCCCTCCACCAAACTTTACACTTGGCACAATGGAGTCAGACAAGTACGGTTCTAATAGCAACCGCCAAACCCAGACTCATCCATCAGTTTGCCAGGCAGAGAATCATGTTTCATCACTCCAGAAGACACGTCTGCGCTGCTGTAGAGTCCAGCGGTGGTGGGCTTTACACCACTGCATCCGATGCTTTGCATTGCACTTGGTGATGTCAGGCTTGAATGCAGCTGCTTGGCCAATGAAACCCATTCCATGACGCTTTCTAGGCTGCACTGTTCTTGAGCTAATCTGGAGGCCACATGAAGTTTGGGGGTCTGTTGCTATTGACTCTGAAGAAAGCTGTCAAGTTCTGCACACTGTGTGCCACAACATGCGTGGTCCCCACTCTGTGATTTTACATGGCCTACCACTTCATGGCTGACTTCCTCTTGTTCCCAATTGCTTCTACTTTGTTATAATACTACTAACAGTTGACCGTGGAATATTTAGTAGCGAGGAAATTTCATGAATGGACTTACTGCACAGGTGGCATCCTATGACAGTACCACGCTTGAATTCACCAAGCTCCTGAGAGCGACCCATTCTTTCACAAATGTTTGTAGAAACCATCTGCATGCCGAGGTGCTTGAGGTTTTACACTTGTGACCATGGAAGTGTTTGGAACACTTGAATTCAATGATTTGGTGGGGTGACTTTTGGCAATATAGTGAGATATACATATATACAGCTTAATGTAAGAAAAACAACAAAACCAAGAAAAAGGTTTGGGGTATTCGTCCCATATGCTTTCAGAAAAAAGCTTAAATGTGAGCAAGTCAGAGTAATCTTACCAGACTGAGTCCACAACTGAACTGATAATAACAGATTATATGGCAGAATTATAGAGGGTATCCAGGAAGGTTCCATGCTTTGAGAACTGGAGTTGGAAGTGATGTCTGAAATGTGCATTGCCGACCTCTAGTCTGGCATACAGGTACATTTTGTTAAGGCCATCAACTATCGACTGCCCACCATACGCATGTGTGTGACAGTATATATATTGTACAAGGTGCTATAAAGGCGCCCAACCTGACACAGACTGGACACGGAGGCACACGTAAAATAAAACAATCATTTATTTTTCTTCAGCTGGAGGGCATCTTCCCCATGTGCCCCAGCCACAGCACAGTCCCAAACCGCTAAATAAGCACCAACACACTCTTCTTTTCCACCCCCACTCCTCCGTCAAGCTTCATCCTCCTCCTCCTCCCGACTCGGCCCTTTTATAGTCCACCCGGAAGTGCTCCCAGGTGGGGTGGTTAATTGCCGAGTTCCAGCTACACTTCCGGGTGTGATGAATATGCTGCCCATACGGGCTCAGGAGTCCCAGCTGCAGCACCCCCTGGCGGCGCCTGCGGAACCCAACAGGGCTGCACCCAACTCCGACTTCCATGGAGCCCTGCGGGAAGCTGAGGCACCGCTCCAACCCAGGGGGGGCGGCCATCTAGCATCCAGGGGAGGTATTGCACAGTCCATGGCTGCTCCCCCTGAACATATATATTGAAGGGACGTGGATCCCGGCCATCTATATACAGTATATATATCTGAATTATATCAAAAAAATGTTGCGATGAGACAAGACTTTTTTGAAGTGATTTTTTCAAGTCCTGCAAGACTTTGGCCTTCAGATTTTTTCAAGTCACTCCCTCCACTCAACCTTATTCAACCACACACACAGTTCTCTCACCTCTCAATCGTGTGAATACTTTTGTCAGACACACTTCTTGCTCTCTCAGGTCTTATAAATTATAATGTTTTCCTCACTTTAAGTTCCCAATTAAAGAACACATATTATGTCCAAATCTTATTGAAGAATTTCATCATTAATGGTTAACAGCAGAAAAAATAAGTACACGGGCAATCCTAGCACCGAGAAACGATGAAGTCAAATAAATTAATGCCAAAAATTGTGATCGGTTACACGGCAAATTGGTTAAATGCGTATCAATAGACTATGCTAAAACAGTTAGTGGTGATGGTGCAGAAGATGAAAACATCAACTTACAATATCACGAAGAATATCTACAACCGTTACCACTGTCCGATCTTCCACCACACGAATTACTGTAGAAAGAAGGATGTATCCAAGAAAGGTAATGTAGTACATCGTCCAGGAATAACATTAGACAACAAAGGAGATCTTGATATGCCATTCGTATTAAAACTTTCACAGTTTCCTGTTAGAATAGCTTTTGCAAAGACAATTAACAAATCTCAGAGCCAAACATTCAAAAAAGTAATTTGATTTAATAAAGAGAAAGAAATGTAAAAATGTAAGTTTAAAAAGTATTTGTGTGTTAATTTCAAAACCAAAATCAGAACAAAATCATTTTACTCAGAGAATAACTCTAACGCAACATGAAACATAATTTACTTTCAAATTATTACGTTTTACTGTTTTTTACTATGGTTAATTACTTGCTGTAATGTAAAATAGTTAGTTCTATTAAGCATATGTAACAATTTCCATGAAAATTAAAATCTGTTTAAATTGTACATCTGCATCCCCATATGTGAGTGGCAGAACCGCAAAGAGGCTATCGCGTAGCACAGGCCTGGGGGTTGGCGAGCAAAGCAAGCAGGGTGCAAAGCCCCCTAGTATCTATATATAATATAGATGTAGATATATATATAAAATAGATACATATAGTATAGATATAAATATATATATAAAAGATATATACTGTATAGTATAGATATATACAGTATATATTATTTATACAGTATATATATATATATATATATATATATATATATATATATATATATATATATATATATATATATATATATATAAACACTCAAACACTCAGATTTTGGGCATATCTGACAGACTAAAATTGTGCCTATTGTCAGTTAGATTCTTCCTTCTGCCCTGTGCTGCCAGGATAGGCCAACTCCCTATGGCTCTTAACAGAATTAATTAGTTATAAAATAGATACTTAAATCCTGCCTTCATGCCATAATCCCGACTGCTACAACAATAATAAACTCATCCCTTGACACTGGCTCTGTGCCGCTCACTTTTAAAATCTCTTCTGTAACCCCAATGTTAAAAAAGTCTGGTCTTGATGCTGACAATCTTAACAATTTTCGGCCTATTTCCCATTTTCCTTTCTTGTCAAAAGTTCTTGAGCGTGTTGTAGCCTCCCAGCTCACCAATTACTTAACCACTAATAATTTGATGGAACCCTTTCAATCTGGTTTCAGGGCACAGCGCCGATGTGAAACTGCTTTGCTATGGGTAACCAATGATTTGCTTATGGCAGCAGACTCTCGACAAACCAGCATATTAATTCTGTTAGACCTCAGTGCAGCATTTGACACTACTACTGTCCAGAATGGAGAACATGCTGGGTATCTCTGGCACTGCCCTCCACTGGTTCAAGACCTATCTGACTGATTGGCAAGAGCTTGTTAGTCTTGGCAACAGCAGATCCAGCTCGGCGCCAGTCACAAAAGGAGTTCCACAGGGCTCTGTCCTTGGCCCTCTTCTCTTCTGTATTTATAAGCTTCCGCTTGGCCATATTATTAGTAGCTATGGACTGGGTTATCATTTTTATGCAGATGATACTTAACTCTATTTCAATGTTAAAAGTGGAACTTCATCAGAGCTTTCTCAGCTCACAACCTTGTCGTATAGCGGGTCCACAGCGCTCTCAGTAAGGGCCAGTTTTTAAATACATAATCACCGCACGCGAGGCGGCTTCGTGAGGCGTAGTGGTTGTAGCAAGCCGTGGGCCGATCTGCGGTGTGGGCGTTTCTCACCGAGTGTACAGGTGAGGAACTGCCCACATCGTGATTGTTCCCGTGGCTAATGTGCTGCAGCTGCTATGGCCCCTCGCTATATAAAAAGAAGCGCGAGTCGAAGAGAGGAGAAGAAAAAAAGAAAAAGAAAGATGGAGGTTGCAGAGAAGAAGGCAGGAAGAAAGGGTGAGAAAGCCGGTTGAAAGAAAGAAGGAGAGCGAGCAAGCGCAGGCTCACTCTGTATACGAACAGCTGGGAGAGGCGAGCCCAAGTGAGGTGATGGTAGTGGTCGCTCCTGCTGAGCGATTGTTTGGAGCAGGAGTGACTGAGAGAAGGTTGGCTCGCCGCAGCAAAGACAGGCAGAGGGAGTCGAAGATTGGGAAGAGAAGCCCCAGTGTGAGCATCCTGGTTTCTGGGGAGCCCAAGTCTCGGTCTAGGTGAGCTGAACCGGAGCCAGGAATCAGAAGGCCACCAGATCAGTTGAGTAGGAGAAGGTCAGCTGCAGGTATGGCGACTCTCCTGTTGCAAAGCCCAATGGGAGAAGCAGGGGAGCTGCCAGGTAAAAAGACACCGGACTTTGTGTTTTTAAAGGATTGCTTCCAGCGTTGTTTTAACCTCGTTTTAAAGGATTGTTTTTTCTATTTATTGATTTTACCTCCACGTTATTTTTATGGATTATTTATTGAACTTTATGAAAGCACTGTACTTTATTTTGAACACCTGTTTTGTTTGGATTTCATTTTAATAAGAGCACTTTTTCACCATTTTTTTACCATCCCCTTGCTTAATTGTTGCCTTCACACTGACTAGCTCATCGGTGACATTACCGACGGTGTTGGGTTCAAGGGCTTCCAAGCAATGATGGGAGCATGGAGCCGAACCCACGTCGTCACAAACCTGCCTTAGTGAAATTAAAACCTGGATGGAGTAGAACTCTTTAAAATTAAATTGCAGCAAAACTGAACTCCTGCAAACTGGGACTGAATTGCAACTTAATAAAATGAGCTCCTTCCCAGTCCATCTTGGCAGTGATCTCATCAGACCTGCCTCTACTGCAAAGAATCTTGGTGTCATTTTTGATTCCTCCCTTTTTATTCCGCCCACATAAATCACATTAAGAAACTTTCTTACTTTCACCTCCGTAACATATCCCGTGTTCGTTGATTCCTCTCCTTTTCTAATGCTGAGAAACTTGTCCATACTTTTATCACATCCTGCATTGATTATTGTAACTCTCTGCTGGCAGGTGTCCTGTTTAATCTTATATCACAGCTCCAGCTTATTCAAAACTCAGCTGCAAGAGTCCTAACACAGACCAGCAGCAGTGAGCACATCACACCCATCCTGCTCCGTCTTCACTGGCTCCCTGTGCCTTACAGAATCGAATATAAAATCCTACTAATAACCTACAAAGCCTTAAATAACCTCGTGCCAAACTACATCAGTGACCTTCTCCATCACTATGTGCCTACCCGCTCACTAAGGTCCTCTGATTCTGGTAATCTTGTTGTGCCCCACACTAATCTACACTCCATGGGTGACAGCAGGGCCTTCAGCTGTATGGCGCCCAGACTCTGGAATGACCTACCGAAATAAATCAGGTCAGCTGACTCCATGAATTATTATAAAAAACGACTCAAAACTCATCTGTTCAGGAAGGCTGTTAGCTCTACTTGACTTCATTCCCCTTCTCTCAGTTTACCTCTCTGTCAAGATGCTCATGTAACCTGTGTGTGTGTGTGTGTGTGTGCGAGACCATCAGTTATGTTGTCTGTTAGGCTTTTCTCTGAATTTACTGTCGTAATCTTCTTTATTTATTTGGTTTGTACAATTCTACAGTATATACTGTATACCCAGCTGTTCATTCTTATATTCTGTAAGTGCCTTGAGCATGGGAAAGGAGCTATATAAATAAAATGTATTATTATTATTATTATTAGATGGGTGGCTTTTCTTACTTGTTTGCATTTCATGGCACACAGAGTTAAGAACCAGGCTATTTACAGCCTTGCTACCCCCAAAAAAAACAAAGGAAAGAAATAATTTAAAAGGAATTGAACTTCCGTCATCACTACGTAATAATTACAATACAAGCCTTTTTCTATTATAAAAATACAATATATATTCTTTAAGTGTTTTCATGCAACAAGACAATGGAGGCGCTGAAAATAAATACATGAAAATACCAGGAATGAAAGGCAACAATTACTACAGACCTGAAAATTGCTTCAATTTTAAGAGGCATGCGTGGAGCCTGGCCCTGAAATTGCCTCTGATAAACTGCTGCACTGGCGTCAAATTGGCCGCTCTTCCGAGGCGCTCGGATTTCTCAGCTAACGTGTCATTTTTAATCACTCTGACTGCAAACAGGCCAGCATAGGCCGTGTAACCCAGTCCCAACCTGGACAAGCAGAAGCAGCCACTCGAGATGCTCCCAGAAGTTGATGGCCCACCAGAGCTAACAGGCTGACGGCTTTGGGGAGGAGTGGTTGTCAGCTCGGGGGCACTGGAGTGGTTCAGACAGCTTGTGTCTCGTTGGTGGCTCACATGGCAATCGAGGAGGGTCAAGTAGGCTGTGCTGGTGTCATTCAGAGACATGTGGCATGAAGCAGTGGACAGTACAGGCATGAGGAGCCCTTCACAGATGAGCAGACATTTGTGTGGTATGTGAAAGGGGGCAGCTATCCGCAAGAGTAATGTCCATTTCAGCTCTGATAGCCCTGGACATAAAGGAGTAACCAACCCATGTTCCTTCTGGAGCCACATCTTACAGTTTTAGTGTATTGCTTTAATTCAATTCACATATCAGAATGTTAGTGCAGTTGTGAAATAAGCACCACAATCCCCTCCTCACATTAGCATTTCTCTTTGTGTTTGTACAAACGGTCATTGTCTCTACACACATTTCACTACTAAAGACGTTTTGTCGTTGTGTTGATGCACTCCTGATCTGACTCTGACGACTCATGAAACAGTTTGTACGTCCGTCAGTCAGTCAGAATTACAGACCTTTCACTCACCTTGACACTGTCCCGCATTGCATTAGTGTTTCCAATCCAATCTCTTCCACCTTTCTTCAGATACGTATGACAGAGCAAGGCCAGTCCCACACTGTCAGCGGTTGGAGTATAAATGGCCTTCAATTCAAAACAAATGCACCAATGTACCCTCAGAAGAGGTTCAGCTGAAACAAACAGAATCACACATCCTCAGTCTTGGTGCACATCATGGCCATGCAGCACAGTGTGTTTACAATTGCTTTGGCAGATTTCATGAAAGATTCTTCACGTTCTAACTACTTTACATGTCAGTGAATTTTACACAACAGTCAATCAACAAAAAGCCAACACTCGTACAAAACATTTAAATTGTATTACAACATAAGTTGTATTTGATGACCTTGACCTGCTCTGCCTCTTCTTCTGCCTTGTTGTCTTCCCCTCACGCCAGCCCCACCACCCATTCTTATTCCCCTTTCTCTTCTTCCTCTTCCATGAGTAGAGACTGTTGTTCCCATCCAGAATTTTCCTGCACCGGTTCTTGCATTGTAACAGCTTGGTTAGAGTCCTACTGCAGACTGTGAAGATTTTAGAGTGCCGCGCATGAAGTCCACCTGTGAAGCTGATTGGACGTCTGTATTATTGTGATATTTCCCTCTGCTTACCCTTTACCTAGGGGTAAGTGTACTTGTTAAGTTCGTTACCGGGTTTTCTACTGTCGCACTTTAAGATTAACACACACATACATAGATGTGCGTATACACACAGACCCTAACCACAAAAGTACCGTATGAAAGACGTATACTCATGCACGTTATTCCCTAGCACTTTAACCCACACAAGTACCGTATGAATAACATTTGCGCAGTCCGCTTTCCTTAGTACTCCAGGATTCTTACTTATCATAGGCATCAACAATGTGTGATGTGTTAGATATACTTCAGACCTAAATATTACCTTTGGTCTAAAAGAATATATTCAGACATACAAAGCCTCAACATCCCTGGCTATAGGCCATTTATCAACCAGTGAATGTTTTACTTTAACACACTGTTCATTAATGGACAGAGCTCTTCGTCCACAGCTCGATAAACCTTGCAGATCGGGTCATATGGCACTTCCTCACTGCACCAGGTGCTCAAAGAAATCTACCTTATTACTTCAATCACTCTAGATATGAAGACAAAGTATAGAAAGTTAAAAGCAGCATGGTATTTATTACATGAATAACAATACTAGTAGAGAAAAGCATAAAAGAAAATGTGGATAGCAAAGTCTGGATGTATATAGTCTTTAGGAAAAGCTTATGAAAAGATGACAAGGATGAATGTCGCAGGCAGCTTGTGATCTAGCATTCGTACTTGTTCATTAGATGCTTTGCTGACGATGGAAATGATCACACGTTGATTTCACTCTGTTCTTTTCTGATGTTGCTCTGTTCTCTTCTCCTGACATTGTTCTTCAGCTGAGGCATATCTCTCTATTATAAAAGAAAATCTTGAGATGAGACTATTGCCAAGAGATTTTTTTCCTCTTGGCCATTTCTGGTTAATGGCCCATGCTTACGGTCCTCTCACCTCTCATTCATGTAAATGCTTTTGGCAGACACAGTTCCTGCACTCTCAGCTCTTATAAATGTTTACGTTTTCCTCACTTTAAGTTCTCAATAAAAAAAAGACTTATTATGTCCAAATCCTATTGAAGAATTTCATCCCAAAGGGTTATCAACAGAAAAAAACAGTACACGGGCAATCCTAGCACCAAGAAACGATGAAGTCAAACGGATTAATGCAAAAATTGTCGACGTTACACAGCAATGACATGTAAAATTTTAACAAGTGACAAGAAAGTTAATGTAGTATCTCTCCCACGGATAACATTAGACACCAAAGGAGATCTGGATATGCTATTTGTATTAAAACATTTACAGTTTCCCGTTAGAATAGTTTTTGCACATGACAATTAACAAATCATAGGGACAAACATTTGAAAAAGTCGGTTTATTTATTAGAGAGAAAAAAACGATATTCACTCACGGGCAGTTATATGTTGCGTTGTCATAATGTAAGTGGAATCCAAATTCAATACGATATTGACTAAAAGTTAATTCAAAAAATAGTTTTACTGAAGTTTTACAGTAAAAGTGCACGTTTAAAAAGTATTTGCGTGTTCATTTCAAAGCCATACAGAATGAAAATGTATAACGCAACGAATACCTCTTATGCAACATGAAACATCATTTTCTTTCAGTTTATTATATTTTACTATTTTTTACTATGGTTAATTACTCGCTGTAATGTAAAATAGTTAGGTCTATTATGCATATGCAACAATTCACAGGAAAATAGCAATCTGTTTAACTTGTACATCTGTTTCCCCATGCGTGAGCGGCAGAGCCGCAAAGTGGCTAGCGTGTAGCGCCTGCCCGGGGATTGATGAGTGAAGCGAGCAGAGGGCAGAGCCCCCTAGTTTATTATAAAATTCTACTGTAGGCTTTTGAAAGATGTGATTATTAGATATTCCGATTGGCTGGCTGTCAATATAAGGGATGAATTTTGCTCAGATTCTTTAATCTTGAGTATGTCTGGTTTTTCCCAAACAATAAAACTTTTGATGTTGCTTAAAACCTACTGGCATGTCTTCCTTTCCCAGGCTGTAAACCAATTTAGCAACCTGTTGTCCCATATGTCCAGGTTATAAACTAATCGATAGAATTAGACACCAGCATGTCTTCCTTTCTTTGTTGGAACAGCTGGTTTAAAAGTGAAGTACAATTGGGAAATGGGTATGCTTTGATGTGTCCTGAATTTAGTTCATCTGTGGGTGTCTTGAACAAAATATAATGAAAATACAGAACATAACTTACAGATTTTGTACCCCACAACAACGTCCACCCCAATTGGCTGAGCCATGATAAGACACACCCCCTTCAGAACTGGAGTTCATCATTTACTGTGACGAATGTTGCAATATCAGTCATCCCAGAAACAATACCACGTCACTGCAATGTCTCATATATTTTTGTGACTTATTACGAAAGTGGCTTAAACAATGATTGTGTACATACAAAGTTTTGCTGGTGAGACCAATTCACTGGAAACCTAACCGGATCCGTTTTGATCAACAAGACTTGAGCAACTGAGAGTTATGATGATAATTGTTCCATACCATTTTCACATACTAACTAAACATAGAGAAATTTGTAGGAGACAATGAGAAATAACATTCTGTTATACGTAAGTGACGGAATGGTGTGGAAGTAAGATGAACTGTTTTGCAAACATTGATTGTCAATTGAGACATGTGCCAAAGCAATTGTACAAAACTGTAATTACACACAAGCATATGTGGATGCTCAAGTTTCCGACAGTGAATTGTGTTGTAAATGGAGTCGGAAGCAGGTTTCATGCAGATGTGCTGCCAAACATGGGGTCGTTCACAATGTGGTAGCACTGCAACACTGACCGGCTACCTTCACTTCTTGGATGGGCTCTACAATGCCTTCAATTACAGAGAATGAAAGGGGGGAGAGGTATGTGGTGATTTGGGCCAGTGTCAGTTTTCACCACTCCAACTGTGTGAGGGAATGGTTTGACACCCACCAACACATGATAATGGCATTCCTGTCACTTTATTCACTATTTGTCAACCCATTTGAGGAATTTGTCTCTGTTTGGAGATGTAAGGTGTATGATTACCAGCACCATAATCAGACATCCTTACTGGAGGCGGTGAATACTGGTAAGCCGGGCCAGGGTGCAGTATGCCATAAGATTATCTCAGAAGGGAAGACATCAGGAGTGATGTGGACACAATGATTTGGCATAATGGAAATGAGAGACTTGATGCCCCTTCAGGAATTTCAGATTTTGCACTTTATAGTAATTTTTGATTTATACAGGCATGTGCATATATAGTTACACTTACTGGCCACTTTGTTAGGTACTCTTATTCAACTGCTTGTTAACACAAATATCAAATCGGGCAATCACATGGCAACAACTCAATGAATTTCAGCATGTAGACATTGTCAAGACCACCTGCTGAAGTTCAAACCGAACTTCAGAATGGGGAAGAAAACTGATTTAGGTGACTTTGAACGAGGCATTGGTTGTTGGTGCCAGATAGGCTGGTCTGAGTATTTCAGGAACTACTGATCTTCTGGGATTTTCACTCATAACCATCCGTAGGGAAAGGGAAAATATCAATTGAGTGGCAGTTCTCTGGGCGAAAATGTCTTGTTGATGCCAGAGGTCAGAGAAGAATGGCCAGGCTGGTTTGAGCTGATAGAAAGGCCATAGTAACTCAAATAACCACTTGTTGCAACCAAGGTATGCAGAAGAGCATCTCTGAATGCACAACATGTCGAACCTTGAAGCAGGTGGGCTACAGCAGAAGGAGACCATTCTGGGTGCCTCTCCAGTCCACTAAGAACAGGCAAGTGAGGCTACAATCCATACGGCTCACCAAACTTGGACAACAGAAGATTGGAAAGACGGTGCTGGGTTTGATGAGTTTCGACTTGTGTTGAGACATTCAGATGGTAGTGCAAGAATTTGGTGTCAACAACATGAAAGCGTGGATCCATCCTGCCTTCTATCAACAGATCAGGCTGGTGGTGGTGGTGTAACTGTGTAGGGGATATTTTCTTGGCACTCTTCTGACCCCTTAGTACCAATTGAGCATTGTTTAAATACCACAGCCTACCTGAGTATTGAAGCTGACCATGTACATCCCTTTATGACTGTCAGTGTCCCATCTTCTGATGGCTCCTACCAGCAGGATAACACGTCATGTCACAAATCTCAGATCATCTCAAACTGGTTTCTTGAACATGACAATGAGTTCACTGGACTCAAATGGCCCCCACAGTCACCAGATCTCAATCCAATAGAGCACCTTTAGGATGTGGTGGAATGGCAGATTCACACTATGACGGTGCAGCTGACCACTCTGGAGGAACTGTGTGATGCTGTCATGTCAATATGGACCAGAATCCCTGAGGAATGTTACCCACACCTTGTTGAATCTGTGCCACCAAGCATTAGGGCAGTTCTGAAGGCAAAAGGAGGTCCGGCCCGAGACTAGCAGGGTGTGCCTAATAAAGTGGCCTGTGCCTTTTTTCTTGATGCGTAGTTCCAATAGCTTTTTTCTGTTAGAGCAATTATATCGTGTACTGTAAATTTACAAAGAAATTCTT
This sequence comes from Polypterus senegalus, assembly GCF_016835505.1. Taxonomy (NCBI): domain Eukaryota; kingdom Metazoa; phylum Chordata; class Cladistia; order Polypteriformes; family Polypteridae; genus Polypterus; species Polypterus senegalus. The sequence goes on from NC_053159.1 coordinate 171,425,558, forward strand.
CTCATTTCATTATTATGTCTGAACATTTTTTTTTTACTTTACATTTTTTGCAGAGCTCTTTTTCAGTAAGGTTTCGATTAAAACGTTAAATCATTTCAAACACTGGTGAACGGGTTTTTTCCATTGGTAACATGTTGAAGTGACCGACTGACTTTGCACGTTTCGACACAGATGAACGACCTTTTGATTCCTTTAGTGTCTTTTGCACAGTTGAGTTCATTAATTTTGTGAGAAATGCCTGAACTGTTTTGAGGACTGCATTAAGAGTGGTGAGAATGACGCTTGTGATTGCATCAAACCAAATGAGATAAACTGTCAGATGTATTTGATACCACATCCAGGATGAAAACGATGATCTAACGGTGAGAAAGACGTGTCTGGTGTCCCTTCAGGAGTCGTCCCCACATTGAGCTTAGGGCTGCAGAAAGGGGATCAATGGCTTGGAAATGGATGGATGGCCCAATCAATTCATCAATTGTTCTAATTTATATCGTGCCATTTCAGATAGCTATGCATGGATAAAACAAAGACGCCTTTTAGTAGATAGGAAAACAGTTCTGTTATATCCGATATGGACGTCTAATACATCATTTACATTTTTTATTGTTACTGTCAATCCACCTTTAATTTATAAAGCACCATTTAACAGGGTGAAAAAATATTTGAAGACTTCCCACAGAGATAAAACAAGAACCTGCTTTTTATTACTATTTACTTTTTTGGATGATGCCTTTATTCAAGGTGACTTATACCATGTGAGACACAATTGGTTCCATTTCTTGTAATTGTAAAAAGTATAAATTTATGTCGGTGGCGCAGTGGTAGCGCTGCTGCCTCGCAGTAAGGAGCCCTGGGTTCGTTTCCGGGGTCCTTCCTGAGTGGAGTTTGCATGTTCTCCCTGTGTCTGCGTATATTTTCTCCCACAGTCTAAAGACACGCAGGTTAGGTGCATTGGCAATCCTAAATTGTCTGGGTGTGTGTGTGCCCTGCGGTGGACTGGCGCCCTGCCCGGGGTTTGTTCCTGCCATGCGCCCTGTGTTTTTCTGGGACTGGCTCCAGCAGACCCCCGAGACCCTGTGTTAGAATATAGCGGGTTGGATAATGGATGGATAAATTTGTGTCTTTCATTCAATTTTTGTTCTTTGATTCCTGTTGATTATGTTAAAGTTTCTTTTCTTGATTATATGTCTTTGTTTTTCATTTGGTTTATGTATGTATGTAAGCTGCCTGTGTTATGTTCCACGTGTTTTGTGGGCGGTCTTCACCAAGGGGCGTGGCCACCTACGAATCACTGTCCAGAACTGCTCTCTGCCATTTCAATCCAGATTTTCTCCCACCATTCCTGGCGGTTCATTTCACCTGTGCCTGTTAGTGGTGAGTTTACTTGTGTTTAAGGTGAATCCATCCATCCCTCCATCCATTATCCAACCCACTATATCCTAACTACAGGGTCACGGGGGTCTGCTGGAGCCAATCTCAGCCAACACAGGGTGCAAGGCAGGAAACAAACCCTGGGCAGGGTGCCAGCCCACTGCAGGTTTATTGTGATTTCTGTTCATTATTGGCTCTCTGACATTATACTTTGGTTTGTGGCCTCATTTAGGGACTTATTTGATTTAAATTGCCATCGTGTTTCAGGTAATTCCATTTTGTCTTTGTGCTCCATCAGAGCTTCATTGTGATGTACATAACTTTCAGTGAAGAATAAATCTTGTTATTTTATAAGGATTCCGTGTGTGTCCTTACTACTAGCCAGGGTCCAAGGGTGATTTCTCCTTTTAGTGGGGATTATTAGAGGTGATTAGAAACTCTTTAGTGCTTGGGACTCCTAGTGCATGACATTACCAACTGGAGTGCAGGCAGGTGAAGCGACTTGCTTATAGTCACACATTGCCAATGTGTGTCTGATACGGATGTGAGCAACACTGGAGCACCACAAGGAACAGGCCTGTCTCCTTTTCTCTTCGTTCTCTACATCTCCAACTATAAATACACCAGCAGGCCACGTCACTTGCAGAAATTCTCAGATGATTCTTCACTTATGGAGTGTATTGATAAAAGGGATGAGACACAGGAGAGGAGTCAAGTGGGGAACGTCGTGTCTCTTGGTTAGTCCATCTCCTATTTGTTGTTAAATTTTGTCTTAATTCATTTTCCCGGACCCTATTAGTATAAATTTAAAGGTGATTTGGGGGTTTTCTGCACCAGGGATTTTCACAATGACGTTAGTTTTTCAATTTAGAACTTAGTATTTTGGTGAAGTTATTTTGGATGGTTTCTGCAGCCCGTTATTTTGGAGGTCATGTCTTTTGAGGTTGTGAACTATCAATCACAACACGACAAAATAAAAGTTCTCCGCAAGGTCATATCCATAGCCGAGTTCACAGATTTAAAGCAAAAAACAAGTCCTTGCTATTTACTTTCTTTAACTTTCAAAGCCTGCTAAATGCCTTTGGTTTTAATATTTCCCTCTCTGATTCTGGTCTAGTAAGTTGGTTTTGGTTGCTGTATTCTTCATCTCCTAGTGTAGCTGCGTTTATCCAAAATTACCAAAGTCCTGCAGCTCCAGCTTGTAAATGGGATTCAGCAAAAGCTTGACACATCGAAATGACTCCGCAGACAAAATATCTTCATTTTTACAAGTTTTAGTTAAAATTCAAAGTAAAACAGTTCACGTGAAAAAAGATACAATTGAAATAGCAAAAAAATAGAAAATTTCTTATTTAAGAGAAGTTCTGTTCAAAGCTTAAATCTTGTTACATTTCTAATCGTTACAAAATCACTTCTAAACGTTTCTGAACCATTTCAAAATGGTCAGAAAACTGCATGCCTATCCCATTTCTATATTGTAAATGGGTCTTTTAAGTCCTTGTGCAATGGGACCACCAATTCTAAACAACAACTGACTCAATTATCACACTGTGTCTTAGTTATAGCAAGAAGGTTTGATCTCTTATTAACTTACAAGGGGTAAAAGGCTATACCACTGTCTATAGCTATGACTAAGCAAACATGAATATCAATTTAACTTAACCTTAAACATTACTTTCTAAGATTGGCTCTTATACCTAGTGTTCAGCCTGTTTTTGTACTTTGACTACGTCTGTTCTCCTGGATACCTTATTAAATCCTTCACGTTTTCCTGCAAGGCTCAATACTGGTCCCTTGTCATGTCTTTCTCTTCTGCTTTTATCGATCCAAGAGGTACAGGATGCGTGTCCAGGAAGTCAAATCATATGACATCACCGGTGCGATGATGCATAAGTGAGTGCCACAACGTCCAAGATTTCGGATAACATATACAAAACTGGGTGACACTGTGGTGCAGTGGTAGCGCTGCTGCCTCGCAGTTAGGAGACATGGGTTCGCTTTCCGGGTCCTCCCTGCGTGGAGTTTGCATGTTCTCCCCGTGTCTCCGTGGGTTTCCTCCCACAGTCCAAAGACATGCAGGTTGGGTGCATTGGCGATTCTGAATTGTCCTTGGTGTGTAGGTGTGTGTGTGTGCCCTGTGGTGGGCTGGCGCCCTGCGGGGGTTTGTTTCCTGCCTTGTGCCCTGTGTTGGCTGGGATTGACTCCAGCAGACCCCCCGTGACCCTGTAGTTAGGATATGGCGTGTTGGATAATGGATGCATGGATGGATACTTTCTGGTGTTATTCTGGGTATTTTATAACCGTTGATTGTAACAAATCTCCAACATCAGCCTAGACTTTCACTTTTTGTTAAAGTTTTTTAGTTTATTTTTATAATATTTTGGCTTAGCCTGCCTTTTCACTATGACTCTCCATCTCCTGGGGCCTCATGTATAAACGGTGCGTACGCACAGAAATGTTGCGTAAGAACTTTTCCACGTTCAAATCGCGATGTATAAAACCTACACTTGGTGTAAAGCCACGCACTTTTCCACGGTACCTCATGGCTTGTCGTACCCAAGTTCTCCGCTCGGTTTTGCAGACTGGCGGCACCCAGCATCAAAGCAATGGTACTGTTCTTGTGTGGTTACTCATTATTTTCATGACGCGGCTTTATAAATACACCGAAACTAACCGCATATTGTTTATTAGTGTAATGCATCTGATTGTAATTAACTTGTAACAATATAATGGTCCAGGGAACAGCCATAGTATTCCAAATACCATAACTGCTTTAGCGTTGTTACTCTCACTTCTCCTTCTTCTTCTTCTTCTTTCAGCTCCTCCCGTTAGGAGTTGCCACAGCGGATCATCTTTTTCCATATTACTCTCACTGCACCACTCAGAGTATTTATATCACTGTATCTGAGTGTGAATCACAGCAGCAGCTGATCGGAAAGAGAATTATCTGTATACAGCTTCAAGGACACGCTGTCTCAGCCACTGCAAAACGTTTTAAAGCCTTTCCTGTACGGACCTCGCGGTTCAGAAACAGTTTAATCCCAAGAACTTTAAATGCAGCCAATCAAGTGCTCCTTGTAGAACTGTTTGTACTTATAAGTACAATCACCCCACTGTAAACTTGCACTACAGTTATAATATCTCACAACCTGAGCCACTTTATAAAGCGCGTATTTACATATGATGACGATATCATTTTTAAGGTGAAATGCAGCAAAATATGTTTGTTAAATTATACACATAAAACTTTAACTTCATTTAAATAATCTATATTCTTCACTGGGAGTGTCGTGAAGGATAGAATAATTAAACATGTACTACGAAGATATTTCAATGTTCCTTAAACGTTTTGAAGAATCGGCGCTAAGCTTACAGATGGCTTAACTTCTATTACAGAGCTGATTGTGTGGCGATCGGTTACTTGGGGAAAGAAAAGCAAGGACTCTTGGGGCGGCCACGCCAATATATATTGAATATAAAACAGAAAGAGAAAATAACAACACAGCTAAAAACGCAGTGACAAATTTCGGCAAAAGTTAAATGCTTGTGTCATGAGCATGAGGCGGCTATGCAGTGTCTGCAATGGACGTGGCCATCCACCGTGCATAAGCTACCTTACTGACGGGCGGGCGAAGGAGCCACCGATTCTTCCTCTGCCCAGTGCCACCACAAGCCTAGAGCCGCCCCTGGGGACTACTGCTGCAATAAATTATTTCATCGAAGTGAAAAACATGTTTAATAACGTGCTTTAACTCCTATCATCATGAAAATGACATCACGTATACATCTCAGTATTTTAGTTATTCAGAGAGCTGTAATATCACAAATATAATGGACTCTGTGTCCAGTTGGAGGAAGAGAGCCAGTTTAAGAAGCAAGTAGTGATTCACACACATAGAGCACATACGAGTAGAAGATCAAATACAAAATAAAGCATTAACGTGCTACTTTAATTACGATGTGATTTGAGAAACTGGTTAATTAAACAATTTTAAGATGAAGTTTATGATGTTCTACTTTAATGACAAAATAAATTACGTGATTAAAGTGGAAATGTCGAGATTGAAGTTGACATTTCGTGCTTTTTCCCCACCGTGTGCCTTTTTTCTCTGTACCCTAATAAGCTTTCATATGACACTCAGACAGTGGGCTACAACTCGCCTTTTCACGGCGACTTTGATATGTGACTTCTTTTTTATTTCCGGCACTGTGCGATTTTGTGAACGTGAGCTTTCAAGTTTCTCCAACACGCTATGTCACTCGATCAACTTTATTTTGTTGATTATACCACGGTTTATTTGAACAAATAGTATGTTTTTCCTTTGCCTCCACTTGGTATTCGCTGAAATTCTTATATTTCCCCCGTGCTTTTCACAGAAGGCTGAGTTTAAGGCCGATTTATATTCATTTGCATATTCAAAGAGGCGTAATTCTGGGAGGAGTTGGGGCATTACATAAAGCACGTGCACGAGCATTAGTTTTCACGCTGATCGGGATTTATGTAGCAGAAGAACGTGGAAGTTGGAGTACGCACAGATTCCTGCATCTGGATTTTTCTGTGCGTAAGCACATTTCGGCTTTTGTGCTTACGCCATGTTATAGTGCAAGTTCTACACACGGCGTTATACATGAGGCCCCTGGTCTTGAAATCTTGTGATCCTCAACCTTTAAGTATTTGCAACCCGAGTTTTCATAACAGTTTTGATCGCGACCCCCTAATGTTTTTTTGAAAGGAGCCCACTAAAACCAATTTGTTCTTTTTTAATTAATGATATATCATAGATGCATATTTTATTATACCTACTTAACTTTTATCGACATTTGTCTAACTGCATATATTTATTTTTCCAATATCAGAATGTAGTTTAAGTTAATTTGTTTTGGTTTCAATAGATGTATTTTTCATATTTTCAATTCTTGTTATCTTTGCACCCCCCTTTTTGTTACTTCACACCCCACAGGTTGAGAACCACTGCGTTAACAGACCTTTAGTCAGAATGCAGATACGAGGCAGAGACATCCTCAAAGAAAGTGCCAGAGGTCTGAATGAGCTTTCGCAGAAAGTTCTGTAGCTCAGACTTAGCACAATACAAAGGAGATCCATGGATTGATAAAGATTACAGGGATTGCAGGTTTATGACACCATAAACTCAGTGTGAAATCACCATTGGTGATTTATGGACAGTCCTACAGCAATTTATGAAGTGAATTCTGACTAAGCCAAATTTAAAATCATATGTTTAATTACTTAGCAGGTAGCTTAATTAATAGCCGTCAAACTAAACCCTCCTATTAGCCCACCTTGTGAAAGCCATCTTTGAGCGCACTGGATCAATCTTTTTCCAGTTAATGCTTAGAATTAGTAGAAGTGCACCATAACTAAAGCTGTTTTTTTTTTTTTTTACGTCATGATGGTAACAGCAGCTTAATTTTATTCTTCCTGTTATCCCTTCTGTCCCTTGGGGGTGTTTTAGTATCAAGAGACCTAATGCTGTCATCTCCTCCCAGAGTATACTGTAATTGTTTTATGTCCCATTAAGAAACAGGAAATTCAGCAAATCGTTGACTTATGGCTAAGGGCTAACAAAATTAGCCAGGTGAGGTTTTACAAGCCATTGCTAAAAATGAAGCAGCTGGGGGCCATTTCTAAAAATGTTACGTTCAATTTATCTGTAATGGTTCAGCCCTCCTCATTCACCAGGTCTACAAACTACTTTAAGGAAATGAGCAGCGACATCCATAAAATATATTGTGAACCACTGGGGGTCGCACCCACCCCAACCCCGACACAGACAGGCGTGGGACACAAGTGCAAACACAGGCTTTTAAATTTTTTTTTTTTTCTCCCTTTGTTTGTCTCCACTTCTCCAGCAAGCTTCATCCTCTTCCTCCTGACTTGGCTCCCAGCGTAGTGGCTACTGGCTCTTTTTATAAGGCACCCAGAAGTGCTCCAGGTGCTTTTTTGACCATCTTCTTGAGCAGAAGTGCTGCAACCCAGGGCTCCACAGCAGCTGCAGCACCCGAATGGACCCCAACAGGGCTGCACCAAACTCCAACTCCCATGGAGCCCTGCGGGAGTCCAAGGCACCACTATAACCCAGGGAGGCTGCCACCTAGCACCAGGGGCAGCCTTAGGCATGTGCAAACTGTACACCTGCACAGGGCCGCCAAATCCCAGGGGCCGCCACGCAAATATATATTGAATATAAAACAGAAAGAGAAGATAACGACACAGCTGACGGCTGAAGCGAAGCTAGTGCAAGTGGGCAAGTCGTCTTACAAGTTAATGTTTCACCTAGTTATAATAAAGTGTTAGCGCAATAGTCATAGTGAATATCTGGTCGGATAGGGGACACAAGACATTTGCATACCCATTCTAAGCAAAATGAAGAGATTTCGAGTACACAAATCTGGTTAATCGAAATGAAAGAGAAAGGCGGCTTAGGAGGCTTCATTGCGTCACAGGAAGGAGCAATCCTGAACTTTATCATTAGTTAAACGCTTGTGTCATGAGCACGAGGCGGCTATGCAGTGGCCATCAGCCGTGCACAAGATGCCATATTGACATTGGCAGGCGAAGGGGCCACCGATTCTTTCTCTGCCCAGGGCCACCAGGAGCCCTGCTAGCACTCTGAGTACACTTCCTCCCTCCTGGTCCTTCCAACATAGAGGCGTCCCGGCCGTATGCCACAATAGATGTTATGTTTTTTTTTTACCATAATAATGATCTGACCAAATTAAAATGAAAGAAAATGACACTACTGATGGTATGATATAAACGAAGACTTAACACAGGATAGTTTTTTAACTGTTCTTTCGAATTTGTACATTGGGACATTGTTTTCCACAGGATTGTCTATTGTATGGAAACTTGTTGCCTTTTGTGCTTCTTGGAGCCTCCTTTGATGAACAGAGCTTTTTAAAAAAAGATTTGACATTTGCCCTTTTATGGGCTATCCAGGGTTTGATGGTTTCCCCCTCTAGTGGGCATTTTGGAGTCAATTTTGGACACATTTCTTTTCGTTAGAGGCCTTACAACATTTTGGTGCTTGATGGGGTGTGGAATTGTGTAAGTTGATAAATATTTTGTATGTTTTTATTTGTAGCTTTTTTTTTTTTATTTGCAAAGCAAGGAAATATTAACGTTATATCACTGATAAGAACAGCAATGGTTTGATGTTTAACTACCACCCCAACACTTTAGGATTAAGTTGGAATAGTGAATAATTTTATGACAGGGTCAGAAGAAATGCCTAAAACCAGTCTGGCAAGTGATTCTCTGCAGGACTCTCTCAATCAACTCCCACAGGAAAGCCTGACCACCTAGCTGGCAAGTATCAGCTCAACAAATGGTTTTAGGGGCAGGTGTGAAAGGTACTGTGTGCCCCCTTTAGTCTGAAGTATGGCTGTTTGGGATTGGTTTTGAATCAGAGGCCATCCTCTAGCATGGCGCCCTATTGGTGTAAGAATTTGGACAAAGAATGTATAAAATCGGTTGCTTTACCCCTCCACCCCTCCCTCTCTCTCTCACTCACATCATCATGATGAAGAAGCAACACACGCCATGAACTGAAAAAAGACCACAAGGAGACGCACAGCTCGGCAGCCATATTGAGACAGGCATGCGGCCTGTTCTGATGAAAGCTGACAGGAAATGAGGACTTAAATAGAGACATTTAAAGTAACTAACAAGTCTGTGTGCCGTCTAAAACTACACATCGGCATTTATCAGGTTGTATAGTTGCCAGTATTCACATGTACTTTGTTTATTGTTATTATTTTATGAATACAGTGGAACCTCGGGCCACGACCGTAATTCATTCCAAAACTCTGGTCGCAACCCGATTTGGTCATGACCCAAAGTAAAATCCCCCATAGGACTGCATGTAAATATACTGCTCAAAAAAATTAAAGGAACACTTTTTAATGAGAGTATAGCATCAAGTCAATGAAACTTATGGGATATTAATCTGGTCAGTTAAGTAGCAGAGGAGGTTGTTAATCAGTTTCAGCTGCTGTGGTGTTAATGAAATTAACAACAGATGCACTAGAGGGGCAACAATGAGATGACCCCCAAAACAGGAATAGTTTAACAGGTGGAGGCCACTGACATTTTTCCCTCCTCATCTTTTCTTCACTAGTTTTCACATTTGGCTACAGTCAGTGTCACAACTGGTACCATGAGGTGATACCTGGACCCTACAGAAGTTGCACAGGTAGTCCAACTTCTCCAGAATGGCACATCAATATGTACCATTGCCAGAAGGTTTGCTGTGTCTTCTAGGACAGTCTCAAGGGCATGGAGGAGATTCTAGGAGACATGCAGTTACTGTAGAAGAGCTGGAGAGGGCCATAGAAGGTTCTTAACCCATTAGCAGGACCAGTATCTGCTCCTTTGGGAAAAGCAGAACAGGATGAGCACTGTCAGAGCCCTACAAAATGACCTCCAAGAGGCCACTGGTGTGAATGTCTCTGACCAAACAACCAGAAAGACTTCATGAGGGTGACCCAAGGGCCCCATGTCCTCTAATGGGCCCTGAGCTCACTGCCCAGCAGCATGCAGCTCGATTGGCATTCGCCATAGAATACCAGAATTGGCAGATGCACCACTGGTGCCCTGTGCTTTTTACAGATGAGAGCAGGTTCACCCTGAGCACGTGACAGAAGTGAAAGGGTCTGGAGAAGCCATGGAGAACATTATGCTGCCTGTAACATCATTCAGCATGAGCACTTTGGTGGTGGGTTAATGATTGTCTGGGGAGGCATATCCATGGAGGGTCACACAGACCGCTACAGGCTTGACAAAGGCACCTTGGCTGCCATTAGGTATCAGGATGAAATCCTTGGACCCATTGTCAGACCCTATGCTGGTACAGTGGCTCCTGGTGCACGACAATTCCTGGCCTCATGTGGTGAGAGTATGCAGGCAGTTCTTGGAGGATGAAGGAATTGATACCATTGACTGGCCACCACACTTTCCTGACCTAAATCCAATAGAACACCTCTGGGACATTATGTTTTGGTCCATCCAATGCCACCAGGTTGCACCTCAGACTGTTCAGGAGCTCAGTGATGCCCTGGTCCAGATCTGGGAGGAGATCCCCCACAACACCATCTGTCATCTCATTAGAAGCATGCACCGATGTTGTCAGGCATGTATACAAGAACACAGGGGCCATACAAAGTGCTGCGTATAATTTTGAGTTGCTGCAATTAAATTTTGGCAAAATGGACTAGCCTGCCACATCATTTTTTCACTCTGATTTTTGGGGCGTCTTTGAATTCAGGGCTCTGTAGGTTGATCATTTTCATTTCCATCAAACGATGTGGCATCCTTTCGTTCCTAACACATTACCCAGTCTATATCAGTATAGATATCCAGGAGGATTTCTTTTTTCCATTGAGATCTGATGTGTTTTCAAAGTGTTCCTTTAATTATTTTGAGCAGTAAATAATTATTCCATTCCGGACCGTACAAGCTGTATGTAAATATATTTTTTAAAGATTTTTAAGCACAAAAATAGTTAATTACACCATAGAATGCACAGCGTAATAGTAAACTAAATGTAAAAACATTGAATAACACTGAGAACACCTTGAACAGAGAAAACTAACCTTTCAGTCTCTTTAAAAACAAATTCTTCAACTGCCTTCTTGCGCTCGTTCTCTCTCTCTCTCTCTCTCTCTCTCTCTCTCTCTCTCTCTCTCTCTCTCTCTCTCTCTCGCTCTCTCCGCACAGGGAGAGACTGAACACGTGCAGAAATCTTTGGTGCATACGAACCGGAAGGGAAACTGGCTTGTCCGTCACCCGAGTGTGTGGTCATGAAACAATGCAAAAGTTTGGCAAACTTTTTGGTCGTAACTCGATTTGTACGTGGCCGAGGCTCCACTGTGTAATCAATACAATATCATTTAAAGTTGTAACTTAACTCCTGCTTGCATTTTACTCTATGTAATTGCCTGAGGTTAAAGATGTAGAAGAGAAGATGGGGAGAAGTTATAAAGTACAACATCTTATAAACAGTGCTAAGTGTATGGGATTTGAGGCATTCTGATAAAGGCTACACATTAATAATACAAAAGGGGAAAGTAGAGTAATATACCAAGATAAAACAGTGCTTCTGAAGCACAACAACTGTGAGACGGACTTGAATTGGAGATAATTTTTTTAAGAATGTCAGCCTTGTTAGGACTGATGGAAACCCCCACGTAGCATCCAGTTTGCCAAAGACCCTTCCTTGCTCTCTTGTTTGCATGTAGATGATCAGGCATCCTAAAATTCCCACTACGATATCCACTTTCATGGTTACAGGTTTCACGGTCTGAGCTCAGCTCTCTGTTGCTATTGAGAATGAGAAACGGGACCTCATCATCATCATCATCATCACCACCACCACCATCATCAGCTCAGTTTTGCGGTTAATATCCAATATAACCCATGTTGGCCGTTTTACCCCAAATTCCTCTATCATGTATATCAGCATCTGTAAGCTCCGTTCTCTTCATAGCTTTTCTTACCTCACCAGTCTGCCTTTCCTTAGGCCTACCTCTACCAGGCACTGATAGATCAAGACTTTGTTTCAGCCACTTGTTGTCGTCCTTTTAAGTCACATGCCCGCAACATCTAAGGGAGCAAGACAATGCTTAGAGGTTCAAATCAAATCAAACTGTACTTGTCACGTACAAATTATTCATACAGTACAATATGTAGTGAAATTCTTAGTTGCTCAACAGGATCACCATTCTCTTTGCTATGTAAATCTTCATTTTTCAATCCGTCAATAAGTGACTCATCACAAATATGGATAGAATAGTTTTAGGTTAACATAGCATTCATCTTTCTGTGGTGAGCTGGCGCCCTGCCTGGGGTTTGTTTCCTGCCTTGTGCCCTGTGTTGGCTGGGACTGGCTCCAGCGGACCCCCGTGACCCTGTAGTTAGGATATAGCAGGTTGGATAATGGATGGATGGATAGCATTCATCTTTGAGAAATAGCATAAAGGGTTAATGAATGTTGGAAATGAGATAATGAAATGAAATACTGAAATATAAGAATTGGTTTAGGAAAAATACTGAGATCTGCGGTGGGCTGGCGCCCTGCACAGGGTTTGTTTCCTGCCTTGCACCCTGTGTTGGCTGGTATTGGCTCCAGCAGACCCCCGTGACCCTGTAGTTAGGATATAGTGAGTTGGATCAAGGATGGATGGAAAAATACTGAGATGGTCAAGTAAATAAAGAATGTACCAGAAGAAAAGTTGATGTAATAAACAAAATGTACTGAACGATGACTAAGAAATCAGCAGACGTACTAAAAACAATGAGAATGGACTGTTGTTATATGCACAGAAATTTGAAGGGTGGTGGCACAACTCAAAAGGTTTAAAAAGAACCAAAATATAATATAACAGATTTTATATACATCATTTGGGTGTAAACCAATGAACCAATCAGAGTAAATGCATGCATTGATTGACACTGTATGTGAATTCAATAGTTTATAAAATGACCCTCCATTCTTTGTTTCTCTGATCATTCTGACCAGGCTGTAACAGACTGGTTTTTTTTTTAATGCTCCCTCCAAGGCATTTTGCTGAGGAGTAATTAAAAGATACAACGAACAGCTCTTCTCCTGCCTGAAAACTGACTTGTCCTGTTAGGTGATGTTTCTTTCTTTAAATTTAAATGTTAAATTTCTACAACACACACCCATCTTACCAAACACTTATTCAGATGAAAGATTTTGATGCCCAGGTCTCACTATCGTACAACATGTATAGTCGGCACACACGTAAGTAGAATGAATTCTTCCTGTCATTTTTAGTGAAGTAGCCGTGGATTTAGTAAGGCTACCACTTCTCTAAACTTTTGTCAGTGTTCTTCAATATGAGAAATGGGACAAGGTGTCTTAAAGAGAACAGGGGCCATCCCAGCATTAACATCCCCTAGCTGTGCTCCTAAACAGACGCCACCAGCCGGCAGGTAAGGCAGAGATGCCGCTGTACTTGTGTGGTAGGGTCTGGCCTCCTCTACAGTTCCAGAGCTCTAAGTGATGGGGTTACATTGCCCTTATGGCGTCTTATTAGTCATACGGGCTTCAGGTTTAATTTGCCAACGGGTTAGATTTACATACCCCTGCACTTCTGAAGAGATTCCTGTCCACCCTACATTTTCATAACTCTGAGCTGCTTATACCACATTGTGTCCCCTCCATTTATCCATCCATCCATTATCCAACCCGCTATATCCTAACTGCAGGGTCACGGGGGTCTGCTGGAGCCGATCCCAGCCAACACAGGGCATAAGGCAGGAAACAAACCCCGGGCAGGGTGCCAGCCCACCGCAGGGCCCTGTTAAGGGCAGATTTTGCACAAATGTTGAAAAGATTTTCTTCACACAAAGAACCATAGGCACACAGAACAAATTACCAAGTAGTATGGGGCCGATGTTATTTGATGTTATTTTGGATATTTAGATGAGTAGGTTGGAAAATCTTGTTAGGTTGAGTGGCCTGTTCTTGTCACAATTTTTCAAATTTTTCTAAAACTTCCAAATGTTCTTTCCATTTATCACTTCTTAAATCCCTCAGAGGTTTCTCGTGGGCTTTTTCTCTTTAATGAGTGGATCAATATGACCCCCGTCAGGCTGCACACTCCTATAACCACAGAACTGCTCCTCCGTCTCCCTGTCATGCCCTTTGGTTACGTTCAGGGCCTATCAGGGCTTTGGGTAAGCGGTGTAGACACCAGACGAGGATTCTGGGCTCCCTAATGTTGTAATTGATTTGTCTTCCATGTGGAAGCAACGTATTACCCTCTTTTAATGGAAACTGACATTTTTTTTTTACATTTGGACTTAAGCCATTATTGACTGAGTACTGAATTTATCCTTAACTTATCAGTCCTGTCAGGATTCAGATCTCAAGATTAATTTCCACAATGTGGCCATTTAATCAAACTATCCTGAATGTACATCCCCACCCTTGCCGTCTACAGAGTTGCCCTTTACTTCCTTTGATTTAATATTACACAGGATTATTTTAAATGCGTTTTTATATTATCCATTATCCTACTTTAAATGTCTGGGTGTGAAACCATGCAATTAAGGCCACTTTTATTTTTATATCACACTAAGTACCTGTTAGAATTTGAAGCTGCTTCTTATTAATACATATCCAGTTGAGTCATACCACATTTGAAATTAATTTTACTTCAACTGTAGCTTGTTTAAATGGCTATTTAGTTAAAGACGATAGTTCTTTAGATTGCGAAAGTAGAGGTTAGGCTGAAAAGCACCAGCTTTTAACAATGAAGTAAAAAGCCGCCTATAAAAGAGACAGATTTTGTTAGAGAGGAACGACTTTTTTGCTTATCGTGGAAATTTTACCCATCATACATCAGTTGTTTTTTTTTAATGTATCCTGCATTTTCTTTATCTCTATTTCACTCTTCTCTGCTGTCATAGTTGTCATGCAAAGATGGGGTTAAGTTAACCTAAGGGAATTCCAGTTCAAATACATTACTTGTAGCGCCATCTTGTGCAATTAGAGGCCCAGCTTAACAGTGAATCACATACTCAAGGACATCAGTGGAAATTAACGAAATGTGCATTTAGGAAATGAAGAAGCTCCTCTTTATGCAAAACTACCGAGACGTGGAGTTGAAGCAGAACCCTTTAAGAAGAATCTGGATGAGATGCTGGGACAGCTTAGCTATGGGACGAGCCTGATGAAGTGAATGGTCTCCTCTCGTCTGTCAAATTTCTTATGTTCTTACTTTTTATTTGAATACTTTTTTATATGCCCTACAGTCCCAAAGTACTTGGCAACATATTAATTATGAGCCCCACAAGTGGGTCACACCAACAAAAATGACAAAGCAGCAAATCCCTAAGTGTATGCCTCCATCAGAGGATGAGCTAAGCTAACCAGGTCTGGAACTGAACTCCACCGGCCTTCAATGGTGATGCAATCCGGGTCTTTGGCCCTGAAGTCTTCCATCTGTGGAATAAGTAAAGTGGAAAGGCAATGAGAGCACACCTCTGTCAGGCTGTTGTCCAAGTTGCGTCTCTTTATTTACATTCAATGAAGTCATTATAACCCAGCATATACTGTATATTTCAACATTTTTGTTCCAGTGTTTTCCCCCCTTTTGATTTATCAGCATAAATATCCATCAGAAGTATACGAGGTGAGACACAAAAATGACTGGACTAGGCTTGGGCTTGAGGGGGAAAACTGTCTGGAGGTCGGCTGAATGTGAATCTTAGAACTATATCCCCTCCTACACAACCTCTCAAACTGAAGACTGGCTATGTATATCCTGTAAAGAGCCAAGTCAGTACTTGCACAGCAATCGCTACACAAATTGCCGCTACTGTATAAAATCGAACAGTGAATCAACATCAAATTTCTTGTGAAATTGAACCAAACGGCCACAGAAACTTATGAAATGATAAAAAACAGTGTATGGTGATAACAGTTTTTGAGTTTTTAAGTTTTTGAGTGGCACAAACGTTTCAAGGAAGGACAACAAAATGTGGAAGACATTCCATGCACAGGTCACCCACGCTCTTCTCGAACGGATGAAAACATCAAAACAGTGAATCAGATTGTTCAAAATGATCCATAAAATAAATTTTTCCATAAAGCAGTTTTTGACTGACAAAAACATTCCTGTCCTTACTATCATCCTCCCTATTTGCCCGATTTAGCTCCCTGTGATTTTTACTTGTTCCCGAAAATTCAAAAGTGACCTGAAGGGAACACATTTTTCTTCAATGGATGAAGTGAAGACAGAAACTGCAAGCCTGTTGAAGCGCCTCAAGCAAAAAAACTTCCAGCACTGTTTCAATCAATTGAAGATACGTACGAAGCGGTGTAGAGATTTGGAGGGGGAGTATATAGAAGGGGACAATGTTTAGACTGCTGTAATTCAAAAACGTTGGTGCGATACACATGCAGAGCAGGTTAGAGGTAATGAAAGTACTAAAATTTGAAAGTCTCAAAAAAATGATAATAAGGATCGCATTAGCGTAAACAAATGGAAATTATTACTTGGTGAAATAATGGAAGTGAAAAGAGATCAAATATATTGTTCGGATTTAAACTTTAAATCAGAGACTTGTAGATCGTCTAATTTGTGCTGCCATCAGGGAAAAGTAGTGTTTCTTCCCAATAAAGAGGCGTATCCATGAGAATTAAAAGATTTGTTGTTTGGTGAAAGTGTTGTTTTGCGGGAGCGGCAGAGGCGCAAAGTGGCTGGCACGTAGCGCAGGCCGGGGGGAGTTGGCGAGAGACGCAAGCAGGAGGCGAAGCCCCCTAGTATTATATTAATAAACTGGCAACTTGACGTGCGCTACGCTGCAAGTTGGATGACCACAGTTGAAGGACTCCCTGTTTAAACGCGGCTGCCAGTCATGAACTGGGTCCTTCATCGCACCACATTTATGTCTGTGAGTGGTGTCAGTTTGAGAGCGTTCACTCTGAGTTTCTTGCGAGTTTCTGTATATTACGGTTGTTTTGCAATCGTAAGGACCTGTTGTCAGGTGTCTCATTGGCACGCTTTTGCCTCTTTCTTTGGCGACCATGGCGTAATGTGTCCTCTCTCTCTGTAGGAGTTTGTCTATTACGGTTGTTTTGCAATCGTAAGGATCTCTCGTCGGATGTCTCATTGGCACGCTTTTGCCTCTTTCTTTTGCGATCACGGCATAATCTGTCTTCTCTCTCTGTAGGGGTTTCAGTCGCCGTTTGTTGTGAGGCAGAGACGCGTCGTTGAGCTAATAATCTGTGTGAATGCTGAGTGTCCGTTTCTTGCGAGCGACTGTCACGTTCTTTGCCTCTTTGTTTCGTGATCACGCTGTAATGTGTCCTCTCTCTCAGCAGCAGGTTTAGTTGCATTTCGTTTTGGCATTGTTCCGTAAGGTCTCCTCCGTACAAGTGCACATGGGTAGTTGAAGACGGAAAGGCATAGTGGGCATAGTGAAACACACGAATTGGTGACCAGGGGAACCATCCGACTCAGACTCATGGCTCGAAATACTGAAGTGCACATGTTATTTCTAATTAAATTTTTTTTTTTGTTATGAACTTCCCCAAAAGAGTTGATCCCTGTAAATAGTTAATAGTATATGAACAATATAATCTGTTGTAGTACGGGCGTTAATTAGTGTCACACCTCATAACCTGCATACACCACGTGTTTGGCTATAACGCCAGAAGCGCGGTGGACGCTGTAAGGGTAGGTTGTGGTTTCTGTTTCTTTCGTGATTTTTTTATTTCATTTTATTGATTATTTAATAGGCAGAGGGGAGAAGACGTTAATGTGATGCTCTGTCTATTTCTTTATTTTTGTTTTGAAAAGATTTTCAGGAACAGGAAAAATAAAAGCAAAGGGGAAAAAATGGAGGGGGGTAAGCAGGAATTCTAAGAGGGGACGGACTGGGGCTTTTCTACGGGGCGGCTATACAGCCAAAAGGAACGCGGACCCAGACACGGACAAGGACACCGCGCTGGGCTTTTATTATATAGATAAACTATTGTGGCCACACTTTTTATTTATTTTTTATTTTTTTGAGCGCACCACATATTGCTTGTTTCTACAATTCTCTAAGTGAAGCAATGCTTACTACCATTTGTAAAAACCTCCTTGGCACTATCACACAGTGTGATCTTGGCACAGAATTCTATGTAAATAGAGTTGTTCCTGAGTCAGACTCGGGATGATGTGTAATGATACGCTTTATAATGGTGAGTCTGAATAACTCATGGGACAGTATTCTGCTGCCATCTAGTGGAGGAAATAACACCATGCTACAAAAAATGGACTATTTCTATGCTTTCTGACATTTGACGAGGGGCAGTCAAAAAGTTCCCGGAACTGTAATATAGCGGGAGAGTGAGAGTTTGAATTAAGTTCATGTGCAAATGGGGGACTCGTTTGCTAGCTGCGTGCCGCTACCATATCTGAAGTTGATTTCCTCAATTTTCACAAGAACTTAATGTTATTATGTTGTTGGAACTGCAACACTGCGGCGAATGACTATGCACACATCTAACTCAGACGGTAATTAAAACAATACTATACATCAAAACCAATCCAGACCTGTTATTTTTTTTTTATTATTAATTTTATTACAATCCATACAAAGCAATCAAGTTTTTACAAAATGAAGAATTGAGTTAAGAACAGATCGATCCCCACCCCTGAGAGAGAGAGCAAGCCAAACGGCATAAAATTGAAGGCTTGTAAACATACCTAAATTAATAAATTCTCTGTGCTTTATAAACTTATTTTAAAATATTACTGATTAGATCCTGCCATGTTTTGAAAAACGTCTGTACGGATCCTCTAACTGAGTATTTGATTTTTCCAATTTCAAATAATATAACACATCGGGTTCCCACTGACTTAAAAGAGGAGAGTTTGGGTTCTTCCAGTTTATCAGAATAAGTCTGCGTGCCAACAGTGTAGTGAATGCAATCACAATTTGTTTGTCTTTCTCCACTTTAATCCCCTCTGGAAGAACCCCAAACACAGCGGTAATGGGTTAGGAGGGATTGTGAGTCCAAGGCTGTCTGAGAGGTAATTAAAGATTTTTGTCCAGAATAATGTTAATTTGGTGCAGGACCAGAACATGTGACCCAGTGAGGCTGGGACTTGGTTGCAACGTTCGCAGGTTGGATCATGCCCTGGAAACATGTTGGAGAGTTTTAGTCGAGACAGATGTGCTCGATATATAATTTTGAGTTGTATAATTGTATGCTTTGCGCATATGGAGCTCGAGTGAATTCTCTGCATTGCTACTTTCCACTCCTTTTCTGATATATTAATTGAGAGATCTTTTCCCAGTGTCCTCTTGGATCTTTGAAAGGAAGGGATTGTAAAATGATTTTATATATTGTAGAGATGGAGTCTAAGTCCTTGAGATTGAGCAATATTTTTCCAGCGTGGATGAGGGTGCAAGATGAGGAAAATCTGGAAGGTTCTGTTTAACAAAGTTCCTGATTTGAAGATAGTGAAAGAAATGTGTAGCTGGAATGTTAAATTTGGAATGTAATTGTTCATAGGATGCAAAGACGTTGTCTATATAAAGATCTCTAAGCAAGTTAATTCCAAATTTTTCCAGATATTAAAACTGCATATGTTTGTGAGGGTTGAAAGAGGTGGTTCTCTTGCAGGTGCCACAGATAGAAGCTTCTCCGTCTTAAAATGCTTTCTACATTGGTTCCAGATTCTAAGTGAGTGGAGCACAATTGGGTTATTAGTGTATTGCCGATAACGTGTGTTTATTGGAGCACAGAGCAAGGAATACAAAGAAGTACTGCAGGATTTTACTTCTATTGCGTCCAAGCCTGTGTATGTTCTTCTATTTGTGTCCAGGTTCTTATCGACTGTATATTTGCTGCCCAGTAATAAAACTGGAAGTTAGGTAGAGCCATGCCGCCTTCTGCCTTTTGTCTTTGTAGGGTCGCTCTTTTGATGCGTGGATGTTTTGAATTCCAAATAAATGAGGTTATTGTTGAATCTAATTGCTTAAAGAATGATTTATTAATGTATATTGGATGTTTTGAAATAAAAAGGAGCTTAGGAAGAATATTCATCTTAACAGTGTTAATTCTTCCAGCTAGTGTGAGATGAAGGGTTGACCATCTATGCAAGTCTTGTTTAATTTTTTCCATGCAGACGCGAAATTTTGTTGATAAAGAGCTTTATGTTTACTTGTGATGTTTACCCCGAGGTATTTAAACTGTTCTGCAATGATAAAAGGTAGGGTGTCTAATCTAATATTATATGCTTGAGAATTCACTGGAAAGAGTACACTTTTATTCAGATTAATTCTGAGACCAGAGATCTTTTGAAATTCTGTGAGTGCTGCTAAGACTGCAGGCACAGAATTTTCTGGGTCCGAATATACAGTACCATGTCATCTGCATATAATGAGATTTTCTGTTCCAGTCCTTCTCTGCTAATCCCCTTTATCTGATCAGTATTTCGACAATGTATTGCCAGTGGTTCAATGGCAATGCAAACAGCAGCGGTGACAAGGGCATCCTTGTCTTGTGCCACGCTCTAGTTTAAAGTAGTCTGAGCAAATGTTATTGATGCAAACTGAAGCTTCTGGGTTAGTATACAGTAATTTAATCCATGCACAAATGTTCGGGCCAAACCCAAACTTCTCCAATAGTAAAAGGTATTTCCATTCAATCATGTCGAATGCTTTTTCTGCATCCAATGATAATAATATTTCTGGGGTGTTTGATTTAGTTGGTGAGTATATTACATTAAACAGGCTCAAGATTTGAAGATAAGTGTCGGCCCCTAATAAATCCAGTTTGGTCTTGTGATATTACGAGGGAGCACTTTCTCCATCCTTCTAGCTATGATTTTAGAGAGTATTTTAACGTCGTTATTCAGAAGTGAAATTGGTCTGTATGATGCACATTGTAATAAGTCCTTATTTTGTTTTGGAAAGACAGTGATTAGTGCTTGGCAAAGGTTTGTGGAAGAAATTGGTTTTCTCTGGCTTCTGTAAATGTTGCTAATAGGAGGGGAGCTAGCTGAGCGGAGAATTTCTTGTAAAACTCTGCAGGGTAGCCGTCAGGGCCTGCTGCTTTTCCACCTTGGAGTGACTTTATAGCATCTAGTAATTCTGATAATGCCAGAGGTTTATCAAGTTCCTCCACACTAAAAGCGTCAATTTGTGGTATCTATAATGTATCCAGAAATGCATTAGATTGTATATTGTCTTCTTTAAACTCAGTAGTATATAGGGATTTATAGTAGTCTCTGACAGTGTGCATTATATTTTTGTGTTCGATGATTTTATCTCTGTTCAAGTTAGTGATTACCGAGATTGCGTTGTGCACTTCTTGCTTGTGAATTTGTTGAGCTAAAAGCTTATTAGCTTTCTCTCCATGTTCATAGTAATGATGTCTGGATTTGTAAATTAGTTGTTCAGTTTCTTTAGTTGTCAAGAGGTTTAATTCTGAATGTAGAGCCTGCCTCCTCAATCCAGACCTGTTATAACTGGTCTACAGGTGTGCTGTGCTCCCCTCCACAACAATGTGTGCGTAATCTGATCTCTCACTCTCCTGCTATATCACAATTCCAGGAACTTTTTGACTGCCCCTCTTATAGTAGCTCTATGGTAACTCATAATTATTCATGAGTTGGGCGGAGCCTCCAATAAAAAATACAATGGCAAATGAAAAGCCAGAAAAGGCAGTTTTAGCACCAAGTGAAACTGAACCATTGCTCGAATTGAGCAATAGTGATGATGAAGTTAATTGGTCATCAGACGTTGACATGGACAGTAACACTGATTCTAACATGGCACTGTAGGACTGAACTGTTGTGATATGCCTGGTGACTTTAGTTGTGTTATGTTTCAACATGTTGCAGTGACAAAAATATTTGCGATCAAGTGTAAGAACAAGAGGTTAGCCCTCCACACGCTGTTCACAATGCGGCAATGGCCAATGTTTTTGTCAGGGGAAATTTGGAAGTCACTAATGGCTCATTTTTATGGGAGTAAAAATTACGTTAACACATGCTACTTAGATTGATGGAAGGGCATCTGCTCATACACCGCTGCCCAGTGTTTACCTGGTGATGATCTGTTAATTATGAAAGGGTACCTTAAAATAAAGGATGCTAAAACAGGTGGACAACACTCAAAAACTAACATGGTGCCCTTTCACTAGCCTGGATGTGAACCTTAGGATCAGTCCATTCCTTTAAATGTCCATCATCTACCTTGAAGCTGCACAAGTATTGGTGGCTCTCTCATAGACAAGGTCATCAAAATTCTGAAACACGTCTTCTGCTATCCTACATAAGCCTGCTTTATCCATTCTGAAAAAAGAAACATTATACATTTTCAATAAGCCAAGCAAATGGCAGAGAGCATTTTGTTTCTTCAAAAAGGTCAGGCTCTTGGATTTTTACAGTGAACATTATGAACTGAAAAAAGAAAACCATTCTGAGGTTTTTATTCCGATAAATTCTCAGAATCCATTCAGGCATTTGGTTCAGTAGCTTTCTGCTCAGTCACTTGAGAAGGTGTCTTACTTTTTTTAGTCTCATTCACAGACGTTTCCTGCAGTTTTTCTCATTCAGGCCTAAGTGTGAAGTTATAAAATGGCTTAACCTGATCAGCAGCATGGCATTCTCATGGCTCCTAACTTTAAACAACTAATTAATTGGAGAAAATGAAATAAAATAGAGCTTATTTCTTCTTGGATTACCACCAGACTCTTAATTGTCACGATTCAATTAAAATTAATCACATTTTGTTTCATTTTTTTTAAATCACAGAATTAAATCCCATGCCCAGTTGTTGTCTGTGTTGAGTCAGCATGTTCTCCCTGTACTTACATATGTTTTCCTTCCACATCTCAAAGACATTGCAACATTGATGTAATGGGTCATGTGACCAGATTTGCTTTGCGGTTAATACAAACTATTTATAGGCTGTTTGGTCCTTTTATAAATAGCTGTCGATGAGGCGCTTGGGGAGAAATATCTATCTATCTATCTATCTATCTATCTATCTAATAGTGCCTTTCATCTATCTATCTATCTATCTATCTAGATAGTGCCTTTCATCTATCTATCTATCTATCTATCTATCTATCTATCTATCTATCTATCTATCTATCTATCTATCTATCGTTCCTCCCCCACACTATGCGACTTTTCAGTTCCACCCGGTGCGTAAACGTTAACATTATACAAAGTTATTGTCTGTTTTACCTGCTTTTTATCACTCTTTAATTTAATATTGTTTTTATCAGTATGCTGCTGCTGGAGTAAGTGAATTTCCCCTTGGGATTAATAAAGTATCTATCTATCTATCTATCTATCTATCTATCTATCTATCTATCTATCTATCTATCCAGCCTACTATACTAAAATAAAAATCTGTCTGTTTATCCTGCCTACTATACTAAGATTTCTATCTATCTATCTATCTATCTATCTATCTATCTATCTATCTATCTATCTATCTATCTATCTATCTATTGTGGCATCTGGCCAGTGCCCTTACCCAGCCAGAATGCCTGTTTTATGGAAGAATGAAGGGGGATTACGTGAAGGGGGGTTATCTCCCCAGGATCACTAGGTGACAGACTCCCTGGAGTGATGCAGTGCCATGGACTCCCACAGGACATCATGAGAGTTGCAGTTTAATGGCTCAGCTCTTTTGGGTTCCAAGGGCACCACACGGTTATGCTACTTATATGTTCCTACCTTTTTTTTATTTTTTAGAATAAAACATCACCTACCTCAATATCTGATGTAGGGCCTATCCACCTCAGCATCAAAAAGGGGAGTAGTATAAGGCATATGCAAAATCATGGTCAGAACAAATAAGAAACTTTAACACACCAATGATGAAGTGAGATTTTTAAAAGATTTCTTAGTTAATATCATGTTTGGTGCCAGTGTTGAAATAAAGTGTTAAATAAGCTAATAGTAACCGGCACCAAGGTACTCAAAGAGCAATACCACGGTGTGATTTTGTGTCAGTGGTGATACTGTCTTACAGTACCATGCCAGTGCAGTTTTCATATAGACTATTATTCTGGCAGCCAAGAGATTCATACTCTAACCTGAGAAAAGCTATGAAATTTTGAACACAATTTTCATCTCTCACAAATATTCATTAAATGTCCAATTCATGCGATAGTAGAGGCAGTATGTTTGTTCTGTTTGCTTTTTTAATTGTTTTCTTAATAACATGATCATGT
Source organism: Polypterus senegalus (assembly GCF_016835505.1). Taxonomy (NCBI): domain Eukaryota; kingdom Metazoa; phylum Chordata; class Cladistia; order Polypteriformes; family Polypteridae; genus Polypterus; species Polypterus senegalus. The sequence continues at coordinate 171,449,677 of NC_053159.1, forward strand.
TGCCATTTTGTGTAATGCATCATTACAGTCACACACACTCTGGAGCACAGCACAGAGTGCGACATCAGGGCGGCCATATCATATAAAGTCAACCCACGGGTTATTAGGCATCTGCTTGTTGTTTTTCAAACTAAAGTCTCATTCTCAAATGCTGTTTATTATTCCTTTTAGAACACCAACTCAGAAGAAGTTGGGGTGGTATGGAAAATGCAAAAAAATCCAGAAAGCAGTGATTGATTAATGACAGCAATTGATCCTAAAAAAATATGTAACAGTCCATTATTTCATGTTACAGCTAATTAATTGTATTTTATTATTATTAATTTTTTAATAAACACACAATTATTTTGAAACTTGCAATATCTCTCTATTATAAAAGAAAATCTTGAGACGAGACTATTGCTCTCCTCTGAACCATTTCTGGTTAACGGCCCACACCCGTGGTCCTCTCACCTCTCATTCGTGTGAATGCTTTTGTCAGACACAGTTCACACAGTTCACAGTTAATTCACAGTGAATTAACACAAAAGTTATTGCTCGGTTACACAGCAAATTGGTTAAATGCGTATCAATAGACTCTGCTGAAACAGTTGGTGGTGATGGTGCAGAAGATGAAAACATCAACTCACAATATCTACAACCTTTAGCACCATCTGGTCTTCCACCGGCCAAACTACTGTTGAAAGAAGGATGTATCGTAATGTTATTACATAATTTATTTCTGAGTGATGGGCTATGCAATAGAACAAGATTAGTTGCATTAAAAATTGGTCAAACAATTCTGACATGTAAACTTTTAACAGGCAACAAGAAAGGTAATGTACTACATCTGTCGCAGATAACATTAGACACCAAAGGAGATCTTGATATGCACATGACAATTAACAAATCACAGAGACAAACAATCGAAAAAGTCGGTTTATTTATTAGAGAAAGAAATGATATTGACTCACAGGCAGTTATACGTTGCGTTGTCGCGATGTAAGTTCAAACAAGGAATCAAAATTTAATGCGATATTGACAAAAGTTAATTCCAAATATTGCTTTTACTGACGTTTTACAGTAAAAGTGTAAGTTTAAAAAGTATTTGCATGTTAATTTCAAAGCCAAACAGAACGAAAACGAATAACGCAACGAATACTTCTAATGCAACATGAAACATAATTTTCTTTCAATTTATTATGTTTTACTGTTTTTTTTATTATGGTTAATTACTCACTGTAATGTAAAATAGTTAGTTCTATTATGCATAAGTAACAATTCCCATGAAAATAACAATCTGTTTAAATTGTACATCTGCTTTTTCATACGTGAGTGGCAGAACCGCGAAGTGGGTAACACAGAGTACCCTCACAGGGGTTGGTGAGTGAAGTGACCTGGGGCAAAGCCCCTAGTATTCAAAAATATTAGGGACAGTAAAGAATTTACCACTTTGTTATGTTGCCTTTCCTTCTTACAACACTTAATAACCGTTTTTAATACAGGACAAGACAGAAATGAAGATATGTAGTGACAACGCGACCCCTGTTTGTTGTAAAGACAAATTTTAGCTTTATTTATTTTAAAGCTTTTGAGCAAAAAAAAATCTGTAAGATAACGAGTCTCAGATTAGACATTCCAAGATGGCAGAACTTCCAGTTAAATAAGTGAAAGCCAGGCAGGAAGAGGCGAGTTCAGGTTGACGGACACAGGAAGTGACATCAGAGGTGGTGAGGCTGTCAAAAATTGTCTACAGGAGGAGGAAGAGAAGAAGCATTAGAATACAGTACCACCCTGTGGATTGGTGAGGAATTACCACCACCAGGGCCTTTAAGCTGTCCCCAGAGCACATATGTGTGACAATGTGTAAGTATTGAAGGCACCAACTTTTTGAGTCTTTTAAGTGTACATTTTCCCCATTTTTCTTACAAACAAGTCATAAGGTGTTTAGCATTATGGGGTCATTGTTGTCCCATTTTGTGCACCACACATTCTCCACTGGGGACAGGTCAGGAGTGCCAGGCAGGCTAGTCGAGCACACACCTTCTTCCTATGCAGCCATGCCTTTGTAGTACAACAGCATGTGGTTTTGCATTTTCTTCGAGCTGAAATATACATGGGTGGTCATGGAAGATGTTGTCCTGAAAGTAGCATATGTTGCTCCAAAGTCTGGCGTTAATGATGCCTCTACCATTACAGATGCTGGCTTTCCTTTGGTCTGGAAGACACAACGTGAATTTCTTCCATAAAAGACCTGAAATATTGATTCATCTGACCACAATACACATTTTCACTATGTGATGGTCCTTCTCAGATACCTTCAAGCCCAGTGAAGTTCACAGTGCAATGGCACAGTTCAGTTTTAGCTGGTATTTGTGGATGTAACTACGTATTGTCATGTCCTGTCATTTTCTAACCTGCAGGGTCTCAGGGGAGGCTGGAGCCTTTCCCAGTCAGCACAGAGCACAAGGCAGGAACAAACCCCGGACAGGGCGCCAGTCCATTGCAGGGCAAACACACACCAGCACACCAGACACACCCTGGGGCCAGTTCAGTGTCACCAGCTCACCTAATCTGTGTGTCTTTGAACAGTGGGAGGAACCCAAGAGCACCCGGAGGAAACCCACAGCAACACGAGGAGAACATGCAAACCCCACACAGGGAAGACCCAGGACACAAACTGTGGTTTCCTTACTGTACCACTGTGCCACCATGCTGCCCATCATGTATCTGGTTCCTTGACAAAAGTTTGCCAAAGCCCTTTTGGGCCCACTTATTGAAGAATGATGGTTTTTGATGTAGTGACATCTGAGGGATTGGAGATCATGGGCAGTCAGCTTAGGCTTGTACCCTTACCCTTTAGACACCAAAATTTTTCCTAGATTTTCCAGATTCTTCAGATTTCTCCTGAGTTGCCTCGAAAGCTTGCATATTGCAATCTTTTTCATTAGCAAATCAACGGTGTCATTTTGCTTGATTTCTCACTACATCCAGATACCTTAAATGTTTTAATTATATTTTATGATTTTTCTCATGCATTCGCTTGAAACTTGCCGATCCTCTGCCAGCCTTTGCTAACCCTAACACTAACCCTAACCCTTCCTACAATACTAGGCCTTGCCTGGATGCAGCTTTTACACCAAAGCACACTTACAATCTCATGTCGAACATTGTCATTTTCTCCTCACATCATTGCTTTCCATTTTTAACTCATCATTGACCCTAAATTGCCACATCCCAAAATTTTGTTTCTCAATGACAAGAATGGATACTTATTTACGACCTGACTGACCATTAAATATCTAAATGTCTTTATGCTGTTTGTGATGGACTTCAAATCAAAATGAATTTTGAAATCACTGCTTCCTGTTTTTTATTTGCATTTGCCATACCGTCCCAACTTTCTCCAAGTTGGGGTGGTAAACAACTGAGATTCTTATTTGGCTTAGCAATTTTTAAATCCCTTGCCTTTTTGAGCAGCTTGTGGCTTGAATGGCTCTGCAGTGAGTCTGACCTTGTTTGTCTGACTTCTTCTCCAAATCGCCCATTACTAACTGTCCCCATTGACTGTCATTGTCATGATTGGTAGCTTATTGGCATGCTATTGCACCACAGTCCCAGTGACCCAGGATTAAACCTTAAGCTGTATTTATGGAGTTAGTATGTTCTCCCGAGGAATTATTTCTTCCAACTAAAAAAGTTCATTTTGAAGTGATTGGTGACACCTTTTAGAGTGCCATGTGATGGACTGTCCAGGTTAGGCCTCTGCTTTACCTCAGGGAAAGGCTTGAGTGCCTTGCAACTATTTATTGGAAAAAAAAGTGGGATCCGAAAATGGATGACTGGATGGATTTGTGTATAGCCCTAGGCAGCAATTTATCTCCAGCTTAACGACCCACTATACACTTGTGTACAAGCCAGGCTCCTCATGCATATTCCTTATTGTCACATTGAAAAATATACTCCTGGGACCCTGTGATGCATAATGCAAATGCAAAGCATAACAGGAGTGGTGGGGCTGGTTAACGCTGTGTAATGCATTTCTGATTTGGACTCCCTTCGTCATTTTGTAAGGACGGCTGTTGGAACACAAACTTTAAATGCACAAGCCTACCTCCGATTTTCACGTCTCATTCATTTACTCCAGATTTATCACTCTGGACTTTTAGTGCCATTATTATAATTTGGAAGTGGCTGAGATAAACTCCTGCTTCTATTAATCTCACACTTATTAAAACATTATCTCCTTCAAACAGGATGGTAAGCTAGTGTTACGATTTGTAAATATTATTTTGATGTTTAATATACTTATTTATCACTTCTTTCTTCCCTGAAGCAGTTTGGATTGCTTTGAAATTCATCAAATTGTTTGTTTCACTCTCATTTTTTAAGCAGATGCTGAATATTGTGGTCTGCAGGGGGCGCACCAGCTCCCCAAACCCGACACAGACAGACTCAAGGCACAAGTCCAGTGCAACACAGGCTTTTATTTATGTGGGAAACACTTCTGAAATCATTTCCCACATCTCCAATGCACAGAGCACAGTACACTCAAAGCACTCACCACTTTCTTTTCTTCTTCTCTCTTCCTCTGTCTCTTCTCCCGCCTCCGCTCCTCCTCCAGGAAGCTTTGCCCTCGACCAGCCAACTCTGGCTTCCAGAGCAGTGGCAGCTGGCTCCTATTATGTAATACTCAGGAGTACTTCTGGTGTCCCACAGGCTGGTCCAGAATCACTTCTGGATGAGATGGGAGCCTGCTGAAGCAGGGCTCTGCAGAACTCCCTGACAGCACCCACCGGAACCTAATAGAGCTGAGCCTCCCTACTCCAAGTCCCAGTGTGGTGACCCTCTAGCGATCTGGGGGAGACCATGCCTTGTGCACACTTTCTTCCCCGATACTTCCATTCCAAAGACGTTCTAGCCAGGTAAGGATGTCCACCACAATATCTATTAGTGGCTGATTAGGTAAGGCTTTGGAACCAAAACCTTTCAACCAGAATGAGCCTTTATTGAAAATATATTTCATCGGAGTTTCAAAAGAATGTGAGTGAAACTTCCAGTTGTTGTGTTACAACCAGGGTTCACTTGCTGGCTTATTCTAATTTTCTTTTTATTGTCGTTTTAAAGTATTTTTAATATTTTGTGTGAATGTTGCTTTGCTTATTTTTTGTCAATTATTAATGTGCAGTGCCTTTAAATGTTTTGCCATTTCTTGTGTTTTCTGGATGGAGCCCTAGGAGGCGGGACCACTCCGATGTCACTGCTGCTGTGTCCTTCCTTTGCCTTTATATTGAGGTTAGAGAGGGGGACGCAGCACTGGTTCATTGAGAGTTGTTGAAGTATTGTTTTTCTCCTTAATTTTTTTTTTTAATTGCTTCTTTTTTGCATTACTGATTTTGGATTGCGTATTGGGGTTTGTTCTCTTTGGATTGCCTTGGTTTCATAATTGTGTGCTTTTTTTTTTCTTTATTTTCAGTAAATTATCAATTTATAAAGATTCTTGATGGAATCTGTCTTGTCAAGCCAGAGGTTATATGGTTCCTCTTCCTAAATGAGCATTTTCATATAGTATGGGACTATTTAAAAATATTTTTGAACTTAAAAGCCAGGGAACCTTTTTTGGCCTGCCTTGTAGTAGTTGGGGACTGGCTGCCTAGGGTGAGGCCAAATCTGGACAGGCTTGAGGGGATATGTGCCTGCTTTGTAGAACGTTTATGTGTTAAACCACATGTTTGTCAACTATACAAATCTAAAAAGTTAGTAATAGTGGTACTAGTTGTTGTGTCACAGTTAACAAGTACAGTTGTTTTGTCATGGCAGGGTTCTGTGCCAATCCTATTCTGTTGTATACGTTTTATTACATGGACCTTATCAGAATGCCTCAAATCCTATGTATTTATGCCCTTGTATGTTTTTTTTCTTTCTAATCAGTCACCATTGACTGGAAATGTTGTTTAATACTTCCCCTTTCTTTTATATCCATAACCTCATACGATTATATAGAATACCAGAACAAAGGAGAAAGTTGCAAAGTTATTCATGTATTGTAGATAACATTTTAAAAATAATAAAGTACAAAAGTTACTGTAGGTAAAATTATATTAACACAACCCAAGTAATAATCAAGTTCATTGGCTTAAACTACCAGGTGGCCTTCTGTCTTGATGAGGTCCAATGTGGTCTGTCATGGCCCCTTGACCCAGAATGGCATCTGCATAGGTCAGCAGAAATGGTATCATCTCAGGATGGAAAATGGCAGGGAAGGTTTGCCTTCCTCTCCGCCCTTAATTTAAATCCGTCTTGTTGTCCTTGACACACCTCATGGTCGAGCAGACTCAGCCCCCAATTCCAGCCCATGCTTTCCTCCTGGAGGGGGAATGGGAGTCATAAATTTTACTTAACCCTTCTACTGCAGGTTATGCTGGCCTGTCAATGGCTTTTCATCTCAGCCCACCTGTATTCCCCCAGGCTAGCTGACAAGTCAGTTTCTGAGATTATATTTAGGCTAGTTTTAACATGTTTGAACTAAAGCTTTCCAGCATACTTAAACTTTATAAAATACAATATTGTTTGAAATTAATAAAAAAATTGTAACCTATAAAGTATGCTAACCAATGCAACAGTGGAATTTTTCGTTACATGTGCTGTTGCTTACTGTAGCATGCAATCTGAGATGTAGCCTATAAATAACATTGTTGACAACTCAGAGAGAGCTTTTGTTTCTGTGGTACGAAAATATAATGAACTCTATTAGGTCAGAGGTCAACTAGACATCCAAGGGTACAGTGTGACAATCTGCTTTAAACATCAATAAAACTCACCGTTGCTTTAGAGGTAGACCCTCTTTACTAGGAGGAATGTTAGACTCGTTGACTTGACATCAAATCCCTGCGTGTGAATGAGCAGCATTGAGTTAACAAGATCTACAATCAGAGGCGGCCTTAGGGGGTGTGCGGGCCTAGGGCTGTCCAACCCCACATGGGGCTGGTTACGTCAAACGCTGTTACCGGTTCCTGTGGACTGTATAAACTTGCGCGCAAATTTAATAAAAGTAATGTTAACATGCATTGGATTTTGTCATTACAGTACTCAACTAAATTTTTGCAAGATAACACATGACTTTATCAAAATATAACAATATAATTTATTAAAAAGTGCAATTCATAATTCATGGCAATACCACGACAGTGCAAAATGTGATGCGGTGTCATGCGTAAATTTCCAGGGCCTCTTCTAGAAAAGTACATAAATTGCAAGTAAACTCTGTGTCTCAATATGCAGGATGTCAAAGTCATAACTCACATTGATGTCATGTCAGCCGGTTATCATTTGCGATACATGTTTTTGTGCATTAATATTGAGACTATGGAATGTTTTCTAAGATGTATATGAACAGGGATTATAAAAGGGTTCCTCTTAGAAGCATCTCAATTATATATTATATACAAATCCACTCAAACAGGATACGCAGACCTCAAAAGCGGGGCCCCTTCAGGTGCGGGGCCTGGGGCAGTCGCCTCACTTGCCATCCCCAAACGTTCCTCTTGTGTAGTATGATATGAACATCTGGTGAGAAAGTAAAGCAAATGCGCAAAGCTAAATACTCATTGGATGACGTTTTGCATATATTTTATTATTTTGAATTGAACTCTGACTGGTCAGACACCGATTTTGCTGCATATGATCTGGAGATTGATATCTAACACAAAATGTAAGGTACCAGCATCAGGTGATCAGTCCCCAGCTGATCTGCTGACACAGCTGCAGCATCCAGTGACAGCTAACACGCTGCGAAAGGGCACTGCCAGCAGCAACAGACATTTTATGTTGATTTATGTGAGAAACAATTGCTTTGTGTGCTATTCAGTCCTGGGAGATAAGGAAATAAAAATCAGCCCTAAAAGAGTTAATATTCCTCTTGTCATCTACCCGAGACACAGTCAAACTGAGATGACTGATAAGCAAAGATGTGTATAAGGTTATGGAGGTGAGGAAACAGAATGACACTGAGAGGGTGGTGAGGTGAACGGGCTGTGGCGTTAGTTTAAAATGTCGAAATGAAAAGAAACGGTGAGGGACAAGGATGTGGAGATTTATGGGGTATTGTGCGGGGTGAATCAGCATTGTAAGGGCATATATAGTGTTGTGTGCTGAATGCAGTTTTAGTGGTCGCGTGCAACTGCTTGGTGCCTCATCGTGTGCTCTGCCATTATGGCATACATTTCAGTATAACTGTATCAGAAGTGGAAAGAAGATTGTATATGAGGTTTATTGTCCCTCATCGAGGTCAAATTCCTTTTCTTAAGATTTTTGTTAAGCGGTTTGGTAAATCTCATTCTACTCTTAGTGTTGTGGAAAGGAAATAAAGAAGTGAAGAATCAAAGAAAAGTTGTGGTGACAACCAGGTGACCCCGTTTACTGCCAATGTCCAAAAAATCAAACAAAATGGAGTGTGTGGCAGAGCAGCAGAAAATAGGCATACAATCTAACTCTTAAGCCGCAGTGGCTTCTCAGAACACTGAGCTCTGTCGAACTGGGAGCTTGTTCATGCAGCACTTACTGTAATTTCTCCAACTGAGAAGCCTTCTTCTGGGATTTATACTGCCTTGAATGGAGGGGGAGTGGATTAATTGAGTGGGGTTCATGAATGGATTGCCCTCTTTGGCGGCTTCTTGGAGCTAAGGAGGAGAAAAGATGATATGGTTAGTATTGATGCCCCCTCTTGCCCTGGCTGGTTATTGGTACCTCACTCAAACCGGAAAGGTGATCCTCAGATGCCCATGTGTGACAATATGAAGGAATGTCTTCTGGGATTTGTACCGCCCTGACCAGAAGGGGAGTGGCTTAATTAAGTGGGGTTCATGACTGGAGTGCCCTCTTTGCCAGTTTCTCGGAGCTAAGAAGGAGAAAGATGGTATGATTAGTGTTGCCCACCTTCTTTTCCTGGCTGGTTATTGGTACCATATCCAAACCAGGAAGGCGATGCTCGGACTCCCATGTGTGACAATGTGAAGGATGTCTTCTGGGATTTGTACCGCCCTGACCGGAAGGGGAGTGGCTTAATTAAGTAGGGGTTCATAAATGGATTTCCCTCTTTGGTGGTGGTGGCTTCTTGGAGCAAAGGAGGAGTAAAGATAATATGATTATTGTTGCCCACCTTCCTTTCCTGGCTGGTTATTGGTACCTTATTCAAACCAGGAAGGCATTGCTCAGACTCCCATGTGTGACAGTGTGAAGGATGACTTCTGGGATTTGTACCGCCCTGACCCGAAGGGGAGTGGCTTAATTAAGTGGGGCTCATGACAATGGTGCCCTCTTTGCCAGTTTCTCTGAGTTAAGGAGGAGAAAAGAGATTCAATGGTTAGTGTTGGTGCCCCCTCTTGTCCTGACAGGTTATTGCGTACCTTATCCGAGCCTGGAGGGTGGTCTTGAGATGCCCATCCGAGACAGTGTGAAGATGTGTTTAATTGGACCATTTAGAACTGTAAAAGAATGAAAAAATATCACAACAGGCTCTAGAGTGGACTTGGGGATTGAGCACAACATCAGTCGGCAGCATTAAACACTAAAAACGTTAATAAGATTTGTACTTTCACCCGTATAGAATACAAATAATGCATACATTTTTAGGAATAATTTAGCTACATGACTGAATCTTTGCTACTCAGTTTATTAAATTGTTTAATGAAAACCAGGATATGCTGAACAATTGACAAACTCATTTAGAAGAATGCATTATTAATGGTAGAGCTCATTTGAAATATGTTATTAGAATAAAGAATGTTATTTAAGACCAGGTAAGTAAATGGCAGATATTAATTATTTTTCGATGACTTTAAATTCCTTTTCCTGTGCCATGAGGTAAGTGACTAAGTTAAGTGATAATTCTCACTATAATTTGAAAAATCATTTCCTTGTGCTGAACCTGTTTAATAGAAAAATGTGTTTCTCTCGGCTTAACTAAACCTTACAATAAGCATTTACACCGGCAGTGATTTACCATAGAAAACGATTCCCTGTTTTGAATGATAAGCATTGTTTTATTAACAATATGTTTGCTTCCCACATATTCATCTTTCAGTAATATACCATACCATACTATTTTCTAAAGCACGCTTGATCTTGAATGAGGTCATAGAGTCTTTCTGCAATATTCATGTGAGAAATATGATTGAAAACAAAATCTTTCACCGTTTTTTATTATATGGCCATTGTTATTTGTCTGTGTAGGGCTCTGCTGTCATTATGGTAATAATCCTCTTCTTGGGTCCCAGGATGGTATCAATTTCCTTACCTGAGTCCTTAAATTTAAAAGTTTAAAAACTCCTGTTTTAGATGAAAGAATGAACATATTCTCAATGTATTGACTCTTTTACTGCTTTTCTGACTTTTTTCCTTCTTGGCAGACATAACACTGCCATTCTGTATTTCCCACGTTGCCCCTTTATCTTTCCTTGTGGTCACTTAACTGCAAGAGTCAGTCTTCTCTTTGACCTTCATGGACTCCGCTGACTTGCTAATACTGCCATTACCCCCTTCTGGTCATGTTTGGTCTGGCACACATCCAGTTCCCTCCTCCTCTTTCAGTGGTCTCTTCTCAGTTCACAATGGGGGGCTAATTAAACCGTGACAGTAATTAAATAACATAAGAGTCTCAACCCAACTTTAGTCAATTTTGGGGCACAGAGAGCTGGCAAACATCCCAGTAATGTCAGGGGCAGGGCAAGCATCAGTCATGGATAGGGCACCAGTTCACTTCAGGCTCACTAAGTCAGTTACACATATCTTTTGGGATGTGGGAGGAAAATAAATGTTAGCACGGGGAGATTGTGCAGATTCCAATCCGAGGGCATGAGATTCTCATCCAGGATGCCTGGTCCATAAGGCAGCAGTTATAACCCCATGACATTATGCAATGCAATATATACACATATATACACATTTTATTCTACAGCATATTTCATAATAAAGCAAAACAGAAAGGCCTGCATATGGTGATTAATGATTTGGAGGAGGATTATGATAATGTGCCACTTCAGGTCTGGAGGTGCATGAGAGAGAAAGAAAGACCAGAGAGGTGTGTGTGAATATTGTCCTGGACATGTGTGAGGGAGTGAGGACACTTCAAGTTAAATACAGGCCAAACAGGAAGAGGCAGGCCAAGGTGGACGGACACCGGAAGTGACATCATAGATGTGGCCTCATGTGTAAATTGTTCGTATGCACAAAATGTTGCATGCTCCTATTTCCACGCTCACATTGCGAGGTATAAAAGCTAAACTTGTTGTAAAGCCACGCACATTTTCACACCAGTTAAATGCTTGGTGTACGCAAGTTCTACGCTTGGTTTTGCAAACTGGCGGCACCCAGCGTCAAAGCAGTGCTTTTGTTCCAGTGTGTTTTTCCTTTCTTTTTTAGATCCACATGCCTGATGCGGCTTTGTCAAATACACTGAAATTAGCCACATATTGTTTATTAGTTTAAGGCATCTGATTGTAATTAACCTGTAACGATATAATGGTCCACGGAATGGCCAAACTATTCCAAATACCATAGCTGCTTTAGCATTGTTCCTCTCAATGCACCACTCAGACGATTTATCCCACTGTATCTGAGTGTGGAATCACAGCTGTACAGCAGGTGATCGGAAAGAGAATTATCAGTATACAGCATCAGGCACATGCTGCCTCAGTCATGCGCACAGTCTATTTGAACTTCTACCTTACGACAAGCACTTCTGAGCCTTTGCTGTAAGGAACAGTTTCATCCCAAAAACAATAAAGGCACACAATCAGCCCATCAAGTGCTCCTTGTAAAACTGTTTGGACTTCTTAGTACAATTACCTCACTGTAAACTTGCACTACAGTTATAATATTGCACAACCTGAAACACTTCATAAAGTGCGTATTTACATATGATGACAATATCATTTTTAAGATGAAATGCAGCAAAATATGTTTATTAAATTATACAGATAAAATGTTAAGCATTTAAATAATCTATATTGTTAAAAATTAAACACATGAGGACATGGTGGACAGTGGTACCAAGGAGCTGGCGCCCCGTTCATGGCTTGTTCCTGCCTCTTGCTGTATTCTTGCTTGGGCTGACGCGACACTGGAAGGATAGAGTGATGGAATAGTTAAATTTATGCTACAAAGATATTTCAATGTTCCTTAAATGTTTTGAAGAATCGGCATTCTAAGCTTACAGATGGCTTAACGTCAATTACAGAGCTGATTGGTTACTTGGAGAAAGAAAAGGAAGGACAGTAATTGGATGTTAGTGCTTTTGAAAGAGACAGTACTGCTGAAATAAAATCGTGCACGGCGCAGCAAGCATCTTGCGTGAGGCAGGAACAATCTGTGGATGGGATGTCAGTTCGTCACTATCAATGTGCCACTGTGTTCCCATGTTTAATAACATGCTTTAACTCCTATCATCGTGAAAATGATATCAAGTATACATCTCAGTATTTAAATTATCCAGAGAGCTGCAATATTACGAATGTAATGGATTCTGTGTCCCGTCGGAGAAAGAGAAAGCCCGTTTAAGAAGCATGTAGTGATTCACACACATAGAGCACATTGAAGATCAAATACAATACAAAGCATTTAACGTGCTACTTTAGTTACGATGGTATTTGAGAAACTAGTAAATTAAACAATTTTAAGATGAAGTTTATGATGTTCTACTTTGATGACAAAATAAACTACTTGATTAAAGTGGAAATTTTGAGATTAAAGTTGACATTTCGAGCTTTTCCCACTGTGTCCCTATTTTTTTTTCTCTGTACCCTAATAACATTTCATATGACACTCAGACGGTGGGCCTTTTCACGGCAACTTTGATATCTGACAACTTCTTTTTTATTTCGGCACTGTGTGACTTTCTGAACTTGAGCTTTTGAGTTTCTCTGACTATGGCACTCGATCAGCTTCCTTTTGTTCATTATACCACTGTTTAAAACAACAAATAGTACGTTTTTTCTTGCCTCCACTTGTTATTCACTGAAATTCTTCCGTTTTCCCCCACACATTTGTGATTGTCTTTTCACAGAATGCTGAGTTTAAAGGCTATTTATATTGATTTGCATATTCAAAGAGGCGTAATTCTGGGAGGAATTGAGGAGTGGCAGCAGGCACATGCACGAGCGTTACTTTTCACACTGACTGGGATTTATAGAGTGGAAGAATGTGGAAGTTGGCGAATGCACAGATTTATGCATCTGGATTTTTTTGTGCGTACGCACATTTCCGTTTTTGTCCGTACGCCATGTTTTAGTGTGAATTCTATGCACGGCGTTATGTATGAGGCCTCTGGTCTACAGAGGGAGGAAGAGAAGAGGTGTTGGTATACAGCGCCACCTTGTGTACTTGCAAGGAATTACCACGCCAGAGCCTTAACACTGTCCCTAGTGCTGAGGTGTGTGACACACGGCAAGAGAAATCCATCAGTGCTGACCAACTATGGCTGGATACTGAAAAGAGATGCATCAGATATGACACAAGTGAAAGTCAGCAGCAAAACATTTTTAGCTCAAGTGAGCTAATGCAATGTGTCAGCATCATTAAGCAATTAAACACTCTAAATTTAATAAAAGTTAATTTCATGTTTCTCCAAACTCCTACTTGATACAGACAATTTGAAATTATATTTATGTTCAGCTTGAAGCTACCTATCATAATCACCTTGAATTTTTCAGGAGGGAAAACATCTGACAAAAATTGCTGTCCAGTGTTATCAAATCATCTTAATTCAGTTCTGGGGCTGAAGTTAGGAAATCAGCCCTACCAGTCCTGGACATGGCAGCAGCCTGCCAATTAAATTAACAAGCCGATTTTTGGAGATATATATCTCTGCATATTTAGCACTTGAAGAGCGTTCGGCCCTTCCTTACTTCTTCTATTTTTGCAACTTTTTGACTACTAAATACTTTCAGGTGTTCAATCAAAACCTACTATTAGATGAAGGGCGCCTGAGTGAATTAATACCCCTTTTTTTGTTGCTTTGGCCATTCATTCAAAGAACAATGTGATCCAACACCAACTGGCACTTTGTGGACCAAGTAATTGCCACCTTAAAGTCTGCACACCACCTTTAGCTTCAATAACTATAATCAGAGTCTTCCTGTAATTCACTGGCAGGCGTTAACGTCACTGTGGGGGGATTTGTAGACCATTCATCACCTGCAAAACTGCTTTAACTCAGAAATCTTGGTAGGTTTTTGAGACTGAATCGCTCAATTCTGGTCCTGACCCAATTTCCCTGTTGGGTTTACCTCCAGACTTTGACCATGCTAGTCCAAGACTTTGTTTTTGATTCTTTTTAGTCGGCATTCTGATGTGGATTTGCTTTTGTGCTTTGACTCATCGTCTTGCTTCCTAACCCTACTACACTTCATTTCACTGATAGATAACCTGACAAATTCTCCTTCATAATTTTCTTAAACAGACCAGAATTCATGGTTCTTTCAATCATGGCAAGTCATTCTGGTTCTGGTGCAGCAAAGTGTTTCCACATCATCACATCACCATGTTTGACTACCGCTATGTGTGTGGAATGCTGTGTTAGTTTTATGATAGACATAATGGCCCCCAATTTTTGTCACATTCAGAGCAGTTGGAGAAAAATCGATGCAAAAAATCTGAGACAACATCAGCCTCATGCAGCCAATAACAAGCCTGGAATTCAGACTTGGGGACTATCCAGGTGGTTCCTAACAAATGAGAGATGAGCAAGTTCTATATTATCCAAAAACTCCTGGAAATCTGTCAATAACATGAGAGCTGGGTATAGTTATTGACTATGCCACTAGGTATCGGCAATCGTACACCTACAGTCTTGTTTATTGGTGTGCATTTTTCTGAATTTTATCCTACATCTGTGTGTGTGACTTCTGCAAATTTGTTTTTCTCCAAGCCAAAAAATGCATGTCATGTCATATCGAACATCAAAACAATCATGATCACATTTTTCTACATTGATGGTGTAAGTACCGTGGAGGACAGACAGGCATGCTGGCTGAACATAAAAACAGCTTCTTATTCTGGTTGGCGAAATATAAAGGATGGACCAGTAGAGTTTGGAGACCAGGAGCAGTTTCACCCCTGATATGACAGGTGACAGTGGTCCTCCTGTGGCCTCCCAGTTTGCAAACCCCCAGGGGAACATAGGAGCAGGAGTCTGGAAGTGCAGCACTGCCAGGGTCCCTGGGTGCCATTAGAGGGATGGAGGAGGGTCTTCCTGGTTTCCATGTAGCACGCAGGAAGCATTTCTGGGTCCAGCTTGAAAGTAGTCTGCCATCTCACCTTAATGAGTTAGAATCGTGAGTCAGCACGCAACACTCATCAGAAGGAGCAGAAAGAGAGAATGAAAATTCACTTGCTTTATTGTTGTGCTTTGGTTGTTTGTGTACACTTGGTGAACTATTTCTGTAATAAAATCCTGTATTTGATCTCAGGGCTGTGTTAGTTGATATTGTGTTTGAGGTTGTGCTCACATTGGCGTAGTCATCAGGATATCTTGGTCGTCTGTTGGCAGGGCCCTGAAAAAATATGTTGTGAGCAAAACTCTTTAACCTCACGGTTTACTTTATCATTAAAGCAGACCATCGTAAACGTCATCTTAAAACCGACCCAGTTGTTAAATCGCTATGCGCTTCTGGGGTTTCCTCCTGAATTGACAGCAGCATCGCCCCTCAGAACACATTACATTTATGATATTCCAGTTCTCTGCACATTTAGAATTCTTTGATTTATACTTGATATCACTTTCATGATGAAATGCATTAAAATATGTATGTTACATTTTACAGATACATCATTAACTTTGTTTAAATAATGAATACTGTTAATAGTTACACATATGGGATAGCATGGTTGCAGAGCTGTAGCACTGCTGTCTCGTAGGGAGTCACGTCTCTTGTTTTCCCTGCCTGGAGTTTGCATGTTTTCCTGGTGGGTTTCCACAATGTGCTCAATTTACCATCCAAAGACATGAAGGTTTGGGGATTTGGTGAAGCTACAATGATGGCAAGTGTATGAGTGTGCTTGTGTTCACCTTGCGATGAGCTGATGCCTTGTCCAGGGATTTTGTCTCTGTCTTGCGCCGATGCTGCTGGAATGGGCTCATCCCCAAATTGATGGGAGTAATCATTAAACATCCTTTTCAGCGATATTGTGGCAAGGTGACCTCGGAATTTAACAGATGTTTCAGGCACACGCGTCGCATCTCGTGAAGTATAAACCTGGCCTTAGGCGCCTTACTTTTTGGCTGACGATCTTGACTAGGGCTTATTTTTGGGGTAGGTCTTATTTTCGGGGAAACACGGTATATATAAGATAAGTTTGATCAAACTGGATATCTATACTAATAAAAGGCAAAGCCCTCACTCACTCACTCACTGACTCATCACTAATTCTCCAACTTCCCGTGTGGGTGGAAGGCTGAAATTTGGCAGGTTCATTCCTTACAGCTTCCTTACAAAAGTTGGGCAGGTTTAATATCGAAATTCTACGCGTAATGGTCATAACTGGAAGCAGTTTTTCTCCATTTACTGTAATGGAGATGAGCTTCAACGCCGTGGGGGCGGAGTTTCGTGAGACATCATCACGCCTCCCACGTAATCACGCAGTACATAGAAAACCAGGAAGACCTCAAAAAGCGCTGAAGAAAACATGCATTATATAATTGAGAAGGCAACGAAACAATAAGAAGCGGAAAGTGACATATACAACCATATTCATGAGTTCTGCTACTGAAACAAAGCACGATGTAAACCTACACTTTAAATTAAGTTCATAGACAGGCTGCGCTGGCGCTTGTAATTTAGTGCCTGCCCATATAAGGCCGTCCGTCAGCGGCAATCCAATAGCAAACTGCCACGGGTAAATATTCACGGGTGAAGGACTGTGCTTATGGAGAGGAAGATGAGATGGTCAGCGTGGTGTTTGACACAAACTCAGCGAAACTGCGAGAGAAAGTTTTAAGTGCCAGGACTAAGGTAACATTAAATACAGCCATGGACATAGCACGAGATGGCACCAGCACAGCTGGGAACCTTCGATGCAAGTACACCGAGCGCTCACGTGAACTGACGAGTGCACAGATAAAAGGCAACAGTTCTAAAGAGCTGAATAAAACCGAATTACACAATTGAAAAGGCAGCAAAAAATATGAAGCGTCTGATAAGCATATTCATAAATCCAGCTACTGCGGAAACAAAGCACATGGTGGAAAAAGTCAATGTCCCGCTAAAGGAAGACAGTGTAAAAAAAACCCGTGCATGCAGTGTGTCAGGTCTCAGATAAAGAAGAAGACAAGCTGTTTATTGATGCAGTAAGAAACGAATCGATGAAAGAAACCTGTCATCTTTACAACGATTGACAAACACGGAATGTAACTTGAACACAACACATCCTACAAATACTAACCTGATTGAAAGAAATAATGATAATCAAATCCTTGATGACAGCAACACTCAGTAACACTCACAAAACAAATACAGTATATTGACAGTCATGTTACGTTATTTTAAAATGTTCCCTTTTCTTTTCTAGCTTTTTAACACACTACTTCTCGCTGATACGCGGGTATATATATATGTATATATATATCCCGATCTACATATTCGAATAATGGATAGTTTATTCGCCATCAATGATTGTTTTGGTAAAGCCATACTCAGTGTATTCATTAGATGAACGGTAAAAAAGTAAGAGCGAGGGGAGGATGACTCATTGAGGCATGCAGGCTGTAGTGCACGTCAACTCTATCTGAATTGCGCGATCACATTTCAAAAATATATCTTTTCAAGTTCTATTTAGTCCATATTTGTCAAACTCAAGGGCCACGGGCCACATCCGACCGGCGTAATTATATCCGCCCGAGATCATTTTATATACTGTATTATTGTTATTAATGGCCCGGTATATGAAGCGCTGGTACCACAATAAACTACAGATCCCATAATGCAGCGCTTCAGCTGTGAAGTGATTTCAAGTGAAGCTACTTTTATGGGAGACACAAATGCACCAGTGCAACTTGCCCTACTTTCCCTGTTGCCAAGTAATCTTAAACCAAGTCGTCACTATGGTGTTCCCAAATACGCACTTTGCTGATAAACTGAGCGCACTGAGTTTGCACGGCGCTTTGGTGACTTTGAAGAACAAAAAAAGTCCGTCTACATGCGGCTCGAACCTTGTGCATGTTTGGTAGCACATATCTGTGTGAGAAGCTCTTCTCAGTGATAAAGACTAACAAAACAGCACACAGGGTCGCCTCACTGATGAGCACCTGCAATCCATCCTGAGAATCTCCACAACACAGAACCTCACAGCAAACAGAAACGAACCTGTGGCCAAAAAGATGCCAGGCGTCCAGCTCTAAAATGACATATGAGCAAAGACAACTGAATGATTTGATTTGTTATTGCTGAAAGGAACACATTTTATTTATATTTCTAGGTTTTGTTATGCAGCATGTTCATATTTGAATTTGTATAATTTTGACAGGATATATTTTAATGGAGAGCAAAATCTTTTGGGATATTTAAAATTTAAGTTTATTTTTTATATAAAATTACATAAGAGTAAAGAAATTTGAATGTTTGTTCTTTTAATGTTTACTTTATTTCTAACTTGTATAATTTAGACAGGATATATTTTTATGGAGAGCAAAATATTATAAGTTATTTAAGGTTTGAGTTGATTTATTCAGGAATAATATTCCTGTCTGTTTTTACCATTCCTACCAAAGATATTTCTGTCGACTAAATAAAAATTCCTTCTATTTAAAATTTAAATAGAACTTGAACAAATACGATAGTTCATAATATCCATGCAGACTTGCACGTAAGAACGGGAGTTATCCGTTTTAACAAGCAGCGTATTGCACTGATACGAAATAGCTGTGTGTGTATATATGTAGATATGTATGTATATGTATATATGTTTATATATGTATGTGTATATATGTAGATATATATATGTATGTATATATGTGTATATGTATAGATATGTATATATATATGTTTATGTGTGTGTGTGTGTAAATATATATATATATGACAACAACACTCATCACTCACAACAGTGACAAAACAATTACATTGACAATCATGTTACGTTATTTTCAAAATATTTCCTTTTCTTTTTCATTGCTTCTTTAACACACTACTTCTCCGCTGCGAAGCGCGGGTATTTTGCTAGTGATAATATAAATTAGAGCAACTAATATCATTATACAGGACTGCAATTTTGTAATGATAGTAAAGTGTTTTATTACCACAAATAACTGTCCATACATTTCACTAAACACTGCTGAGCATACAATGCAAATCCTTTCAAATAAAGACACTACTTGGACGATCTGAGCCCATTGTGTGACTTTGCTGAGATGTTCCAGTATTTCATCCAGATATTGTTTAAAGGATATCTAGGGTTCAACTACATGTATGCTTTGTTCCAGATTTCCACATCTCTTTACATGAAGAAGTGCTTCCTGGCTTCAGTCTCTAATGCACTTCCCCAAATTTCCACCAGTGTCCTCAAGTACGTGAGTCATGATTTAGTTAAAAGAATTCCCATTCTCCTAGTACACAGGGATTATTTCCCTTGATGTAATTTGCATTTAAGTAATTTGAATGCAACTTTCTCTGCTAAGGGGTCGAACGATGGATGATAGCCTGCCGCTCTCCTCTTGTTTTTGCTGAGACAGCTCGAGTGAAGAGGTGGGTAGTAATTTTGGTCAAGGACTCAACTGACAGGGAGAGTATTGAAGACAAGAGCAGCTAAGTATTTCCCTTAGTTTTCTGGCAAATGGCAAGTGAGGGAGTCACACCAGCCACCTGACAAAATAGAAAGCTGCCTCAGGCAGGAGACGTACTGCATTCATTTAAATTGTTCTGACTCACTAGGGGGTTGTTTTGGACATCCTGCTATTAGAGGTGTCACAAAAAGGACCCGTTGACATGCACATATATATATAATCTAGCACCAGCGCAGATGCTTCTTATATGGTTCATTTAGGCCCTCGCTACCCCTTAAAGGACTGCTTGCCATTGGTGCGCTAGATGGAATTCTGTTTCTGACTCTGCATGATTTCTGTTTTTATAGGTAGTCCTGGCGCTGCCTCTGAAGCTGCTCATTTTTTCTGATGGAATGCTGAGCTCCTAGTGGTGGTAACTCATCCCTGGTTGAAGCAACCTGTCAGCACTTTTACATAACCCTCCCTTTGAAGTTTGTGTCACCCGGTGACCACTTCAAAGTTCTTAAGATAAACCACAACTCTTCCAAACATCAGGATGGCCTTGTCTGCTGCTATCATGAGACTGGTGACGACTCTTTAGCATAGTCTTGAGTGCTGTGCTGTTAGGTGGTGCAGCAGAGATGTTGGATGCTGTGTTGTCGGATGGTGTAGCAGGGATGTTGAGTGTTGCGCTGTCAGGTGAAGCAGCAGAAGTGTTAAAAGCTGCAGTGATCAGTCGATTACAAGTCAGCAGGCGGATTTCTTTGTCTGGAGTTGCTAATGTTCCGCTCTCTTGGGTGTTTTCCTCCACTGAACAGTCACTGCAATCACCATACCTTGTCCGGGTCACAACTTTTAGACTCCCCCTCCATTGCTGCTCTGCAACTCCTCTGTGATCTACCTTGTCCTTTGCCTGCACATTCTTGTACCCGGCCCTGGGATCAGTAAAAACTCAATCAGACACACGTTTTCCCAGCTCCATGAGCCAAAAGCTCCACCAGCATCTGTGCACTCAGGCCAATGAACTATAGCAGATTGAGAAGTGATGGTGGAACGTTAGAGGTAGCAGTCTGACTGAACTGCTGCAACAAATGCAACTACAAATCCTGGACCTTGAAATTCTCCTGCAACTCCTCGGAAGTCCATTTTAGGTCTTTGCAGCACTCGGTGCTTTACTAAGTTGAATTGCAGGTCTTTTCATCCCACCTCTAACACCAGTGTAGTGCTGAGGGCCAAAATGAATCCTGTGATCTTTATTGGTCCTTCAAGTGGCTCACTATTTGTGACATTGTAGGCTTGCTGTTTTTATTGGAGTGCCTGCCGCTGGTTTTGAAGCTGCTGTTTTGCTTGATGGAATGCAACTCACACTATGGGTGACTCCATTACAGTATTGTTAGTATTTTGTTCTGTCTGATTTGTGTTTTTTACTATGGATTCCTGTTCTGATCAGCAATTTTCTTTCTTTCTATCTTTTTTTGTGTTCCCTTGAGGTGTTTTTTGAAATCTAAACGGATTGCAGGAATGACAGGTCATGGAAAGAATGGAAAGCTGGGACACCAACCGAGTCATCCTGTTTAATTGAATGCAGTCCAACAAAAACTAGCCTTGTGTCGTCTGTACAAGCAGCCCTGTGGGCACATAATAACAAAAGTATTCGGCTCTTCACCGCAGAATTGAGGGTCATTTAGTGGGGTCCCTCTAATTGGAAAAGTCGCCTCCTTCTGGGCAGTCATGCTTCTTACATCACACAAACCGAAAGAGGCATGGCTAAGTGCCCTCACTGGGCGGTTTCTTGAAAGGGTATGTCAGTGACAGTGCCCTCTCTTGTCCCAGCAAGTTATCACATACCTTACCCAAGCCCATGAGGTTATCCTCTGATGCGTATGTGTGACACCATTTGTTCTGGAGTATTTAAGCCAAGGATTTCAAATCTGGCATTTATTTTTCACTAGAACATGATCTGAACAAGCCAATTAATTTTAGTATTATTACGCATGCAGACCTGTTGGCAGTTTCTATAGTGATCTTACCCAGAATGATCTGGGACTATGCTGTGTGTGACATCGAGCAGAGCAACCATATAATGGCTCTGGATCATCCAAGCTTAAGGATGTAACACAAGGATTGATTTTCAGTGTCTTTAGATCTTTTGGTCAGATGTTTCTATGGTATACTGAAGTAGAATGACAAGCACGTCAGAAGTTTCACAATCACATTAACTTTATGCAAAGAGTAAATTTTTGCAGTGTTGGCCCTTCTTTCTTTTTCAAGACCTCTGTCATTCGCCCTGGCATGCTGTCCATCAACTTCTGGGCCAAATCCTGATTGATGGCAGCACCCCATTCTTGCATCATCAATGCTTGAAGTTTGTCAGAATTGGTGGGTTTTGTTTGTGGATTGACCACAAGTTCTCAATGGGATTAAGGTCTGGGGAGTTTCCTGACCATGGACCCCAAATGTCAATGTTTTGTTCCCCGAGCCACTTAGTTCTCACTTTTGCCTTATGGCCCGGTGCTCAATCATGCTGGAAAAGGTCTTGTTGATCACCAAACTGTTCTTGGATGGTTGGGAGAAGTCGACTAGATTACTGTAATGCACTCCTAACAGCTGTGTAAAGCATTAGTATTATGTATTTTAAAGTCAGTTCTAAATGACACGGTTAACCACTGTCACAACGCTAAGGCTTGTGAGTTGTACTCGGGTGTTCATTTCCCAGTTAAGATTTTGTCTGCTGCCTTCTGCATTAATTGCAGCAAATTGACGTCTTTGTTAAGTAGTCCTGTTAGGAGTGCATTACAGTAATCTAGTCGACTAAAAACAAAAGCGTGATCTCATTTTTCACTCCTTCTTTTACAGTGGACTTGTGCCAACTCCACACACTGCACAGCTGCCACAAGAAGCTGGTGCCCAAGTTGTCTCGAAAAGCCCTGCATTGGCACCCATAGTTAAAAAAACCCCAACACAGACATATCACTAAGAACAAAAGGTCACTTATAGTGCCTTCAAAAAGTATTCAGACCCCTTCACATTTTTCACCTTTTGACATTTTTAAAGCCTTGTGTTTAAATAATTTGAATTCATTTTTCCCCTCATTGATCAAACGACAAAGCGAAAACTGGATTTTGGGAATTTTTGCACATTTATTCAAAATAAGGAAAAAAGATGACATTGACACGAACATTCAGACCCTTTGCTCTGACGCTTGAAATCTCCCATTCTGTTTATAATTGTTTAGATGTTTCTACACCTCATTTGGAGACCACCTGGGGTCAGTTCAGCCTATTGCGCGTGATTAGGAAAGTCGCACACCTGTCTGTAGATGGACCTGCAAACCAGGCCATGAGGATGCAGGAATTGCTTGCAAAGATTAAAGACAGGATTGTGTCGTGGCGACTCAAACCACCTACAACTGAACACCAGCAAAACCAAGGAGCTGGTGGTGGATTTTAGGAGGCCCAGGCCCCTCATGGACCCTGTGATCATCAGAGGAGACTGTGTGCAGAGGGTGCAGACCTATAAATACCTGGAACTGCAGCTGGATAATAAATTGGACTGGATTACTAATACTGATGCTCTGTGCAAGAGAGGACAGAGCTGACTATACTTCCTTAGAAGGCTGGCGTCCTTCAACATCTGCAATAAGATGCTGCAGATGTTCTATCAGACGGTTGTGGCGAGCGCCCTCTTCTACGCAATCGTGTGCTGGGGAGACAGCATAAAGAAGAGGGACACCTGGACAAACTGGTGAGGAAGGCAGGCTCTATTGGAGCTGGACAGTTTGACATCCGTGGCAGAGCGACGGTCGCTGAGCAGGCTCCTGTCAATCATGGAGAATCCACTGCATCTATTGAACAGGATCATCACCAGACAGAGGAGCAGCTTCAGCGACAGACTTTTGTCACCGTCCTGCTCCACTGACAGACTGAGGAGATCGTTCCTCCACCACACTATGCGACTCTTCAATTCCACCCAGGGAGGTAAACGTTAATATTGTACAAAATTATTGTCTGTCTGTTTGTTATACCTTCATTGTTATCACTCTTTAATTTAAAATTGTTCTTTATCAGTATGCTGCTGGAGTATGTGTATTTCCCCTTGGGATTAATAAAGTATCTATCTATCTATCTATCTATCTATCTATCTATCTATCTATCTATCTATCTATCTATCTATCTATCTATCATCTGGGGAAGGCTACATTTTCTTTTGCAGTATTTAAGGATTTAAAGACCACAGTGGCCTCCATAATTCTTAAATGAGAAAAAGTCTGGAACCACTCGAACTCTTTATATAGCTGACTGACTGCCCATAGGAAAGTTTTACTGCTCAAAGGATGATCTTTGATGGCTCACAAAAACTTAAAGAAGATTCTCATTTATGTTTCATTTAAGAATCAACTTTGTCACAGAATTCCTTAGGAGAATCGGCTTTAGAGAGAAAGGAGACATGAGATACAACTGAGATAAATTGAGTCAACACAAATTGAAAATTTTTTGTGAACAGTGTATTTTATTTGTGTGATCTCTTTCTAGTCTTGTTTTTATCTCTTTTAAAACTTTTTTTTTTTATTTATTATTGAACTGATGTCTTTATTCAGGTGACTATCAACATTTGAGATATGATTGGTTACATCGGAGCACAGCTTGAGATCACACGGTGGTATCAGTAGTGGGATTTGAACCCACAACCTCAGGGCTTGAAGCCCAAAGCCTTACACACTCTGCCACACTACCTTCCTTTCATTCCAGAACTAGCCATGCTGTAAAAAGCCCGGGGTCTTAGAAACTATTGAAACTGTCAGAAAAAAAATTGAAATGTAGAGATGTCAGGTAATTAAAAGGAACTACTCTGGGCATCTCTTTCCTAGGAGGATTCATGTTGCCGACGTGCTCGCATCGCTTGTGCATTAGCGGTGGCAGTGACGTCATTGGTTAACCCTGGAACCGGGTTGGGACTTCCCGAGAATGTTCTGCAAGAAATTGAGAGGGAGAATCAGTGCACTTCGCCGGCCCAGAATATTATATATTCCAACGCTGACTTTATATATTCCGACGCTGACTTTATATATGCAAGTTTTGACTTTATATATTCAGAAACAAGTTTTGACTTTATATATACTGACAGTGACTTTATATGTTCAAGTTTTGACTGTATATATTTGGGAATGACTTTATATATTCAAGTTTTGACTTTCTATATATTCAGAAAATCAATGCATTTGCCTGTTTGGCACCCCATAATACAGTATATATATATATATATATATATATATATATATATATATATATATATATATATATATATATATATATATATATATATTATATATATATATATATATATTTTTTAATGGCAGGTAGCACCTGGATGCTTAATTCCCCTGAACTCCACCCCACTCAATACTGAAAAAATAACTGACAGACTACGCCACCCACTTAAGGAGGGAACTGGGACCCAAAGTTAAGTTATCCTCCAGACTGCTACTAAACACAGGTTCTTTTCTATATACAGGGATGAGCAACCACCACATCAGAGAAACAATTAAAAATAATACAAATTTAATAACCCGATTTTAAAAACCATATGATCATCACCAACATCTGAGACAGAACAGAGCAATCAAAATCCAATTCAATTGCACTTGTACAGATACTTGCGAGTCTCCATCTCTATTGATTGTCATCAAGTCCGTGTAAAACACTGGAAGTTAAGGGTGCAGTCGTCTTTACTTGTTCTGCTCCATCCTGCATCCACCGGAGATCCTCCACATTAGCTCGTCTCGAGGGGGCGGCTTCCCACATTTCTCCATTACCTCCTTAAACAACGCAAACAGTGCCAGAACAGGGCTTTCCACTCTAATCAACTTGAGTGAACACGAGAAGCTACGATCAGAGTCTAAATCACCACAGAGAAAACAACATTGTGGGTACTCGCATCTTCCATGCTTTGACTACAATAATTCTTTGCATTTAAATAGCACTTTTCTCACTACTCAAAGCGCTCAGCAATTGCAGGTTAAGGGCCTTGCTGAAGGGCCCAACAGAGCAGAGTCCCTATTGGCATTTACAGGATTCGAACTGGCAACCTTCCGATTGCCAGTGCAGATCACTAGCCTCAGAGCCACCGCTCGTCGAAACCCAGGCAACATGAAGTCGATTGGAAGCACAAGTGAGTCTATTCCCAGATCTCTTATCTCACATGCTGTGCCCCTCTCCTTCACACTAGCTGTACCATCCATCCTGGATTCTGTCAATTTGGGGCAAAGCATCCACTGCACGTATCCAGTGTAAAGCAACCTCCTCCAGTTGTCTGCACTCCTTTGGAAAAGCCAGAAGTAGTAGTCGCTCTCAGTGTACCACAAACAACATCCCCAAGTTCAACCCAGGGTCCCGTACACACAAAACACAGCTGGCCGACCCTTAAAAAGTAGAAGTCCCGCCTCCCTCGCCTCACAATTGGTCCCAATTTAGCACACATGGCACAGACTTAATTAGATCTTCCAAAGTGATGGGGACGAACGTGACAAAACCCACACACACAAAAACTCCCAAATAATAGTGGTAAAACCTCAAAATACATTTAAGTAATAATCCTAGTCAGTGTAAAAAAAAAAACATTCCACAAACAAAATAAATACCACACAAATAAAATTTCCACTGGGTCACATCAAGCATGTTGCCTCAGACCCAAGAAGACACCAGGATGGAATCGCTGCTATAATGGCTTTAACAAAGTATTAAGTAAAAAGTCAGACTACTGGTGCCAATAGGATATTTCAGTTTTTTATTTTTGATAAATTTACGAAAAGTTCTAAACTCCTGTTTTTGCTGTGTCATTACTGGGTATTGAGTGTTGCGTGATGAATAGAAAAAAAATGAAATGATTTTAGCACAAGGGTGCATGAATGTGAACCGAGTGAAAGGGTCTGACTACTTTCTTAAGGTGTTGTAAATAATATTGAGGCTTTCCTGACAGAGATGCTTGTAAATTACTTGGTGAACGACAGTTGAAGTGGTTTGGGGATCTGATCGTTCACCTTACTTGTTGGTGGGCAGATAAATAAATGATGAAGAATAGAAAAACTGCTGTGTGTTGCTGCTGCAAAGTTATCTGGGGAAATTGGACTGCCTCTGCCTTCCCCTCTCTTCTCTCCCCCTCTCTTCCATTTCTTTTTCTACACTTTGATGGCTGCCACTTCACCTTTCCAGCTGTTGTGGTGTGAACTTGTGCATATAAGTTGATAGATATTTTGTATGTCTTTAGTTGTATGGTAGGGCGGCACGGTGTGGCAGTGGTAGCGCTGCTGCCTCACAGTTAGGAGATCCAGGTTCGCTTCCCGGGTCCTCCCTGCGTGGAGTTTGCATGTTCTCCCCCTGTCTGCATGGGTTTCCTCCTGGTGCTCCGGTTTCCTCCCACAGTCCAAAGACATGCAGGTTAGGTAGATTGGCAATCTTAAATTGTCCCTGGTGTGTGTGTGCCCTGTGGTGGGCTGGCGCCCTGCCTGGGGTTTGTTTCCTGCCTTGCGCCCTGTGTTGGCTGGGATTGGCTCCAGCAGACCCCCGTGACCCTGTAGTTAGGATATAGTGGGTTTGATAATGGATGGATGGATAGTTGTATGGTTAAGTACCCCATCCTCTTTTAGGACTGAGTCTCTTTGTAATTTTACGACAGGGTTGGGTGAAGTTCCTCAAACCAGTTTGGCAAGCGATTCCCTGCAGGACTCTCTCAATCAAACCCACATGGTGACCAACTACCTCGCTGGTAAACTTCACCTTAACAAACGGCATTGGGGGCTGGTGTGAAACCATTGTGTTGCACCAGAATTCTATTGGTTTACAGTTGCCTGAAGCCATTAAGTACCATGACACCCTGTTGGCTGTAGGATTTGGACAGAGAACCTATAAATTTCCTTGCTTTATCCCCCACCCCTCTTACCAACTGATGAAGGAGCATCTCACACACCATGAACTGAAAAGGACAACGCATTGAAGAGCACAGCCCAGCAGCCATATTGAGACAGGCATGCGGCCTGTCCTGAAGAAAGCTGACCAAAAATGAGGACTTAAGTATAGACATTTAAAGTAACTACAAGTCTGTGTACTGTTTGAAACTACCCATCACCATTTATCAGGTTGTATGGTTACCAGTATTCACTTGTACTTTGCTTATTGTTATTATTTATGAATATTATCAATAATACATTATTTAAAGTGTAACATAACTCCTGCTTGTCTTTTACTACACCTAATTGCCTGAGGTTATACGTGTAGAAGGGAAGGTGGGCAGAAGTTATAAAGTACAATACCTTATAAACAGTGGTAAGTCTGGGAGATTTGAGGCATTCTGACAAAGGCTACACATTAATAATACAAAAGGGAAAAGTAGAGCAATATAGAACTCTACCAAGACAAAACACCAGCTCGTCAGACTTCTGAGCTAAGATGGACATCAGCTTTCATCGATGAGTGGAAATAGGAATTGCATCTTTTTAACGGAGAGGGACGTGCTGAGTACTTTAGGGGGTCCTTTCAAAAATGTCAATCTTTATGCATTTTGTGGAAACCCATCCCTGGTGGAGAAGGCCAGTGATTCTCTTTGTGACTGAATACTGACTGGGTGTCTTTTGTCTTTTATGCGAATGTCAAGAACAATCCAATTGAATATTGTGGCACTCACTAGCTTAGAGTAGTTTGTACTGCATTCTTTTTATACTTTTGTGCAGTGGTTGTGTTATGTTTACTTAGCCAGTGAATGCAACCACTAAGTCTCAATTACTCCAGTTCTAAAAAAACCTGGCTTAGACCTTAATAACCTTAACCAGTAATGACGTACTGCACGATAATGTGCAGTGAATACACTTGACTTGAGCATTCCTAGTTTTCGTCCTCTTTCTCTGTACGTTTAGCATTCGTTTGCTCAGAAGTTGATGCGCTTGCTGCTTCCTGAGCAGCTCTTCTTTTCTCCACCCTAGCGGCCCACTGCTTCTCTTCTTTCGTCGGCATCTTTTTGCGTTAAAACTGATTAAGTTAGTTTTCGTGTTGCAATTTCTTAAATTTTTCACTTAAGCTGGCACTTAAGTCTTCAATCTGCCTCAAGAATGATTAGCGAAGGTGGTAGGGAATGAGAACGGCACCCATACGCATGTGCCACACGACCACCTTGCTGCGTGCTGCCGAGAGTTGATTCTACAATAAAATAAAATAAAAATAAAAAGATTAATAGAAATCATCACCTGAAAGTGGATAGTAGATGTCACGTAGTATATGTGTACCAAATTTCAAGTCAATAGGTGAAACAGTTTGCGAGCTGCAGATGATTTAAAATCCTGGACAGACAAACGAACAGCCACAGTAGCGTATTATATAAGAAGATAATGATCGGCCTATTTCAGATGTTCCATTCTTATCAAAAATTCTCGAAAAGACAGTTGCCTCCCAAATTAAGTCCTATCTTTCAAAAAATAACCTTTTTGAACAGTTTCAATCTGGCTCTCGTCATAAACACAGCACAGAAACTTCCCTGGTGAAAATTGCAAATGATCTTCTCCGGGCAGCTGACATCTCTTATCGATTCTTGTTCTTCTTGATTTCAGCTTTGCATCTGACACCATATCTCATCTGATACTTTTAAAATGTCTAGCTAGTTTTGGAGTCTGTGGCCTTGTCCATCAATAGTTTTCTTCCTAGCTCACTGACAGGAGGCAGTTTGTTTAGATCAAGGGCTTTAAGCCAGAGAGTGCAGTCGTTACTCAGGGGGGTCCGCAGGGCTCTGTTTTGGGGCCGCCTCTTTCTCTCATGTACATTCCCACAATAGGTGATATCTTTCAACACCATGGTATTAATTTATATCGTTATGCTGATGACACACGGCTTTATCTATCCACTAAATCAGTGGTTCTCAACCTGTGGGGTGGACCCCCCTAGGGGGGCACGAAGTAACAAAAGGGGGCAAAGATGTGAAAAAAAGAAAACAAGAATCAAAAATATGAAAAAAATATCTGTTGAAACCAAAACAAATTAACTTAAACTACAGTCTGATACTAGAACAATAAATATAGAGTTAGATAAATGTTGATAAAAGTTAAGTAGGTATAATAAAACATGCATCTACATTTAAAAAAAATGTTGGGGGTGCGATTAAAACTGTTATGAAAAATCAGGTTGCAAATACTTAAAGTTTGAGAAAGGCTGCACTAAACCCACTTCCGTTTTCCCTCCAATTACTATTATGGCCTGTCTACAAGATATAAAGTCATGGATGACTCACAACTTTCTCCAACTAAACAACAATAACACTGAGGTGCTCCTCATTGGTTCTAAATCCATACTCGCTAAGGTTAACCATTTTTCCATTTTAATTAACAATGTTAACACAAACATCTCTTTCCAGTTTAAGATCCTTGGAGTCATTCTAGACAGTACTCTCTCTTTTTCTTCCCATATAAGTAACATTTCTCGGACTGCCTTCTTCCATCTCCGAAACATTTCTAGACTGTGTCCTGTTCTTATGCCACACAGTAGTGAAGTATCGGCTAATGCCCGAGTCACCTCAAGTACAGATTACTGTAATGCTATTCTATCTCACTGTTATATATTCTTATCTTCTGTATACGTTAAATACAATCAATTCTACAGGGTGATGAACAACAAGAACACTTTATTTAATGAAACTGAACCAACTGCAAATGCTATTATCTTTCTCACACACGTGTCTCTCTATCGCTCATTCAATACTCTGCTCTAAACTCCACACCCCTTTATTTATATTACACATGCGCACACAACAATGCCCTTTACCGTATAAGAAATAACAGAATACCCCTTGACATTTGCAAATGAAGATGTATAATTGACGCTTGCATCCCACAAAAACATACGACTTATTCAGAATTCTGCGGCTCTAAATCTACTGAACATATCACACCGATTCTCTCTCAACTTCACTGGCTCCCTGTTTAGTACCGAATACAATACACAATGCTGCTCTTACCGTATTTAAAGCTCTTCATACTCTTACTCCTTGAGAAGATACTATTGCTATTCTGTCATAGTGCCCCCCAAGTCGGGAATTCTCTTCCCTCTTATATCCATCATCTAGACTCAATAACACAGTTTAAAACTGTCCTCAAAACTTATGTCTTCAAACTGGCAAACCAATTATGAGTTTTTCCACTGTTACAGCCAGTTTCCTTTGTATGTTTGTTACTACCTCTGTACCTTGTAATAATTCTTTGCATTTATATAGCGCCTTTCTCACTACTCAAAGCGCTCAGCAATTGCAGGTTAAGGGCCTTGCTCAAGGGCCCAACAGAGCAGAGTCCCTATTGGCATTTACGGGATTCGAACCGGCAACCTTCCAATTGCCAGTGCAGATCCCTAGCCTCAGAGCCACCACTCCACTTATTGCTATTTGATTTTAAAGTCCTATTTGTTTTTATATCGTATTACTGTTTAATTGCATTGTAACCTTGAGTGTTAAGAAAGGCACCTATTAAATAAAATGTATAAATACATAAATAAAAGTCCAACTCCTTGCATGAGCAAAGGCTCTTGGCTAATGAAAAGGGATTCCAGAATGACCTTCTTAACTGATACTGAAGCAGTAAGGGGGTACTTAATTTTTCACTCATAACTTTTGCATGTTAAAGCAAAATCTGTTTATGCTTGACTTGATTGTTATTTGCGCAAGTGTAGATTTGTCTAACTTTAGGAAACGATGCTTAATTATACTCTACCATGGAAAACATAAAGGATCCAAAGGAAGTGCATTCAGTTTTTCATACTTAGGAACGTAACATTATATGAAAGTAAGAAATTTGGCAAACAAGAGGAGAACATTCAGCCCATCGAGCCTGTTTGTTTAGTTCATAGCTAAGTTGTCCCATATCTCCTCCAGATGCTTCTTAAAGGTTTAAATGACTTTAAAATGAGTTCATCAAGAACACAGGGCCACAGTTGTAAAATTAAGGGTAAATTTCGCAATAAAATAAAAATTCTACAATAAACTGAAATAAAAATAGAAGAGGAATAACCTTGGACGTCAATCATCACCCAAAATCGGATGGTAGAGGTCATTTAGTACATGTGTACCAAATTTCAGGTCAATAAGTGAAACGGTTTGTGAGCTACAGGTGATGTAAAATCCTGGACAGACAAATGGCAGCATATTAAATAAGAAGATAGAGTTAGAGAACATGACAGATGCTATCTCCATAAATTATACGGTTGAAATCAAATATGAAAGAAAGCTGGAGTCCATTTCCTAAGAAAGTCGATCTAGCAAATTTCTCACCATATGATTTCTGGTCATCTAACTTGTCAGATTTTGAATGAACAAAATTGTAAAATGAGAGGGATAAAGCACGCTGAATGTTTCATCAGTGAAAGCCATTGAGATGCGCGGTGTGTTTATCTATTATAAATATTTAGATTTCCTTTGTTAAAATCCTTGTATACCCCCCAAACCCACCCGATGGTAATATCTACTTATTCCCCTTCTAAGGGACATTTCCGAAATCACATTGCCGTCTCCATGGATTTTTTTTTCTTCAATAGAAGCAGTCCTTCCTTTACAAAGAATTATGAAAGTCAACATACTCAAGGACACACAGAAAAAAAACCATTTGTAGCTTGGCTTCTGTATCAACATCCCTGTGATGGATTGTCACAAATTTGAAATAAAATATCATCCTTGGTGTATCATTCAGTGTCACTAGCTGTTCACGCTTACATAAGAGGCGACTCTTCTAATCTTCATATCTTTATCTGTTGGTTCAGTTTTGACAGCCACATTGTGCAGCATCTTGTCCTTTAATAGCAAACAGAGGCCATTGAATCAGAATCAGAATAGCTTTATTGTCATTGTAACAGCGTTTTATTGTTCAGGGACTGAGCTGTCCTTGAGATCGGCTCACTTCAAACGACAGAGCTCTGACCGTACATCCACTGTACACATTTTTGTTTCAAAAGACAGCAGGAATTTGCAACATGGGTAATTACCAGGATGTAATCAAGAGACCACCACCACCAAAACAAGGCTCCCCCATCCTGACCCAAATATACACTCACTGATTAAATTCTTACCACCACTATAGTCATATTGGGTTGGGCCTCATTTTTGGACTCCAGACAGCATTAGCTCTTTGCAGGATGGAATCCACAAGATTTTGGAAACCTTCCTTTGTTTTTCTGGCCCATGTTGACATGATTTCAATATGCAGTCTCATATCCATGCTTTGAATCTCCCGTACGGCCACATTCCAGAGGTGTTTTACTGGAGTCGGATCCAGACATTGTGTGTCCTTTAGCGCCTCTCTTCTTCTTTGGCTTCTACACAGGTCAGTGCTCTCCTTTCTCCAATGAATGCTGACTTCCAGCAACACGGTTGTTTAAATAGCCTAGTGGGTATTAGAGGTGGGTCCTTTGCAGTCAAGCCTGATGTGATGTCAGTGGGTTTCGT
Organism: Polypterus senegalus; assembly: GCF_016835505.1. Classification (NCBI taxonomy): domain Eukaryota; kingdom Metazoa; phylum Chordata; class Cladistia; order Polypteriformes; family Polypteridae; genus Polypterus; species Polypterus senegalus. The sequence goes on from NC_053159.1 coordinate 171,482,864, forward strand.
CTTCAGGACTGCAGGTAAATAGGCTTGTGCCGATGTTGGTGCCTGTGTCCTTACCTCCATAATGCCACACATTTGCTCTTGACTCAGTCATGTATGACTATATAGCAAAGGTCCCCAACTCCGGTCCTAGAGGGCCTCCTGATACACTGAACATCCTTGGCTCTAAGGTGTGATGCAGCTTGAAGGGCAGACTGGTGAATTCAATCCGCAAAACATTCCAGGAAATAATAGAAAGATGAGCCATTGCCAGAGTAATAAGAGACGTGACGGAGCAGAAAAGCAGGTGCCTTGTCCTCCTGAAACGTGTCACAAGGCACGAGTCACAAAAGTTAAGCAGGTTTCATTTCGAAATTCTACTTATACTTAATACTTATTTCGGTGGTATGACGCCACTGTCGGCCGCCATATTGAATTTTCCAACATCACTAATTCTCCAACTTCCCGTGTAGGTAGAAGGCTGAAATTTGGCAGGCTCATTCCTTACAGCTTACTTACAAAAGTTAAGCAGGTTTCATTTTGAAATTCTACGCGTAATGGTCATAACGGTCGACAACGTTCGCCATGTTGAACTTTCTTATTTATGGCCCCATCTTCACGAAATTTGGTAGGTGGCTTCCCTGCGCTAACCGAAACCAATGTACGTACTTATTTCGGTGGTATGATACTACTGTCAGCCACCATATTGAACTTTTCAACGGTCTTTGTTACTTATGGGCCCATCTTCAAGAAATTTGGTACGCAGGTTCCCAATGCTAACTGAATCCTACTTACGTACATATATACGTCCATAGCCTGCAGCTCGGTTACCGTGTGAGGCCACCCACATTGTTGGCTGCCTGCCTATATAAGGCCGTCCGTCGCTCCAGTCTCTACATTCCCTTCCTTGCTTCGACACGGGATTCATGTCTCCCTGCTGATAACTACTGCCTTTTTATTTAATCCACGGCTTCACCGCTGTTTTATTGTTCATTTATTACGATTATAGTTATTGTGTAGGTATTTTACACTTACTTTACATTGTTCAGGTACCCATTTCCTTTATCATTCCAACCGTACCCCCATTAACATGTCTATTGAGGTGATCGCCATCGATCAAAGAACTGTCACTTACTGAGTGGTTTCCAAGCCCGGTGGTGGCACCTACCTTTTTCCATTCTCTTTGTTACATACTGTATTGCACGGCCATATCAGGCTCACTCTTGATATCCGGAGGAACATTGTATCTTATGTATTGAATGACTGGGACAGATTCAAGGTGTGGATTGGACGGTACAGGAGATAATTATACTACACGGGAGCACTAAAAGAGTGAAATGCTTAAGCCCTTCACCTATGGTTCTGCATGTGAGTTGATGGCTGCCGCTGAATTGTTCGGTTGTCGCTTTCAAGTGTACCGAAATGGCCAAAAATGTTACACCTTTGGACAACCGCCAATGCCTCTTAAACATCTTATGTTCACAGGTGACAATTTGAGTAGTAGACACTTTGATGTTTATGAATGTTTAAACTTTCAAAAGCTGGATGTAAAGTTATCGATGAAACCGGTTATATGTTTGCAACACTTGACAGATGCCGAATGTCACTTCAACACAACAAGTCCTGCAAATACTGTCGTAATTGAAAGAAACCATGAAACTCAAACCGATTATGACAGCAGCAATCCAAGCTTACTGTTCACATGGCCAACTGTACGTTGCATGCTCAAGAGTAAGGTCAGCGCACAGCTTGGTCATATTACAACCGGAGGGCCGAACTCACAATGTGGTATACAAAGAGATACTTAACAAATAATTATTGGTATATTTTCCCTCAGTTTAAAAAGGTTTAATTTTCTTCTTAATAAAAATTTTAAGGCAGTACTTCGCCGATGCGAAGCACGGTATTTTGCTAGTTCTATGATATTTGGAGGAGAGTTAAGTGAGTGTTGCTGCTTCTTTGTTTGGTTTTTGGATTTGTGATTTCTTTTTCTTCTATTGGATGATTTACAGATTTAGGACTAGACTTGGTTTCTTTGGATTTCTTTCATGGCAACTTCTCTTACTCTTTTCTTTAAGCCGTATTTTTATTTATAAACATTTTTGGACTCCTGCTCTTTGCTCAAGCTGATGTTTTTTCAATGATTCTTCCATTTTCTTTGAATTATTGGGATATTTAAGAGTATTTAAGCATTTTGAATCCAAAGCTACACTAGGTCAGGTGTAGTCTGAAGCAAGCCTTTTGAGCAGTCACTCTAACTACAAGGTAGTGAGCGTCTTCTGAGCAGACGAGGTGGGATGCTGGCCTGTTTTTGGCTTCACCATTTCTGAGTGTTCTGAGTTGTAGCAGAACCAAAAAACAAAATTAAGGGTAGCTAATGTCTCAGCAAGGAACTGAGTGCTTTCACTTTAGGTCACTTGTGAATGTCCTAATTGAATAAAAACTTTAATAATAATAATAGTGCGGAAAGGAACGAGACCACAATTATAGAAAATGTACAAATATAAACAAAATTTTGTTGAATATTTTGTCTTATTTAATACTTCCAACCTTTCCTGGCTTCTATGGTATAAATGTGCTTTCGATTTGGGGGATTTTCAACCCCAGGGATTTTGATGCTAATGTTAGTTTTGTTATTGTAGAATATTTTTCTGCCACCAATTTTTGAGCTCCTATTTTCAGTAGCGTGTCCTCCAAGGCTGTAAACCAATTAATCACAACGTGAGAGGCTAATAGTCCACTGTGTGGTCATATCCGTGTCCAAATTCCCAGATTCAAATTGAAGTCCTTGCTATTATCTTTGTTAACAATTTGTTGTCTTTTTGACTTTGATTTTTTTTGATTCTTGTCTCATGTTTTGGCTTTATTCGCTGTATTTCTTAATCTCCTGGACTGCGACTCATTTCTATCTTTCCACCATGTCTCTTCTCCTGGTTACCTTTTAAAATTCTTTGCTCTCTCCCACAAAGCACGATAGTCAAGATGGGAAAAATTACCATAAAAATATCAAAAACAAAGACACCCCCTTAATGTCCACCAGGGGATGTGCATAGCCACTCTTTACAGGTGGCATTGTGGGAGTTCAGTCACGTAGCCCCAACATACGTCCATCACACCCCGTGATTACAGACTGATCACTGCTGGCTCATCTCTACAAGCCGAGGTGCTCTTTGTGTAATTCAATATGGCAATATGGCTGACATATTTGGAAATTATGCAATTTAAAAATTAGATCTGACCAAAGATCTTCAGCCAGTACACACTTAATGACCAAAACGTCACTGCGTGATGGCTAACCCTGAGCACCCATTCATGTTTAAGTGAAATGTTATTCTTTTCCTGTCACCCTTATCACTCATGATTAACAAATTAGCTGATATCAGACAGAAAATCATTCATTAGTATGTGTGATTCTCAGACCTTCATTATTTTAACAGCAACACACTTATGCTGACTAACTACATGTTCCTTGTCAAATCCACTGTCTCATATTGTAGCTTCACCATTTCTGTTCTGGCCCACCCTGCTCCTCATCAGATGTAATGGAGTGTCTAGCAGGGGCCACATAAAGGTAACACTCTCAGGATTCTGTTATGGTACAGCGACAGGAGCAGAAGTGTGAAGAGGAGCACCAGGAGCCATTTGAGAAGTCCTGGCTCAGGTCTGGTTGATGGAGGTGCAGGACGTATGATTCAGCTACACACATGTGACTTCAAACTTCAAACAAAACCACTTGTTCAATGGCGTTATATTTCTAGGCCAGCTGCCCCAGGTTACAAATAAGGGCATATAGAGATTACTGTTGGGATGCCCAACGTGACCAGAACAATTCTAGCATGTCCGCTGTCTCCTTGTTCCCAACTTAAGTTAACACACTGCCCTGCTTCATTGCTGTGGCCTTGTTTCACTGAGCTCACTTTAGTTCTTTCGCTATGGATATACGGCAGGATTCTTCACAGCTCCCTGGGCTCAAGCAGTCAATGAGTCCCACCAAGGGCTTGCAGAACTCTCCTCCACTTGTGATGTCTGCAAGTCCCACGTCAAGTTACTGTCATACACACGGATGGTTGGTCTGGCCATTTCAAATCACCATAACAGAACTCGGTTTGTTTGCTTATAAAGCACCACTAGATTGTGGATTAATCGACAATGGGTGGTATGAATCTACTACACTAGATACGTTTGAGAGGGGCGAAAGGGTGGCAGATGAGGAGATAACGAAAGTAGAAGTCTCTGAGCAGCACTCATAAGTTGTTAAATATAATACATTTTAGTGGGGGTGAATGATGAGGTGGGGAGATTTCGAATAATTGGGCTGCTAAACTTGCAAAAACCCATTTAATTGAAACAAAAAGCAAAAAACTTCAAACAAAACCACTTGTTCAATGGCGCTATATTACTAGGCTAGCTGCCCCTTTAAACTGGTCACTTTAGCAAGACCCTCTCTCTCTCTCTCTCTCCCTCCAGCAAGGATCAGGTCCACCTTTCCGAGTGCCCCTCCCTTTTCTACTGGGCAGACTGAAAGGGGCGGGGCTTCCTTGGCTCCATTGTCCTCAAGGGTCAGCTTCTCGAGGCTGTGAGGTGAAAAAAGGAGACAAAACTGTTAGCACTCATCCTGGGTAGGGCACCTCATACCTTAGATGAGCCTGGATGGCAAACCTCTGGTGCACATTCATGACAACATCATTTATAGACGTCACACACCATATATCCCCAATTTTATATCAGGTATCATTCGTAACCACCCCAATGAATTAGACTGAATATATCAATAGATACAACTACCTAGTCTGAGGGAAGGTCACTTGAATTAGGTTGCATAGTGACATCATCATCCAAGGCTGGATTAAGACCCCCTGAGTGACTAAGAGGAGCATCACCACAGTGAAATGGTTTAAAATTCACCAGGCAGAAGCTGAACTCAGGTTCTCCAAACAGTTATTTGCTGTTGGTCAGTTGTTAGGGGCAGTCGTTCTCTGTGCTGTGGAGATTCTGGTTAACTTTTCTCGAATCAGATCTGGAATTCCAGGGCTCTCTTTTGCATCGTCCAGCAATTCCTGTTTGGGACACTTTGGTGGAGTCTCAGGATGTCCCTTCATAATTCTGCATACAGAGCTGCTCTCCCATTTATCAGGACCACCACACCTTGTTGCTGTACAGGAGTATGGAGGGAATGACGCTGTTTCTTTGCCTTTTTGATCAGTTATCAATTTCTAGGTACAATACAATAACTTCATGCAATTTTCAGTTCTTTTTATTCTACATTTATTTGTGTACATAATAAATATCATATACGTTAATGTACTTCATTCTATTTTACTGTACATTACAATTGAATTTATGGTTTTGTGAAATCCCTATAGAGTGATTTGCTTGTATGGAAGAATTGTATGGACGATTTCAAACTGAATTATTTTATATTTTTATTAAAACAGCTCAATCAAGGAGTAAAGATATCAATGAAAGAGATTTAAGCCCAACCCGACATGACCACACTCCAACACAGGCTTCTACTCACTTTCCTACCCAACACTGGACTACTGATGGGCAATGAAAGCCACCTATCGACACACCTCATAGAAGCTTTATTAATCCTGGACATGGCTAATGATGCAGATGAACAGCTTCATCCACAGCCGTATGGAGAGTCTGAGGGTGCTGAGTCTGCTCCTGATGGCATGATGGACCCTGTGAGGTTTGTCAGGCGGGTGTGACAGGACAAGATAAAATGATCAGCAGGCGTAGACAGGTATATCTTGATGGAGCTACCTCACATGACCAGATAAGATGATCAGCAGACGTAGACAGGTGTAGGTATCTAAGTGTTCAATGGTCCTGTTTTCTATGACTAGATAAGATGATTGTCAGGTGTGGGTGTCTGGTTGTACAATGTTGGTTGTACTTTGACCAGATAAGATGATGATCAGGCCTAGGCAGGTCTTGCTGTCTGTGTGCTCAAAGGGGCTACTTTCCATGACCAGATAAGATGATCAGCAGGCATAGACAGGTGTAGCTGTCTGGGTGAGCAAAGGTGCTACCTTCCATAACCTGATAAAATGATTGGCAGGTCTATGCAGGTGAAGTAGTCTGGGTGGTCAACAGGGATACTTTCCATGACCATACAATATGATAGGTAGATACAGACAGGGTTAGTTGTCAGTGTGCTTGATGGTGCTACCTTCCATGACCAGATAAGATGATTAGCAGGCCTAGGCGAGTGTAGGTGTCTGGATGGTCAATGGGGCTACCTTTATGACTAGATAAGATTATGGGCAGGTGTAGCTGTCTGTGTGTTCAACAGGGCTACGTTCCATGACCATACACGATGACAGGCATATACAGACAGGTGTAGCTGTCTTATATGACTAGATAAGATAACTGACAGGTGTAGCTGTCTGGGTGCTCAATGGTGCTACTTTCCATGACCAGCTAAGATGATCATCAGGTGTAGGCAGGTGTAGCTGTCTTTGAACTCAATGATACTGCCATCCAGCATGAACTGGTACTTCTCCTGATGTTTTTTCTAGAAGATCATCACTTTTTCTCATCCATTTTGATGTCCAGTCTCCTTATTTATTAGTAGTGTTTTGGTGTTATCTCAAGTCACTAATGTGTGGATGACTAGAGCACCTGACCTCTGTGTTGCCCAGCATCATTCTGGTTCCAGGGTTGATCTGGCCAACTGGTTATGTTCCTTGGAGATGTGGTGCACCATTGCGGATGACTTTATTTTCCTGCTCTTCTATTTTGAAGCCCATTTTATGATCATTCGTACTTAGTCTTTATCCTGCTACCGAAAAAGCACCTGAGCATTAAAGGCACCCCTGTTATCATGATTTCATCTCTCAGTGTCACTCTGTCCCTTTGCCATTACCAGTGCTGTCTGCTGCAGCCTCTTTTTCCACAGCTGAAGCCACTCTGTGGAGTAACCATGGAAATGTAAAACATAACCGTTAACATGGGATAAGGAGAGGCGTAAAAAGAAGTGGACTTGTCGGCTGGGGATGAATGTCAGGCACCAATGAAATGAAATGCAATCTGTCCACGCCAGTGACGGCTCGGAAAGTGAGCGAGATGCAGTGATGGGCGCTCTTTATAAAAGAGGCACAGGATGAAGACATCCGTCATCAAGATTACTCACCACCTTGTTTCTGTCTTTGTCGGGACGTGTCCTAGGACTTCCCAGGGGTAAATGCCAGCTGGGACACTCTGTGCGATCCTAAATAAAGACCTAGTTAAAATCAAAGCGAGGATGACCGCATTAATAATGAAGAAGAATAGAACAAAACACCACCATTTCTATGGCAACCATTATGCTAAAAAGAAAAAATAATTCATGTATTTTTTTTTTTTTTAGTTTTGATTGTAAAATATATATTGAAATGTCTCAGCAGGATCACCGGAAACGGAAAACACAATTCGATGGAAAAATCACTGCGAATGCAGCTGCAGTTTGCTCTTTGGCTTATCCGAGCAAGCCGCATGAATTATGCATCTTTATAACTACTGACATTTGTCGCAGTTGTTGCCGTGCGCTATTTATATTAAAGCTGTGATTGTGAAACATTTATCAAAGATTGAAATTTGCTTCCACACCCAGAGTACAGAGCAAGCTAAAAGCAAGCGGTGCTGCCATGATGGACAGGAACAGGGATTTGGCATTTCGAAGTCTGCAGAATCCATCACAAGTGACTGGAAAAAAAAAATGAAATATCGAGATAATCAAGATTTTTTTTTTTTTTAACCATGTTGCCATTTTCTAAACATGCTTTATGCTGAGCAGGGTAATGGGGAAGCAGGGGCCTATCCCAGCAAGCACAGGGCACAAGGAGAGGGTACCAGTCCATTACAGTGTGACACCCACACACACACACACACAGGCCAATCAAGCCTCCTACTAATCTTATTTTGTGCTTAAGTTTGCTCTGCAAATAATATTGCAATAATGACCACTGTGAAAGGCGCTGTATAAATTAAAATGACTTTGATTTCAGCTCATTTTGACAGAAGTTAGTATGGGGGTCTCCAGCTGGCAGTTCCATGGCACAGAAGTGAAGAGCACTAAAAGCCATCGTGATAAACAGGCTGCATCCAAATTTCAGACTGATGTGAGTGACAAATGGCCATCTCTACAGATTACTGAACCTCCTTCATCGCATTTGGGCTTTGACCACACAACACTCCTCCTCCCTGTCTCGGCCTACCAGAGGGATTATGAGATCGTACATGTGCACCATAGAACACATGAAAATCGAACACAATCTGTGACTTGAACCCAGGATTCTGGAGCTTTGAGGCAGCATCACTGCATCCCAATACCATCTCACGGATAACTTTCCATGCATCCATTCATCTGCTCCATTCATTGTAGAGTTGCAAGCTTCGGTATTTATCCCAGCAGCATCAAGCGCTCAGGGCCGTCTTAACGCATGGGCACGCTGGGCAGTTGCCCGGGATCCCCACGAGCATAGGTGCCCCGTGCTAATTTACAGGGTGGTCCAGATCTAATTGTGCAGATCCAGATCGTCTTGATGACTTTGATTTATGTGGGGACGATTCCAGTTCGGCACAAAGACGATTCTTCATGTCGTCAGTTCGCACTCTTCTCGATGGTCCAGGATTTATAATAAACTTAATAAGTTATAGCGTAATGAAAATTGCATAAATAGATCTGGACCACCCTATGTATATATCTATCTATCCATCCATTATCCAACCCGCTATATCCTAACTACAGGGTCATGGGGGTCTGCTGGAGCCAATCCCAGCCAACACAGGGCACAAGGCAGGAAACAAACCCTGGGCAGGACGCACACACATACACACACACACATAGCGAAATGAAAATTGCATAATTAGATCTGGACCACCCTATATGTATGACTTGTGGAGTGATTGTGTAGGTTAGGGGCCCCAGTGCACTTCTTAGCCCAGGGGCCTATAATGCTGTTAAGACGGCCCTGCGAGCGCTAGTTGGAAATCTGCACTGGGTGATGCAGCAGTTTAAGATGGATATTGATACACTGGTGTCACATACAACTTCTAGTTGGAGAGGACGACTGTAGGTACTGATTTTGTTACTTGAGGATGTCCGATTAAACGATTTCTCAGCACAGTTTACCATTTTCAAAGAATCGCAAGCGTGACTCTTTTTCTGAAAGCCAATAATGTGCTGCCTGACAGAACCAGAGCCCAGGAGAAAATGGCAATGAGAGTAGCTGACAACGCTCAGTCAGTAGTTAGTAGTAATCATAGCCCAACAATGAGTTCTAGAAAAAGCCACAGTGTTTCTAAAAGTATACCTCCTCTATTTTGGATTTGTGTCCCCTGCCATGAGTACTGTTTTGAAGATGGCTGACGTCTCTGTAATGCAGCTCACTGACTAGGTATTTGGTTAAGCCGATCATAATCTCGTGGAGTCAGACGTATAATATATCTTAGCTATGTTCCAGTTTATCACTACCTTTGTAATTAAAGTCAAAAAGATTTTTAAAGATATGTATATGTTAATTAGGAGGCCAGTAGAGTCACCACTGGACTGTTGGTGTTCATAACAAAATACCTGACTGGAGAGCCGCTACGTAACGCAATTGATGAATGGCATTACAAATTCTGATCCTACATTCCAATTACTGAATTATTTATGTCAACAAGTGAAGTCATTACTGCAGGATCATTAGGCTAAGTAAGGGATGTCTTTAGCCCGTCGCAGTCCTAATGTGCCTGCCTGCATTAACCCAGGAAGCCATGTCGCAGGTGCGTCAGAGCAAAGCAAACTTAAAATGCTTGTTGCGTATTAATCAATAAGCTGGTAATTTGCAGATCACCCGCTGATTTGAAATTACAAAGTGAACTGCATGTTGTGTGGGGGCTGGCAGACGAGCTTCTTGGCTGACACGTACATGGGAGTGTTAATTATGGAATCACGTTGAAGAGCATTGAGCATGGCAGCGATGGACGGACGTGAGGAGCCCTGAAGCACCGGCTACACCAGTGGAGGATCAGGGAGAGGCGCTGGGGTTTCTAATATTCCACATCTCTGCTACCAACACATCTGTGCTGCTGATCTCCACTTGTTTTAGTATCAATGTAAACTCGTCGGGGAGGTGCTGTGGGGTCTGAAAGGGTGCAACAGGCTGCTTCTTGTTTGCCTGGTCAGGGAAGTGGTTATGGGGGTAAAATAGAACTGGTGCATAAAGTCATCATCTGCCTTTCATTGTTAAAAAATGGGGGCTTCTGTACAATAAGTAACATTAGTGCCGGTACAAAAGAGTCCCACACAGACATGAAAAGGTTCAAATTGAGTGGGTCACCTAGACAAATTACTGTCAGTCATCTAGCAAACACTTGTGGACCCAAGGGGGCGCTTTTTAGGCTACTCTGGGGTCATTCAGCTGGGTTGTATGGGGATGCTGAGGAGTGTTTGCATTGTGGTGAGTATAAATTTTTAGGACTTCGGATGCTTTGGTCCCTCGCACTAAGCTGGAGGTGTTGCACTTCAAAAAATAAGTCCATCCAGAAATCCTACAAATGAATCCTTTCCACAGACCTCTGAGCTGTCAATTGTCAGAGCTGAACCAGGGGCTCAACCCGGGGATTTGATTTCTTCACCGTGTTTTGGAGTTAAGGCATTCAGGTGCTGCAGCTGTCCAGGGTACAGTTGTCTATTTAAAAGCTTCTTTGCTCTCTCATTAGCCCTTGTAGCTTTGGTCTCCTAAGCCGATGTCACACACATGCCAGCCACGGTTACGGATCTCATCGCCAGACCATGTCAACTTACACAACTAGGCATGTCAATTTTAACAAAACCAAAGTGCGAAATTAATGTTAAAAAGTGAGACTGTGAACTTAACATTAAAAATCAAGAGAGTGAAATTAACAATAAAAGGTGAAGTTAAGAAAAAGTGAGAGAGTGAAGTTAACACTTTAACACAGTTAAAAATGAGAATAGAAAGGTAACATTAAAAATCGACAGTGTGAAATTAACAATATAAAGTGAAAGAGTGGAATTCACAAAAATGTGTGAGCATAAAGTTAATGTTAAAAATACAAGAGTGTGAAATTAACAATAAAAGGTGAGAGTGAAGTTAAAAAGTGAGAGAGTGAGGTTAACACTGAAAAATGAGAATAGAAAGGTAACATCAAAAATCGACAGTGTGAAATTAACAATTAAAAGTGAAAGAGTGTAATTCAAAAAAATGCGTGAGCATAAAGTTAGTGTTAAAAATACAAGAGTGTGAAATTAACAATAAAAAGTGAGAGTGAAGTTAAAAAGTGAGAGAGTGAGGTTAACACTGAAAAGTGAGAGTGTGAAAGTAACATTAAAAATCGAAAGAGTGAAATTAACAATTAAAAGTGAAAGAATGGAATTCACAAAAATGTGTGAGCATAAAGTTAATTTTAAAGATACAAGAGTGTGAAATTAATAATAAAAAGTGAGAGTGAAGTTAAGAAAAAGTGAGAGAGTGAGGTTAACACTGAAAAATGAGAATGTGAAGGTAACATTAAAAATCAAGGGCATGAAAGAACAATAAAAAGTGAGAGATTAAATTAGCAAAAACGTGTGAATATGAAATTAGCAATTACGAAGAGTGTATAGTTAACAATAAAAAGTGAGAGCATGAAATCAACCCAGAAAAAAATTAGCATTTTGAAAATGGAAGTGAAGTGCGGCTACAGTCACACAGGAGCAACGTGACCGTAGGATACCCCAGTAAACTGCTTTGTGCCCAGTGTGCCCACTGCAACGACAAAGCGGCGGTGAAATGGAATGCTCTGCAGTTTCTTGGTGAATTTCACGCCCCCATTTTTTATTGTGAATTTTACCCATTCACTTTATAATGTTACTTTCATGTTCTCGGTTTTTATTGTTAATTTCACATTCTTACTTTTTTTTGTTAATTTTACACTCTTACTTTCTAATGATTCTTTCACAATTTCACTTATTATTGTAAATTTCATGCTCTTACATTTTAATGTTAATTTCACACACTTTTCTTTCTTTTTTTAAGAGCAGCACAGTGGCAGTAAAGAGGCCAGGATTTGTGTTTCAGGTCCTCCCTGCGTGGAGTTAATTTGTTCTCCCCGTGTCTGAGTCTGTGTTCTGATTTTCTTCCACAGCCAACGACATGAAGGTTAAGTGCATTGACAATCCTAAATTGGCCCTAGTGTGTGGTTAGGGTGTGTGTGTGTGTGTGTGGATGGACTGGCTCCCAGTCCAGGGTTTATTTCCTGCCTTGCACCCTTTGCTAGCTGAGATAGGCTCCCCCGACACCCCCACAACCCTGTTCTGGACTAAGCAGGTTTGAAAATGACTTTATTTTGAATTTCAGCCTGTCACCTTTTCATATTACTTTTATGCCCTCATCTTTAATTGTTAATTTCTCCCTCTCACTTTTTATTGTTAATTTCACATGCTGACTTTTTATTTTAAATTTAACCCTCTCACTTTCTTGTATGTCTGTAGTACTAGGTTGTTGTACCGTGTTAGCCATTATGAATGTAGAGAAAAGCTAAAAGGTGTCATTTTGCTTGGCTTTTCTCTACCCTCTCACTTTCTAAATGTTACTTTCACGCTCTCACTTTTTATTGTTAATTTCAATTGTTGCTCACTTGTTGTTGTGAATTTTACACTCTCACTGGACTTTCAATGTTAACTTTTTACTCTCTCCTTTTATTGTTAACTTAATGCTCTCCCTTGCTGTTATTACCTTACACTCACTTTTTATTGCTGATTTCATTGGCTCCCTATTAGTTACAGGATATATTTTAAGTGTTTGTTTTCACAGCCTTACATGGGTCAGCTCTGCCATCTTCTTGCTCCATTTTCATCAGCCAGGCAGCTGAGGTCTTCAGATCAGCTACTGCTTATTGTCCGACATGCACGATCGAGACTGCAGTGGCTGGGCCTAAACTGTAGAACGGTTTAGCCCTTGCAATAGAGTTGGTTCCCACAATTCATAGAGTTAAGTTTTTACTAAAAAAGCATCCATTTGCCTTGTTGCTTATGAATTTGAATGTTACATCTTTCTATTCATATTGTTTATGCTGTGTTCATTTTATTCTTGTGCAGGGGTGTATGTTATTTATGTCTGTATGTTGGTGTATGTGTGTTTATGTATGTATAATGTTTCCTATATACTGTATATAGATAAGATATATATAGTACATGTCAAATAATACAAAGAGTACACAACACGTGTTTCACTTAATGTGGGGCTCATCAGGTGTACTCACTTTTGTCAAAACCCGTGGGATTTTTGGTAGGTACTAAATAACATGTCTGTGATCTGCCTCTTGTAACTGAGAGGATGTTTGCAGACTGGCCGACCAACCACAAGTGTTACCTGGTAGGTAAGCACCTAAATAATCAGATTGTGATAAGACCTATGCATATATATATATATATATATATATTTATATATATATATATATATATTTATATATATATATATATATATATTTATATATATACAGTAATCCCTCCTCGATCGCGGGGGTTGCATTCCAGACCCCCCCGCGATAGTTGAAAATCCGCGAAGTAGAAACCATATGTTTGTATGGTTATCTCTATATATAATCTTCATTTGGATCTTAATCTTTGTTTGTCCGCGAATGAATTAGAAGAAGAAGCACTAGATGGCAGTAGAGAGACAGCTAAAACATAGGCATTGCATTAAGAATCTCCTCCAGGCTTCTACTACTGAAGACTGTAGTACGCCAGTCACACCTCAAAACACAGACATTCAAACTAAACAAATTGTTGTGCTTTAAATTAACTAAAGAGATCTTCATTTAGATCTTGATCTTTGTTTGTCCGCGAATTCCACGCATGCATAGACCACCTTCCAGTTTAGTATGTTGTTGTTACTCACGGATGTCAACTATTTGCTGGAATAACGAAAGGGGTGGTGGACAGTGTTACGCTGGTTAGCTCCTGAGACCTGGTTAGAAAATGAGATTGCCGAAGATAAAAGTTGCATAACATATGAATGAAAGAAAGACAGTGGGTAAAATGAATGACAACGTAACAGCACGTTCCGGAAATTATTATTGTTACGTTGTAGCCGGCGCGTCTCACAGTTGTACTGTGGCTTGCTCACATGTCAGTGAGGTGATCCCTATTTATGCTTTAAAGAGCCTGGATAACTATGTATCCTCCTTTTATAACCATTGCTCCGTGTATATTGACTTACTCTTTGGATTAAGAAGAGATCGTGAGAGGAAACGACAGCGTCGTGAAAACGAGACGGACTGTGAACGGACAGAAGCAGAAATGCTCCTACACCACCGCATAATTACTATTCGGACAGTAATTCCGAGTAGGCCGTTCCTATCGAATCAATGTCCAAGGGTTTTCTTTTGTAATTTTGTTTCCCTTATAAAAAATCATAATGCTGTGCAACAAAGGGCCCAGTTCACGACTGGCAGCCCTTCACAGAGAACTTTAACACACACAACGTAGTTGGGCGCACATGGCTAGTTTATATATATTTTAAGCCCTTATAAACTCTCCCACACTGTTTATAAATATTCCCCGCACAGTTATACAGCATAAACCCTTTGTATTCTCTTAGATATTAGGTAAGATTCATTGAAATTATGTATGTAAACACACTGTTTATATACACTAAAACCTAAATATTATTTTAAAGATATCGAGTGTCTCCGACATCACATGTTACAGCCATTACGATAGACAGGCCACCCGCAATAAATACGTACAATGCAAGAAAAATTGTATACAGTAAATGTGTGTACAGTGACACTAAACGTACGTACATGTACTAAGTACTGTAAGTAGAAAATTAATTATGGTTACTCACCAACAATGACACGATGACTTGTCCGATAACGATGAGTTTAGTTTTACAGCACAACAAAGGAGAGCGTTACAGCTCTTCTAAAGGAGCCACTTCAGGCGATTGTGTAGCACTGCCGTTGTTCTTCTTCAATCCAAATCCCTAAAGCAGATTCTATCCAGACTACTGCTTTATTACATCCACTTGCAACTCGTTTTGCACCCTGGTTAAAAGGACACTGCGGCCGTAGATCTTATATTCTTTTCCTACTTTTTAAATAAAAAGAATCGTAGCCTCATTGATGCTGTAATGGCATCCTACAGCAGTGTAGCTTTTCCCTTCCTTCAACAAATCCAAAATGTTTACCTTTTCGGCAATCGTTAACATCTTCCGTTGGCGCTTGGGCACGGCCCCTGAAGCAGTAGCAGGAGCAGATCGTTTGGGAGCCATAATGAAGGGCTTGACTATGCACAAAGATAAACACAAAAGAGCACAGAAGTTAACTCTTTACACAGCGAAACACGTTGATGCTGAATGAGCGAGACAAGACTTCCTGGTTAACGCCGCGGAACTTAACTGTGTGCTCTGATTGGTTAGCTTCTCAGCCATCTGCCAATAGTGTCCCTTGTATGAAATCAACTGGGCAAACCAACTGAGGAAGCATGTACAGGAAGAAAAAAGACCCATTGTCCGCAGAACCCGCGAAGCAGCGAAAAATCCTTGTTATATATTTAGTTATGCTTACATATAAAATCCGCGATAGAGTGAAGCCGTGAAAGTCGAAGCACAATATAGCGAGGGATTACTGTATATATATATATATGTATATGTATACTATCTCCACCTGCGTAGAAGTGAAACGGGACAGTGAGGAGGGTCCTGTCCAGCTCCCTACTCCTGACGTCACACTTCCCCCTCCCCTCAGCCTGCAGCCTCTGTCTCACAGTGGCGCAATTATATCGCTCCTGCACGTGAACTATATACTTAGCGTGATGAGAAAACTTGCAAAATCAACCAGAATGTTCAAGCAAACTCTTGAAAACACCTGATCTAAAGCTGTCAAGTAGTTCTAAGCGGAGGTAAGATATGCCCCAAGGCTGGAGCGTGAGTGAGGAGGGCCCCGTCTGGCTCCCCACTCCTGAGGTCCCGTCTCCCCCTCCCCTCAGCCTGCAGCCTCTCTCTTGGATTCACACTAATAAATTGGTGGCACAAGTGAACTATGATGAGAGAAGTCACAAAATCAACTGGAATGTTTAAGCAAATTATAGAAAAAAACTAATCTAAATCTGGACAGGCAGATGTTGGATTTTATTTATTTATTTATATATATATATATATATATATATATATATATATATATATATATATAGTGACAGCTAGAGGGTGCTATTGTCCTCTTGAACCCTCAGACTATACGCCAGACACCAGGTAAAAGTCCAATAATTATTTATTTGGACAATAGTACAGTGCACAAGCACCCTCTTTTCCACAATGCTCATAAACTCTCCACAATACACAATCAATAATCAATAATACACTCCATCACTCCCAGACGCGTTGTCACCCTTCCACCCAGCTCAGCTCGCCGTCTGGGGAGTTCCCACAGTCCTTTATATTCCCTGACCCAGAAGTGTTTCCCATCCTTCAGTC
The DNA here is from genome assembly GCF_016835505.1 of Polypterus senegalus. Taxonomy (NCBI): domain Eukaryota; kingdom Metazoa; phylum Chordata; class Cladistia; order Polypteriformes; family Polypteridae; genus Polypterus; species Polypterus senegalus. Next base: position 171,499,291 of record NC_053159.1, read on the forward strand.
CATGTGACTTCCTATCACTTCCGAGTCAGATAAAAAGTCCTCTTCTTCATCCCGGATTATAGGTGAAACCAAAGTCTCTGTGCCTTCCTGCAGTGTCTCCTGGAGGTCCCCAGGGTATCCGGCAGGGCTGTGATGAAAAACTCCACTGTCCATGATGCTGGAAATTGGGGCACCTCTATGTTGCATGCAGGGCTCCACCTGGTGGCCTGGGGGTATTGGCCCGGGATGAAAGACCAGCCATATCCCACAATATACACACACACATGTGGGCATAAGTAGGTTTACAGTTCATACAGAAAAAGACATGCAGGTTAAAATTATTACAATAGCTTTATAATAATAAAAAAAAAATAAAAAAATAGTTTTATTAGCTCAAAGGAATGTCACAGTGGCACAGTTCCCACTCCTTAGTGCTCAAATGACCAGTCTCACGTACTCACAACTGTAAACCTCCATTTGCTCACCTCTGTACAGGTATATATTCTGTAAGTATTTATTTGGCTTTCATTTCTTACTATTAGCTTTTATTCTATGCTAAGCACTTTGGTCATCTTTTAGTTGTTTTCAATGTGCTAAATAAATACATACATAAATGAATGTTCTCACTATTTAATGTTAGTTTCAAGCTCCAGATTTTAATATTAATTTTTCACTCCCACCTTTTATTGTTAAGTCCAAAGAGTTTTATTTTTAAATTCTCATTCTCACTTTTTATTGTTTATTTCATGCTCTCACTCTTTGTGTATTTTGTCTTTTGGGGCCACCATAAGGAGTCCTGAACTTATGTCTGACTGAGGAGCTTTTTCTGGCCTCCACTGCTTGTCCTTAGTACATCCATCCATCCATCCATCCTGCTATGTCCTAACTACAGGGTCACAGGGGTCTGCTGGAGCCAATCCTAGCCAACACAGGGCGCAAGGCAGGAAACAAACCCTGGCCAGGGCGCCAGCCCACCACAGGGCGCACACACACACACACACACACACAATTTAGGATCACTAATGCACCTAACCTGCATGTCTTTGGACCGTGGGAGGAAACACACACAGACACGGGTAGAACATGCAAACTCCACGCAGGGAGGACCCGGGAAGCGTACCCAGGTCTCCTTACTGCAAGGCAGCAGCTCTACTGTGCCACCCCTATTAGTTATGTGGCAGGGCACCAGCCCACCACAGGGCACACACACACCAAGAACACACAAGGAATAATTTAGGATGACCAATGCACTCAACCTGCATGTCTTTGGACTGTGGGAGGAAACCGGAGCACCAGGAGGAAACCCACCCAGACATGGGGAGTCCTTAGTACAGTATACAGTAATTTGTGTGTACTTCCAAATTATCTACATTATATACATTATTCCTAAACCTATTGATCCAGTTCAGGGTTGTCAGTGGATGGAGCCTGTCCCGGCAGTAACACATGAACCATGGAAGAGTTCATTTATGCATAAATCCACATTCACACCGAAAAAGGAAATATTAGCAAAGCATAATTTAATTTTAAAATGTGTTGTTTTTCACAATGGAATGAACATTATTCTATACAGTGCCATTCAAGAGTAAGATCATTGTAATGCACATATGCAAAGAAGTGCAGATATGCAGTGAAGCAGCGGTGGGATTTGAACCTGAAACCTTTTCTTTTCAATCTCTATGCCTCCCCAGCCAGACTTGGATTTGTGGCCAGCATTTTGTTAAATTACCTTCAGGAGAATGGCCTCTTTTTAGGGATGCACTGCCACAGGAGCAAAAACCATTTGTGGACAGCAAGCCTCTGAGGGCGGCACATCGGCGGCCATGTCAAAGACTTGGAGCCTCTCCATGGTACTGCAGGGCTGCTGCCACACGGAGTGCTGACAGGAGATCAAAACACCGGATTGAGCAGAATCCTAACATGCACTTAACACCAAAGCCTGGCAGTTAGCGTGTGATTTATTTCCCTTTTTCTGACACTTTTCAAAGGAAAAGAAATCATGACATGAAGTAACATAAGGCATATGAAAGCAGCAAATATTAACCAGAGCAGCTCTTTGACAGAAGGCGGCATCTGTAGAATACGATTATGGATGAGGTCAATATAAATGCAAATGTGTCGGAATGATTTTACTCTTTGTCACATTATGCCTATTTTCTGCTATTATAACAATAATAAAACAGTTTAATCCATTGTAATATAATAAATACAGTAAATCATGTAAATTGTTAAGGGTCACACCATGGTAAGTGCGGCTGCCTCACAGCTCCTGTGTCCTGCGTTCAAATCACAATCTGTGTGCAGTTCACGTGTTCTCCCTTTGTTCCCATATCTGAACCCTGATCCCCAAAACATGCAGGTTTGATAAACTGATGGCCCTGACATAGACTGGTATGAGCAATTTTACCTTCTGCTTTCCATCGAATGATTTAGGAAAGACTGACTCCTTACTCAGACTCTATAATGGAATATACAAACTTGGAAAATTGATGGATTTTTAAAGAAAAGTGTAAACACTGAGTGTAGAGGACCAAAACTTGGGAGCCATCGTCAAGGTCTGGTCATTTAAAGAGAGTAATAGAAGCTGGCTGACACAATATTGACACAATATACACAATAATTTTGTATTTTAGTTTTGTTTATAATGTGTGTTTCATCTATTGTTTGGTGTCCTTGAGTGTTTAGAAAGGCACCTACGAATAAATAAAATGTATTATTATTATTATTATTATTATTATTATTATTATTATTATTATTATTAGGGTGGAGTGGTAGCTGTGAGGCTAAGGATTTGCGCAGGTATCCCGAAGGTTGCTGGTTCAAATCCCTGTCACTGCCAAAAGAGATCCTACTCTGCTGGGCCCTTGAGCAAGGCCCTTAACCTTCAATTGCTCCAGGGGTGCTGTACAATGGGTGACCCTGTGCTCTGACCCAAAGGGGTATGTGAAAACTTACAAATTCCTAATATGAGAAATTGCATAAGGCAAAAAAAAAACCAAATTATATTTCATACAAACCACAGAGAGAAGTACAAACACATGGAGTAGCAGACAGAGGCATGGAGCTGATAGATGTACTTTACTTTGGGGAGTTGACATTTTAAGGGAGGCATTCGATCAAACTCTAACTAGGCTACTAAGGACAAGCTAATTAACTGTTTTAGGGCGGATGACGACTTTTGTCGACAGGAGGGGTTGAGGGCCCATGTCGACAAAAGTCAACATCCGGGGTAGAGGGCAATAATCAGCTGTAAATGGTGACAAAACTCACTGTTATGTTAAAGATAGGCCCTATTTGCTTGGAGGAATGTTAGGCTCGTTGACCCAGCATCTAATTCCTGCGTGTGCATGAGTTACGAAAGGTAAAATAAAGGAAAGTTGGCATTGACATCTCATGAGGGAGCGAAGCCAGCGCAAAAAGCAAAATACTATATATAGATATCGTTTGGCAGTAATCTTTTCACTAGTTTTGCATTTGGCTATGGTCAGTGTCACTACTGGTAGCATGAGGCCATACCTGGACCTTACAGAGCTGGCACAGGTAGTCCAGCTTCTCCAGGATGGCACATCAATACGTGCCTGTCATTGCCAGAAGGTTTGCTGTGTCTCCCGGCACAGTCTCGAGGGCATGAAGGAGATTCCAGGAGACAAGCAGTTACTCTAGGAGAGCTGGACAGGGCCGTAGAAGGTCCTTAACCCATCAGCAGGACCCACCGGTATCTGCTCCTTTGGGCAAGATGACAAAATGACCTCCATCAGGCCACTAGTGTGAATGTCTCTGACCAAACAATCAGAAACTGACTTTATGAGGGTGGCCTGAGGGCCCGATGTCCTCTAGTGGGCACTGTGCTCACTGCCTGGCACCGTGGAGCTCGATTGACATTTAGAATATCAGAAATGGCAGGTCCACCACTGGCACCCTGTGTTTTTCACAGATGAGAGCAGGTTCACCCTGACCACATGTGACAGACGTGAAATGGTCTGTAGAAGCCGTGGAGAATGTCATGCTGCCTGTAACATCATTCAGTGTGAGCGATTTGGTGGTGGGGCTGTGATGGTCTGAGGGAGGCATATCCATGGAGGGACACACAGACCTCTACAGCCTAGACAGCGGCACCTTGACTTCCATTAGGTATCGGGATGAAATCCTTGGAACCGTTGTCAGATCCTATCCTGGTGCATTGGGTCCTGGGTTCCTCCTGGTGCACGACAACGCCTGGCATTTGAACAGTTTATATTATACTAGCAGAATACCCGCGCTTTGCAGCGGAGAAGTAGTGTGTTAAAGAAGGTACGAAAAAGAAAAGGAAAAATTTGAAAACAACGTAACTTGATTGTTAATGTAATTGTTTTGTCATTGATATGAGTGTTGTTCTCATATCTATCTATCTATCTATCTATCTATCTATCTATCTATCTATCTATCTATCTATCTATCTATCTATCTATCTATCTATCTATATATATATATATATCTATCTATATATATATATGTTGTTTTCATATCTATCTATATATATATCTCTATCTATCTATCTATCTCTATATATATCTCTATCTATCTATCTATCTCTCTCTCTCTCTCTCTATATATATATATATATATATATATATATATATATACCCGCTTGGCAGCGAGAAGTAGTGTGTTAAAGAAGGAAAGAGAAAGAAAAGGAAACATTTTGAAAATAACGTAACATGATTGTCAATGTAATTGTTTTGTCACTGTTATGAGGGTCGCTGTGATATATATATATAGCAAAATACCCAGCGCAGCATGTCATGTGTTAAAGAAGTTATGAAAAAGAAAAGGAAACATTTTAAAAATAATGTAACATGATTGTCAAAGTAATTGTTTTGTGTATTTGGCGGCAGCGTCACAAAGTTTTTTTCTAGCTGCATCAGAAAATGTACCACAACGTCTGACATGCCTCCTTTTTAGTGTTTTCTCACAGCTTGGATTGCTGCTGTCATATATATATACACACACAAACACACACACACACACACACATACATACATACATACATATATATACACATACATATCTTCATATCTACATATCTATATACATATCTACATATACACATATATATATATATATATATATATATATATATATATATATATATATATATATATATATATATTTATATATATATATACATACCTATCTAGGTGTATAGCTTTGGTTACTGAGTGCAAGGGAAAAATAATAAAATATAGTCTATAAGTTATTAAACAGTAAAACATTAACGCTTTAAGAAGTACAGGTACATTGAGCACTACTGAGTGGTTTCAGGTAAACTACATTTTAAAGACTGTGTAACACAACAGGTAAGTAACTAACAGCAGCTAAAATGTATATGGATCATCTCTGGTAGTTAATCCCTTTTGAAAGGCGCTACACGACGGCTGTGGTATAGAAATTACATTTTCTATGTGAACGTTCAAATTTGTGCTTGTGGTAATGTGCTTTACCGGCATTTAAAGAAAATTAGTTTTGTGTCCTCTGCAGTGTTAAGAGAGAAAGGCTTTGGTTTGGGATAAAAGGAAAAAGGTGTAAAGAAAGGAAAGTTGCCTTTTTCTTTTATATAGTATAGAGAGATGTGTTCGCTGACATTATGATCGCCTTTTGGGGACAGTCGCGGTGGGTCTTGTGTAGACTGGTGAGACGCCCCCGCCATTAATCGGCTGTGATGGCACTGTGAGTCCTCCACTCGTATGCGTGTGTTCATAATCCGAGGTGAGGACCTCATAATCGTACGTGCAAAAGAAAGTGTGAATCGCCTTAATATTATTTTGCCGTGGTGTAGAAAAGGGGTCCCGTGTTTGCACTTGTCTGGGCTATAGCGCAGGGGGAGGATGAAAAAAATTAAAAGTGCTCACTTTGACTTAAAGCAGAAGCGCAGTCAGCGTCCTCAAAGGCCGGCACAGCTATGCGCGCTGGCTGCTCGACTTTGCTGGGCAGGAGACCACAGTTTTGCAGACACGCTCATGATATCAAAAGTCTCAGCCCTTGGAGGTAATTCATATATTATATATATAGCAAAATACCCGCGTCGCAGCGGAGAAGTAGTGTGTTAAAGAAGTAATGAAAAAGAAAAGGAAACATTTTAATAATAACGTAACATGATTGACATTGTCATGAGTGTTGCTGTCATATATATGCCTGCCTAAATAAGTCACCCTCGCTTTGCTCTTACTTTATTTACCGTTCATTTAATCATGGCTATTGGCGGAAAAATTATAAAATGGAAGGAGGATGGCTTTACCAAAACAATTATTGATGGCGAATCGATTATTCATAAAGCTTGAATTGGTGATGTTTTTCTGTGTTAACCTCATATTTTTTCAGACTTCTTCTCAAACTAAGGTGGTGCGAGGATAAAATGAATCGGGATGCGCTGGATCAATGTAATCGTGTACAGTACCAGGAAATCATGCATTGACAAAAGCTCCCTTTACTTGTAATGCAAAGTGTGATTAAATGCATTATTTTTTAACGCGTTATGGAGTACATGCATCGAAGCTTCTCGGCTGTGTTTGTGCTAAGAAAAGGATAGATTTTAAAAATAACGTAACACGATTGTCAATGTGACCTTTTGTAAGTAGTGTCTGGAGGATTCAGTGTGGAGAAACTCTAGAGACAGCGTGTGTATTAACTTGTGGATTTTTCTGTGAGTATTTGGTGGCAGTCTGACGAAGTTGCTTCGAAGACGGCATTAGCCATGAGCTCAGCTCAGACCGAAATTAGATGAATGGGAGGGGAGATGATGACGTGACTCCCCCACCTGCCTTAACTGTCAATCCCCCACAAACACAGTCTCGGAATTTGCATAAGCACACCCCTTCACCTACAATTTTAACTTAGTTATAAAGTGATCAAAACTCGCTTATATCCTCGCCCTCTCATTAAACTTGTATCCCGCATTACCTGTGGGCATGTGAAACGCCAGCGGTAGCCTGTCTATGAACTTAGTTTAAAGTTTAGGTTTACACCTTGCTTTCTTTCCGAGGCAGCAACACTCATGAATATGGTAGTATATGTCACTCGCTCGCTTCTTATTGTTTTTCGCTGCGTTCTCAATTATATAATGCATGTTTTCTTAAGCGCTTTTTGCAGGTCTTCCTGGTTTTCTACGCACTGCGTTGACAATCAGTTTACGTGATTACGTGGGAGGCGTGATGATGTCACACGAAACTCCGCCCTTCCAGCTCAACTCCATTACAGTTAATGGAGAAAAATACCTTCCAGTTATGACCATTAGGCGTAGAATTTCGAAATGAAACCTGCCCAACTTTTGTAAGTAAGCTGTAAGGAATGAGCCTGCCAAATTTCAGCCTTCTACCTACACGGGAAGTTGGAGAATTAGTGATGAGTCAGTGAGTGAGTGAGTGAGTGAGGGCTTTGCCTTTTATTAGTATAGATCATTCCTTGTATCGTCCGCACATTCACACAGATCCTTGCCAAGCTGCTAACACCACGTTGTTTCTAAATAGACAGATCAATGGAATCTTGCCTTGCTGTGTGCAGTTTGCATTTTGTCTCCACACTTCTGTTAAGTTATTTGGAGTCACCTTGGTGTCTGCGCTCTGTGACGGATCAGACTTTTATAATTCCGCATCTTCCAGCCAGTCTGTTTTAGTCACCGTGCTGCCCTCAACTGAGCAGCATATGAATGAATGTGTTAGAGAAGAGCTGTGTCAGCATTCGTCTGAATGAAGATGAAATGGGCAAAGGTTAATGCCACTGTGGAAAATTGAAAAGAGCTGGATAGCCTCCGTGGCACATCTGAATAAGGCCCCACAGTTGAAACCTTGACGCTCAAACCTTCTCTTAAATTTATCAGAGTCTACTAAAATTTCACATAATTTTTTTTCCCTGAATGAAATTATATAATCTGTTACTTATTTATTGTCTAGATAAATACCAGCAAGAGTTTAGCTGAAAATGTCAAAAGGCTTTGACTTTCCAAACTAAGAAATAAAGAAATCAATTAAAAATAAATAAAACTGAGCTCAATGACAACTCAATTTGTCAGTCTGGAGACATCTAAGAAGAAAATAATAATAATAATAACAATAAAACATTTTATTTATATAGACATCTATCTATCTGCGCAAAGCAGGCTCTCTCTCTCTTGGTGGTCTCTCAAAATGATGCAATCGCGAATTCTATGAGATGGTTGAGGGGTCCAGTCTTCGAGCCACAGGCAGTGAGGGCAGCAACCTCCTAAAACTGAGCCAAAGAAGCCATCCTGTAGGAGACATACCATAATATGACTGACAAGGAGCCATTGCGGATATCAGGGCCTGAGGTGAAGGGGTCGTGTTGTAGGTCAAGACCATTGCTAACTAAATAAGAATTCTGGGCTTATCTGTACTGGTACAAATAATTTAATATGTACAGTGGAACATGGAAATAGAGGGAATGTGATAGACAAGGAAGAAGGAAAGAGACTGAGAAATAGATATGTGAATAGCACTAATAATACAAATTGATATTATAAACTCTATAAATTATAAATAGAGTAGATATGGAAGGTACTACATAGTAAAGAGATGCACAGTGTAGATAGGGAGTAGCACTCTGTGAGATAGATAGATAGATAGATAGATAGATAGATAGATAGATAGATAGATAGATAGATAGATGAAATGCACTATATGATAGATAGATAGATAGATAGATAGATAGATAGATAGATAGATAGATAGATAGATAGATAGATAGATGAAATGCACTATATGATAGATAGATAGATAGATAGATGAAATGCACTATATGATAGATAGATAGATAGATAGATAGATAGATAGATAGATAGATAGATAGATGTGATAGGCACTATACAATAGATAGATAGGCGACCAGGATGGAGAAGTATCCCAATGCAGATGGTTAATGGTCCTTTTCCTGGTTGAGATGATAGAAAGAAATAAGAGACAGTGGGACATTCCCATCTCCAACTCACATCATCCCCCTGTACACTGGGTAGCAGCCTCCATAATTGCAAGCACCTGTTTGGATGCCCAAAAAGCATTGTGGGAATTGTAGTTCCATGAACCCTGTTGAGTTCCAAGAGGGCTACCAGGGGGAGCTGTCAAAAGATGAATTTCCTACTCCAGGATTGTTTTACCTGACACGGAAGTGCTTCCTGGAGACATTGGTTTCCATGCTTCCGGGTCAGGTTTAAAAAGGAGCACTTCACATTGTTTAAGGAGTTGAAGTCGGGTAAAAGAGGGCAAAGCTTACCTGGGAGGAGTGGAGGAAAAGTAAACAAAACAAAAGCATTGGATTGTGCACTGCTGTGTGAGCAGAAGCCTGTTAAAGGTACTATTGTGAAAATAAAATAAGGCTGTCTGAGTAGCTGTGTGTGGGGTTTGAGGCACAATGATGCATCCTAGTGCCCACAATAAATAGATAGAGAGGAAAGAACTACTGCTTATACTCGCGTAAAAGTCGGGTCTTGAAACCCGAAAAATCGATCATAAAATCAGACCCCGACTTGTACGCCCGTTTAGAAATGCGACACTTAGATTTTTTTTTTTACATCTATTTGCTTCCTCCAATCTCACACCAGCTTCACAGACACATTGAATTTTGTTGCAGCAGCGCAGTTACCAATTTCTTTTGTCACTTCAATGACGTTTAATTGAAAGCCAGCTTCATATTTCCTTCTGGTCGAACGCTCCATCGTAGATAAGGGATACTCTTATGACAAAGGTGTATGAGGGTGTGAGATACAAAAAACACAAAACAATGCAATCATCACTTCGGAATAGTGCGGGTATTACCATGTGCTCACGTAGGAACAATACATTACAGGAAAAAAAAGGCAGTGTGCTCAGTGGTTACTCTCTCAGGTGGGCATTAGCATATCACAATCTCTTGGACCAAGAGCATGAGTTTTCCACATTCGACCGACATTATAAAATACCGGAAATATATCCATGGGAAAACTTATCGGCGAGTATATACGGTGAATAAAAGATACAATAGATAAATATGAAATGCAATGCACAACAGATATGAAAGCTCTATATAACTAATAGGGGTGGCATGATGGCACAGCGGTAGAGCTGCTGCCTCACAGTTAGGAGACCAGGGTTCACTTCTCCACATGCGTGGAGTTTGCATGTTCTCCCCGTGTCTGTGTGGGTTCCCTCCTGGTACTTCGGTTTCCTCCTACAGTTCAAAGACATGCAGGTTAGGTGCATTGCTGATCCTAAATTGTCCCTAGTGTGTCCTTGGTGTATGGGTGTGCACCCTGCGCTGGGCTGGCACCCTGTGTTGGCTGGGATTGGCTCCAGCAGACCCCCATGACCCTGTAATTAGGCTATAGCGGGTTGGATAATGGATGGATGGTGTGAAACGGGACCCGGAAACAGACAGACGGACATCGTTGTTTCACCCAACACACGTTTATTCTGTACAATATTTACAAGTTCAAAGTCAGTGCACGTCCCAGTGCCTCCAGCACCGATCCCCCTCAGTCCAGGCCTCACAGTCCTTTGTGCCTTTCTTTTGGCCGCCTCCAGTCCTCTCTCCAGCTCCGTACTCTTCCACCCAACTTCTGCTCTCGAATGCAGGGAGGCGGCCCCTTTTATACCACCCCGGATGGGCTCCAGCTGTTTCCCGGCACTCCTCCTTGGACACGCCCCCGTGTGGCGGAAGTGCCGGCTGTGCACCCGGAAGCCCTCCGGTTGTCCCCATTCTTCGGGTGTGGTGGAAGTGCTGGGCTCCCGGATTCTTCAGGCCCCTACAGGGTTGGGCTTCAAGGCTCCCTACCCGAGGCCACCAACAAAACCAAGGCGGTCGCCCCCTCCACCCCCCAGCCGCCTGTGACAATGGATAGATGGACATAACTAATAGATTCAAAAAGAGATATAAAAGTTACCACAGAACAGAGAGATTAAAATGAAAACACTATGCAGCTGATAGATATAGATTAATAAATAGATTTGAAGGGCACCATATAATGTAAAAACACTACTGTATATAACAGATAACTAATAAAGGTTCTATAAATCATAGATAGATAGATAGATAGATAGATGTGAAAGGCACTATATGGTAGATAGATAGATAGGAAAGGCACTGTATAATAGGTATAAATGCCATTTTATAATGTGAATAGCACTGTATAACATTTATATTTTAAAGGTTCTATAAATTATAGCTAGATTAAATATGTAAGAAACTAAATTATTCATAAATCTGAAATGCACTTTATGTCAGACAGGCAGATAGATATGAAAAGCACTATATAGCAGATAGATTGATGGATGGATGGATGCATGGATGTGAAGTACTACTATATCATTAATTGATTCATAGAGAGATATGAAAGTCACTTCCAAACAGATTAATAAAGGCCCTTTATAGCAGAGAGGCAGATACCTAAGAAAATCACTATACAGTAGATAGGTGTATCTAAAGGTTGCTTTATGACCGCATTTCTCAACCTTTAAGTATTTGTGACCCGAGTTTTCATAACAGTTTTAATCGCGCCCCCCTAATAAAAAAAAATAAAAGTTTTATTATACCTACTTAACTTTTATCGACATTTATCTAACTCTATATTTAAAGTATATTTTAAGTTCATTTGTTTTGGTTTCAATGGATGTATTTTTCATATTTTCGATTCTTGTTTTCTTTTTTTCACATCTTTGCGCCCCCTTTTTTGTTACTTTGCACCCCCCTAGGAGGGCCCACCCCACAGGTTGAGAACTGCCGCTTTATGATAAATAGATCGATAGATAGATTCTGTGCTTTTACATACCTTGTGAGACACAGTTATGCACGACTGTGAGTGCTTCATTTCTGACTCTTTATCTGTTGCTTCTTAACCTTTATCAAGTCTTTTTTTCCTATTTGCTCAAACATGCGCTCAGTAGCAGGCAGAATACACTGAACACCGCTGATTACAAGCAGTTTACTGGAAACGTATTTATAGCAATTGCTCCCCCCTCGACAGGCACTTTGGCCAGATGCCCCATCCTCCCATGCCTTGGCACAGCACTGTGCTTATCGCATCAGCCCACCACATCTCAGCAGGCCCGACTGCTTTGGCTTTCTGTTCATTTCCCACTAATCTTGCAGGCCCTGCTACTCCTTTATAAAACCCAGAGATGTGAACCTCACTGACTGGCTTTATAAAGAGCCAATTCATGCCATTGGAAGCTGGCCTTCCTGCCTACCCAAGCTGTTGGCTCGCTTGATCTGGCAAACCCTCATCCATCTTTGCCAATACACCCCCGTTCTTTGAACCCGTATCTGATGTCCTAGCTTTCTCAAGTTGACAGATACGCTCTTTTCCTGTCTTGTTTGTAGTGCTGTCTTAATCTAATGTTGTACGCTCATAATTCTATGCCTTATTTGATATTTTAGTGTGAAGTGTTTTTGTTCCTTTGCTTATGACGGCTGTAACATAACATTCAATCTAACTGACAGGCATATCTCACCAAGAGGTCACATCACACAGAATTAATCTTTAAAGGCAGCCTTTAATAAAATGTATTACTATTATTATTATTTAGTACGCCGTAGCATCTGAAAATATAAGCAGGCACCTCTGCATTCCAGATTGTGAGATATTTTGATTTTTTTTTCTATATAACTAAATTATGAATATATTTTTCAGTTTTTTTAAATGAAATTAATAAAGCCATGAGAAAACAAAAATGTGAAAGGTGAAGATCACATACGCCATAACTGCACTCACCCCGACAATTCATTCAGAATATGACACCAAAACGAAAATTGAGTAGGCACAGTGCAGTGACATGTGTGACAGATTAGGGCTTTCTCGCACCCTTGTACCCTCAGACACCACGTCAGACACAGTGGTTGTTCTTGTCCCTGCTCCCCTACCTTTCACACACACAAAAAATGAACAGAATTTGGTGTAACCAAGCAAAAGTGCAATCACCTTTAGATCTTCACAAATATCCCACTCCTGATAATGAATGTTTTCTAAAAGTAACTTTATGTTCTCATGTAAACCTTTCAAGTTAGTAGCATGAGCTGTAGCTTTAGAAAGAGCATCATTTCCATTACGGAGAAGGGCAGCTTTTGGGGAGACAACGAACTGGCACCACTCATTCCTGGTGTGTTCATGGTGTGACATGTGAGTCCCTGTCTTACACCCCAAAACACGAGGCTGAGTCTCAGTGCTTTATCAAAACCATATGGTGTAGCGGGTCCACAACTCGGATGAAAAAGCCCAGTTCTGTAAATAGATAATCGCCGGGGGGCATGATAGTGTGGCTGGAGCGGTTCCTGGATGCTACGTGAGGGCGAGCGTTTCCTCACATATGTGAAAAGGTGAGGAATCGTACGTGTCCCTAACTGATTCCAGGAGCTGCTAATCACCACACCTGAGCCATGTCCTCATTATAGATAGCAGGAGTGCAAGTGCGAACAGTGGAAATAAGAGTGAATGGAGGGAGAAAAAGACAGCAAGAAGGAGAAAGCTGGTGCGTACAAGAGCGAGCAGGTGAAGGCAGGTTCACTAGTAAGATCAGGCTTCTGGAGGGAGAGCCCCCTGGAAAGAGTGTTTCAAAAAGCTGAGTGATTAAGGAGCTGGAGTGACCCAGAAGGTGGTAGGCTTTCCGCATAAAGTCGCGGGAGTCTGGAACTTGGGAAGTGAAACCCCCAGTGTGAGCATCCTGGTCGCTGAGGTGCCCAAGTCACAGTCTGATGGAGCCCACCAGAGCCAGGGTCCAGAAAGGCGAACAGACCAGCAGTAGAAGAAGGTCAGCTGCAGGTAGGGAAGACCCCCCTGGTGCAAATTCTGGATGGGAGAAGCAGGGAAGTTGCCAGTTTTGTTTTAAAGGACTGCTTCCTGCAATTATTTTAACTGGATCTATTTATGGGATTTTAACCTCCACATTTTCACTTGTTTTTAATGGATTATTTATTTAATGACTTTTGGATGCACTGCACTATTTATTTGGACACTGTTTTGTTGGATTATTTTAATAAAGGCACTTTGCACGTTTAGGCACCATCCCCTTGTTTCATTGTGGCCTCACCGTCCAGCTCCTCCAGTTACATTACCGACGGTGTCGGGTTCGAGAGCTCCCCAGAAGTCAGATGGGAATATGGAGCAGAACCCGCATTGTCACTAACCAGGAACAGCGCGGTTATTTATTGTAGCGGGATCTACCACGCCCCTATACACAGACAGAGCAGACAAGCAAGGTCAGGGCCAAGGAATCATGTTCCCTGCATTTATAAAGTTCCTTGTATCACCCATCGATGACAGGCGCTTATAGCGTGACTGCAATTGCCTCAGAATTGCTTCCATGGGGTTCTGCTGCTTTGGGACACACTTCGCCATGGGAGGGTCCCCTAAAGAGTTCAGAAGCTTCACAATGGCCAATGAGTCTCCATAGAAGAAAAATGTAAAAGGCATTAATATGCAAAAATACATATTTATTTATTCTCTCAATGATGAAAATATAAAGGTGGAGTCTCAAGAAAACTCTGCATTATAAAGTACTAGTCACCTTACCTGTAAAAGACAGATAGTAGAAAACATTTAAAATACTTGATAACTCTGGCCCTACATATATCTTCAGGGCCTCTCCTCAGTATCCTTGTGTGTCTGACCCTCTCTTGACCAGTGCCCCCCTCTGTCGAGTGTGTTCCCACTTCTCGGACTTTGGTCATTTTGAGGAGCCTATTGCGCCTCCTGTCTGCTTTAAAGACGACTCTTAGCGTGCCTCCTACGCCTTTTCACCCCCTTGTGTGTTTCACTTTTGCACATCCTCATCTGATGACATCACCAAAGCCAAGCTGTCCAATCAGATTGCTTGGTGGAAACAGAAACACACACAGACCTTAGCGTTTTATTGTATAGCAGTCACTTAGAACAACCATCACAATCCTTGGGACAAAAGTGTTGTGTATGGCTGGTATTTGCAATAAATTGTGCCTTTTTCTCAACAAATTAACAACTAGCTACAGGCTAAGTTTTTCTTGAGGTTTTCCATTCCAATTCTGAAGTCAGACGTGAGGTTTACCACATTTTGAGGGATCTATCATTTATTTTCATTTCGCCATGACACCATTTTGTTTTCCCTTTGGCCGCAGCCATTTTTTTGGATTGTGTTGTCATCATGAGGGTCCTTGGCTACTAGGGTCATGGCATCAATGGGGTCTATTAGTGAGGAGTTAAAGGGTCATCTCGAAAACCACTTTGTGTCTAAGTTTTCAGATGACAGACCTTTCCTTTATTTTTGATTTGCCAGTTTTTGAATCTTTGCTCTTGCCCCTAAAACGACACATCGCTTTACCTCTTGGGTTTGACCTCAGCTCGTTTCTTTGACTTTACAGATGATTTTAAAATCGTAGTCCATTTGCTAGTTTTTCATTACTTTGATTCATCACTTTGTTTCAGTTTCCAGTTAGTTTGGTTGCGTTTCACACTGGAAACTTTTGAGTGGACTAAACATACTAATTAACACTCCTTGGGCATGTCTTGGTCTTCTTTCATTGGGTAGAAATATTTTTTTCACAGAATTAAAGATTACTGAGGCTCAACAACAGTTATGTTTGTGAACTAGTGCATCTTCCAGAATTTTTTTTTGTTCATTTACCAAAAACAGATCTTTAGGCCAAACGCCTGTTATCAAATAACTGAAAAAATGTGCTGTGGTTGAATAGTAGTTAAATCTGAAATCCAAATTAAATATTAATTCTTTACATTTATATAGCACCTTTCTCGCTACACAAATCACTTTATACCACTTCAGCCCCCACCAATGTGCAGTATCTACCTGGATGATGCGACAGCAGCCATTTTGGACCAGTACGCTCATCACACATTAGCTATTAGGTGGTAAAGGGGTGAGAGAGAGCTAGCCAATTAGAGATGGAGGGTGGGGGTCATTAGGGGGCCAGAATGACTAGGCCATGGTGGGCAATTTAGCCAAGCCATCGGGATACACCCAACTCTTTACAAAGGATGTGTGGGGATCTTTAATGACCACAGAGAATCAACACTTCAGTTTTACATCTCATCTGAAGGACAGCACAGTGTCCCCGTCACACATTCAGACCACAGAGTTTGAGAGCCCCCTACTGGCCTCTCAAGCACCTCTTCCAGCAGCAACCCCCGCTTCTTCTGGTTGGTCTCCCGGCCAAGTACCGTCCGAGCCTGAACATTCTCAGCCTCTTCTGAAGAGCATAGGGATGAAATGTTGGGACACCAACGGGTTGTCCAATTTAATCAGAAAACAAAATAAACTCATAATAGCACTATGAGCAAAACTGAAAATACAGGCGGTAGTCTTCTGTTTAGCAGTGCCTTTGCTCGCTTAAGCAGGTCAGAAAGCATTTGATAAGGTGCCACATGAGAGGTTGGGCATCAAACTAAAAGAAGTGGTGTGATGTTTTTAGATGGATGCAGAATTGGCTCAGACACAGGAAGCAGAGGGTGATGGTTTGAGGAACTTCATCAGAATTGGCCGATGTTAAGAGTGGTGACCAGCAGGGGGCAGTGCTGGGGCTGCTGCTGTTTTTAATAAATATAAAAATGATTTAGATAGGAATCTAAGTAACAAGATGGTGAAGTTTGCAGATGATACCAAGAAAAGTGGATTAGCAGATAAATTGGGCAGATTTGTGGCAGATGAAATTTAATGTGAGTAAATGTAAAGAATTACACATAGGAATGAAAAATGTGAGGTTTGAATGCACAATGGGTGGTCGAAAAATCGAGAGTCCACCTTATGAGAAGGATTTAGGTGTCACAGTGGACTCTAAGCTATCGACTTCCCAATGATGTTCAGAAGCCATTAAGAAGGCTAACAGAATGTCAGTTTATATAGCGCCTTGATGTGTGGAGTATAAGTCACTGGAGGTTCTGCTCAACTTTTATAACACACCGGTGAGGCCTCATCTGGAGTCCTGTGTGCAGTTTTGGTCTCCAGGTTACAAAAAGGACATAACAGCACTAGAAAAAGACCAGAGAAGAGCAACTAGGCTGCTAAATGATTAAAAGAGTTGAGCCTAGGAACTCCTCAGAAAAAAGGAAAATATTATATATGAAAATTGCCACATTCGCGTCTTCCCTGACTTCTCTCCAGCAACAGCTATTAAACGCGCAGCCTTCTATAATATTAAACAGCAGCTACGGCAAGCCAATGTCAAATACGGCCTCCTGTATCCGGCAAAACTGAAAGTGGAATGGCAGGGTCATTTCTATGTTTTCGCTAGCAAGGAGGAGGCAGAAAATGAGTTAAGAAAGCTGATCCCGGGACTATTCTGATACATAATTGTGAGTCATGGCGGTAAATGATAAAGCTAGGATTAATAATCTACTGTCTGATCTATTTGTTTTAAAATACGGGTTTTTTTATCAGCATATATTCTCATATTCTTATTATTACTTACTTATTATTATTATTACTTACTTATTACTTATTATTACTTAGTATTACTAGGGCGCTAAATGTTTATGTTTTATTGTGCTTAATTACGTTTTCCTCCTCTTTTTTCTTTTCTAATTATTTCATGTGTACCCTAAATGAGACTGTTCAATATCATACCCTTGGTTTACTGTTATTGCTATTACTGCATTAAGACTTGTTATGCTTGTTTTGGACACATCTTTAACACCATCACCTGGGTTTATTATCTGGGGATATCATCTTAATGCACTAAAATTGCTGAAGATTATATATATGTGTATGTGTATATATATATATATATATATATATATATATATATATATATATATATATATATATATATGTATATATATATGTATATATATATATATATATATATTAAGTGCAAAATTCTTTTTCTTTTTTTCTTTTTCCTCTTTTAAAGACTATATTGGTAACAGATATCTCTATCTTTTAACCTTAAAGCCACTGCATGGGGGCTTGATGTGCTTTGGACGTGCTCTGTCTCTGGGTATGTCAGAGGACTGGGACTGCATGAAGTGGGTTTTAGCCTCACCTGGGGAGGCAAAAGGGAGGGTGGGGGGTTAAGGGGGGAAGAGAAAGAGAGCAGGCTTGATCTATATCTAATCTATCATCTCAATCTTTATAATTATAACTATCAACGTAATAATAAGCTGCATGGCAACAACTCTTGGGGAATAGGAAATTAAGACCTAAACTATTTCACTTCCAGTTAAGACTATAAATGACATCAAAAACTCAGAATCAGTGTCTCCATGATGGGACAGTTAACTTCGTAAGCTGGAATGTTAAAGGCCTGAATCACGAATTAAAGAGAAAGAAAGTACTTTCTCACCTAACAGGTCTAAATGCTAAAATAGTATTTTTACAGGAAACCCACTTACTAAGTAAGGATCAGTTCCGCCTGCAAAAGACTGGACTGGCCAAATGTTCCATTCTAGTTTTACAAAGAAAACTAGAGGGGTGGGAATTCTCATACATAGAACAGTACCATTTGTAGCATCAGATGTAGTATTGGATCCTGAAGGGAGATATGTGATGGTCATGGGAGACTTATCTAACTGTAAAATGATTTTGATAAATGTTTATGCACCTAATGTTGATGATAAGGAATTTATACAAAATTTATTTGCATCCATTCCCAATCTGAACACTCATAAACTTATAATGGCTGGGGACTTTAATTGTGTTCTAAATCCACTTTTAGATAAGACTTCCTCCACAGGGGGAACGGCAACTAACACCGCAAAGATAATTACAAAGTTTATAACTGATCACAACTTATCAGATCCCTGGAGGTTTTAAACCCAAATTCAAGAACATATTCTTTCTACTCACCAGTACATCATTGCTACTCAAGGATTGATTACTTCTTTATAGATAATAACTTCTTGCCTAAGATTAAATCTTGTAAATACGATGCTATTGTTATTTCAGACCATGCTCCGATGATCTTGGAGCTGAAATTACTAAGCCCCATACACTCACCCGCAGATGGCCTCAATCCGCTTCTATTAGCTGACGAGAATTGTACTGAATTTATATCCAAACAAATTGAATTCTTTCTAGAGACAAATACATCCCCTGAGATCTCTGCAGGAATACTCTGGGAAACTCTTAAGGCCTTCTTAAGAGGACAGATTATCTCATATCTTTCCCACAGAAATAAATCCGAGCGAAGAAAGTAGCAGAGATAAAAGCGAAATTACTAAAATAGATGAAGAACATGCCAGACTACCAAGCGAGACTCTACATAAGAGGAGGCAGGCTCTACATTCAGAATTAAACCTCTTGACAACTAAAGAAACCGAACAACTAATTTACAAATCCAGACATCATTATTATGAACATGGAGAGAAAGCTAATAAGCTTTTAGCAACAAATTCACAAGCAAGATGTATAACGCAATCTCGTAATTACTAACACGAATGGAGATAAAATCATCGAACACAAAAATATAATGTACACTTTTAGAGACTACTATAAATCCCTATATACTACTGAGTTTAAAGAAGACAATATACAATCTAATGCATTTCTGGATAAATTACAGATACCACAAATTGACGCTTTTAGTGTGGAGGAACTCGATAAACCTCTGTCATTATCAGAATTACTGGATGCTATAAAGTCACTCCAAGGTGGAAAAGCAGCAGGCCCTGACGGCTACCCTGCAGAGTTTTACAAGAAATTCTCCTCAGCTAGCTCCCTCCTATTAGCAACATTTACAGAAGCCAGAGATAACCAATCTCTTCCACAAACCTTTCGCCAAGCACTAATCACTGTCTTTCCAAAACAAAATAAGGACTTATTACAATGTGCATCATACAGACCAATTTCACTTCTGAATAACGACGTTAAAATACTCTCTAAAATCATAGCTAGAAGGATGGAGAAAGTGCTCCCTCAGTAATATCACAAGACCAAACTGGATTTATTAGGGGCCGACACTTATCTTCAAATCTTCGACGCCTGTTTAATGTAATATACTCACCAACTAAATCAAACACCCCAGAAATATTATTATCATTGGATGCAGAAAAAGCATTCGACATGATTGAATGGAAATACCTTTTACTATTTTGGAGAAGTTTGGGTTTGGCCCAACATTTGTGCATGGATTAAATTACTGTATACTAACCCAGAAGCTTCAGTTTGCATCAATAACATTTGCTCAGACTACTTTAAACTAGAACGTGGCACAAGACAAGGATGCCCTTTGTCACCACTGCTGTTTGCAATTGCCATTGAACCACTGGCAATACATTGTCGAAATACTGATCAGATAAAGGGGATTAGCAGAGAAGGACTGGAACAGAAAATCTCATTATATGCAGATGACATGGTACTGTATATATCGGACCCAGAAAATTCTGTGCCTGCAGTCTTAGCAGCACTCACAGAATTTCAAAAGCTCTCTGGTCTCAGAATTAATCTGAATAAAAGTGTACTCTTTCCGGTGAATTCGCAAGCATATAATATTAGATTAGACACCCTTCCTTTTATCATTGCAGAACAGTTTAAATACCTCGGGTAAACATCACAAGTAAACATAAAGCTCTTTATCAACAAAATTTCGTCGTCTGCATGGAAAAAATTAAACAAGACTTGCATAGATGGTCAACCCTTCATCTCACACTAGCTGGAAGAATTAACACTGTTAAGATGAATATTCTTCCTAAGCTCCTTTTTTTATTTCAAAACATACCAATATACATTAATAAATCGTTCTTTAAGCAATTAGATTCAACAATAACCTCATTTATTTGGAATTCTAAACATCCACGCATCAAAAGAGCGACCCTACAAAGACAAAAGGCAGAAGGTGGCATGGCTCTACCTAACTTCCAGTTTTATTACTGGGCGGCAAATATACAGTCGATAAGAACCTGGACACAAATAGAAGAACATACACAGGCATGGACCGCAATAGAAGTAAAATCCTGCAGTACTTCTTTGTATTCCTTGCTTGTGCTCCAATAAACACACGTTATCGGCAATACACTAATAACCCAATTGTGCTCCACTCACTTAGAATCTGGAACCAATGTAGAAAGCATTTTAAGACGGAGAAGCTTCTTTCTGTGGCACCCTGCAAAAGAACCACCTCTTTCAACCCTCACAAACATATGCAGTTTTAATATCTGGAAAAATTTGGAATTAACTTGCTTAGAGATCTTTATATAGACAACGTCTTTGCATCCTATGAACAATTACATTCCAAATTTAACATTCCAGCTACAAATTTCTTTCACTATCTTCAAATCAGGAACTTTGTTAAACAGAACCTTCCAGATTTTCCTCATCTTGCACCCTCATCCACGCTGGAAAAATTATTGCTCAATTTCAAGGAGTTAGACTCCATCTCTACAATATATAAAATCCTTTTACAATCCCTTCCTTTCAAAGATCCAAGAGGACACTGGGAAAATGACCTCTCAATTAATATATCAGAAAAGGAGTGGAAAGTAGCAATGCAGAGAATTCACTCAAGCTCCATATGCGCAAAGCATACAATTATACAACTCAAAATGATATATCGAGCACATCTGTCTCGACTAAAACTCTCCAAAATGTTTCCAGGGCATGATCCAACCTGCGAACGTTGCAACCAAGCCCCAGCCTCACTAGGTCACATGTTCTGGGCCTGCACCAAATTAACATTATTCTGGACAAAATTTTTAATTACCTCTCAGACAGTCTTGGACTCACAATCCCTCCTAACCCATTAACAGCTGTGTTTGGGGTTCTTCCAGAGGGTCTTAAAGTGGAGAAAGACAAACAAATTGTGATTGCATTCACTACACTGTTGGCACGCAGACTTATTCTGATAAACTGGAAGAACCCAAACTCTCCTCTTTAAGTCAGTGGGAAACTGATGTGTTATATTATTTAAAATTGGAAAAATCAAATACTCAGTTAGAGGATCTGTGCAGACTTTTTTCAAAACATGGCAGGATCTAATCAGTAATATTTTGAAATGAGTTTATAAAGCACAGAGAATTTGTTGATTTAGGTATTTTTTACAAGCCTTAAATTTTACACCATTTGGCTTGCTCTCTCTCTCAAGGGTGGGGATCGATCTGTTCTTAGCATAATTCTTTTTTTTGTAAAACTTGATTACTATGTATTGATTATAATAAAATTAATAAATAAATAAAAAAAAAAAAAAAAAAGAGTTGAGCCTATACAGTTTAAGCAAAAGAAGATTAAGAAGAGACCTGCCTGAAGTGTTTAAAATTATGAAGGGAATTAGTCCAGTGGATCGAGACGGTGACTTTAAAATGAGTTCACCAAGAACACACGGACACAGTTGGAAACTTGTTAAGGGTAAAATCTGCACAAACATTAAGAAGTTTTTCTTTACACAAAGATGATAAACATGTGGAGTAAGCTACCAAGTAGTGTGGTAGACAGTAAGACGTTAGGGACTTTCAAAACTCGACTTGATGTTTTTTTTGGAAGAAATAAGCTTTGTTAGGCTGAATGGCCTGTTGTCATCTAGAGGTTTCTAATGTTCTAATGTTTTTTTTTTGGAAGCTCTTTGCTTCTTGTGGAGCTCCGTTCTCTCGGTTGTTTCGACTCAGAGTGAGACGGCTGATTCTAGGGATGGCGGCTTTATAGGAGCTGGCCTGGAAGGTGCAGAGTCAGTTGCCCTCACTGGGTGTCTTCTCGGGTTCCGTGGAGGCAGATCTCAAATCACATGTCTGCTGCCTTAACTTCTATGACTAATTGTCAATAGTGTTTGTTTGTTTGATTAACAATTTTGATTACTAATATGTTATATATATATATATATATATATATATATATATATATATATATATATATATATATATATATAGTAAAGTTATTGTATTCACATCAGGCCTCAAAAGCGCTCACATTAAAAGGATGCCCTATCTGCATGCATGTAAGATTTGGGGGTTTGATTGTCGGTCTCACAGGGCACTACTCTTCGTTCTCACCACCTCTGTATGCATTTTGATTGGCCCGATCACAAGTGAATTCACATCTTTTCTGCACAATCGCAGGCATGAGGGCCACGTACTGTATCAAATGCTTGGCTTGTTCTGATTGGCAGACAATTGTGCAAATTGTTTTAAGCAAATTGTGTACCAATTTGCATGTATAGGCGTATTTATTTTTACCTATTTTTAAGCTCCATGTTAACCCTCAACTAATTATTCTGTAAATGAAGTTCCCAAATTACAACAGCAGACGCTTGGTGTGACAACCACAGCAAGCCAAATTTCACCCATGATGCACAGAGTCTTTTATAGCTAGAGCGGTCTGTTGTCGGATCAGATTCAGTCCTTACGGGAATTGCTCCAGGGTTTTCTTGGTACTGCACCAAGACCACCCTTTCCAAAAAGTCTTGATCTGGGTGTTTTAGTCTGCACCTAAATGTGACTGCCATGTTCACATGTAACTGGAAAATTTTATCGAAAATGAACCAGAGTTTGAAAAATTGCACTAATCAGACCAAGTGTATAAACACCATTGGTTTATCTCCTGGTCCTTTACATAAAAATATACAGAGTCGGTAAATGTCATTGACCAACGTAACCATTTTTACTTCATGTGGTATAACATAACATTTGCAGGTCGTCTGGATTTAGCTCAGGGTCTCGAGGGGCTTTGTCTGCAGCATCTGGTGCCAGGATGGGCGCCAGTCGATCACAGAGCTAAATCACACTCACATGCACGTGACACCAGTTTATTGTTTCTAGTTAACTTAAGAAGCATGGATTTGGGATGTGGGAAAACACAAAACCGGAATTGAAAAATGTAAAAATCTGTACAGACAAAAGCACTGCGTGTGAATCAATAATAACATTTTTCATAATTAAGAGTCTAACACAAGCCAGTATCAAATATCAGTTAGCACTAAATTGATTTTGAGTGTATGTTTTTTTTTTTTTCTACAAACTTTAGCTAGAGGCAAAAAGGGAAAAAAAAAGGAAAATCGAATGGAATGGAGTGCGGCAACAGATGAGCCTATTGAATAAGGAAGGTATTGATAATTCACTGGTGCTGCATTGATCAGAATCCGCCGCCGGCTGCAGGGCCGTCTGTAGCAGCAGCACAATTCATGAATCTTCCTCTGTTGCGTGCACCGTGGATATAGAATTTACAGAGCCAATTATAAAGTGGCATTTAGCAGTTCTAAACTGTACAAAGGGGTACCGGCCACACTTTGAGTCTCATCATCAAGGTGAGGATTCAGGTCGTGTAGGAGCCTGCATTCCCTGATCCGAGTGCTGCAGGCGTGCAGACAGCATGGTCAGAATAACATGGACTTGGCAGCAGATTGTCAAGCTTGCTTCCCCCGTGCAATAAGGTCACTGGTGGGCTGCCATTACCTTTCACTTCATTCCCTGAGAACGGATTGCATTAGAGCTGCAAGCACTTGTCATTCCTGTCCATCCATTCAAACTTGGGTGCCTTTTAATCCAATTTAAAAGTCACGTGGAGTTGCAGTCCTTCATGATGCATCCAAGACTGGCCACAACTCTGTGGGGACTCTGTGGTCCAATGGTTAAGGCTTTGGATCTCAAACCCTGGGATTGTGGGTACAAATCCTGCTACTGATGCTGTGATTAACAGAGACCACTTTGCAGGCCGGACAGACAGACACAGACACTTCCATGCGTAGACGTTTATATATATATATATATATATATATATATATATATATATATATATATATATATATATATATAGTATATATACACACAGACACATATATACATATATATACAGATCTACATATATATATATATAAATATATATATATATATACACATACATACATACATACATACATACGGGCGGCACGGTGGCGCAGTGGTAGCGCTGCTGCCTCGCAGTTAGGAGACCTGGGTTCGCTTCCTGGGTCCTCCCTGCGTGGAGTTTGCATGTTCTCCCAGTGTCTGCGTGGGTTTCCTCCGGGCGCTCCGGTTTCCTCCCACAATCCAAAGACATGCAGGTTAGGTGGATTGGCGATTCTAAATTGGCCCTAGTGTGTGATTGGTGTGTGGGTGTGTTTGTGTGTGTCCTGCGGTGGGTTGGCACCCTGCCCAGGATTGGTTCCTGCCTTGTGCCCTGTGTTGGCTGGGATTGGCTCCGGCAGACCCCCGTGACCCTATTCGGATTCAGCGGGTTAGAAAATGGATGGATGGATGGATACATACATACATATATATCTATATATATACTGTACTGTATATAGCAAAATCCCCGCGTATACCACATTGTCAGCTCAGCAGTTCGGTTGTAATATGACCAAGCTGTGCACTGAGATTACTTTTGAGAATGCAATGTATAGTTTTGTCCAGGAGGAAAGCAATGTTGCCTCAAATCAGTGGCAACCTTTTGTAGGGTGTGTCCGTGAGACTTATTAAATGTCATCGCGAAGCAGAGCCTTACTGGAAATTTGAGGCATTTGAATTAAAATGGGAGATCAGAGGGTATAACGGTGATGCGAGGAATACATTCAGAGTGTGGCGCTCTGCTGATTTTTTTATGTAGCTGCCTTCACACAGCTTCTCCGCTGCTTTATAAATGAACGCCATATAAGGCCGTCGTTTCTCCTTGCTTCACGGTTCTGTACTGTTTTATTGTTCATTTATTACAATTGTTATAGTTATTGTGTAGCTATTCGAGACTTGCTTTACTGTTCAGGTACCCATCTCCTTAATTTAATCCGCGGCTTGTATAATATTTTTTGTTCATTTATCACGATTAAAGATATTTATTGATTCCCTTCTTTAGCTGACTGCCTGGCCATATAAGGCGCTCCACTGGTTTTTTATGAAGCAGCCTTTACACAGCTTCTCCGCTGTTTTATAAACGAACGACATATAAAGCCATCCTCTATCCTTGCTTTGCCAAGGATGCTGCCTTTTTATTTAATTACGGGTTCTCCGCTGTTTTATTGTTCGTTTATTACGATTATTATAGTTCTCTTTATATATCACGTTGTCAGTTCAGCACTCTGGTTGTAATATGACGAAGCTGCGCAAGCTCAATCTTGAGAATGCAACGTATAATTGTCCAGGAGAAAAGCAATCTTGCCTGAAATCAATGGCAACCTTTTGTAGGGTCTGTCCCTGAGACTTATTACTTCGGATCGCGAAGCAGAGCCTTACTGGAAATTGGAGGCATCTGAATTAAAATGGGAGATCAGGGGATATAACGGGGATGTGAGGAATACATTGAGTGTGGAGAAACTCTAGAGACAGCGTGTGTATTAACTTGTGGATTTTTCCGTGAGTATTTGGTGGCAGCGTGACGAAGTTGCTTCTGTAAGACCGTGTTAGCTGTGGAGCTCAACTCAGAGCATATTCTTTTCCTACCTTGTCAATTGTGTAATGCGTTTTTTGAACAGATTTGATGCATGGAAGTGATCACTCGTACTGCGTTCAGTCAGTTCACGTGAGCTGCTCTCTTGTGTGATGTTGTGATGTCCACGGCTTTATTTAATGTTAGCTAAGACCCGGCACTTAAAAGTTTCTCACTACAGCAATTTTAACTCCGTTACAAAGTGATCCAAAGTCTCGTTTATACCTCGTGTCTTCTCATTAAACTTGTATCTCGCGAATAAAGTATTCTGCGTTTTTCTTCAGCGCTTTGGGAGCTCTTCCTTTTTTCTACGTACTGCGTTCACAGTCAGTTCACGTGATTACATGGGAAGCGTGATGATGTCACGCGCAGCTCTGCCCCCCACGTCCATCGAGCTAACGTCCATTACAGTATATGGAGAAAAATAGGTTCCAGTTATGACCATTACGCGTAGAATTTCGAAATGAAACCTGCCCAACTTTTGTAAGTAAGCTGTAAGGAATGAGCCTGCCAAATTTCAGCCTTCTACCTACACGGGAAGTTGGAGAATTAGTGATGAGTGAGTCAGTCAGTCAGTTAGTGAGTGAGTCAGTGAGGGCTTTGCCTTTTATTAGTATATATTGACTATGAAAAAAGTCATCTTTTAATAATGCCTTGTGCACCTTTGTTTATTAAAAAAAATCCTTTATAATATGCATAACGGCAGAAAGTTGAGAATTAACTCTTTTCATCTGTACCTAGCTTCATAAAAGCTGTTGATTATACCCATGGCCTTAGCATTTTCAAGCTGCAAAATGACAAAATCTACTGCATGTATTTTTTATAAATATCACCACAGGTTTGTCTGTGCATATGTTTTTGCTAAAATATCAGTAATTATAAGAGAAATCTAATTTTGGGAATATACAGGGGTGTTGAACCCTTCAGAATCTTCCATATTCATGCATGGAGGCTCTGATCGGGGCTCTCGAGAGACTGAGTGAGAAGTCTGAGTGTCCTGAGTCTGAGCTTGCGAGTGTCCTGATAAAAACCAACATCCTGGCCTTTTATGACCTCTTGGGCATTGCCATCAGCAGTGTGTCTGTCTGCAGAGAGAGAGCCAACCTTGTTGAGAGGTTTACTTACCTCGACAGTGACATTCACGTCTCTGGTGACTCTTCCCTTGAAGTCAGTAGATGGAGCGGGAGAGCATGGGGAGGCCATGAGGTCGCTGGGTGTGTGGCACTCCTGATATCTATGCAAAAGGAAAAAGGTTCAAGTCATTAGAGTCCTGGCGCTTCCTGTCTTGCTATATGGTTGCAAGACATGGACGCTATCCAGTGACCTGAGATGAAGACTGGACTCCTTTGGTACTGTGTTTCTTTGGAGAATCCTTGGGTATCGCTGACTTTGTGTCGAATGAGCGGTTGTTCATGGAGTCCTGATTGAGGCACATTACCTGCAATGTGAGGGAGCGTCAGTTACTGCACTACGGCCATGCGGTGCGATTCCCCGAGGGTGATCCGGCTCGCAGGACCCTTATTGTTGAAGACCCGACTGGCTGGACCAAGCCAAGGGGACACCCACGTAACACCTGGCTGCGGCAGATAGAGGGTCATTTCTGGGGGGTGGGACTGGACCGTGTGTCTGCCGGGGGCTTGCCAACAAGGATCCCAAGCTGTTCGTCATGTGGTAGGTGCGACAACGCACTGTACCAGTGCTGACCGTGCATAAATGTGACCTAAAACATTATCAGATTTTTCTAAAAGTAGATATGGAGAGCCTTGATAAATAAATGAAACAAAAATATCATACTTGTTCATTTATTTATTTATTGAGGAAAATCGCCCAGTATTACAGATCTGTGAGTGGCAAAAGTATGTGAAGCTAGCAGGTAATTTGAAGGTAATAATAATAATGTTTTATTTATGTAGCGCCTTTCATACACTCAAGGACACTTTACAATTCAACATAAACATATTACCAAGACAGTAGAAGTTACATACAAGAAAACAAATAATACTCATCGAAAAGATGTGTTTTTAAAAGGAGTTTGAAATGAATAATAGATTTTTCCTCGTGAAGACTGAGAGGAAGAGCTTTCCAGATTTTAGGGGCCATCACACTGAAAGCTCTGCCACCCATAGTTACTAACCTGTGTTTAGGTACAGTGAGTAAGTTAGCATCCGATGATCGTAATGCACGGGCAGGAGTGTAAGGAAGCAGCAGCTCAGAAAGATAATGAGGGGCTAAACCATGAAGGGTGATGAGAATAATTTTACTGTATATTTAATTCTTGAAAAGACTGGTAACCAATGCAAATCATAGCGGGCAGGAGTGATGGGAGCAGATTTTTTATTGTGTGTAAGTAAAGGAGCAGCAGAATTCTGAACATATTGTAATCTATTGACAAATTTAGTCGGGAGGCCATAAAACAATGCATTGCAATAGTCCAGACGAGTAGTGATGAAAGCATGAAGCAGTGTTTCCATATTCTTCACACTGAGGAGGGAATTCAGATGAGCAATGTTGTGGAAAGGTGTCTGTACTATTGAGCAGATTTGTGGTTGGAAAGTAAGGAGCTGATCAAAGATGACACCAAATTACGGACTGATGCTAAAAGGGTTCAACCAGGATTCCATTGAAAACAATTTATAGCCCATGAAGGGTAGAGAGGACAGATTTGGTACCAACCAATAGGATTTCTGTTTTATCAGGATTACGTCGTAAACAATTAGGTGTCATCCAATGATTGGTTTCCCGAATGCAATGAGTCAGTGCAACTGGTGAAGATGTTGCAGTTGCATCAACACTTATATAAAGTTGTGTGTCATTGGCATAGCAGTGGAAGTTTAAACCATAAAGACGAATAATCTCACCTAAAGTGAGTTTAGAGTTGGGTGTTGTCATTCATTGTGATGACGATCAGGTGTGAATGGGTACCCCGTTTATATTAAGAGAACAAGAGTTCTATCAAGGGCTTCATCTTCAGACATGCTTGTGCAGTATCAGTGATTGAGACTACAGATAAAGAACATTTCAGAGGAGCTCTGAAGAAGAATTGTTGATGCTCATTGTGCTGTAAAAGACTACAAAACCATCACTGATGAGTTTGGACTGCACCAATCCACAGTCAGATAGATTCTGTACAAATGGAGGACGTTTAAGACTATTGTTACTCTCCCCAGGAGTGGCTGATCAACAAAGATGACTCCCAGGGCAAGGTGTGTGTTTGGCTGCAAGGTCAGAAAAGAACCAAGGGTAATTTCTAAACAACTAAAAGCCTCCCTCACATTGGTTAATGCTAATGTTCATGAGTCCACCATCAGGAGAACACTGAGAAAGAGTGGTGTGCATGGCAGGGTTGCAAGGAGAAAGCCACTGCTTTCCAAAAAAGACATTGCTTCCTGTCAACAGTTTGCTGAAGAGCATATGGACAGGCCTGAAACCTATTCAGGTAATGTTTTATGGACATATGAGACTAAAATAGAACTTTTTGGTTCAAATGAGAAGTGTTAGGTTTGGAGAAAGATAAACACTGCATTCCAGCTTGAGAACCTCTATGAAACATGGTGGCGGTAGTATCATGCTTAAGCCTGTTTTGCTGCATCTAGGTCAGGACAGCTTGCCATTGTGGAAAAAGAACTCTGAATTATAACAGTGAATTCTAAAGGACATCTGTCCGTGGACTACATCTGAAGGGAAACTGGGTCATGAAGCAAGACAACAACCCTAAACACACAAGTCACTCTACCAGAGAGTGGTTGAAAAAGAATAAAATAAAAGGTTTAGAATGGCCAAGTCAAAGTCCTGACCTTAACCCAATAGAAATGGTGTGGAAGGACCTGAAGAGTGCAGATCATTTGAGAAAACCCAGCAATATCCTCGAGTTGAGACAATTCTGTATGGTGGAATGGGCTAAAATTCCTCCAAGGCGATGTGCAGGACTGATCAAGACCTCCTGGAAATGTTTGATTGCAGTTATTGCTGAAAAATAGGGCCACACCAAATACTAAAGGCAAAGGTTCACATACTTTTGCTACTTACAGATCTATAATACTGGGTGATATATATTGTGTGTATTGTGGAACTGGCCCCGGACCCAGACAGATGGACATCGTTGTTCACCAAACACATGTTTATTTACAAGGAAAATATTTACAATTGTTTTAGTGCACGTCCCAGTGCCTGCAGCACCGATCCCCCAAAGTCCAGGCCTCACAGTCTTTAATGCCTTTCCTGGTCTCGTCTCTCCGAGCTCCATCCACTTCCACCCGACTCTTGCTGATGACGGAAGGGAGGCGGCCCCTTAAATACTAACCCGGATGGGCTCCAGCTGCTTCCCCAGCAATCCCCCGCGGATTGTGCCGACTGAAGCCTTCCAGGTGTTCCCAGTCCTCTTCCCCCCAGCACTTCCGGGTGTGGCGGAAGTGCTGAGGTCCAGGGTTCTTCAGGCACAGGGGCCCCCAACACAACCAGGGCGGTCGCCCCCTCATGGTCTGGAAGAGGCACAAGCCCTCCTCCGGTCCTCCTGGGCGTCCCGGCTGGACTCCACCCCCAGCCGCATGCCACAGTGTATATATATATATATATATATTAGCTGTCCCCTGCGGCTCCATCCTCATAGTAGTGAAACAGGACAGTGAGGAGGACCCTGCCCTACTCCTGATGTCACACTTCCTCCTCCCATCAGCCTGCAGTCTCTGACTCGGATTAACATGAATATATCAGTCCTGCAAGCGAAATATGATTCTTAATGCGATGAGAAAAGTCACAAAATCAACCAGAATGTTCAAGCAAATTATAGAAAACTAAACGATCTAAATCCGTTAAGTAGTTCTCTCGTTCGCTAGTTAAGTGGAGGTAAGAAACACCTTGAGGCTGGTGTGTGAGTGAGGAGGGCCCTGCCTCCCTCTCCTTGGCCCGCTGCGTGTGTCTCAGATTCGTGGAAGTAAATCGGTACCGCAAGCGAACTATGATTCTTAGTGTGAGGAGAGAAGTCGCAAAATCAACCATAACGTTCAAGCAAATTATAGCAAAAAATTCAAATGTAAATCTGTTAAATAGTTCTCTCTTGAAAACCAGACAGACCTACAGACAGATAAAATATCTGTATATACGTCTGTCTGTTTTATATATATCTCTATATACATCTGTCTGTCTGGTTTTCAAGAGAGACCTACTTAATGGATTTAGTTCTTTTTTATTTTCTAGAATTTGCTTGAACATTCTGATTGATTTTGCAACTTCTCTCATCGCGCTAAGTATCATAGTTCCCTTGTGGTACCGATTTATTCAGGCGAATCAAGAGAGATGCAGCAGCCTGAGGGGAGGAGGGCAGGACCTCAGGGGTAGGGAGCCAGGCAGGGCCCTCCTCACTCACGCGCCAGCCTCCGTTTGAGTCGGTCTGCCTCTTACCACGTGTTGGAGCATACCTTGCTTCTGCTTAGTTAATTTTTCATTCCTATAACAGACACTGTAAATGAATAAAGGAAATATTAAATAGAAAAAAAATCCCATTGGAGCCCATCGAATGTCACAAGGATGAAAAGTATCTGGCGGTATGACTGCAGGGGTCTCAATCTTGAGTCCTTGGAGGCCAGCATGCCCTCCTTATAGATGTTATTTATGCACACAATTTATTTCTGTTCTCATTTTGTTAAATTAATGAGGGCAAATCACCAGAATGTTTAATCGACTCTTTTTTGTGTATTTGCTGCATTTCTGTTTAAATTTTAATTCATTAAGTTAGTGTTATTTAGTATTGGATGGCCTGGTGTATTAATTGTACTGCATTTGCTACAGTATTCTCTAAAGTTGTGGTAATGTTTGTGACGCACCATCTGTTGGAATAAACAATGCACTTGCATTTTGTTACTACATGTGTTACAAACTGGTTATAATTTAGTGTCCCCAGACTTATGAAAAGGGAGTGAGGCTTCTAAAAGACCCATAAACAATGCCAGGACTTTCACTAGTCTACCTGTAATTGGCCTCACCAAAGGAAGTCTGACCCCAAACTCTAGTGGCAGGCTTTGGCCTTCATTAGCCTGTTCAAAATAGGCCTCACCCAAGGGAGACTGAATCCAAACTCTACTGGCATGCTTCGGCCTATCCTGGCCCTCCGAGAATATAATTCACCACATGTACATATAGGGAATAAACTTGAGCCAGGCCTATAATGCTGGCAAAACCTCAACAAAAGTACATTCTAATAGACCGGGAGTCCCCAACTCCTGTCCTGGAGGGCCCCAGTAGCTTCAGGTTTTCATTCTAACCCTTTTCTTAATTAGTGACCCATTTTTGCTGTTAATTCACTTCTCCTGAATTTATTGTATTTTACGTGCTCTTGAAAACTCAGACCCCTTGTTTCTTTTTCCTTAATTAGCAGCCAAAGAAAATACTGAGATACAAAAATGAGCCAAAACAACTGGTGTCCATCACACAATATCTGAAAGTAAAGAGAGGTGAAGGTCTCAGGAATGCTCAACTGCTCAGGTCCACAAAATATTTTAACGGAGCTCTTAGAAAAAAGAAAATCAACAATTTTGGAAACATCTGCCATTGGACAATGAGAGCAGCAATAAGCAATGGAATTAAAGAATGGGTTTAATTAACAATAAGAATCGGGGGGAGTGAAACTGGTTGGAGTTTGAGGCCCTGACTTTGTTGGTCTTCTGTTGGTTCCCTCACTTCACATTTCATTTCTATTTGGGTGCCATTTAAGGAAAGAAAGGAAGAAATTCAGAGGAACAAATCTTAAAAAACAGGTCAATTAAAATGAATTCAAAATAAGTTAATTAGCAAAACATGTCACTAATTAAGGAAAGGTTTGGAATGAAAACCTGCAGCCACTGGGGCCCTCCAGGACTGGCGTTAGGGACCCCTGTAATAGACGGTGCATTGCAAAAGTTAACACTGAATATGACCACCAGCGTGGAATTGCTGAACAGACAGAAATCGGTTTATGTAAGTCGGCATTCATTTTCACATGAACTGGATGTGACCTCAGTAGATCTCCCAAGGTCTGTTCTTCCTCTGTAAGGAAACAGATTGAACATAAATTAGCAGCTCCATTACACTTAATCCCTTCCCAGTATTTGACTGGCACAGACCCTAAACTACCCCCAATGCCCACCTGTCTGACAAGGTGTATCTGAATTTTGTAGATCTGTTTTTGAAGAAAACGCTTTCCAATGTTGTGTCTAACCAAGGGAGCCACTGAACAAGAAATGAACAAAGAGTTAAAGGCATAATGGAGATTATCTTGGGGCTGTAATGGTGGTCATGTTGACACATGGTTGGATCTCCCATCAGGAGGACTTGGGTGCACACTGTCGGCCCTGCTCACAAGGATGCCTTAGTAGATGAAATAGTTAAAAAAAAAAATGAGGAACAACAGAAAAAGTCAGCGCTTTCAGCTACAGCAAGCAGCTCTCCAGCTTTGATCCTCAAAATTGTAAATCTATCCATCCATCCATTTTCAAAACCCACTTTATCATGTGCCGGCTCATAAAGCAGCTGGAAGCTATCCCAGCAAGCTTCGGGCACAAGGCAGGAATAACCTGTGGACATGGTGCCAGTCCAAGGCAGGATGAAAACACACACGCACACACACCAAGGCCAATTTAGTGTCATCAGTTCACCTCACCTGCATATTGTTGGTCTGCGGGAGCATCTGGAGGACTGAAGGCAAACTCTGCACAGAGAGAACCCAGGATGTGCTGACGCCGAGCTGACAAGTCCATAAAGTACTACAGAAATGTGATGACTACGTTTCAAGTTATCACCTCCTGATAAACAAGAAGCAGTCATATCACCTGCGTTTCAGAAGAGGGCATCCACCTGACGCTAAGCATGTTCAGGCCCTGCCAGTACTTGGATGGGAGACCAGCTAGGAAAAGCTTGGGTTGCTGCTGAAAGAGGTGTTGGAGAGGCCAGCAGGAGGTGCCTACCTTGTGGTCTGAATGTGGATCCCAATACCCGAGTGCAGTGACGGGAACACTGCGCTGTAAAAATGGTGTCGTCCTTCAGATGAACCATAAAACCGAGGTCGTGACTCTGTGTGGTCATAAAATATTCCTGGGTATCTTTTGTAAAGAGTAGGGTGTATCCTGATGTCCAGACTAAATTGCCCATCATGATCTTGTCACTCTGGCCCCCTAATCATCCCCTGTCTCTAATTGGCTGTCTTTCTCTTTCTCTCCCACCTAAGAGCTAATGGCTGGTGAGCATATTGGCGCAACAATGGCCGCCGTCACATCATCCAGGTGGATGCTACACATTGGTGGTGGTTGAAGTGGCTCCCCACTCGACATATACTGTAAAGTGCTTTGAGTGGAGAGAAAAGCACTATATAAATGTAAAGAATTGTTATCAAGAACCAGGATGTGTGACAACAGAGCACGGTGATAAATGGAAAGACTTGACTGCTAGAAATAAGAGCAGCACCGCTAAGGCAACATCACAAAGGGAAATAAACAGGTTATTATAAATTGACTATGAAAAATGTCATATTTTAATAATGCTTTGTGCACCCTTGTTTATTAAAAAAAATCTTTTATAATATGCATAACAGCATAAGGTTGAGAATGAACTCCTTTCATCTGTACCCAGCTTTAGAAAAACTGTTGACTATTTATTTAATTATAAATATCACCACAGGTTTGTCTGTGTATTTTTTTTTTATATAAAATATCAGTAATTCTAAGAGAAATTTCATTTTGGGAACATATGCTCTCAGGCTTTTTGTTTCTTGAAGTATTTAAAGAAAACTATGCCTGGCTTTTGCAGAATAAACAAACCAAAATGAAAATTTTAATAAGCCGTACATACCACAGCTGAGACTAATAAGCCTGACTTTACAGATAAAACAACAATTTGTCTGCGGTGGGCTGGTGTCCTGCCCGGAGTTTGTTCCTGCCTTCCGCCGTGTGTTGGCGGGGATTGGCTCCAGCAGACCCCCGTGACCCTGTGTTAGGATATAGCGGGTTGGACAATGTCTGTCTGACTGACTGACTGACGACAATTTATTTCTTCTATAGCTCAAAATCACACAAGGAACACCTCAATGGATTTTAACAAGCCGTTTTTATTTTGGTAAAACCATGTCCCAAACTCCAAAAAAAAAAATCTTGTAGAATAAAAAAGGAAATAAATCCTGTGAAGGACAATTCCAGGTAGGTTGAGTGTGCAATTTGTGTTTAAAAAATGGGGTAAATACGACACACAGAACAGAATACCAGTGATGATGCTCTTCACAGAGCTGGATAGCCGTCTAAAATGGCCACCTCAGGAATACAACACAACAGTACAAACTACAAGGCAAAATGCAAGAATAGGTGATACCACTCACATCCGGCGATAGATAATATGGCCACTTCTAGCGTCTTTAGCAGCAATGCAGAGTCCAGTAACACTGACACAGAATGGAAAAGAAAGAAAAGTCTTGAGCAATCTGTACAAACGCATCCGGAAACTGATGTACTTTAAACACAACAAGCTGGTGGACCCACCATGTTCTCTTGTTCAGTGTAACATGGCAAACTGACTAAAAGACAAAACAACATACAGCAGATTCATTTACATATCATATGCAAATCATTTCAGTTTAGCCCAATCAGCATGCTGATAAATGGTATATTCCAGTAACATCCTCAATGTCTTTAAATATAATCGAAAGGCCCCAGATTAGTTAAATATATTAAACGTTTTGGGTAAATATCTAGTTCATATTATATTATATTATATATTATATTATATTATATATTGTATAGTTCAATATTGTTCATATTGACTTCTTATATGTAATTGTAGGAGAATAAAATACTGTAAGTTCTCCCACGAATAAGTCAGGACTTGATTATACCGTATAATTTCCGGTATGTTTTAATGTCGGGCGTATAAGTCGAATGCAGAAAACTCACGCTATTGGTCCAAGAGATTACGATATGCTAACGGCCAGCTGAGAGAGTAACCACGGAGCACGCAGCCTTTTTTTTTCTATGTATTGTTCCTACGTAAACACACAGTAAAAAACCTGAACTATTCCGAAGTGATGTTTGCATCGTTTCGTGTTTTTTATATCTCACACCCTCATACACCTTTATCATAAGATCATCCCTTATCTACAATGGAGCATTCGATCAGAAGAAAATATGAAGCTGGTTTGAAATTAAACATCGTTGAAGTAGCAAAATAAATTGGTAACTGCGCTGCTACAACAAAATTTGATGTGTCTAAGAAACTGATGTGAGATTGGAGGAAGCAAGAAGATGTAAAAAAAAAATTATGTGTCGTATTTTTGAACGGGCGTATAAGTCGGGTCTGATTTTATGATCGATTTTTTGGGTCTTCTCCAACTTATATGCGAGTATATACAGTAAAGGGTTTAAATTGTATACGATCCATAACTTGATGGACTGCTACAAATAAAGTTAGGATAATTGAATTAAACAGGCAGACAGTAACGATACATTTAGCAACTGTGTCCCCTGTCATCCCTCCATGGTATTGTGTACCATATCAGAGCCTGTAAGGTGGTCCTCAGACGCCCATGCGTGACAATGCAAAGACCTGTATCATATGTATTACACCTTTATCACAAAGTGACACAAGCTTTTCAAAAGTGTTTAATTGATTATTTGTTAGCTGCAATATCAGGAGAAATTTGATCTTCTGCAGATGTCATGTTGTGACCAGAGGTGTTGATTGGG
The DNA here is from genome assembly GCF_016835505.1 of Polypterus senegalus. Lineage (NCBI taxonomy): Eukaryota > Metazoa > Chordata > Cladistia > Polypteriformes > Polypteridae > Polypterus > Polypterus senegalus. The sequence continues at coordinate 171,536,258 of NC_053159.1, forward strand.
TTTGTTTTTGGGGCTTTAGCCTCTGATCTCACCTTTGGTGTCTCAGCAGGCCGAGCCTCCACCTTGGAATTCAACAGATCTTGGCATTATGTGAGTCAGATAAACCTCTCCCAGCTCTAATCTTAACCACAGTGTAACTGAGCAGCGCTCTGGAGGTCTGCAGCTGGACTCTATTGGCACCCACTGGAGTCAACTCTACCTTTTGGGAACTCCAGTGTGGCACCTCTGGGCTGCAGTGATACAAAATTGCTGATATCAGGTGCACAGCCCCTGATATTTGAGAGCTCTCTCTCCCTAACCCGTCCATCGGGTGTCTTCCTGCCCTTTGAGAGCCCAATCAGTCTCCCTCCTGTCCTGATAACACTTTGTTAACCACATGAAAACTTCACGGGGACCCTCTACCACTCATAAACTGCATACAGACTTCATGGGCTTCACAATCGAAGTGCGTTTGTCTGACGTCCGAGGTTCGATCCCAGATGACGGGTGCAGTGGAGTGTGTACGCCTGATGAGCCCAAAATAGGGTGAAACATGTGTCGCGTACTCTTTGCATTATTTGACAGTTAAATATGTAACATTCTATGATCTGCTTCTCGCAACTGAGAGGCCACCCATTGCGAATGTTTGCCAACTTGCAGACCAACCACATGCGTTACCTGGTAAGTAACCACCCATACAATCAGATTGTGATTCAGACTTCGAATGCTATGTATGTATGTATATATATATTTGTTTAGGTATATATATTTTTTTTTTTTGTAGGTAGATCATTTCGACCTGGTCATTTTAAAAGTAGCTCACAAGCCGAAAAAGTGTGGGCACCCCTGCTCTGTATCCTAACTACAGGGTCACGGGGGTCTACTGGAGCTAATCCCAGCCAACACAGAGCGCAAGGCAGGAAACAAACCTCAGGCAGGGCGCCAGCCCACCGCAGCAAGAATACATTTTTTTATTCAAATAATCGCTTAACTGCTGAAAAGCTACTTTTTCTAGAATTTTACTGAGAAAAGGCAAATTGGAGTTTGGCCTATAATTGACATCAAGGTTCGTTTTCTTGAGCAGAGGCTTAATTACAGCAGCTTTGAAAGAATCTGGAAAATGCCAGAATCTAATGCACAATTTACCACGTCAAAAACTTTATTGCTTAGTAGATCAGAAACGTCTTTAAAGAAGGAATGGGGTCTAATACACAAGTGGGCTGTTTTAAAACTGAGTATGAAGTTCAGATAAACTAATTTGAGTTCAGCAGCTAAGTTCATAACGCTGAGCTTGTTGAGGTGCAACAAAATTTTTCTTTGAAGCCGCTTTTATAATAAGTCTATTATTACTTATCTATTCTGTAAAATATACTGCAAAATCCTCACTTTTCACCTCTGATGCTAATGTAGCTGAGTTTAAAAGGAGATCAACGGTTGATAATAAGATTTCCCGCGCTGTTCTTAATAATTTTAGAAAAGTAAGACGTTCTCTCTAGATGAACTGCTAAGTTATATTTAGTTATATGAACTTTAGGATTTCATAATGGAGCGTTGGCGTAGTCTTCCTCCATTGACGTTCCGCCCTACGCCACTCCCTTGTAAGTTTATAGACCGTCTCAGTTTTCCATGGTGCTACGACCGTAAATAACTTCCTAATGTGTTTTCGGATGCCACTGGCCTTTATCTTCACTTTAAAGTGCTCTCCCATATTATCTACTGTACATCACTGCCTGCATTGGACAAGCCAGTGAATTCAGGCTGACTATTAATTATATTAGAAAATCTGGAAGCAGTTGTAGTGTCAAATGGATGAAAAAGGAAGGTGAAGTTGAACCGAAATAAAGTCTGGGATTGAATTTTTTTTCTTCAATGCCTGTACCTGATTTATAATGGCCATACGTCATGTTCACAGTGTGTGATAAGCCTGTGTCTGGTGGGGCCTTGCGTTGACTTTTTCAACTAAGGTGCGTCAATCTGCATTTATATAGCGCCTCCATATGAATGTTGCCCAAAAACCAAAACTAATGAACCACAAACACACCCAATATAAATAAAACGCTTGATAATTTACTCAGTAATTCTAAGTTACTGGAGAGGGTTGTGAGTCCTGGCATCGAAACAATAAAACGAAGGCCATTTTGACATAAGTGAAAAGATAGCAGATGTAGTGGAGTTAATTATAATAATAATAATTCTTTACATTTATATAGCGCTTTTCTCACTACTCAAAGCACTCAGCAATTGCAGGTTAAGGGCCTTGCTGAAGGGCCCAACAGAGCAGAGTCCATTTTAGCATTTACGGGATTCGAATTATGAAAGAAATAAATGTTGGAAACCACTTTAATAAAAGGATAAGCGTCTGTCTGCCTCTCTATGCGTCCCTCTGGTTGGTATGTTTCTGTCATTCCAACAAATGGCGCATTACACATATAAACATTGCTTTTATGACTCCCATACCAAATGACATATAACAAAGACATACAAATTGCAATTATTACTCCAGCAGATGGAGCATCAAATTACTACACATTTTTGTGATGTGCCATCTGTTGGAATGACAAATACAATGTATTTTATTACTAAGTATATTACAATGTACATTCTAATAAATGGTGCATTGCAAACACTAATGCTGAGGTCTACATTGACTTCTTACATTTCAACCTGTCTTAGACGGATAACACAGCAAGCTACAGAAATAAAAAACATGAGAAACAGAAACCATGAATCTCCAGGTGTGATTTAAATGTCACTGTGATGGAGCCTCAGTGACAGACCAGCTGAGTTGGAGAGTCCCAAAGCGCGCAGGACTCAGACACATCTCAGGATAAGAAATGAGCAGGCAGTATAATCAATGATCACATTCACTCGGGCAGCTAACTCCTTTAGTTATTTACCACTGGGAAAATGTTATAGGCCACTCCGAAAAAAAAGGCCACTTGTCATGTCCACAGCAGTCACTCCGTGTAAATCAAAAGGTTTAAGACTGTAAGGAAACAGGCAGTTCAGTCCAAACTAGATCACAACACGGCACTCTCTTCATCCAGTTCAGGCTTGTGGGGAGTCCAGAGCTTATCCTGGCACAAAGTAGGAATGCGATGCCAGTCCCTCGCAGGGCCCACACAGCCCTTCAGAGTCGTCACTTATCCCAACCAAAGGATGTATCTGGAAGAGCATTCAGACAGACTCGGGGAGAACATGCAAACCCCACACAGACCGTGACCTGACTCAGGTTTTCAATCTAATTTGGGAGAGAGCTGATCAGAAGCACAATTTTATACAATATGTACAATGTGCAGTATATTTATATAAACTGTAGTGTGCGACAGTCTTGGGGACTTGAAAACAAAATGCTGCAAAGCAGGAGGGCTTTCAGAAATCATGCCATGAATACCTTTTCTTAATCAATACACTTCCTGGAAAGTGCAGTAAACAGACAGAAAGCATAAGTAAAATCAATATTTGGTGTGGCCACCCCTTGCTTTCCCTCAGGTCCACTGTCCTGTAGTTTCTGAAGGTCCTTGCCTGTCTCTGGCTTCCTCGCTTCAGTTCCACTGCAGACTGGCTTGACAGTTTTGATACCAGAGCTGTGTGGACACCATGTCATCTGCGGCAGGAATCTCCGTTTCCATTTTTGTGATTTTTGGCTGCGTGTCTGGGGTTATTGTTATGCTGCAGAATGAAGCTGGGACCAGTCAGACTCTTCCCTGATGGTATTGTATGATGGAAAACAATCTGCCTATAGTTCCTAACAGCGATGGAGTCATCAGTTTTGATCAAATCACTAACTCAGCCCCAAACCTGCAGGGAACCTCCACCACGCTTCACCTTTTTCATACACAAATTCATCCATGTTACGTTCCCCAGCCCTTTGACAGTGTGGTAATTAATTCAGGTTTTATGAATATTTATGTCATGGTTTTGTACTGACAATATAGAATAAGCAGGATAATAAAAGGATACGTTTCTGTGTGTCTCTCTGTGTGTCGGTCTGGTTGCTATGTCTCTGACATTCCAAAAGATGGCGCAGCACAAACATTTTTAGGAATAAAATGGATTGCATTTGCCACTCCAACAGTAACACATCACGAACATTAACATTGCTTTTATGAATCCCATACTGAATGGTATATAACAGAGACGTATGCATTACATGGTGCATTGCAAACATTAACACTAATGTGTATGTTGATTACCCATCTAGCACAGCTAGTAAAGAAAATAATAAGACGCCCAATGAGGACAACTAACTCTGCAAACATTACATGACCATGGTCTTGCTGAAGCCACACATCTTATATATAAACGTTGTGAAAGCCAGCCTGACCACAGACAGACAGACACCGTTTTCCAGTCCTCCACACACAATTTATTAAACTATTTACAAATGCCAAGTCCATAAACAGATCGGCACCACACACAGAGCTTCCAGCACCAATCACCCTTCTTGCTGAGCCTCCCAATGCTCCTCTTCAGGCCGCCTTCTTTCCATTTTCCCAAGCCTTGTCTTCTTCCTCTCGAGACCAGCTCCCCGACTGTTGGAAGGCGGCTCCTTTTATGTTGCCCCGGATATGCTCCAGGTGCCCCTTGATGAACTTCCGCCAACACTTCCTGGTGTGGCAGAAATTCTGGCTGAGCAACCGGAAACACTCCGGGTGACCCTGGAATACCTCCCACCAGCACTTCCTGGCGTGGCACAAATGCTGACTTCCAGGACTTCAGGATCTCGAAACCGCTCCCTGGCGGTGGCCACAGGCCCCTATAGGGTTGAGCTTCCCAGCTCGGTTCCCGTGACCCCCATAGCAACCTGGGCGGCTGTCCTCTCCTGGCAGAGGCACTATATAGGCATCCCGGCTGGGTGATGACGTGTATGTGTGGAAGTGTGTGTGTCTGTCTGTCCGGCCCAGAAGTGAGAGGTGGATTTGGGGTAAGGGGTCCGCCTCCGAGGAAACAGAAGACTCGCTTAGCTGCTAATGACACAAGTGGGGCGAGCATGTCAGCAAAACGAAACCTCAGAAGAAAGACAAAATCGCTTAGCCACTAACATCAGCAAAATGGTATCCCTTTTACTAATCCTCCCGCCGCTAATGCATAAGCGATGCGAGCACGTCAGCAAAACGAAATCTCAGAAGAAAGACAAAGTCGCTTAACATCGGCGAAACAGTATCCCTTTTACTTTTCCACCCGACGCTAATGCATATGCATTGCGAGCATGTTGGCAAAATGAATCCTCCTAGGAGAGGGATGCCCAGAGTTTACCTGACATCGCTACATTTTAATTTTTTCTTTGACGATTTCAATCGTTTCTAGTAACCCGGCACAGGCTTACACAGCTAGTGTAATATATACATCTCGAGATAACCATGAGTGATTTTTGCTTAAAACTGGGAGGGAATAATTAGGCAGCTTACTGAGCAGAGGCGAAGCTAGGGTTTTCAGCGCCCGAGGACAATTGAAATAGATTTCGCGCCCCCTCTTGTTTGTCAAAACGCAATGGGGAAGGGAAAGAAATTTTTAAAAAATGTACTTAAAATAATAGTATTTTAAGAAAAAAAATTCATATAAGTCTCCGAAAATGATAACGCCGCCTTGTGTTCTTTAAAATCTAAATCCGTCATTAGTTTTTGTAAGAAAAAATTTGTTTGTTTTTTTCCGCATTTAAAAATGATTTTAAAGAAAGTATATAGCAAATTATAAAGCAAAATAATTATATATTTATAAAAACTGCATTACTTACAATTTATTCATATGAAATTATGATGGGGAAACGTCTAGACTTTTGCAGCCATCTACTAGAATACTTCACCACAGCCCAATCAATTTTCTATCAAACACATAAACACAAATCACTTGGCACACAGAACTGGCGTTTGCAACAACTTAGACAATGATACACTAATGCCTCATGTCAGTCGTGCGACCTGTTTAATAACGTCAAAAATGTTTCTGGGTGGGAGTCAAGCATGTTAGAGTAGTGGAGGGGATAAATTATTGTCTGTTGGGTATATGGAACTAATACGTGCTTCGAAATCAGAATGAGACAAAAAACAAAGGAAAAAGATATCGTCAAACTGATGGAGTGATGGACTGAGTATGCAAATGTTTTTTGTTTACTTTTTAGTGCATTTAAGAATGGAAAACATTTCATTCTAAAATTCCGTAACATCAATTTGGCGCCCCCTGGATGCTGCGCCTGGGGACAGATGTTCCCCCTTGAAGCTATGCCACTGTTACTGAGTAAAACATTTTGCAACCAATCCGATGCTTCTTGAAGGTGTCATTCAAAGGAAGGGGCGGGGATTTTGAACTGCACAGAGAAGATGTGCTCTCATTAGCCTGGTCTATCAGACAGCGAGTTAATGTTTACACTGAGCTGTCTAGAGTTGAAAAGTCTCCTAATTAAACCCTAGTAGACATTTAAATAGCGTTTGTAATTCTTTTAAAGATGAATACAAGATGCATGGGGAAAACCTTTCTGTAACATCAGACTATATCTTGGCATTCGACAGCATCAATGAACGACTGGTAAACATGAACAATACACTGTCACAGGTGCTGTGCATGTGCTCTCTGCTGTTCAGCATTATGATGATAGTGTAGGAATCGATGTAAGCTTCAAAGAACTGGCAGCTATTGCATAATCATGAAAATATGAACCGAAAAATATGACTTTGTAGTAAACAGCGTGTCACACTCCGTCAAAAGGAGAGCAGATAACGAAGATCCACAGGAGATGCAGATTTCAGTACTCAACACACCCGACTTAACAAATCTGTTTGACACCACCGGTAAAGCATGGACAAGGCTGCACATCATCCACCTTCTGACTGCACGTCTAAACAAACAAAGAAACCTAACATTACTCTTTAATTGGAAATGCAAACATGCCCTGATAATATAGCTGCAGTGTTTTAACACGCTATATATATCCATAGACCACAATGCTTATCTACACTCCATTTGCTGTTGTTATGTCATATAGTGATGCGATAGTTAAAATGCTAGAAAAATATCATAGCAGACAGAAGTACTTCTCAAATGGGTGTAGCTGCGGTGGTCTGCTCCACTATCACCGCGCTCATTACAATATACAAATTAAATATTAAGCTTCAGTTTCCTTGTGCTACTGAACTCCTGAACAGATAACAGTAATTGCAGATTTTTATTTTCTTTCAGCATCACGTCTTTTGTTTCGGTACCTTTTGCTCTTTTCCTGATACCCAGTTTAAAATGCACAGACCGGTAGAACTTGGAGGCAGGTGTTTTAAGAAGAAGCCCTCTGGGCAGAGCAGGATTTTGTCACAGTTCACTGCACACTTTTTAACGGGTTGTCCCAGATGTGTATTCTCATTTGAGGACCACAACTGGCCCCACAAGACTAATAAGACTGAGACATTATTTGGGAAAAAGCAGACCACCGGGCAGAGCTCCAACTTGAGTCTACAGAGCTACTTGACCCTTACTGTGGAAGCTTCACAGCCTGATCTTTGGTTTGTGCCACCATGTTCTTGTTTATTTTGCTGCCTAATCTAAATGGCTGTGTATCTGTGTGTTCATCTGGTTGCTATTTCTCTGTGATTCCAACAGATGGAGCATCACAAACATTAACAGTGCTTTTACGAATCCCATACTAAACGGCATATAACAGAAACATATGCATTGCATTTCTCATTCCAACAGATGGTACATCACAAGCATTTGTAGTAATGTATTTTATTATAACAAATGTTTGTGATGTGCCATCTGTTGGAATGATAGAGACACAGCAACTGGGTGGGCACACATATGCACAGACATTAATCCATTTATGTAAGGTGAATGTTATCTCATTAATATTTTTTCAACATAATTTTTTTAACTTTGTTTTAGTATGCAAATCTCTATGATGTTCATTAATTTTTCTTGAGTGTGTGTACATGTTTTGTACACTTAATAGTATTCTTCTCTATTGGATGTTCTCTTTCAATACTCTTTAACTAAATTCCTATTAGACAGATATTGCCACTAAAATCTTGGACTCAGTTTAATTAGTATAATAGTCCATGTAATTTACTGGGTTGCCCTTTCTTTGCTCATCCATTATTTCAATTTACAGATTTTTCCCTGGTTCTAATATTTTCTTTATTCTCCTGCTTATTCTGTACTGTTGATTCATCATTACTAAGCAGGTCAACCTCTAAATGTTATTTGACTTAAACATTCCTTTTGCATGACTATGGTTTTGTATTGTGCAGATTCTGTTTTAAAGGTTTTCTTTTTACTTTAATATACTGTATTTTTAAAAAGATTTTGCTTTTAATGCTTGTATTTTTTTTTTTTTTGTGTACGTGACACAATACATGACCACATTTGTCACATTGGCTGCATCACAAGACATAACAGCATAGGTATGCTGGTGCTTTCGACATTTCTTATCCCTCATTTGGATAAAACTCAATAAATCAATTCTACCGTTAGAGAGCTTTCAAACAAGTAGGCCCTAAATTCTTAAAAATGCCGGCTCTTTAATGGCTCTTTATGGTTCTTTACCGGGTTGTGTGGTTCCTCGTAGAGCCATCGCTTGACAATGACACAGTGCATTCTGGGATGGGTTCCGTCAGGCCCGTCGCGACAAGGCAGGCAAATCAAGCAATTGCTTGGGGCCCCGAGCTGGCCTGGGACCCCAAGACAATGACTGGTTAAGAATAAAATGCAGCGACAAACTGTGTGAGCGCCCCATTGATAGTGAATGCAGTAAAGTGCAATGACACTGTTTTTTAGGGATCCCCCTCAAGGGGGCCCCCCTCGCTGACAGCAGCCAGCCAACCACGCGATCTCTGCTGCCGGCAAAATACAAAACTTTCTCGTCAGTCATGAAGCAGAATTATGCTTCAGGAAGCCAAAAAAGAAAGAAGAGAAAGGAACAGGAGGATAAGAAAAAACAAGACAGTGGTAAGTGATAAATTACACACATAAAATAGCTACTTGTCTTGTACAAATGGTGCAATTTTGCAGCAGGTAGGCTAGCAGAAATATGTATGGCTATGCTGTGGTTCCTTTGCGTGCGTGCGCGCGGGGGGCCTCCATGTCCATTTTGCTTGGGGCCCCCAAATTCCTTCAAACGGCCCTGGGTTCCGTGCATATGAAATTCATTCTTTGAGTCTTAAAAAACTTCCTAATACGTGGGGAGTACTAGGGTGTGGTACCGTGTTAGCCATTATGAATGTAGTGAGAAGCCAAGCAAAATGACCTTTTATTAATTACATTACAGCTTGCCTGAAGAAGGGGCCTTAGTTGCCTCGAAAGTTTACATATTGTAATCTTTTTAGTTAGCCAATAAAACGTGTCATTTTGCTTGACGGGCAGCACGGTGGCGCAGAGGTCGCGCTGCTACCTCGCAGTTAGGAGACCCGGGTTCGCTTCCCGGGTCCTCCCTGCGTGGAGTTTGCATGTTCTTCCCGTGTCTGCGTGGGTTTCCTCCAACAGTCCAAAGACATGCAGGTTAGGTAGATTGCCGATTCTAAATTGTCCCTAGTATGTGCTTGGTGTGTGGGTGTGATTGTGTGTGTCCTGTGGTGGGTTGGCGCCCTGCCTGGGATTGGTTCCTGCCTTGTGCCCTGTGTTGGCTGGGATTTGCTCCAGCAGACCCCTGTGACCCTGTGCTCGGATTTCAACGGGTTGGAAAATGGATGGATGAATGGATTTTGCTTGACTTCTCACTAATATGTGGGGAAAGCCATGCATGACCTATGACCTTGTGCTCTCAGTTGCGGAACACAACCAGACACTCTTGATTGCAATTGGCGAGGTCTCAGTGTCGCAAATGGGTGGTGCTCTACCAGCCAACGAAGTTCTGCATATGTATGATGCTGATTAGCGTGTGCCATATATGGGCGTTTCAGATTGGCATTCAAGGTTCACTCACTCACACATATTTACAAGGCGATTGTGAATTATAAAAAGTAAATTGTGTTGACATGCGTGTACAGCAGGTTTTAAAATGGCATATGCATTTTCCTGCGTTGTTGGCATGCACATATTTTCACATGCAAAGTCCTATAAACGAGGCCCCTGGAGTATGTGCCAGTGGTCCTGTACTGCCAGAAGGAAGAAAGGAGAAGAGCAACTGTGCAAGACGGGTGAGATCTTTAAAATTCTCTTTGGCTTTCTAAGCCAGTGTGCATCATATATCTCTTAAACAACAAATTCCTAACATCTGTTTTGCTCTGCAGTAAACTTTTCCATTCATTTATTCATCCATCCATCCATCCATCTATCCATCAATTCATTCATTCAGTGGGAGCCACAAAATAAATAACCAAGCAAACAGGGAGAGAATGATTGCTAGCTAACAGTTACTGTAGAGAAGGCCATGTCAATCGGGATCTTAATAATATATCGCCTGCCTCTTGGACTTTAATTGCCTTCTTTGCAGATCTGCCCGTCAAGAATAGCGATAGCCTAGACATAATACAGTATTATCAATCATGCACAAGAAACAAACCCACAAAAGCTGCATTTCTTTTTTTTCTGTTAATATATTTCTTTCCATTATCTGCATGCGAGATTCATTATCCAGAGCCACCCAGATTCCATGGCTTGAATTACTATTATTTTTTCCAGTTCTATTTATTTGTATATAACAACACTTCCATTGACAAGCGTTGAACACATTTAGAAATAAAATTAAAATTGAATTAGATAATGCACAAAACTCCATCCGGTAAAACATAAATATACCATATGAATAACACTAATTATAATTTATAGCACGATTCACACACTGCATGCAAGTCAATATGAAACAGTCCAGAAAATCTAAATATGTTTAAATGAATAAAACATTGACTCATTTTTCCAGACCTACTTATTCCAATACGGCTTCACAGGGAGCTAAAGCTTATTCTACCAACATCAGGCGCTAGGCAGGAATCATCCAGAATGGGGTGCCAGTGCCACTCACTCCCTCACTCCCTCACTCTCTCACCCACTCAGTTTAGGCTGCTCAAGGATCGCAATTACCTGCACCTCCTTGCCTTTAGGTGATGGGATTTTGGGAAACTGCCATTTTACTTTGCCTCTGGATGTGTCTTTAAAGAGCAGCAAACGTCACCTAACACCATATACAGTTTCACACCTCATGGCTGTTTATCTGTCAGGTAAAGGATTACAGTTTTCATATTTCTCTAATGACTTGCTGTAATAGATAGATAGATAGATAGAATATAAAAGGCTCTATATGATAGATAGATAGATAGATAGATAGATAGATAGATAGATAGATAGATAGAATATAAAAGGCTCTATATGATAGATAGATAGATAGATAGATAGATAGAATATAAAAGGCTCTATATGATAGATAGATAGATAGATAGATAGATAGATAGATAGATAGATAGATAGATAGATAGATACTTTATTAATCCCCAAGGGGAAATTCCCATACTCCAGCAGCAGCATACTGATAAAAACAATATTAAAGAGTGATAACAATGAAGGTATAACAGACAATAACTTTGTATAATGTTAACGTTTAACGGGTGGAATTGAAGAATCGCATAGTGTGGGGGAGGAACGATCTCCTCAGTCTGTCAGTGGAGCAGGACGGTGACAGCAGTCTGTCACTGAAGCTGCTCCTCTGCCTGGAGATGATCCTGTTCAGTGGATGCAGTGGATTATCCATTATTGACAGGAGTTTGCTTAGTGCCTGTCGCTCTGCTACAGATGTTAAACTGTCCAATTGTACTCCTATAATGGAGCCTGCCTTCTTAACAAGTTTGTCCAGGTGTGAGGCGTCTTTCATCTTTATGCTGCCTCCCCAGCACACCACTGCATAGAAGAGGGCACTCGCCACAACCGTCTGGTAGAACATCTGCAGCATCTTACTGCAGATGTTGAAGGATGCCAACCTTCTCAGAAAGTATAGTTGGCTTTGACCTTTCTTACATAGAGCATCAGTATTGGCAGTCCAGTCCAATTTGTCATCCAGCTGCACTCCCAGATATTTATAGGTCTGCACCCTCTGCACACAGTCACTTCTGATGATCACGGGGTCCATGAGGGGCCTGGGCCTCCTAAAATCCACCACCAGCTCCGTGGTTTTGCTGGTGTTAAGATAAGCATAAGTTTAATATGTCACTGTGCTCTGTGCAAATAGATCTTATAAATCTGTTTTTTTTTTCTGCTCACATGCACAGCTGACACAGAGCCAGATTTAGCACAGGGGCTCACCATATAAGAACTGCTAGGCAAGCAGCATTCGATAAGACAGATGGAAACAACTGGAAAATGTGCAGTCAGACTGAGAACTGCTGTATACTATTTTTTGTCTGTCAAAGTCAGTATGAAACTGTATCCTCGTTGCCTTGTTTGGAATTGCATGCTTCACCTAAGTGGGCCCCTGCACGTGGAAGAAAGAATATAAAGCCTTGGAACATTGCCAGGTACACCTTTGAAGCCGACGGACGGATGGGAGATAACATCATCCGATCACGAAAATGCCTCCACTGCAACAGCAAACATCAACAGACTCAACACCTCGGCCACCACTCCTGAACTGGGTTTTGTCATTGGCTTCCTTCGTCTGTTATGCAGCCTAAGCCGACATTAAACAAAGCTAAGTTATTTCTCTTGCGTGATTTCTTACTGCTGCATCACTAGGGATGGGTATCACCTTTTATTTTATATCTATATAGATTCGGGTAATGTAACATACCACAATTATGAAAGAACTCATTCCCAGGGAGCTGGCGCCCGCTGCTGGATTTACTTGCTCAGGGTCACAAAGTGAGCTAGTGGTGAGAAATGAATGGACAACCTTGTTTTTTTATATATACTGTATATATTATTTTATATGTATTTAATATATAGAAATGATTTAGACAGGAATATAAGTAACAAGCTGGTTAAGTTTGCAGATGATACCAAGATAGGTGGATTGGTAGATAATCTGTAATACATTAAATCATTACAGAAGGACTTGCACAGCATACAGGCTTGGGCAGATTTGTGGCAGATGAAATTTAATGTCAGTAAATGTAAAGTATTACACATAGGAAGTAAAAATATTAGGTTTGAATACACAATAGAGTGGTCAGAAAATCGAGTATATACCTTATGAGAAGGATTTAGGAGTCGTAGTGGACTCTAAGCTATCAACTGACAGACGGTGTTCAGAACCCAATAAGCTTTGGTCTCCAGGCTACAAACAGGACATAGCAGCACTAGAAAAGGTCCAGAGAAGAGCAACTAGGCTGATTCCAGGGCTACAAGGGATGAGTTATGAGGAAAGAGTTGACCCTTTCAGTTTAAGCAAAAGAAGATTAAAAGGAGACCTGACTGAAGTGTTTAAAATTATGAAGGGAATTAGTCCAGTGGATCGAGACTGTGACTTTAAAATGAGTTCATCAAGAACACGGGAACACAGTTGGAAACTTGGTAAGGGTAAATTTCACACAAACATTAGGAAGTTTTTCTTTACACAAAGATTAATAGACACTTGCAATGGGCTATCAAGTAGTGTGGTAGACAGTAGGACGTTAGGGACTTTTAAAACTCGACGTCATGTTTTTTTGGAAGAAATAAGTGGATAGGAATGGTGAGCTTTGTTGGGCTGAATGGCCTGTTCTCATCTAGAGTGTTCTAAAGTTCTAATCAAGTCGCCATAAGACAGTGGTTGTATTGGGTTAAGACAGTGCCCGAGATGTTATATAATAATAACTTCAGCTCCTAGATATAACTCAGAATTATGATCTATGAAAGCAGCTGGCCGACACTTTGAGAGAATGTCACGTAAGACTGGCCTCACCGTGCACATCCAGGCTTTCTCTGACCACCAAAGAGCTTACAGAGAAGCACTAACTGCTGCCAAGAACACCCACTTTGGCAGAATAATAGAAAGTGGCCACGATAACCCAAGGGTTTTGTTTTCTGTAGTTAATAAACTACTCGAACCTGCATCTGGCCCAACTACCTGTTCTACTGAAGTCTGTGAGGAATTCCTCCACTTTTTCCGTAACAAAATTAAAGATCTAAATAATTCAACTAACATAAATACATCATCTGTTTATATCTCTCCCTGTTTTCCCACTCCATCCTGCTCCTTCTCTAAGTTCTCACCAGTCACATCTGCGTTTGTTAATAACCTGCTTTGTAAGGTGAGGCCAACTACTTGTGTACTGGACCCCATCCCCAGCACACTACTTAAATCCTGCCTTCATGCCATAATCCCGACTGTTACAACAATAATAAACTCATCCGTTGACAATGGTTCTGTGCCGCTCACTTTTAAAATCGCTTCTGTAACCCCAATGTTAAAAAAGTCTGGTCTTGATGCTGACAATCAATACAATACAATACAATACAGTTTATTTTTGTATAGCCCAAAATCACACAAGGAGTGCTGCAATGGGCTTTAACAGGTCTTGCCTCTTGACAGCTCCCCAGCCTTGACTCTCTGAGAAGACAAAGAAAAACTCCCAAAAAAACCTTGTAGGGAAAAATGGAAGAAACCTTGGGAATGACAGTTCAAAGAGAGACCCCTTTCCAGGTAGGTTGGGCATGCAGTGGGTGTCAAAAGAAGGGGGTCAATACAATACAATACACAGAACAGAACAAATCCTCAATACAGCATAAAAATACAAATTTTAGAAGTACGGAGCAGAATTTAACAGTAGATGATATCACATAATAAGATTTGGATATTTTTAGAGTCCTGGAGACCTCATCCATCAAGCTGCCTCCCCCATTTGGCCATTCCACGGATAAAACAGTGCTGGGCCAGCCAATCCAATGAAAGTACCCCTATTTCCCATGATTCCTGCGATCCTCCATCAGGGATAGCTTTACCATAGGCAGGCAAAACAACTTGGCAGGTGGGCCGTGGCACCAAGTGCCACATTTGAGTACCTAGAACAGAAACAGAATAGGTGAGGGTTAGTATTCAATTACAATTGTCATGTTACTTATATCTTAACAATTTCTGGCCTATTTCTCACTTACCTTTCCTGTCAAAAGTTCTTGAGCGTATTGTAGCCTCCCAGCTCACTAATTGCTTAACCTCTAATAATTCGATGGAACCCTTTCAATCTTGTTTCAGGGAGCAGCACAGCTGTGAAACTGCTCTTCTACGGGTAACCAATGATTTGCTTATGGCAGCAGACTCTGGACAAACCAGCATGTTAATTTTATTAGACCTCAGTGCAACATTTGACACTCAGGTCAGACATGACATTCTACTGTCCAGAATGGAGAACATGCTGGGTAGCTCTGGCACTACCCTCCAGTGGTTCAAGTCCTATCTGACTGATAGGCAACAGTTTGTTAGTCTTGGCAATAACAGATCCAGCTTGGCGTCAGTCACACAAGGAGTTCCTCAGTGCCCCGTCCTCGGCCCTCTTCTCTTCTGTATTTATAAGCTTCCCCTTGGCCTTATTATTCGTAGCTATGGACTGGACTATCATTTTTATGCAGACGATACTCAACTCTATTTCAGTGTTAAAAGTGCAACTTCATCAGAGCTTTCTCAGCTCACAACCTGCCTTAGTGAAATTAAAACCTGGATGGAGCAGAACTCTTTAAAATTAAATTGCAACAAAAACTGAATTCCTGCAAAATGGGACTAAAATGCAACTTAATAAAACGAGCTCCTTCCCAGTCCATGTTGGCGGTGATCTCATCAGACCTGCCTCTACTGCAAAGAATCTTGGTGTCATTTTTGATTCCTCCCTCTCTTATTCCGCCCACATAAATCACATTAAGAAACTTTCTTACTTTCACCTCCATAACATATCCTGTGTTCGTGCCTTCCTCTCCTTTTCTAATGCTGAGAAACTTGTCCTGCTTTTATCACATCCCGCATCGATTATTGTAACTCACTGCTGGCAGGTGCCCCTTCTAATCTTATTTCACAGCTCCAGCTTATTCAAAACTCAGCTGCAAGAGTCCTAACACAGACCAGCAGCAGCGAGCACATCACACCCATCCTGCTCCGTCTTCACTGGCTCGGTGTGTCTTACAGAATCGAATATAAAATCCTACTAATAACCTACAAAGCCTTAAATAACCTCACGCCAAACTACATCAGTGACCTTCTCCATCACTATGTGCCTACCCGCTCACTAAGGTGCTCTGATTCTGGTAATCTTGTTGTGCCCCACACTAATCTTCACTCCATGGGTGACAGCAGGGCCTTCAGCTGTATGACGCCCAGACTCTGGAATGACCTACCGAAATGAATCAGGTCAGCTGACTCCATGAATTATTATAAAAAACAACTTAAAACTCATCTGTTCAGGAAGGCTGTTAGCTCTACTTGACTTCATTCCCTTTCTCTCAGTTTACCTCTCTGTCAAGATGCTCATGTAACCTGTATGTGTGTGTGTGTTAGACCATCAATTATGTTGTCTGTTAGGCGTTCTCTGAATTTACTGTCATAATCTTCTTTATTTATTTATTTGCTTTGTACAATGCTATATACTGTATACTCTGTCGTTCTTTCTTATATTCTGTAAGTGCCTTGAGCATGGGAAAGGCGCTATAGAAATAAAAAATGTATTATACAGACAATTTTGTAAACCGCTTAGTCCTGAACAGGGTCGTGGAGGACTGCTGGAGTCTATACCAGCTAGCACAGGGCACAAGGCAGGAACAAACCCTGGACAGGACACCAGTAAATTGCAGGGTAAGCTCCCCCAAACAAACATACACACACATACACACAGACCAGTTTAGGACCACCAATGCAACTGCATATCTGCTACAGTGGCTTTAAAGTATTCAGACCCCTTCACCTTCTGCATACTTTGTGTTGTAATTTGAAATTAATAAATTTCCCACCAATCTTCTTTCAATAACCCATAATGACAAAAGTGAAAACATGCTTTCAGAAATTTATATAAATCAAAAACTGAAATCTCTTAATTATTTCAGTTTTCCCACCCAAATTGTGCTCAGATGCATCCTGTCTTCTTAGTTTTCCAACCCAAATTGTGCTCAGATGCATCCTGTCTTCTTTAATTCTCCTTGAGATGTTTCTAGAACTTGACTGGAGTCCACCTCTGACAAAGTGAATTGATCGGACATCACTTAGAAAGGCACATGTCTACCTATGTATAGAAGGTCCCACAATTCACACTGTGTGTCAGGACAAAAACCAAACTCTGCAGTCCAAGAAACTCTGTAGACCCCCACCATTAAACTGTGGTTGGACATAGGATCAGGGCAATGAGATAAAACCCTTTCTAAAACTTTGAGTGTTTCCAGGAGCACAGTGGCCTCCAGAATTGTGAAATGAAAGATATTTTGAATCACCAGAATCTTTCTAGAGTTGGCCATCTGACAAAACTGGGTAACTGGGCACGAGGGGGCTCGGTCACGGAGATGAACAAAAACTCAGTGGTCACTCTAACAGAACTTCAGCAGTCTTCTGCGGAGAACCTGTCAGAAGGACGGCCATCTCAGCAGCACTCTTATCAATCAGGCATTAATGTTAGGGTGGCTAGACAGAAGCTAATCTTGAATTACAGACAGGTGCAGAACAGCACAGCCATGTTTGTGGCCTGTGAGCATAAGCTGGTATAGTAATGTATTAAGAGTTATGCAGTCCCTACACAGCCATGGAAACTGAACCAGTAACTGTGATTTCTGTGTAGTACAGGGTGGGCCATGGAAAAGTAGCCGGCCTCCAGCGATAGTATGACAAGATGAATGAGCAAGTGGATTGTTTTTTTTTCACTTACCCACAAGTTACAACAGATGCTGAAAGTGGTCCCCTTACTCTACTTTCCCCTTTTGTATTATTAATGTGTAGCCTTTGTCAGAATGCCTCAAATCTCACAGACTTACCACTGTTTATAAAGTGTTGTACTTTATAACTTCTTCCCACCTTCCCGTCTACATTTATTACATCAGGCAATTAGGTGTAGTAAAAGACAAGCAGGAGTTATGTTACAATTTTTATTGATAATATTCATAAATGATAACAATATGCAAAGTACATTAGAATATTGGCAACCATACAACCTGATAAATGGTGATGAGTAGTTTCAGGTGGCACACAGACTTGTTAGTTACTTAATATGTCTCTAGCTAAGGCCTCATTTTGTGGTCAGCTTTCTTCAGAACAGGCCGCATGCCTGTCTCAATATGAGCTGTGCTCTTCATTGTGTTGTCCTTTTCAGTTCATGGTGTGAGATGCTCCTTTATCAGTTGGTAAAAGAGGGAGGGGTGAAGCAGCAAATTTATAGGTTTCCTGTCCAACCCGCAGAGCCAGTAGGGCGTCATGGCTTCTGATACAAGCTAATTCCAAACAGCCATACTTCAGACCAATGGGGCAGAGAATACCTTCACACCTGCCATCCCCCAAAACCATGCGTTAAGGTGAAGCTTGCCAGTTAGGCAGTCTGGCTTTCCTGTGGGGGTTGACTGAGAGAGTCCTGCAGAGAAACACTTATCAAACTTGTTTGAGGCACGTTCCCTAACCCTGTCGCAAAATTCACTATCCTGGGGGGTAAACACGAATGCTTCTCACTAATGAAATACTAAAATTAAATTTACTTTGCCTAAGTTACAAATAAAGACATGCAAAATATTTATCAACTTGTATGTAAAATTTCACATCACAACAACATCTATGCACCTTTGGGCACGTCGGAGCAAGTTGGCGGATACTGCTTGCAGCTCTTCAGCAGTGATGCTGCAGATAGCCTTTGTGATGTTTTTCTTGAGTTCATCCAGGGTATGTGGATTGTTGCCGTACACTTTCTGCTTTAAATTTCCCCACAGATAAAAAAAATCGCATGCGGACAAGTCCGGGGAACGTGGTGGCCATAACCCCTTGCTCACAGTTTGCTCCTCTGTAAACAATTTATGAACGCGTGCCAGTGAGTCACATGATGCAGTACATTTTTTCTTCTGGTGTTAGTTGGTCGTAAAATTGTTTAAAGATGTCCAGGTAAACAGCAGTATTCACAGTTGATTCAAAAAACATTGGGCCCACTATTCTTGTTCCTGACACTGCACGCCAAACGCCAATTTTCTGGTCGTGAAGTGGCTACGGCCTCCTCCAAAGAGCATGGCACCACTATTGGAGGCGGGCTACTTTTCTGTGTCTCACCCTGTACTTGTTGTCACATGGACCACCCCAGCACATTTTACACATGTCACAATTGTTTGCAGACATATGCCATCCGTTTATTTTTGTATAGCGCTCTTCACTGAGTACAGACACAGAGTGCTATGACAAGTTCATAGGTAGATCCATCCATCCATTCGTCCATTCAGTTTCCATATTGCATATCTACGGCAGGGTCACGGGGCAGTTGGGGCCTATCCCAGTGTAGTCAGTTCTCCCTTCTCATTAGTTTAGAAAGATGTTACGTTTCAGTTCACTCAGTTTCACTACAGCCTCCTAACTAACAATGGAACAAGAGCGTCAATCCGACTCTAAATTATTACTTTTAGTCAAAAAGATTTTCTTAACAAGATGAATCAGTTATAAGCTACTGTAATGTCTGAGTTCGCTTAACCTAGTCTTGTTTTGCACAGCTTTAGGTTGTATTCACCTAGAAAGCAATATGACTCTGGCTAATAGTCACGTTTTCATACATAATCTCAGAAGTTAAGCACTGTTTGACTAGTGTGTGCTTTACTATACCACCTCAGGGGGTAAGTAGCTCCCTGAGTGCATGTGGCCAGCGTGGTATCTAGGGGCGGGCGGAGGGGGTGGTCTGCCCTGGGCAGCACGGTTTTGGGAGCGGCATTATTGGCCAAAAGGCTCAGTACAAATCGTGTGTAAGCAGCAGGGTTCTGAAAAATATCACTCATGAATGAAAAAAAGTACAATTCTCTGATTTATATCCACAAATACTTCAAAATAATTTCTTCTGTGACGGCATCAGACACAGCAGTTGAAATTTATGAGGCAATAACAAAAATAAATATAAACATTATACCGATAATAATTTCTAGGAAGATAAACAACTAATTCACCTGCAACTGAACACCAGCATAACCAGGGAGCTGGTGGTAGATTTTAGGAGGCCCAGGCCCCTCATGGACCCCGTTATCATCAGAGGTGACTGTGTGCAAAGGGTGCAGACCTATAAATACCTTCAAGTGCAGCTGGATGATAAATTGGACTGGACTGCCAATACTGATGCTCTGTGTAAGAGAGGACAGAGCCGACTATACTTCCTTAGAAGACTGGCGTCCTTCAACATCTGCAATAAGATGTGGCAGATGTTCTTTCAGACGGTTGTGGTGAGCGCCCTCTTCTACGCGGTGGTGTGCTGGGGAGGCAGCATAAAGACGAGGGATGCCTCACACCTGGACAAACTGGTGAGGAAGGCAGGCTCTATTGTAGGCATGGAGCTAGACAGTTTGACATCCGTGGCAGAGCAACGGGTGCTGAGCAGGCTCATGTCAGTCATGGAGAATCCACTGCATCCACTGAACAGGATCATCTCCAGACAGAGGAGCAGCTTCAGCGAAAGACTGCTGTCACCGTCCTGCTCCACTGACAGACTGAGGAGATCGTTCCTCCCCCACACTATGCAACTCTTCAATTCCACCCAGGGGGGTAAACGTTAACATTATTCAAAGTTCTTGTCAGTTTTACCTGCATTTTTATCACTCTTTAATTTAATATATATATTTTATCATCAGTATGCTGCTGCTGGAGTATGTGAATTTCCCCTTGGGAATTAATAAAGTATCTATCTATCTATCTATCTATCTATCTATCTATCTATCTATCTATCTATCTATCTATCTATCTATCTATCTATCTATCTAATTTACAATTTATAATTTCATTTCGCTATCAATCTGAATGCGTTCTTGCTGTGCGCAGAAAACATCCCCATCTATCACTTGTACACTACACTCTTTTCTGGTTTTTGCAGCGTAATTATATTAAACTAATAATAAGAATACGGCTTATCAGTGTGTCTATACTATATTCTTGTCTAGTTGATGTTTATCAATAATTATATGTGAAAAATTATTGCTGTTTCTCTATCTATACTTATAAAAGGCAAAGCCTTCCCTGACTGACTGACTGACTCACTCACTCACTCATCACTAATTCTCCAACTTCCCGTGTAGGTGGAAGGCTGAAATTTGGCAGGCTCATTCCTTACAGCTTACTTACAAAAGTTAAGCAGGTTTCATTTCGAAATTCTACGTGTAACGGTCATAACTGGAACCTACTTTCGTCCATATACTGTATGCGGCCATAGCCTGCAGCTCGGTTGCCGTGTGAGGCGGAATTGCGTCTCACATCATCACGCCTCCCACGTAATTGAGTGCCTGCCCATATAAGGTAAATATTCGCAGGTGAAGGACTGTGCTTAGCATATTCATAAATGCAGCTACTGCGGAAACCCTCCCTCAGCGAAAGTGCGAGAGAAACTTTTAAGTGCCAATATCTGAATCACAAACTGATGTTAATTATATTTTGTCCATGAATACTTATTAAATAATTCCAAATAGTCTGTCCGCTTCCTTTCATAGCTTTTCCGATGGTTGTGCTGCTTCCAGGTATGTATTTTCGTATTAAAGCATTTAACCAATCACATTTCAGCCATCATTTGTTGCCAGGCAGAGAGGTCTTCACAATCCATTCTGCAGGTCCTCTAACATAGAATAAATGTCGATTAAACTGTTCCTTCAACCAATCAGATTTTGAGTTGGTGTCAGTAGGGCCCTCTAGCAGGCGTACGGCAACATCACCGTACTCAGACCCATTGATTGGATAGAAGCCGAAATGAGGAACTCTACGAGGCCACTGAACGCACCGCAGGTGCTCCGAGTGCAAAATCCTCGCACGCACTACTGCCAACTCCATGACACGATTCTGGACAATATTATTTGCCAGACACAGACCAGATTTCAAGACCATGAAAACCTGATGTTTGTCACGCTCCTCGGCCCCCAGAAGTTTCGGGAATACAAGAAAAATGTCCTGCATGCAGCCTTCTCCAGTTTAACACAAGAGCCACGGAGCGGTTTTTGATCTGTCTCGGCTAAAAACAGAACTGACTGTAATGTATGCCATGGATGATTTTGCAGGAAAATCCTCCCACTGATCTCCTTGACTTCCTTCATCAGAAAATTCTGAATGAGAGCATGTGGCAGCTGTACTCACTGGTATATTTGGCAGTGACCATTCCCGTGTCCACTGCTTCTGTCGAGCGGACATTTTCATCCCTAAATCGAATTAAAACTTATGCCAGAAATACGACAGGCCAGGTTCGACTTTCAGCATTAGCTTCTATGGCGATAGAAAGGGACTTTTTGGTGGAACTTAAGCGCACGGATAATCTGTACGACAGAGTAATTGAACTGTTTTTGAGGAAAGAGAGGAGGATGGATTTTGTTTACAAATAATCCGAATTTTGGTGAGTAAAATGTTGCGATTTTCCTAAATAATATTGCAAGTTTATGAGTTATTATTGATGTTTTTTATGTGTGTCGCGGCTGTAGCTGCAGTAGAAAGAAACTTGTTCACCCCTGGTTTGTCTATTCAATGAGGGCATTTGTTGTGGCTACAGGAGTTATCTATCTGCGATGCAGCAGCACTTTATACTGTATTCTGCATATTAAGATGGTTTTTATAACCATAAATTAGTTTTTGAGGGGCGGGTTGATTCAGACGGAGCACTACTAAAGGCCTAGGTGTGAAATGCATGGTCCGCCACTGGACCAGATGATACGTAAATTTGATGAACATTATAACATGAAAATAAACGAAACTGTACAGAGGTTCAGATTATACTTCTCCCAGTGCGTCTCTCTAAATCCTCCGTGCGGGAACATTATCATAAGGCTTAATAATCCTATTGTTACACCTTCTATGTGCACCCAACCGTCCTTATTACGAAGTCTTCCTTGCTTTACCGCTGGCTGCTTCTTTCCATTCACCTTCCTAGCTCTTTATTTAAACAGTTTTCCTTCTCACTTTTCTGCTCTTTCGCTGTCTTCTCCCTTTTCATTCAAAATGCGTGCCTCCTTGCCTTTTTACAGTCAGCTCCCCTTACGTCACACCATGGTACGTTTAGCACAAGTTAATAAACTTATTAATTTAAACATCTTACATTCACGAGTAGCGATTTGCGTAGTGAACATTTCGATGAATGAAAACTGTTATCTTTACAACGGTTGACAAACACGGAATGTAACTTCAAAACAACACGTCCTCCAAATACGAAACTGATTTAAAGAAATAATGAGAATCAAATCCTTGATGACAGCAATACTCATAACAATCACAAAATAATTACATTAACAATCAGGTTATGTTATTTTTAAAATGTTTCTTTTTCATAACTTCTTTAACACACTACTTCTCTTCTGTGTGGGTATTTTGCTAGTATATGAATAAATCTATGGAAAATGTATCTTAATTTTTCTCTTTACTTAATTTTAATTTTCTATTTAAATAGGTTAACACATTCGGATATGTTGGAGAGCGGCAAATTAAAGCATTGCCCATCCCGCCGCGAGTGGCATGAACTCAAGCTACGCTTCTGTATGTTGCATAAACAATATTTGGTATGGAGCCTCGGAGGCTGAGTGCCATTTCTTAGCGTGTGTTTTACAATAAAACCTCAGAGGCTAGGCAGCTTAACTTAGCGTGTGTTACATTTAACTCAAAGTCTAACTATTAAAGAATACTTACCAGATATGAATATTCAGATTGTGAGCCTCAGAGTTCCAGTGTGTGTCCACAGAAAAAGAGGCTATGCTCTTTCAAAAGTACTTACAAAAAAAGGTAAACTCAGCACAATAATTAACAATTTGTTAATAACAAACTTAAAATTATACACACTAACAGAATAGAATACATTTCTGAAATGGTAAAATAAAAGAAAACTAGAAATGCACTGACATGAATTCCATAAAAAAAGAATTACATCTCTTCTCTTTGTACATCCAAAGTTATCCTTTTTTATACACTAAAACTTTAAAGTTACATAACGTTAGATTAAAGCTCATTCAAACAGAACAAAGTGTAACTTTCAAATCTTCAAAAGAGTTCACACCAGTTCCATTTTCTGCCCAGAAATACACAAAGGGAGAACGGTGGTTGACACTTCAAATATCAGAACACCTACAGCTTTGCCCCAGAGAATATATATTTGGGGTCTGCTTTATTAACACTTTGAACATGAGGTACAAGTTAAGTTGTATGTCATTGAGCCTGTCAAGACGTGATACACGACAGAACTCATATGTCAGTATACAGCCACTATAGAGTGTGACAGGTGACCACAGCCATTACCCAGCCTGAGACGTCATCTGGATGGAAGGACCAAGGGAGAGTGCGTTGGTGAGGTCATACCTCCACTGGGACATGAGAGGACAGCCCCCTTGGGCAGCTGTGGCACCACGGATTCCCGCAGGGCATGCTGGGAGCTGGAGTTTGGTGCAGCCCTGTTGGGTTCCGTGGGGACCGCTAGGGGGAGCTGCAGAGCCCTATTGTGGACCCTTCAGCACACCTGAGAGTGCAGGTAATACTGACGAACCACCTGGAACACTCCCAGGACCGGAATAAAAGGAGCTGTCTCACACCATTTGGGGAGCCAGAGTCGGGAGGAAGGAAGACTGAGCTTGCCAGGAGAGGAGTGGAGGTACTTATGTCCTGTACTGTGGGGAGCAGGGTGAAATGCTCCCCAATTGTAAATAAAAAATGGCAAACTCGTGTCTGCCTGTCTGTGTCGGGTTAGAGTGGCTGTACGCACCCTGGAGGTCCACAAGAGGCAGTCAGGTTGCTGACAAGTTTTGCTGCTGCATCTCAGCTACCTGCTACAGTGCTGCCATCTAGTGGATTGCCTTAGAGTTTTTTTTTGGTGACAACAGCTTGAGGAACACAATGCTGTAAACAGACTGTCTGTTCTTATGTAATTACTAAAAAAAGGTATAAAGCTGCTGATGTTTTGAAGCAATTAGATTTTTTGTGAGATGAATATTTTGATGATAACAATGCTGGTCAAGATAGTGACAGTCTATTGGATGACATGGAACTCGTGGGCTCATTTCTTCATTAAAAGTCATCCAACTTGCCAATGACTGTCAGGACAGCACTACATGGACATTTTGAGCAAAAAACAGTTACTGTACCAAGCACCAAATGTGCGCAGAACATAAGAAATTTGACAAACGAGAGGAGGCCATTCAGTCCATCAAGCCCATTTGTGTAGCTAAGCTGTCCCAGTACCTCATCCAGATTCTTCTAAAAGGCTGTCAAGGTCTCCGCTTCAACTCCATGACTTGGTAGTTTGTTATAGAGTCCCACAACTCAGTGTAAAGAAGTGTTTCTTGTCTTCAGTCCTAAATACATTTCCCTTCAATGTCCACTGAAGTCCTCAAGTATGCGGCCAAACATGCCTATGAAGATATATACTGTACATGTCATAGAAACTCTTAAATCAATTCCTGTGACCTATAAAGACATTAAACTAGTT
Organism: Polypterus senegalus; assembly: GCF_016835505.1. Classification (NCBI taxonomy): domain Eukaryota; kingdom Metazoa; phylum Chordata; class Cladistia; order Polypteriformes; family Polypteridae; genus Polypterus; species Polypterus senegalus. Next base: position 171,561,685 of record NC_053159.1, read on the forward strand.
GACTGTCCGTTCAGCTGAGTGGTAGAAGACGTTCAACAGCTATGTTCTTGTTTCCAAGAGTGAAACTGTTCTTGTGAGATTAAAGGATCTCCTTCTTTCGTGGAGACAAACAGAAGTTTATTGTTGATGCAGACGTAATTTCTTCATGCCACTTGCTCTGGAAACCTACTGAAGCAAACTCTGGGCACAACAACAACAACAATGAATTCCTTGTACAGCCCAAAATCACACAAGGAATGCCTCAACGGGCATTGACAGGCCCTGTTTTTTGACAGCCCCCCCAAGCCTTGACTCCCTAAAAAGACAAGGCAGGAACAATCCCCAGACAGGGTGCCAGTCCATTGCCATCACTGGTAGATACAATGCAATATTTACAAATTACTAATTACATAAGGAGTACACATAAAATTTGTTTAAACAGATAGGAAACAGTATCCATGAACTAATTAGTGAACTATGACCATTTGAGTAAAACATTAGAACAATCTCGACGAGAACAGGCCATTCAGCCCAACAAAGCTCACCAGTCCTATCCACTTATTTCTTGCAACAAAACATCAAGTCAAGTTTTTAATGTCCCTAAAGTCTTACTGTCTACTACACTATTTGGTCTCTTTCTCCAAGTGTTTATCGTTCTTTGTGTAAAAAAAATCTTTCTCATGTTTGTGCAAATTTTCCCCTTAACAAGTTTCCAACTGTGTCCCCGTGTTCTTGATGAGCTCATTTTAAAATACAAGTCTCGATCCACTGGACTAATTCCCTTCATAATTTTAAACACTTCAATCATGTCACCTCTTAATCTTCTTTTGCTTAAACTGTAAAGGCTCAGCTTTTTTAATCTTTCCTCATAACTCATCCCCTGTAGCCCTGAATCAGCCGAGTCGCTCTTCTCTGGACCTTTTCTAGTGCTGCTATGTCCTTTTTGTAGCCTGGAGACCAAAACTGCACACAGGACTCCAGATGAGGCCGCACCAGTGTGTTATAAAGCTTGAGTTAAACCTCCTTGGACTTGTACTCCACACATCAAGGCGCTATATAACCTATTCTGTTAGCCTTCTTAATGGCCTCTACCTGGAAGTCGATAGCTTAGAGTCCACTACGACTCCTAAATCCTTCTCATAAGGTGTACTCTCGATTTTCTGACCGCCCATTGCGTATTCAAACCTAACATTTTTACTTCCTATGTGTTATTCTTTACATTTACTGACATTAAATTTCATCTGCCCAATTCTGTATGCTGTCCATGTCCTTCTGTAATGATGTAACGGATTCCAAATTATCTGCTAATCCACCTATCTTGGTATCATCTGCAAATTTAACCAGCTTGTTACTTATATTCCTATCTAAGACGTTTATATATTTATTAAAAATAGCAGCGTCTCTAGCACTGTACCCTGCTGGTCACCACTCTTAACATCGGCCAGTTCTGATGAGGTTCCTCGCACCATCACCCTCTGCTTTCTGTGTCTGATCCAATTTTGCACCCATCTGCACCCTGAACTCTCACTTATTTTAATTTGATGTCCAACCTCTCATGTGGCACTTTATGAAATGCTTTCCGAAAGTCCAGATAAATAATATCAAAAGCTCCACTTTGATCGTATCGTTTTGTTGCCTCCTCATAGAATTCCAGCATGTTAGTGAAACACGACCTCCCTCTTCTGAACCCATGCTGACTGTTCAGTTAAACTCCTGTCCTTGCCAGGTGTTGCTCAATCTTATCCTTAATAATTCCTTCCATATACTGCAATGTCGGTGGTAGCTGAGGGACGGGTACAGTAACTCAGTGGTGGGCACTGAATAAGTAACCTTCTGACTTGTATATAGCACCCTTCAGAGTGCTTTATATGTAATGTTGTTTCCGTTTGTTTAATGTGAAAACAGTCAAGACATAAAACCAAAGTGACAAGCTTGACCTTCACCATTCAGTCTCTTAACCGCGAGAGACCACACTGACAGCTCTTCATTTGTTATAGTGTGTCCTGCCTTAATGAGCACCATTACAAAATCTTTCACATTCGTTTATTATCTGACAAACTTATCTAGTTCTGGCTCCAGGGAAGTTGGTGCCTATCCTGGCAGCATCATGCCCATGGCAGGGCCCAGCAAAGTGTAGGCGAGTTTTAAATCCAGGACTCTGAAGCAGCACTAGAGAATATGCCAATGTGCTTTCGTTGGAGCTGCACTAAAACCGTTCCCACATGTTTCATTATAAAGTGAGTAAAGGCGGGTTATATGAGTCACTCAGATTCAAAGTTAATCTGATTTATAGACACTAGGGTGCCACCTGTTTGTCAGCATTTCCATCAGGATACAGAAAACAGAAGAGCGGGAAGACCACTTTGGTATATTTTTGGGAAATGAAGCCCATTTATTGGCACATTCTGCAGTGCCAGCAAATGCACAGCCTGTCAATACCCAGCAAGAGGAGTGAGGCCCAATCAGCTCTTCATCAGCCCATCATTTGGAACTGTGCAGCAAATTCACTCACAAGCAGCAGGATTTGCCAAAAGACAAAAAGAAAATCGTTGATACCCTGCGACTTTAAATATAACATCAGCTCAAATGACACTAAGAAAATAAGCCAAGGACAAGTAACAGAGGCTTGAAAAATGTGTGTGCGGCATGCAGCGTTAAAATCAAATCAAGCTGTGTCGAATGTAGTGCTCTTCAGAACTGCATGCAGACTTTCATACAAATCAAATACAGCCCAATGCATTCTGAGACTCGTGCAACTCGAACACAGAGTACAATAAATTAAATGAAATTAAATTCTAGGCTTTCACTCAAGGTCTCAGTTTATGTCTGCTAAGTGACCAACAGAATGGAGTGCACTTCATCGCGTCGCCTTCTGAAGGACAATAAGTGCTTGGGGTGCCACTGGTTGAAATGCCACATCCTTAGTGACCTTATGTGCTTTTGGTTAAGTCTTTCTTTTTTCATTGGTGAGATAAATAAATGAATGCATAAGAGCCACAATTAGAAGATTGGAAGATATTTAATAATAATAATAATAATAATACATTTTATTTATATAGCGCCTTTCCCATGCTCAAGGTGCTTCACAGAGTCTTAGAAAAGAAAACAGCAGGGTATATGTAACATTGGATGCAAATGTTTTCCTGAATAGAACAATGAAACATTTAACATAGCATTAAATAGAATAAAGGACAATAAACCAGATCTCCGCCTATATGCAACTGGTTACTGGATTTTCTCACCAACCGCCCCCAGTTTGTCAGGATGGGCAAACACACATCCTCCACCCTTACCCTGAGCCCTGGCGTGCCGCAAGGATGTGTACTAAGTCCCCTTCTCTATGCACTCTTCACCCATGACTGTCAACCCATCCACTAATCAAACATTATTGTTAAATTTGTGGATGATATGACTGTCATTGGATCGGCCTCTTCATTGAGAAGAAACCCTACGTTTTCCTGATGGCAACACGAATTAGACGATCTACAAGTCTCCGACTTAATGTTTAAAGCCAAACAATATCTACATACTTCTGTCATATCACCTATGTCCAAATATTTGATCTCGTTTTCGCTTTTACCTTTTGATTTCATGTTTGGAATTACATCATGACAACACACCGTATAACTGCCCGTGAATGAATATCATTTCTTTCTCTCTACATGAACTGTGTCTGACAATAGCATTCACACAAATAAGAAATGATTTAACCGTGTGCGTGGTTGCAAAGATGTGGACTGCACTCTTTGCATAAAGTCTTGTCTCGTGGGGCTTGAAAATTTCTCTCCTGGGATTTCACTTTCACCAAACAACAAATCTTTTAATTCTTGCGTATACGTATGCCTCTTCATTGGGAAGAAACACTACAATTCCCTGATGGCAACACGAATTAGACAATCTACAAGTCTCTGACTTAAAGGTTAAATCCAAACAATATATTCAATCTCTTTTCGCTTTTCTGTTATTTCACCGAATATTGATTTCCGTTTCTGTGCACTAATGCGATTTTTACAATCTTGGACATATTGATTTGTATCCATTATTGGCTGTAGAATTTCAAATATGTCTGATCGTTTAACTCTTTCCATTCTATGTTGCATCGCTTCTCTGTGATCATAAATATAAACCTGACCAAATTGTGGTTTCTTTGAAATTAAACTTGTAGTAGCTTCAATTGTTGCGGGATTCTCATAGCGTATGGTCCTGAATTGTGTAAATGTACATTTTGAGCATTGATTGATGTGAACACAAACAGATTATTGAAGTGTTTGTGGATTTCACTTTCACCAAATAACAAATCTTTTAATACTCGCGGATAGGCCTCTTCATTGGGAAGACACACTACTTTTTCCTGATGGCAACACAAATTCGACGATTTACAAGTCTCCGACTTAAACTTTAAGGATGAACAATATCAACATACTTCTGTCATATCACCTATTTTCACTGTTCCGTTATTTCACTTAGTAATAATTTCCGTTTGTTTGCGCTAATGCAATCTTTACTATCATTTTTTTTAAACTTTCGAATTTTTGTACTTCCATTATATCTAGCCTGCTCGGCATGTGCACCGCGCCAACATTTTTGAATTCTTTCTGACATTCTACTTTGTCATCTACTCTTTGTCTTTTATTTCCAGCCTCGGGTGTGGTGAAATCTCTTGACACAAAGTCTCGTCTCGCGGGACGTGAAAGTGTCTCTCTGAGAAAGTCACGTCTCGTCTGTCTTCCCAAGACTGTTTTATTATCATAGAGAGATATAAAGCAGAGATACACTTATATATACTGTACTCTGTCTTGTCACTAAAGCATATCTGTGCCATCAACAGCACATGCAAGATAGATTTCTGTCCTGAACTGCATGCCAGTCCATCAGTTGCCACCTTGACAAACACAAACACACCACAGCATGTCTGGAGTCATCTGAAGGGAACAGCTACTAAGCTGTGGGAACAAATCTGAGTCAAAATGCAAACCCTCATACACCAGAGGAATACACAATGAAGGACCTCCATTGACTGTAAAGAAATATAAAAATGACTGCTTATTTTGCAAACATTTGGTTGAGCTCTTCAACATCACTTGTGCTTGTCTGCACATTAGCTCTTACTTAAGAACAGCTTTCACGTGTAACCGCGCTCAGGTGAGTGAGTTTGAGTTTGAATGAATGAATGCCATTGCTCTTTCTCATTGAAAACCCTCACCGTCACTCAATTCAGTTTACTATGAAGGTTGGATTTTTGTTGTCCTATGGCAATTGCTACTATCAATAGTCATGTCCTCAGACGTGAGTGTCATATCAAACAGTCATATCAAAAAGAGGTCCTCTCACTGTTGCCGCGATCTTTTTTCCTGTTTTCACTCCCTAGCTGGAGGTGTGGGCTCTCCTCTGCCACACAGCAATAAAGCACAAATGAAGATACAAAGTTATTAATACAGTGAAGATAAAACAACACATTTAATTACAGAGTACATGTCTATAATTGAACTAATATTATATGTTAATTAAAATAGAAACTCTCTGATGTGAGAATCTGGAACAAACTACCGAGCCATGTTGTGGAAACAGAAACCTTGACAACCTTTAAGAAGTATCTCGATGAGATTAGCTTTTAGCAAATCAAAACGAGCTTGATGGACTGAATCATCTCCTCTCATTTGTCAGATTGCTTTGAAGTTTCAGAGCATCCTTTAAGAAGTATCTGGATGAGATATTGAGACAGCTTAGCTATGACCCAGACAAATGAGCTTGATGGACTGAATGGTCTCCTCTAATCTGTCAAATGTCTTAAGTTCTTATTTAGCTTTGTGACCTGCGCCAGCTCCCCAAACCCGACACAGACAGACATATGAGGCACAAGTCCAGCACAACACAGGCTTTTATTCAGCTGTGGGAAACTCTTCCCAATAGGTTCCCACCTTCACAGCACAGTTACAAAAGCACAAAGCAGCACACTCTGTACACTCTCTCTTGTCTTTTCTTTTCACTCTCTTATCTCTGCTTCTGCCTCCGCTCTTCCTCTAGCAAGCGTTGTCTTCTTCCTTCTGACTCTTCCTCCTTCTTTTATGCTGCACCCAGGAGCAACGTCTGGTGGTCCATATATAGCATGGTCCAGAAGCATTTCCAGGTGAGGCGAAAGCCTAATGAGATGGGGGTCCGCAGTCCTAGCGGCACCGATGAAACCAAAACTGGCTGTGCCAAACTCCAACTCCCATGAAGCTCTGTGGGAATCTGAGACACTGCTGCAACCCAGGGGGGCTGCCATTTAGTGCTCTGGGGGAGATAATGCCCTTTACAGATGGCCCTGGCTGTCCAGAACACTTTCTTGCTCAGTTCTGTACACTATCGGATGTAGATAATGACGAGTCCTCTGTGCCTCCTAGGTCCTTCTCATAAGGTGTACTTTCAAGTTTCAGACCTCCATTTAAGAAATCCTTGGATATTAGGATTTGCTAAACAAATAAGCTCCCCTCGTTTGTCACATTCCTTATGTTCTTAAGTTCTAAGCTTACCTGGTGTTCTTGGAAAACCTTATTTAGTCTTGACTGCCCAGACCTTATTTTACTGACAGTTTAATGTTTTGTTCCTGACAGAAAACTTAATTCAGACTGATGTTTTGCAGAAGATGACAAACTGCCATTATGAGGTATCCTTAGCCTGTGCCTACCATCTTGTCATTTTCACTTTTATTAAACACACTGAACACTTCACAAAGCCAGTTAAAGCTTTGTCCAACGTAATATAAGCAAAATTGTTACACACCTTGTTAGTTGCTGTCAAATGACTCTTTTGATATTTACCAGTTTTTAGACGCTATAATTTTCTATCTTTCAACCTAAAAGTAGCGCTAATCCACAAGCAGTCATAACATTCTGAAAAGAATGCCTCTCATGGTCTCACAAAAACATCCAGGCCTTTCAAGCGGGGCAGTAGATACTACTAAAGGCCTCTGTAGTGTACCTTTGTTTAAACATCCAGAGCAGAATGAACCAGCTGTTGACCCAACAATCAAATGTTTGCCTCCTCTTCATATAAAACTTGGAATGAATAAAAGAAAATTGTGAAAACGATGAAGAAGGAAGGTGAAGGATTTCGATATTTGAGATGGATGTTTCCATGAATAACTGATGCCAAGATTAATGAGGGCCTTTTTCTTGGTCCACAAATCAGACACATCATTAATGACAAGCAGTTCAAAGATCTACTAGTGGAGCTGGAGGAAATAGCATGGGTGACATTCGAGGATGTTGTGGAGAGTTTTCTTGGCAACTAAGAGCAGCAAACTATATTAAGCTGGTGGACAACATACTTCAAGCAAACAAAACCACGACATGCAGAATATCACTAAATATTAATTTTCTGCATTCACACTTGGACTTGTTTTCGGCTAATCTTGATTCATTCAGTGATGAACATGGTGAAAGGCTTCACCAGAAGATTGCAATGGTGGAAAAGTGATATGAGGACAAGTGGAATCCATCAATGCTGGCCGACTATTGTTGGACACTGAAATGAGAAGCAGCAGGTGCCGAGCACAAATGAAAATTAGCAGTAAAACATTTTTACTTGAATTGAAGTAATGCAATGTGTCCGCATCATTAAGCGATTAAACACACTAAATGCAATAAAAGTGCATTTCATGTATTTTCAAATTCCTGCGTGATACAGTCAATCAGAAATTAGAATTGTGTTCAGGTTGAAGTTTTCTATTATCATCACCAAACATTTTTAAGGAATCGCAACATTTGCAAAATGGTGTTTTCCAGTGTTATCTAGGTGTGTGAAGCTTGTTATGTCCAACCCAAGAAGAATCAGTCAGTCAGTCCTCTTCCAACCTGCTATATCCTAACACAGGGTCACGGGGGTCTGCTGGAGCCAACCTACCTCAGGACACACCAAGCACACACTAGGGACAATTTAGGATCGCCATTGCACCTAACCTAATCTAACCGGAGCACATGGAGGAAACCCACGCAGACACGGGGAGAACATGCAAACTCCACGTAGGGAGGACCCGGAAAGCAAACCCAGGTCTCCTTACTGTGAGGCAGCAACGCTACCACTGCACCACCGTGCTGCCCACCCACAAAGAGTCCAGGCTGTATTTGCTATTAAAGGTACTTCAACAAAATTGTGAGTAAAGGGTCTGAAGACTTGAATCAATGTCATATTTTAGTTTTTATTTTTGATAAGATCAGGTTCCGTCAGGTTGGGGAGCATGCACTGGTATCACAGATCCTATTGAGGATGGCCCTAGAAAAGACCTTACCCAGCACCGAGAGCAGTATTATCCCTGTCTAGTTGCCACAATCCAGGCAATCACCCTTCCCTTTTTTTAGATAGGGATGACAAGTCCCATTTCCCAGTCAGTTGGGATGACGCCTGGCTCCCAAATGGTAGCAAAGATTGCATGCAATGCCAGGAGGACAGCATTACTCACCAGCCTGGAGAAGTTCACCCCGGTTACCTCAGATCCCTGCAGCCTTCTCTACCCTCAGCTGGTTCATCACCTGTGCAATTTCAGTGAGACTGGGTGGTTCACAGTTAATTGGAGGATCACTCTCAAGAACCATGGAGCCAAAGATAACTAATGCCCTAGCCAAAGGATCAGCTTTAAACAGCTGCTCAAATTATCCAGCCCAGCGGGTCGCAACTGTGACATCCATAAGGACCATTCCATCACTCGCCCTAACTGCGACTCTCAGAGGAACAGATTTGGATGAACATAATGCTTTCGATTCCTGTATAAGCAGGACGTGGGTCACTAGACTATAGATGGTGCATCTCTTGCTCACAGATTCCACTAACAAAAGACTCCTTATATGCCCTCAGAGCTCTCTCAGCCATCCTTCTCAGTTCCTGGTACAGACCAGAGTTGCCAATCAAGTTGTGTGATTTGATACCTCTCAATGATATCCAGGGTGCCCAAGATGAAACACCTCCTTCTGTGAATACCGGCAACACCAACACAATCCTCCGCAACCGTCATGGTCTTGTCTTGGAAGGTCCCACATCACATAAGGATCAGCAGTGGCACCCAAGTCCATAAGTTCCTCACACAAACTGCATGCAAACTCATCAGAAACAGCCTGATCTTGGTGTCTGGCCAGGTCCGGCCTTATTTTCCTAGTAGGTGGTAACCTACTGGACCTAAGCTGAATCTTCAGGGTATCAACAAGTCTTTGGTCAGAATTCAAAAACTGGGCACTTCTGTAGACCCTGAAGTTCTGTAGGAGCCTCCAGCCTCTGCCCATGAGGACGTGATCAATCTCCTTCACTGCATCACCAATATTGGAGTACCAAGTTCAATGATGTGGCTCAGGGTGCTGAAACCAGGATTCAGTGATCAGCAGCCCCTGACCTTTTGCAAAGTCAAGAAATATGGAGACACTTTCACCATGGCTGCCAGACCCATGGGGACCGATATAATCCTCAGATCCAACCCTGTCAGTACCAGAGTTCACATTGAAGTCACCCATGACCAGAGGAGTGTCACCTCACGGGCACCAATCAACCACTGAGCGAAGTTGTGAATAAAATGTCTCCTTCACTGAGACATCACTCACCATGGTCAGAGCATACACTGAGACAACAGACAAGTTAACCAGAGAGTGACTTAATCTGAACCTCATAATACGCTTGTTGAAAGGAGTGACATTGGACACCATTGGATCTGCCACAGCAACAGTTACTCCCCGAGTATGACAGCCATCAGAGCGATCAGACCAATAAAAGATATAACCACCAACAGTGATCTGGCCAGTCTCAGGTCTGCCTACCTTAGAGAGTGCCACCACTGAAATGCAGAGTTCACAAAGCTCCTCAGACAACAGAGGAAGATGGTCGTCATACCAGAGAGACAAGACGTTCCACCCATCTATCCAGATGGGCCGCCTCAAAATGGGACCTGAGTGCTGCTGTGCAGTGGGTGATGTCTCACCAGGGGCCTGACCCCATTGTCTCTCTGGTGGTTATGACTCTTCTGGGGATGAGGCTGCCAAAGAATTTCCCTCATCCCCTTCATAATATGAACAGCCTTCCTATGGGCAGCTGGAGCAGAGCTACTCCCGTGGAGAACAAAAATGAGTCCTGTCTGCTGTTTTGGGGCTGCGTGAAGTTTTTATGGTGGCTGGAGTGCCAATCCTGCCACCAACCCTTAAGTTTTCCATGCAAGTTGGAGGACCATTTGCAGGGCCGGATGCAGTTTAATATCATACCCAGGACTAAGTACACCAAGTTTGGAGAAATTCATAAAATCATGTTTTTGCTTTGTCATTCTGAACAAGAAGTAGGAGCTTTATCTCCATCGTTGAGCAAATGAATGCTCTGGCATAGTCTTCAAGGACCAAACCATTGACATATATAGCAAATTTTTTTTTGAGTATGGGGCCTGGATGACAATTACAGTATACTCTGAAAAAGAATTAACGCACCGCTCACTGGCAGTTCTTAAACCAACTTCTGACTGCTTTCAAAGAGTTTAAGTGCATGAAAAGAAAAAGCATTCTATACCATTAAGGAACTGCAAGAACAAAGCCCTTGTGTCCTTGGACTTCCTTTGGCATGAGCCCTCTGTGGTCTGATTAATCTGACCACACATTTCTACTTATTTGCCTTGCTCGCGTAATGATTAGTGCAGCGGTTCTCAAACTGTGGGGCTCAAACTGAAGCTGTACAAGGGAGGCATCAAATAAATGAACAAGACATCAAAAGTAATTTTTTACATTTTTATTTCAAATTTAAATTTTCAAGCATATAATCACAATGAATGCATTATAACTAAAATTAAAAGAAAACATTTCTTAGGCATAGATCTAATGACTAATATGTGCCTGCTTTAAAGTACACAGCCTGTCCAGGTTTGGTTTGATATTCGAGATATCGAGACACTCTGAGCTCCTTTTCTATTTGTTTCTATGACGAGCGACGCCGCTGCTGCTGCTTTTATAGTTGCGTATTTTCAATCCAGAAAGTTCGAGATGTATCGGTATCTATCTCAAACATTCTGGTAACAGTAGATCAGGTGATAATACAGTGTGACTGCACCACATTGGCAGCGTAGCCAATATTGCCAAATTGAGTTAAATAATTTACTACTAACTGGGGTATAATATTTGTTGGACGAAAATACGTTCGTCTCGCGCAGATTGACTTCATCGGTGTCCTCGTTTACGAAAATTTTTAAAAATTAAAACATATTTAATCGTTTCTTTACATAAAAATAAATAATATAATTTATTCTTTGTTTCTGGGATTAGAATTACTACCAAAAAACACACAAGCCATTTTAACAGTTATTAAAGCACGTAAAAAAAAATTGCAAATATTTCATCGAAGTTAGCCGAACACACGCAAATCTTATGGAAGTAAAAATGATAGGATAAAGCAACACCGCACGAGTATCATACCTTTGTTAGGTGTTTCATGGGTTATTCTCATCTATCATCTATTATGCAGGGGGTGCAGAATTATTCCAGCTAGAAAAGGGGAAATACTGAACGTTTGAGAACCGCTGGATTAGTGTTTACACAAACCTGACCGTGATGGGCTATTCTACAGTGCCTTCAAAAGAAGTCCATTAATAAACCTGCCTACTGATGCCTCAATGTGAAGTCTGCAGTCTATCGACTGAGTTATCCCCCTGCTCAGCCAAGTGCTTTGAGCTTGGGCACCAATCACAATCCAGGGCAATGTGCTTCTGACATTTTGTAATCTTCTCTCTGAGTTCCATGAGTAGTTCATCTTAGACATTGCTCCTCACGCAATGAGAAGCTGAACTCTCTTAGAACATAAGAACATTCAGTAACATAAAGGAGGAGATCTTTCACTCCATTAGACTGATTTGTTTAGCTAATAGCTAAGTTGTCCCAGTATCTCTTCCAGAGATATGGTGGTCTGAAACTTGAAAGTACACCTGATGAGCAGGACCATAGTGGACTCATCACTATCTACATCCAGGCAACATACATAGCTGATCAAGAAAGCTACATAAGAAAATGGTACATGAGAAGAGACCATTCAGTCCATCTAGCTCATTTGTTTAGCTAATACTGAAGCTACCCTGATATCTCATCCAGATACCTCTTAAAGGTTGTCAAAGTTCCTGCTTCAGCCACATGTCTCCATCGTTTGTTCCAGATTCTTACAATTCTTTGAGTAAAGAGGTGCTGCTTCACTTCAGTGGATGTGAACTTTTCATCACCTGAATGCAGGACCATCTTAACAGCATCAAAGACCCCTGGGCAAAGCAGTGCACTGGGGCCCCTACCAACACAACCACTCACAGGAATAAAAATGTAAATGGTCGATAAAATGAAACATATTTATTGTATTGGTACTTGTGACGAAATCAGTGTTTAAACATTAAAAAAACATGCTGTACAGCAAAGATTAATCAACAATATATCATGAGCCTTGAAAAACACAAAAATTACATGTAACATATAAATGATACTCAATTGGTAAACCATACAGATGGAGATGGCACAGTATGAAATTACTATGAATTATTTATTATTAATTAAGTGCTCAACACAAACATTTGCGAAATTTCTTTGTAGAGTCTTGAGTTGCAGTGACGGTAACTTATGTGCTTTTTTGTGATGTAGTGCGTGAGATCCATACACATACATGCACATGAGGTTGCAGAGGTGACCGTCATTCTAGATCAGAGGCGAATGCCAATGCCCACTTGTAACACAATGACAAATATTTATAATTTAGTATAGTATAGTATTTGTTCATTGACAGCAAGGCACAACATAAATAGATTAGCATGGGGCCCCCAGGCAAATGCCCACTGTACCCATGCATTAAGGCGGCCCTGCCTGAGTGCCCACTGCAATGAGAAAACACCCATTGTTGTACCCAAAGTGCTTACATTATTCATAAGACTAACTCCAGTATAGGCATTCCCCTTGGGGCACACTCAATACACTACCCCATTACTTTAGGTTTAAGAGCTATGGTGGGAGGAAGGGAGGGATGAAGGGCATCTTTCCAAGTGTGACAACCGAAATGGAGCTTTATAGACTGCATTTGTGGTACATGCTCTTTGTCCTGGCTGGTACAAAGGAAGGACACATACTCAGACATGAGGCCATAATGGAAGGACTGGGTGAACTGGCATGCAGGGAGCGGAGCAGTTCATTCCTCCAAAAGATAGGTGGCAGTGTTCCTCAGGGCTAAACTTGATCAGGACACCAGCAGGGTGGCATAGATAAGCTGGGAGTCTGGAAATGCAGCCTTGTTAGGGTCTTTGGGGACCACCACAGAGTGCTGTCATGTTTTCAGCACAACCCGGAAGTGCTCCAGGCAACTTGGGCAGGAGACCAGAAGCAGTTCCCAGGTTAACTTTAAAAGAGAGCCCACCACTGAAATTAAACGGGTCAGAGTCGGGAGGGAGTGGGCAATTCTTTCTTGGTGGAGGAAGGATTGTGAAGGGTATATTTTTACTAGTGTTTGTATGAAGAAGGTGTTCTGTGAAATATGTGTGCCTGGAATTGTGATGGGCATTGCTGTGCTTGTGGTTTAGGGATCGGTGGTGCCCCCTTGTGGTTACAATCTCATAAATTAGCACAGTGTAGGTCTGCCACCACTATATAATACAATACAATACAATTTATTTTTTGTATAGCCCAAAATCACACAAGGAGTGTCACAATGGGCTTTAACCCTCAATGGGTCCTTGTTAAAAAGTTACATTCCAGGTCCTTGGGGTTCAAATTGCACCCCTATTCGTTGGTATATATAATTCAATGGTACCAAGCTCAAATTCAATGAACTAAAGTTAAGATGCGTTTATTAGGTAAGTGCATGATGCATACACAGCTTATGCAGTGAAATGGTGCAGTTAATGGGGTTGCGGCAGTGGGGGCAGCGGAGGGACTGGTCATATAATGCACATTCCGTCTAGCCGACCCCTTCACTGCCGCGATGTAAGTGCCATTTTAATTCCAATGTTCTAATAAGATTGTAAAATATATATTATCACACCTTTTAGATGCAAACGTTTAAGATTTCTGCAAATGACATGTCTAAAGTTATATGCATTTGTCACAAAGTACATTTGGTTTATTGACAGAATGTGCTGGACAAGCAGGCCTAGAGCACTTATCACAGAATTTGCGTGTCTTCCTGTCAAACTCACGCGGGCACAGGTGACAACGTCCCTGTGTCTTCTTCATTTTAGCTGGTCTCTCAGTTCCTGCTTCTAGTTCTCCAGAGTCCAGCTCTAGAAGTTGGATTGCATCCATGATCGGTCTTCTGAGCTGGGCTGCATTGTCCAAACGTCTTTTAATCAGTGGCTCGACAAGAGACTCCCCGAGACTCACGATGAACTAGCAACGACGTATCGCTTTGGATGACTTGTTCCAATCAGGGTTATTGCACATCCAGATCACGAAACTGGCAATGGCAGCTGTGTCAAGCATGTTGAAGAACAGGACCGTTGGCCACCTGTTGATTTTTCATTTGCAAGATTACATGCAGGCAAAATGATCCATGTTATCTACGCCGCTCTTAGTAGCATTATAATGAAGGATGATCTCTGGTTTTTGTTTCATACCATCAACAGCCTTGTTGTGATGCATTGTCGACAAAAGGATGACCGACTTTCCTTTTTTGGGGACATATGATACCAAAGTTTTGTTGCCATCAAATGCAAAGATCGAAGAAAATTTGTCTCTGTTTTTTGCTATCATGCTCAGAGGAATGTCTCGTTTATTCTTGCGCATCGTTCCTACATAGGTCATACCCTGTGTAAGCAATTCTTCTGTCAGTGCAACGCTTGTAAACAGGTTATCTCCCACTACATTACGACCACTTTTGTACCAAGGTGATACCATTGCTTTCACAACACGTGCACCCTGATCATGATCTCTGACTTCATTCGGTTGCCGCCAAGATAGACCTCTGCATTCAGTGGATAAGATGTGGCACTGTCACAGCACCACCACACCTTTATCCCATATTTGGCAGGCTTACTGGGAATGTAGTGCCTAAATGGACATCGTCCTCTGAATGGGACTAGTTGTTCAACTCTGTTCAACGACGGCCGTTTATTTGAACCAGTCATCCTCCCAGCGTGAGCGACTGTGGAACCGTCTGGGTAAAGTTGAAAGAACTGCATTGTAGGTCAGTGATAGATTATGTATAAGGCCACCGCCTCTGTTCAACGACAGTCGTTCATTTGAATCAGTTGTCCTCCCAATCCACCTACAATACAGTTCTTTTAACTTTGCCAACCAATCAGTTAGAATTGAGAAAGCACTCTGGGTGGAAACAAAGTCCAGCATAACTCTTTTATAGGATAACCATGACCTGGATAGCTGAGAATCTCCACAGACTTCTGTCAAAAATTAAGTTTTTTTGGGGGTGCATATTTCACCCCCGATGAAAATATGCCAGCGATAATTGACGTTAACACTTTTTCTGTCATTTTATGCATGACCGTATGAAAAACTAGTGCACTGACAATGTCCTAGAGGATAACTGCTGAAATTTTAATAATAACATGGTAGTAGCCATAGAAATGGGCATGGGGTGCAGAACGCAGCCCAAGGAACCATTGAGGGTTAACAGGCCCTGCCTCTTGACAGCCCCCCAGCCTTCATCCTCTAAGAAGACCAGAAAAAACTCCCAAAAAAACCCTTGTAGGGAAAAAATGGAAAAAACCTTGGGAAAGGCAGTTCAAAGAGAGACCCCTTTCCAGGTAGGTTGGGCGTGTAGTGGGTGTCAAAAAGAAGGGGGTCAATACAATACAATAAAATACACAGAACAGAACAAATCCTCAATACAGTATAAAAATAAAAATTTTAGAAGTACGAAGTAGAATTTAACAGTAGATAATAACACATAATATGATTTGGATTTGTTTAGACAACATGTCTTAGGCAACTGCGAGCACCCTCTTCTACGTGGTGGTGTGCTGGGGAGGCAGCATAAAGAAGAGGGACACCTCACGCTTGGACAAACTGGTGAGGAAGGCAGGCTCTATTGTAGTCACGGAGCTGGACAGTTTGACATCCGTGGCAGAGCAACGGGCGCTGAGTAGGCTCCTGTCAATCATGGAGAATCCACTGCATCCACTAAACAGGATCATCTCCAGACAGAGAGCAGCTTCAGTGACAGACTGCTGTCACCATCCTGCTCCACTGACAGACTGAGGAGATCGTTCCTCCACCACACTATGCGACTCTTCAATTCCACCGGAGGGGTAAATGTTAACATTATATAAAGTTATTGTCTGTTATACCTGCCTCACACTCTCCACCTTGCATTTTTTAATGTGCACTGCGCTTTTATTGCTCTTTAATTAATATTGTTTTTATCAGTATGCTGCTGCTGGAGTATGTGAATTTCCCCTTGGGATTATTAAAGTATCTATCTATCTATCTATCTATCTATCTATCTATCTATCTATCTATCATATAAAGCCCTTCACATATCTATCTATCTATCTATCTATCTATCTATCTATCTATCTATCTATCTATCTATCTATCTATCTATCTATCTATCTATCTATCTATCTATCTATCTAACTGCACATACTGTATATATTGTGTCGGATGTGATGTGGTTTCAAGTTAGAGGGTCATTAGGTTTCCAAAAGCAGTAAGTGGGTCCAAGTAAGGAGAATTTTCAGCAGGCTTCAGACTAGTGTCCTTCAGATTTGGACTTGTGACTCTGTCTTATATACACCTACTCTGGGGTGGTGGTATGGAATTCTTAATTATGATTTTTTTTTTTTGTTTTAATACTTTCCTGCTGCACACATGCTGCCACTAACTGTCCATTCCTTGCTAATTCACAGCTTATCAGTAATCATCAGTGAAGAAGCTGCCATTGCAGGCAATTTAATCAGTAAAGATGTTACAAACCTGAGTACCCCATAACATTAACAATTTAATTGTGCTTGCAATTGGAACGGGGACAATTAAATCGAGGACAAATTGTGATTGATTAATACTACAATGAGAACATATTCCATTGGATGTAGAATTACCATTTTATGATCATCCATTCTCATTCATCCTGCCTGTTTAATGGTGATTTATTAGGAAAATGTGCCCACTTTTTTTGTGCAGCCTTTCTCGAAGGCAGTGTGGAAAAGACAACTTATTCAGACATGACGAACATAGCTGGATAGGAACAAATGAAGAATGTCCCTTCAAGCAAAGAGAAGGACCAAAAAAAAAAATCAAAAAATGAAATGGTTCTGAGCATCTTCACTTCATTGAACCAAACGTTATGACAGCCATAGCTCAGGAGAAATGCTGCATGGGGCCCAGAATCTAACCTTTCAGGGGATAATCAACAGATGGCGTCTTTACTATGAGAATGAGACGCTAGTGAGAGGAGGGTTGTTCTGTATGCTCTTTAACTCAGAAGGCTTAAAGTATAGATGAAGGAAAGGTTAAAGGTTATTTCCACGCTAAAAAGGAAAGAAGGTAAAGGACACGTTTTGGCTATGCGCACCTAATGAAACAATGCACAGCTAAAACAGGGTGTCATTTACCATCTTTCTTTTTCAGCATGAAAATAACCCATACACTTTTTATTTAATTTGTAGACGCATGCCCACACAGTCCTTCGCTAACTCAATTCAATTATAGATGGTGCTAGTGAGGCCTCATCTGGAGTATTGTGTGCAGTTCTGGTCTCCATGCCACAATGATGACACAGCAGCACTAGAAAGTGTGTAAAGAAGACCAGCCACGGTCATTCACTACTAAAGAGCCTGGCCTATGACAGCTTGCAGGAATTAAACTTCTGTAGTCTTAAGCAGTGAAGGCCACATTGGGATCTTTCGTGTTGTGGAATCACACCACAATCCATCCCATTGTCATGCATTTCACACAGTGCTACCTGCCATGGTAAGCTGGATCTCTGCAATGACTGGGTTACTAGGCACCTTAGTTTCTCCTTGAGAAAAGCAAAACCCCACAAGCTGTTTGTGCAGGGACCGACATTAAGCAATGCAAAGTGGAGCACATCCTGGTAACGTCAACTGAGCTCTCACTCAGTCCTCACCTGTCATGAACTTGCGAGTACCTTAGCATTACCTCTTTAGCGTTATAAGTTTATCCTCTGAAGAAACAAGCCAGAAACGTGGATTTCTTTTTTCAACAATAAAAATATCATTTAGGGTAACAAAAATGTTTGTGTGAAATTTACACTTAACAAGTTTCCAACTGTGTGATGAACTCATTTTAAACTCACGGTCTCAATCCACTGGACTAATTTCCTTCATAATGTTAAACACTACAGTCATGTTCAAGATTCAAGAGTAATTATTGTCATTTCATCCATATACAGTAGTGCTGCATACAGTGAAACGAAACAACGTTCCTCTAAGACCATGGTGCTACATAAAACACAGGACAACGAAGAATCCACGACACATAACATATAACAAGGTGCATGTGAGTCAAATGTGCAAACATGTGCAACCACGTCCAACACTGCAGAACAGAACACATATATCAGATATCGGACCGGTCCATGAGTGTTCAGGAGTCTGTCTGCTTGGGAGAAGAAACTGTTACGCATTCTGGTGGTGAGGGTGCGAATGCTTTGGTAGCTTTTTCCCCAATGGCAGGAGTGTAAACAGAGAATGTGAAGGGTGTGTTGGGTCATTCACAATCTTGATGGCTTTGCGGATGCAGCGTTTGGTGTAAATGTCCATGATGGAAGGAAGAGAGACACCGATGATCTTCTCAGCTGTCTTCACTATCTGTTGTAGGGCTTTGCCTATCCCTGACTGTGCAATTTCCAAACCAGACAGTGATGTAGTTGCTCAGGATGCTCTCTATGGTTCCTCTGCAGAATGTTGTTAGAATAGCTGGTGGAAGATGGACTTTCCTCAGCCTACGCAGGAAGTAGAGCCGCTGCTGGGCTTTCTTGGCTAAAGAGCTGGTGTTGTGGGACCAGTTGAGGTTCTCTGCTAGGTGGACACCCAGGAATTTGGTGCTATTGACGACCTCCACAGTTGAGCCGTCAATGTTCAGTGGCAGATGGTCACTCTTAGTCTTCCTAAAGTCAACAATCATCTCCTTAGTTTTGTCTATATTCAGAGACAACTTCTTTAGACTGCGGTGGGTTGGCACCCTGCCCGGGATTGGTTCCTGCCTTGTGCCCTGTGTTGGCTGGGATTGGCTCCAGCAGACCCCCGTGACCCTGTATTCGGATTCAGCGGGTTAGAAAATGGATGGATGGATGGAACTTCTTTAGATGTCAGCTCTTAATCTTCTTTTGTTTAAACTGTTCGAATCCCTGTCACTGCCAAAAGAGATCCTACTCTGCTGGGCCCTTGAGCAAGGCCCTAAAACCTTCAATTGCTTCAGGGGCGCTGTACAATGGCTGACCCTTAGTTTTGTCTATATTCAGAGACAACTTCTTTAGACTGCGGTGGGTTGGCACCCTGCCCGGGATTGGTTCCTGCCTTGTGCCCTGTGTTGGCTGGGATTGGCTCCAGCAGACCCCCGTGACCCTGTATTCGGATTCAGCGGGTTAGAAAATGGATGGATGGATGGAACTTCTTTAGATGTCAGCTCTTAATCTTCTTTTGTTTAAACTGTTCGAATCCCTGTCACTGCCAAAAGAGATCCTACTCTGCTGGGCCCTTGAGCAAGGCCCTAAAACCTTCAATTGCTTCAGGGGCGCTGTACAATGGCTGACCCTGTGCTCTGACCCCAAGGGGTATGCGAAAAACCAAGTCATTTCCTTTGGGATTAATAAAGTATAATAAAATAAATTAAAAAAATAAAGGCTCAGCTCTTTTAATCTTTCTTCATAACTCATCCCCTGTAGCCCTCAATCAGCCTAGTCGCTCTTCTCTGGACCTTTTCTAGTGCTGCTATGTCCTTTTTGTAGCCTGGAGACCAAAACTGCACACAGGACTCCAGATGAGGCCTCACCAGTGTGTTATAAAGCTTGAGCAGAACCTCCTGTGACTTGTACTGAACACATCAAGGCGCTATATAACCTGACATTCTGTTAGCTTTCTTAATGGCTTCTGAATAAATGTTGTATTGTATTGTATTGAACACTGTCTGGCAGTTGATAGTGTCGACTCCACTCCTAAATCCTTCTCATAAGGTGTACTCTCAATTTTTAGACCACCCATTGTGTATCCAAACCTAACATTTTTACTTCCTGTGTGTAATACTTTACTGACATTAAATTTCATCTGCTGCAAATCTACCCAAGCCTGTATGCTATCCAAGTGCCTCTGTAATGATTCAACTGATTCAACATTATCTACCAATCCACCCAGCTATTTATCATCTTAACCATCTTATTACTTACTGTATATTGCTATCCAAATCATTTCTAAATATTAAAAATAGCAGCAGCCCTAGTACTGCCACCTGCTGGTCACCACTCTTAACATCGGCCAGTTCTGATGAGGTTCCTCGCACCATCATCCTCTGCTTCCTGTGTCTCAGCCAATTCTGCACCCATCTACACACCACACCCTGAACTCCCACCTCTTTTAGTTTGATGCCCAACCTCTCATGTGGCACCTTATCAAATGCTTTCTGAAAGTCCAGATAAATAATATCATAAGCTCCACTTTGATTGTATCCTTTTGTTGCCTTCTCATAGAATCCCAGCATGTTAGTGAAACACGACCTCCCTCTTCTGACCCCATGCTGACTGCTCAGTAAAACTCCTGTGCTTGCCATGTGCTGCTCAGTCTTATCCTTAATAAATCCTTCCATTAATTTTCCTGTGATACACATTAAGCTTACTGGCCAATGGTTACTTTGATCTTCCCAATGAAACATTTTAAATAATGGGATAAGATTTGCCATTTTCCAGTCCTTTGGAATTTGTGTGCAGTCACTTCCTTTATATCCGTACTCGCTAGCCTCCTTAAGAACTCGAGGGTAATTATCTGGTCCTGGTGATTTGTTTGATTTCAGTCTGTTTAATCTGAGCAGCATTCTAAAACACTCAGGATAGTCAATTTTCAGTTTGTTCTAAAACTGGCTTTATAACTTTTTGTTTATATGTCATTTTAAATGTCATTGTGTTTTTTTGTTGAAGGCTCCACTCTACTCATGAATATTGAGGAGTTACCACAAAGTGACAGAACATGTAGAAAACGCCTGACTTTTTTTGCAGTATGATGTTATTTCATCCACAAGATGGCAGCTGGATTAACTCTCCAATGCTCATCAAAACCGATCAACCCGAGCAGGACTCAGGAACAACCGTATTTACATAGATTTCCAAGTCTAAATGTCTGAAAGGTGCAGGCCAAAAATGAATGCCATGGAGGTAAAGTTCCAAAATATTGCAGTTAAAAAGCCCCACAGGTGGAAAGGTCTGTCAACCTTCAGCTTGTACAGTTAAAAAAGGACAAATGAAGAATCTTTATAGCGGGGCTTCTCAACCCCTAGGGGGGTGCAAAGTAACAAAAAAGGGGGCACGAACATGTGAAAAAAAGAAAAAAGAATCGGAAATATGAAAAATACATCTATTGAAACCACAACAAATTAGTTTAAACTACATTCTGATACTAGAAAAATAAATATAGAGTTAGATAAATGTCGATAAAAGTTAAGTAGGTATAATAAAACTTGTAGCTGTGTATCAGCAGCAAAAAATATAGGAATACATTTTATTAGGGTTTCAAAAAAACATTAGGGGGGGCGCAAATACTTATAGGTTGAGAAACGCTGCTTTATAGGCAAAAATATTGATTTTACAAAAATACTCTACAAGGAAACTTAGATGAAGCCAGAAGGAGCTGCCTGAAGTAAGCAATCCAGTAGTAACCAAGTCCCAAAAAACACACAAATTCAGAGAGAGAAATAAAATAAAGCAAAAGGGCAAAAATCCAGTAAATCCACAAAAGCAACAAAAATCCAGAGAACTCGCCAATGGCAGCACATCCAATGTTCCACAAGGGGCCGTGTGTTCCCTCAGCCTTTATAGGATTGAGGGCGGTCCCTTGACTGTGATTGACAGGTGACTCCGCTTATATGGGGAGGCACCCATACAACACATGGAACATAAGAGAACAAGCATAGACACACAATAAAATAAATAATACCCCAAAAATCATAATACTATTAAACATAAATAACATTATTAACATAAAGAAAGGAATCCAACCTGGACAAAAAAAACAACATGGATTGTGAATACCAGCCAGGGAAGGAATGCTGCCTGAAGCACATCCACTCCGTACTCCATGGGACCTAATCCAGGTCTTAAAAATGATCAAAGGCAACAATCAAGTCGCATCTTCCAGTGGTAAGGCAAACAGCAAAGCAATAAGTTAATGCCATAGCACCTACATAATGGTGGCAGGTACCTTAAATACGGCTTTTAAGAAAGTCATTATGGAGAAAGGACTAGGGTGAAATACATAAAAAAAACGAAAAAACATTTACAAAGGAAAAGTAAGAGGGTTCACCGACAAAAGTGCGATAGACATATGAGCGCCGACAAAACCGCGACAGACAAGTGAGTGCCGACAAACTCGCTAACTGGTTTTCAACAAATGCACGCCGACAAAATCGCGAGAGAGAGACCAAGAGAGTGGGACGGGTACGTGCGCATTATGTACACATTATGTGCTAGGTTATAACTGTATTCAAAGAGTTTCGTTCCTCCGGAAGATGTTGGGTCCGCTTTCGATGAACTGAGCAAGAGTAGACCCGACAATCTCCAGAATGTTTATGATTACTGGGAGGACAATTACGTTGGTCGATTGAGACGCAATCGATGAGCCAACCTGTTGTTTCCTATCACCATGTGGAACAAGTGAGAACGTGTTGCTGATGGCATGCCGCGAACAAATAACTCAGTCGAGGGCTGGCATAACGCGTCGTATACAAAGCAGAATTACCAGCATTCAGGCAGCCAGCAAGTCTAAATACGGTCAACTATCAAGACGTCTTGCTGCAATTCTTCCTACATATGCAGGGCGTGATCTTAAGGACTATCTGCGTGCCGTGTCTCATAATATTGACTTCTAAAATAAACATTATTATATATGCTTTAAACTAGTAATTCATATTTAATGAAACTTTCACGATTTTGTCTGCGCGATTTTGACGCCGCGTTTTAATGGGCGCTATTTTGTCGGCGCTCATATGTCTATCGCGCAAATGTCAGGTCACTAAGTAATAGACATTCCCATGTTAGGATGCCAGACCCAACATTGGAAGAGCAATCCTGTAAAGCGTTGGCGTGCTTCTTGGATGACAAGGGGCAGTGCATGGTATGTAGTGAATCAAATACCTGAAGACACTGCCCTCCAGTTTCTGCTTTTTGGACAAAAGTATCCAATTACCCATACTCTATTCTCGCTGTTAAAATTCCTATTGTTCCTCAAATGTTTCTGCTCCTGGACCTGTTCTTCTCTTACCTTGACTTCTTATCCAGTGGAGTTTACTCTTTCTGGTTACCACCTCTGCTAAACTAATTTTAGAGTCTTGTCGGACATTTCCTGAGTTGCTCCGTGTAAACTTCTAGAAGTTCTCTTTCTTTACTTGAATTTTCAGTGGCGCAGATCAGTGGATCATCTGTCCTCAGTATATACAAACTGGCAAACTATTGTGCATTGGGTTCAGAGCTGGTTGGCGTGGGGTCTGTACCATGCCACTGATTTTAATCTTAAATTCTCTCCTTCTCTAGCCGGTGGAACACAATGTATCTGTCTGGCCCCTCTTATTGGTCTACACCAGCCCCAGAAATTTCTGGACAATTTTTGGAGGGTGAGTGGGTTAATGGGTGCCATGGTGGGGATAGTTGCTGCTGCCTTCTGTGCTTGTAATTTGTTTTTCTGTGATTACTGATTGTTTTTCTGCTTATTGAATTTTTGATCACAAAAGACTATTTCTGAAAAAACTCTTGGAAATTAAGGGAAAGTGCATTCAGCATGGCTGACAGGAAGCAGGCTCTTCACACAAAGGGCTGTGCGACTTTGGAACAAATTATGGCAGAGAGTGTGATGCTGTTGTTAAGGCTTTGGACGTCAAACCCTGAGGGTTCAAATCCTGCTACTGACATTGTGAGGCCCTGAGCAAGTCGCTTGACCTGCCTGTACTCCAATAAAAAAACTTAAATAAATGGAACCATCCATCCATTATTCAACCCGCTATATCCTAACTACAGGGTCACGGGGGTCTCCCAGAGCCAATCCCAGGGCGCAAGGCAGGAAACAAACCCCAGGCAGGGTGCTGCACACACACTCTAGGGACAATTTAGAATCACCAATGCACCTAACCTGCATGGCTTTGGACTGTGGGAGGAAACCGGAGCCCCCAGAAGAAACCCATGCAGACACGGGGAGAACATGCAAACTCCACGCAGGGAGGACCTGGGAAGCGAACTCAAATCTCCTAACTGTGAGGCAGCAGCGCTACCATGCCGCCTAAATGGAATCAATTGTATCCTAAACGTTGTAAGTCGCCCTGGATAAAGGCGTCAGCCAAATAAGTAAATGTATGGCGTCGTGGAAATGCCAAGAGGACAGCTTAGTTTAATGTTTCAGCCAGGATTTTTTCCTAGCTTATGTTTTTTATTCATGTGTTATGTCCTTTAAATAGCATTTATGTTTATATTGTTGTTTATTTCTATCGGTGGTATAACTGTGTTATTTTTCTCAGTTTTGGCTTCTGTTTAGTTTCTATGCATGTAATATGACTGCAAAGCAGACAGCATTTGAGAGTTTACGAGGGGGATGTACAAATAAACAGGCAAGGGGTCAAAACACAAAAAGATCAGAAAAAGATGTGTGTCAAGCCAAAATGAAAGACTAACTCCGTGTCAAAAAAGCAGAAACAAAACTTGGAACACAAGAGATTAACATTGTGGCGGGCAGCAGGAACCCTAACCCGGCCAGGACGCCCAGAGTGTGGGAGGACAAGGGGGAGAGAGTATTTTCAGGACGGTTTCACCCCCCCAGGCTGACAAAGGGCAGCCCCCTTGGTTTTCAGCAGGGTCATGAGCATGAGTGCTAAACCCTGTTGGAACCCATGGCCACTGCCAGGGGGCACATGGACCTTTCCAGGGCCTTATTTGACCACACTTCTGCCACACCTGGAAGTGTGGCCAGGAGAAGGCAAAGCCAGAAGAGGAGGGGAGGCAGATGGACTGGCGGCTGAAAAGGGACTGGATTGTGTGTGTTGGTGCTGGTATCTGTGCACAAAATTGTAAATAAAACCGGGTGTTGTGTTGAACCTGTGCCCTGTCTTTCTGTGTCCAGGTTGGCTCCACAACATACACAAAGAATTTTCTGTAGCTGTTTTATCCAAAGCTCAGATAGAGAAGGATTGCCCCTGAGGACCTTTTATGCTATCATGGGTCATGACCGTCATAGACACCCCCATGACTACTATGAGTGTCCTAATGATGGCCACTCAGAATGATCCCGAAAATATTTGACCCTAAATAATTGTCAGAATGGTCTCGAAATAATGAACAATTATCTGAAATTTTACCAGAACCCTTCTGGCCAGAAATAAGAATACTCCTAACAATTTGAATTGTTATTTGTGATTTGTGGGTGGTTCCTCAAGAGGTGGGGCCACCTGTCTATCACCACTCAGGGACTACTCCCAGACTTACAAAGGCTGATGGGAAATGTAGTCCCTCGCAGTTTGTTGTATGTGCTTTGGAGGGGAGTTATAACTGCTATTTCATTGTCTAGTTCTCTGTTTTTTTTTATTTCATTGTGCTATTGTTTTCTGGATTGCTTCTTGTGACTACATGGACCAGTAAACTCAGAGGAGCTCACCGTATTGTCCTGGCAGCTGCTCACATTCACAACAATCAAAGAAGTCTTGAATGAGAATGGCTGTGTTCTGTTCTTTGCCACTTTTTGTGTTTTGCTTACTGAAACAAAAGAGTATAATTCACTTGGTTAAATACTACAGCCTAACTGAAAACAGTTCTGGCATTTAATTTAATGCAAGATGGAGCACATGCTGTAAGGCAGAGGCTTCACTCTTCACTGACTTTAATTTTATAACACATACAGTATGAGTTGTGCTGCTGGGTCAGCCTGCCAGGCCTGTAAGGTGGTTAAAAACTGATTGCACCACTTCCCTGTGTCTGTGCGGTGTTTGTGTTTAGCTGGTGAGGGACGCGGATGGTAATCTGGGTGTAGATTCAGTGCCAGTTGAGACTGCCCTGTTGGTATTTGTTATTCAACAGTCTAGACTAAGATGTAATTCTGATTTGGGCTTAAAAATGTTATACATTCTAGATGTTGAAATCTGATTCTAAGACAGCTTAATACTAGAGCATTCTAAGACATGTTATTAATATTCACTATACCAAAATGAAATTGTCGTCTATGGCCCTGTTGATATTTCATTTTGTATACTTTTGTGCAGCATTAGCCCCTCTGTGTGTGCATATTACAATATCAATTAAAGCAAATGTTCCAATTAGTGTCTTTTTTAAAATGGACAAGTCAAAATTTGCTTATTTGGCTCTGCGGTGGGCTGGCGCCCTGCCCGGGGTTTGTTCCTGCCTTGCACCCTTTACTGGCTAGGATTGGCTCCAGCAGACCCCCGTGACCCTCTATTAGGATATAGAGGGTTGGAAAATGACTGACTTATTTGGCTGATGCCTCAGTCCGAGGTGACTTACCACATTGATGACACAATTGGCTTCATTTCTTTTGGTGTTCCAATTGGAGCCCAGGCAGGTCATGTGACTTGCTCAGGGTCACACAGTGCCAGTAGCAGGATTTGAACCCACAACCTCAGCATTTGAGGTCCAAACTCTTAAACCACTACACCACACTCACTACAATGCTGTCTTTAGAATAAAAAGATTACAATGTAATATATTCACACCTCATAGGCATGATAGATTTATTACACAGGCAACCAAAACAAGATTGCACACGTGATAGAAATTGGAGGGGCTTGTACTGTACACCTTGAGCCCATAAAAAGCAGATCACTGCTCGCTGCTCGTCTTTGGTGCAAACCGAGCGTAGGGTGGCCATTGTTACCCCTAGAAAACAACAAAAGAGACTGAGTGGTCGATACTTGACCACCGGGGCCACAGACATGCATCTGAGCAGAAAAACCAAACAAAATGATCACAAAAGTGCAGATAATTATTGACTTCATCTCGAATAAAGACGTTATACCTGCCATGAGCTTCCAGTCTCTGAGGACACCTCCTGTTTGGTGTTGTGTGACAAATCCTGATACGTCTGCGTCACCTAAGCCTAATTTAGCTTATTAGCTCCATTAATTACAGACAATCCTACCGCTGCTTGTACAGCTTCTCAGCAGTTAGTGCTCAGTTATTGAAGCATTTCAGTTTTCATTTTAGCCAATTTCAGATTTCCTGTATTTGTGATCTTACACTTATCATTAAGCTGGGTTTATTTAATCCTAACTTGTTTCTTGATCCGTCCATTAGCATGGTTTATTCTTTTCTCTTCTCCCTCTTCTTTTGTTGTCATCTTTTTGCTTTAAAACTGATTAAGTCTGTGTTTGTGTTGCAATTACTTGGTACGCTTTCTTTAATTTTTCACCTAAGCTGGAACTTAAGTCTTCAATCTGCCTCAAGAATGATTTAAAATATAAAGAGGTAGGGAAGTGACGGTGAAGGTGGTAGGGTCTGTGAACGGCGCCTATACACATGCGCCACATGGCCACTCTGCTGCCTGCTGCTGAGAGTTGATTCTACAATAAAATAAAATAAAAATAGGAATAACCTTGGAGGTCAATCATCACCCTAAAAGCCGACAGTAGACATCACATAGTATATGTTGTGACAGATTAGGGCTGTATCGCTCCCTTGAACCCCTGTCCAAGACTCCAGACACCAGGTAAAAGTCCAAAAATCGACTTTATTTAAATGCCACAGTGCACAAAGCACCCTCTCCTCCACTATACTTATATAAATCACTATCACAAATACAATAAACAATCCTCCGACTCCCAGACACGTTGCCACCCTTCCAACCAGCTCACCGCGCCGTCTGGGAGCTCCCACACTCCTTTTATCTTTCCTGACCCGGAAGTGCTCCCAATCCCCAGTCCACATGATTCTCTATCACTTCCGGGTCAGGTATGAGTCCTTCTTCTCACCCAGGAAGCACATTGCTCTTCCGTTGATGCACTTCCGAGTTATAGGGCACAAATGAGTCTTTGGTCCTCCCTGTAGCTCCCTCTTGCGGCCCCTGTGGTATCCAGCAGGGTCGTGTATAAAAACTACATAGTCCATGACTCCCTGCTGGTCTTCGGGGCACCTCCATACTGCAGGGAGGGCTCCATCTGGCGGCCTGGGGGTATTGGTCGGGATAACAAGCCGGCCAAATACCACAACGTGTACCAAATTTCAGATCAATAGTTTGCGAGCTACAGGTGATTTAAAATCCTGGACAGACAAACGGACAGCCACGGTAGCGTATTACAGTAATCCCTCCTCGATCGCGGGGTTGCGTTCCAGACCCCCCCGCGATAGGTGAAAATCCGCGAAGTAGAAACCATATGTTTGTGTGGTTATTTTTATATATTTTAAGCCCTTATAAACTCTCCCACACTGTTAACATTATTAGAGCCCTCTAGACATGAAATAACACCCTTTAGTCAAACGTTTAAACTGTGCTCCATGACAAGATAGAGATGACAGTTCTTTCTCACAATTAAAAGAAAGCAAACATATCTTATCTTTAAATGAGCACCGTCAGGAGCAGATAATGTCAGAGAGAGCGCTCGCAAAGAAAAGCAAACAATCAAAAAATCAATACATGCTTTTAAGTATACAGAAGCACCGCGATAAAGCGGCATTTTGTAGAGGAGCGTCCGTGTCCTCTGTGCAAACAGCCCCTCTGCTCACACCCCCTCCGTCAGGCAGAGAGAGCGAGAAAGATAGAGAGAAGCAAACAAGCACCACGCGGGAAGCACATCGTATATCATTGAGGAGTTTTAGTTAATATGCAATACATGCTCTGATTGGGTAGCTTCTAAGCCATCCGCCAATAGCATCCCTTGTATGAAATCAACTGGGCAATCAAACTGAGGAAGCATGTAACCTAAATTAAAAGACTCATTGTCCGCAGAAAGCGGCGAACCAGCGAAAAATCCATGATATATATTTAGATGTGCTTACATTTAAAATCCGCGATAGAGTGAAACCGCGAAAGTCAAAGCGCGATATAGCAAGGGATTACTGTATATATAATGATACAATCTATTAAAAAAGTGCAATTCATAATTCACGACAATACCACGATAGTGCAAAATGTGATGCGGTGTCATGCGGAAATTATCAGGGCCTCTTCTAGACAAGTACCCAAATCGCAAGTGTACTCTGAGTTTCGTTATTCAGGATGTCATAATCATAACTCACGTTGATGTCATGTAAGTCAGTTATCATCAGCGATACACGTTTTTGTGCATTAATATTCAGACATGTTTATGGCCTACAAATAATATGTGAGTTTCAGTGTTTTGACAGGAAGTGTGAAATTAATGAAGAAGTATCGTCATGAAGTCTCTTACCGGTTTCCAGGTTCAGGGATACAAATCCACTTTTCTTGTCTTCTGATTGGAAAAGTCATTGATGACATTTTCGTAGTCTAATCTGGATGCAATGTCTTTTTCTATAGATAGGATCGCCAGACTGTAAAGCCTGTCTTGAGACATGGTTGATCTATACTGGAGAATATATCTTGACAAATCTGCTCGAATGGGACAGGCAGAGCTCAAAAGCAGAGCCCCCTTAGGAATGAGGCCTGGGGCAGTCACCCCACTTGCCACTCCCAAACGCTGCTCTTGACCACCGTCAACCACTTCTTTTGACAAAAGTCGACATCCACCCTGAAATACTTATCTTGGAACCCCAGAATTCTGCTTCGGCACCTTTCAGCATTCTATGCTGAGCTCTCAGAATCATCAGAAACAATGTCTATAGTGCCTTGTGGTTCACTTAGCTGGTTAAGGGAACTGGTCTGGTGTGTCGTGACTTTAAAATGAGTTCATCAAGAACACAGGGACACAGTTGGAAACTCGCACAAACATTAGGAAGTTTTTCTTCACACAAAGAACGATAGATACCTGGGATAAGTGACCAAGTAGTGTAGTAGACAGGAAGACTTTAAGGACTTTCAAAACTCGACTTGATGTTTTTTTGGAAGAAATAAGTGGATAGGACTGGTGAGCTTTGTTGGGCTGAATGGCCTGTTCTCGTCTAGAGTGTTCTAATGATCGTGCATCCCTACTTAGAGCTCAATCTATGGAGGAAGAGTGGGATATCAGACACAGATAATGAAGATCTCATGCCTTACATGGGACACTCAGAATGGTTAATGTGATGTTAAATTAGTACAACAACAACAGCATTGATGTATAAAGTCGATCTTCATGCAAAGAATGTAACTTAATGTGCTTTACGTAAGGTCAAAGAGAAAGCTACAAGAAAACAAAAAACAAGAAAAAATTAGGTAATGTTATTTGATTTTAATAAATTCAATAGAAAAATTAAACAAAAAAAAGAATTTGAAGTATAAGCTTATAGATATATAATTAGTAGAAGGCTAGTGTCCTTAAATTTAATATCATATTGTAAGTCTCTAAAGATAAGTCTGGTGATAAAGTCAGATGGCTGGGAGGAAGTAAAAGACAAAACGACATAAACAAACAAACAAATCTCCAGTTAAGCAGGAGAAAAAAAGGGAATTCCGAGGCCAAAACACAGTCCAGCCCCCATTATTTTAATAGTAAAGTGACTGGAGCTTAGACGAAATTATGACAAAGAAAGAAAACCCTTTGCCTCCATTTTTATTATTCCCAACAAGCTGTATCAATACCAAGAAAACAAAGACGCCCTATTCTTAGTATTCCTTTGAACTCTTTAAAGCCCCCTACACGGAACCTGAATATTCCCAGTTTGATTAAGAAGTTCATCTTTTATTTCTTGATCCTAGCGAATTATGCCAACTGCCACTTCTTGCAGATTCCAGTTAGCTTGTGCACAACCACAAGGCCGATTCCCAGTTCTTCTTCAAATTGGTTCACCAAAACATTCAAAAACTCCCATGTCCTTCGTAAGTCCCACGCCTGTTGTCGTCTTTTTTTTTCCTATCCATTTTTTGCCTCTATACTATTATTAGCCCGTGCTGTAAAAAGCCTGGGGTCCTAGAAACTATTGAAATCATCAGATAAAAGAATTGAAATGTAGAGATGTCAGGTAATTGAATTGAACTACTCTGGGCATCTCTCTCCTAGGAGGGCTCGTTTTGCCAATGTGCTCACATCGCTTGAGTATTAGCAGTTAAGCGACTGTCTTTCTTTGTAGGTTTCGTTTTGCTGATGTGCTCGCCTCGCTTGAAGGAGAAAAAGTAAAAGGGATATTTTACAGATGTTAGCGACTAAGCAACTTTGTCTTTCTTCGGAGGTTTTGTTTTGCTGACGTGTTCGCCTCGTTTATGTTATTAGCGGCTAAGCGAGTTTTCTGTTTTCTCGTAGGCGCAGCCCTCACTTCGACTCCACCTCTCACTTCCGGGCCGGACAGACTGACACACACATTCAGCCCAAAAATGTAAAAATGACCCACAAGTCCTCCCTCTATGCCGGCACGTATCCTCCTCGCGCGCCCCTCCTGCTCTTTTTTAGCGAAAGTACAAAATTGGGAAAGTATTGCATCCGTCCAAAAATTCATCCTCAAGAATTTGATGAACCTCAACATTTTAGACCTCCCTGAGTCTGAAAATACCATTTTTGGAATTATGTCTGTGTGTGTGTGTGTGTATAAACATGATAACTTGAATGCGCTTTCACTTCGGTCAACCAAATTTTGCATACAAGTATTAGGTACAAAATGTAGATTTCTATCAACTTTTGAGCTATTTCCATTAGCCAGAAGTGGTACTTGACCTTTTATTCATGCAGCTGCAGAGTCCAATTTATTCAACTTTACGTTTATAATAATTGTTCAATAAATTATTAATTTGATTTTATTTGTTGTTGATGGTTATTTAATGTACATAATATAAAAATAGAATCATTGTCTTCTGGTTTATTCCTCAAATATCCAACCCAATATCTGAGTATATGAGAAAGTCTACGAGAGACCACTCCTGATTTTTTCCTTTCTCTATCGCGCTTTCCTTTACCGCCTTACCAACTTACTGACCCCAAGCATAACTACCTTGAGGAACAGAAAACAATAAATCAGTTTCCTATAAGCTGATGCAAATATAAATAAAGAAAAAAAGGATTTATCAATAAATAAAATAAATAATATTGTAGTGTCCCAGCCGGCGTGAGGCCTGGAGGGAAAGTGACTGTTGGATCGAGTGGGGAGGGCAGAGAATGATGGGGAGGACAGAGAATGATGGGGAGGACTGATGGCAGGGATATTATTGGCAGCCCCCCGAATGGAGCATGGATTTGTGGATGGTTCAGGAACAGCTGAGAAGGTGTACACATTGAGCTGGTTGGGTACGTGAGGTGGGTTACGGATATGGAACCAGAGTTTTTTCTTTGGTCTGTTGATGGCGTCCCTCAGGGCCATAAAAATGAGCGATTCATAGATAATTGTAAATAGTTCAAATTCAAAATTGTTCAGTTTACTTTTATATTCGTGTATTCATTTTTTTGACCATTCGAGTAAACCATTCCACAATCCCTACTTTGTGTTTCTTCCAATTCAAACCTGTCACAGTGAAGTCGCTAGAATATTTTAACAAACGCTGTATTTTTTTTATTTATTTTCATATACAAAGATTCAAATAATCTTCTAGGGAGTCTACATGTGCATTATTTTGTTGTTAATTTTATCAGAGTATAAAGCTGCCTGTGTTATCGTTGAAAAGGAAATATAGTATTTGTGTTGTTTCCCTTTAATTAAGTTGTCGTCTACCTTTGTGATTGGCCTGTGCTGAGTTGGAACTTGGCCAATCAGAGTGCTTCACTTTCAAACTTATAGATTAGTTTTGGTGGCGTCTCAACAGTAGAGTAGGAGCTTCGTTTGTTAAATGCAAAAGTTTGCATAATTACTGTATATATAAAGTAAGTGGAAATTAATTGTTTGTCCTTAAAGTACATCGTTTGTGTTTAAGTTAGTAATTTGGATATACATAATATTTCAGTGCAGTTTCTAAAATACAGACGTTTTGAAGAAGCTGAAACATAGTTGAACAGACGCTAATTGGAGTATCACACATACTGTTTGTTATAGAATTACAGTTTCCTCATGTATAATATGTATATTTATTAAGAATAATGTACTTATTTAAGTTGAGTAAATACTTTATAGTTTTAACGTTCTAGCAATTTCTTGATATGGATGTCATCTTGAGTGTAGTACGCCAACTAGTGGATAAATAAAGTACCCTGTTAATAACTAATGTTAACACTGACACATTTAAGAGAAAGAAACTGTGATAGTTAACTTATTTTTATTATTTTATTTAGACCATACCTTCAGATTTGTGTAACTTTGGAAGAAATTAATACATAGATTTTGAACATCTTCATCCATCTCTGACCAGATGTGCATAGTGGTTGTAATTTAATCGTGAACCAACTTAATTCTTCACTACAGTTATGTTCCATGTGTAATTGCGGCTACTCACTCAGATGCTAGTGACTTACGCCTTCCCTGGATCCCCAGAGCACAGCGCGCAGGCGCTACAATACAGCGCATGATCTTGTGCGCTCAGTCAACTAATCCTCGCTGCAGCTTGCGGAGCACAGCCAGATACTCTTGAATGCAGATGGCGGGGTCTCGATGTGTCAACCAGCTAATGAATGTCAGTAGCATTATGACTGCATATGTACGAGGTTGATAACTCTGATCCATACAGTATGTGCTTGTTTCATGGTACAACATTTACAAGATGATCGTTATTTATAAAGGGAAATTAACAACAGCTTTTATAACCCAGATTTGTTTGGCATACTCATTCCTGATTTTTTCTGTATGCATATTTTCAAGCTCAAATCCATGCAAAGTTTTATAAAAGAGATTCCAGGTCTTCTTTAATTGCCTGTGTGCCCATTAACCTCACTCTTGTGACAGAATGTTTGGTTTATAGGCTAACTAAATACAGAAACTTGGTCAAGTTACATGAGCCTGTGGTGCCAAAGTCGTCATATCATTCTGTTTTGGGCTCCTTGCATCTCTGCTGAAATGCCAGAGGTGGCATAGGTACAAACCAAAAAATTGTACAGATAGTGTGATGGAACACATGTATGGAAAGGCAACCAGGCTGGGATTGGTGCTATTCCCTTAACCAACCAAAAGGCCAACATTATTGAGCAATGAAAAGGTGGCTCAGTCTCAGAAATATGCACCTCCCCAAACCACTAGATGGCACCATCCCCGAGATCTGGGACCTATTCCCATAACTGCAAAGCATGATGCGACCTGTAGTGCCATAAGGGAACCCTGCTGGGCTCTGTGGGTGCCACCAGAGGGCACTACAGGGAGTTTACGCTTCTAGCTTTAGGGAACTTCCTATCGACCCGGAAGTACTCCTGGGTCCAAGATAAAAGGAGCTGCTCGACCTCACTCAAGTCAAGTCGGGAGAAAGAGGAGTGGAGAGGAATTTAAAGGAGAAAAAAGAACAAAAATGATTTAGTGTCCTTTGTGTTGATTGTTAGCTTGTAAAAAGCTATTTGGAAGAATAAATAACCTTTTATTTGAACCTGTGACTGTGTTTGTGTCAGTTGTGTTTGGGGTTCAGTGGTGCCCCCAAGCTTCTTCAATAGATAGATAGATAATGTGAACGCAGGCCCCAGCACAGACAGACGGACGACATATTTTGCACCCACACACTGTTTATTATATACAATATATACAAAGTCACGTGCACTCACACCCCAGTGCCTCTGCACCGCTTTCCCCAAAGTCCAGGGCCCACAGTCACTGTGCCTTTCCTCTGGCCGCCTCCTGTCCTTTCTCCAGCTCCGTCTTCTGCCTCCTGACTTCCACCGCTGACTGGAGGGAGGCGGCCCCTTTTATGGGGAGCCAGATGGGCTCCAGCTGCTCCCCGGCACTTAACGGTGGCCACACCCCTGTGTGGCGGAAGTGCCGGCTGCGCACCCGGAAGCTGTCCGTGTCTCCCCGGTCGTCTTCCCGGAATAAACAGGCACTGGGGCGCCGCATGGCGGTGGCCACGGTCCCTACAGGGCTGGGCTTCCAAGCCCTGTACCCGAGGCCCCCTGTCTAACCAGGACGGACACCCCCACTCGGTCTGAAGGAGGCACACGCCCTCCTCCGGTCCTCTAAGGCGTCCCGGCCGGGCTCCATCCCAGGCCGAGGGCCACACGGATGAACCGGCATCGGGGCGCCGCCTGGCGGTGGCCACAGGCCCCTACAGGGTAGGGCTTCCATGCCCTCGACCCGTGGCTCCCAACAGAACCAGGACGGACGCCCCCTCGCGGTCTGGAGGAGGCACAATAAATAGATAGATAGATAAATAGATAGATATGAAATGGACTATATGATAGATAGATAGATGTGAAAGGCACTATATAATATATAGATAGATAGATAGATAGATAGATAGATAGATAGATAGATATGAAATGCACTATATAATAGATAGATAGATAGATAGATATGAAATGCACTATATAATAGATAGATAGATAGATAGATAGATAGATAGATAGATAGATACTTACATTGTTTTTGCTTTTTTGATGTCCTTGTTTCAGACTACACATGCTTTTGGAGGCAATAATATGATGGTGTAGCCTCTCATTCCTCTCCTCTTTTCAAATTTTTGGTTGCATAGCCCCATAATAAGAACAGAAGTGAATTGTCTGCACCACTTTTAGATATGCAGAACAGCACTAGCATTACTAAGAGACAGCCGTGGACTTCTCTACAGTATGCCGTATATAATTGCCTTATATAAACACACACATACACACTGTAATTTTTGTTTCCTCATGCACATAATATAGTGCCATCGACAAAGTTCATTGCAAACTTTGTCATTTATCTCCCTCCTCCATAAACAGCTCTGTCACTCAGTGCCAGCAGGACACTCTTCTGGTGCCTCATCATTCAACAGGGACATGAAGGCCGGAGCCTTTCCGTCACAGACTGTGTAACAGATACTGATTTCTTGTCACCCTCCATTTCTTTTTAACACTGCACTGAGTTCCCCATGGAGCTGAAATGAGCTCCATAAATAGAAAAATGAAATCAATACACTTGTGCTGCCAGCCCCCTTTGTGCTGTAGTGAACGTGCAGCAGAAATAAGTCAAATAAGAAAGTTTTTCACACTGACTTTGCCGTTTGTGGGTGAGATGCCAGTTGTATTGCACTGTGCATCTCATTATGGCTGCTTACATGATTGCCATTTAATTTACCACATTTGTGAAACAACAGGTGTTGAAACATTTGAAATCCCAAATCATCACGGCAAGAAGACTCCTGGGGATTCGCCTTTAAATTTGTCACGGTTATAATTTCTTAATGCTGCATTTTTAATGCACTCGTTGTTTTTAAAATATTCAGAGCTTGTTATGGGGCTAGTGTTGCAGTGCACGTGTGGGAATATCTAGCAACATTACGTTTTTTTTTTTGGTGGTGTTCAGACGTTTTATGACAGGCCTGGGCCGTAGTGGTGTGTTATGACTTGACATCATTCACCTCCCAAGTACCAATCAATGAAACTGAAATAAGGAAAATTTGAAAGCTTGCATTTTGTGCGCTTTACCGTTATGTGTTTATGTCCTGAAAATAGAAGGGAAAAAATGATTTGACATAGTGATCATTGAATCTTATACTGAAGCTCACTGTGAGGTGGAGCAAGCTGGAACGTTAGAAAAGTTGTGTGGAGAACAAGCCATTCAGCGTAACAAGCTTGTCCACCTGGATTGTCCAAAATAAAATTGAACTGAAGGTCTCGAAGCTCCTGCTCACCACCACACTACTTGGTAGCGTAGTCCATGTGTCTGTGGCTCTTTATGTGAAGAAAACCTTTCTAACATTTGTGTGGAAGTTTCCAACTGTGTTCTTGTTCCAGAATGTATTTTAAAGTAACAACTGGGCTTCACTGTACTCATTTCTTCCATAATTTTAAACACTTCAACCATGTCACCTCTTAATCATTGTTTGCTTAGCTGAAAAGATTCAACTCCTTCAATATCTCCCCATAACTCACACCTCTCAGTCCCGGGATCAGCTTCAGTCACTTTCCTCTGGACCTCCTCTAGTGCTGTTATGTCTGTTTTGTAAAATGGAGACCAAAACTGTACACATTACTCCAGGTGAGGCCTCACTTGCCCGTTATATAACTTAAGCATAACCTCCCAAGATTTGTGCTCCACTTATCGTGATGTATAACCTAACATCCTATTAACTTTTCACACATGATACGAAAATTGTAGGAATGGCGGAAACTGTGAAGGGAGGAAAAAAATTCAAAAAGACCTGGACAAGCTTCAGAACTGGACGAACACTTGGAAAATGCTGTTTAATGTAGAAAAGTGCAACATGCGGGCAAAAAGAACATCTCTATATACAGTATATAAAATGTAACATCTGTATGTCTGTCCGCTTTTAATGAGAGAACTACTTCACGGATTAAGATCGGGATTTTTTCTATAATTTGCTTGAACATTCCGGTTGATTTTGTGACTTCCTTCATTACGCTCAGTATCATGATTTGGTTGTGGCACTGATTTATTCGTGCAAATCCGAGAGACGGACTGCAGGCCGAGGGGAGGGGGAGGCGGGACCTCAGGAGTTGGGCGATGGGCGGGACCCTCCACACTCACGTGCCAGCCTCCATTTGAGTCGCTCTACCTCTCGCCACGTGTTGGAGCGTACCTCGCCTCCGCTTAGCTAGCAATACCTGTTTGTTCAGCAGACATTATCATCTAGAGATTGTTAAGGAGTAACGTTTGACGTTTTTGAGAAAGAGATCAGAGCTACGTGTGTTTTAGAGGGTACCTACTCATTGGCAGAGATATCACAGCCACATGCTTTTCTCCCCTCGCGGGGGACACAATCAGATACAGTGCCAACGTTTGACGCATGGCCAGAGACACCTTGCCAACTTTATACATTTTTGGCAAAAAGATCACAGCTACATTCTCACCCCGATAGCAAAACCAAAAAAACTGCATATCAAGAGGCCTTTGGATACGAAAGCTATCAATATAAATTCTTCTCAATACAAATTATTATACTTTTTT
Source organism: Polypterus senegalus (assembly GCF_016835505.1). NCBI lineage: Eukaryota > Metazoa > Chordata > Cladistia > Polypteriformes > Polypteridae > Polypterus > Polypterus senegalus. The sequence goes on from NC_053159.1 coordinate 171,599,830, forward strand.
ATTATTTTTTAAAGGATTTTTAAAGTTTGCCCTGTTTCACTTCTTTCAAGGGGGACAATTGGTCAATTATAAATATAAGGTGACAGACACTGCCATATAGGAAGCAACCTCTGAAAAGGACTTTGAGTTTATTAGTACAGTTAGAACTATTATATTCTAATGTTTTTTATCATCTAAGCAATGCACAGAAACACTTAAAAAGGAAAATAAAAGGTTAGGTTACATCATAAAAACTGTTGAATTTAAATTGAGGGACATTATACTTCGGCTTTATAATACACTAGACTATCTGGAGCATGGTGTGCAGTTCTGGTCACTACACTGCAAAAAAAAAAGACGTAGCAGCAGCTGAAGCTGTGTAGAGGAGAGCATCCAGGTTCATCCCAGAATTTAAGGACATGTCCTCCTGTGAGGACTTTGAGAATTTAACCTGAATAGTATCAATCAGAGGAGACTGTGTGAAGACCTAATCCAGGTTTTCAAAATCCATAAAGGCATTGGTAAAGTAGATCCAGCAGAATTCTTTCAACTAAATGGTGAACCACGTACTCAGGGACACCAGTAGAGATTAAGGGGAAGGACTTCCTCATACAAAGAGTTGTGAGAATCTGGAAAAACCACCGAGATGTGGAGTTCAAGCAGAAACTTTTAGAACTGTTATGTTCTAATGTTTTCATCATCTAAGCAATGCACAGAAACACTTAAAGAGGAAATTAAAATGTTAGGTTACATCATTAAAACTGTCGAATATAAATTGAGGGACATTATCCATCCATCCATCCATTTTCTAACCCGCTGAATCCGAATAGGGTCACGGGGGTCTGCTGGAGCCAATCCCAGCCAACACAGGGCACAAGGCAGGAACCAATCCTGGGCAGGGTGCCAACCCACCGCAGTGAGGGACATTATGCTTTGGCTTTATAATGCACTACTGTAGTGTATCTGGAGTATGGTATGGACATAGCAGCAGCTGAAGCTGTGCAGAGGAGAGCATCCAAGTGCATCCCAGGATTTAAAGATATGTCCTCCTGTGAGGACTCTGAGAATTAAGCCTGATTAGCTTCGATCAGAGAAGACTGTGTGAAGACCTAACCCAGGTCTTCAAAATCCTCAAAGGCATTGATAAAGTAGATCCAGCAGAATTCTTTCAACTAAATGGTGAACCACATACTCAAGGACACCAGTAGAAATTAAGGGGAAGGACTTGAAGTTCAAGCAGAAACCTGGACACCTTTAGGAATTTATGTGGATGATCACTTCGGTACACTGCCTGGATGTAGATCGTGATGGGTCCACTAAGACTCCTAGGTAACTTTCAAGTTTCAGACGTCCCATTGTATATTCAAATCGACATTTCTACTTTCCACATGCAGTTCTTTACATTTACTGACATTAAACTTCATCTGCCACAAATCTTCCCAAGTCTATCCTTCTTTAAGAAGTGAATGGATTCCACATTACCTATCCTTTCTCCTAGTTTGGTGCCATCTGCAAACTTAACTGGATTATTGATTATTTTCTTGTTCAGAACATTTATGTGTATTAAAGAGAGCAGCGGCCACAGCACCGATCTCATAAAAAATCTCATAGCTCAGAAGAAGTTCCTCTCATTGTAACCCTCTGCTTCTTGTGCTTCACCCAATTTTGTGCCCACCTACACACCATGCCCTGAACTCCCATTTGTTTTAGTATGATCACTAACATTTCATGTGGTACCTTATCAAATACCTTCTGAAAATCAGGATAAATAATATCATAAGTGCCATTCTTGGTCGTATGCTTTTGTTGCTCCTCCATAGAATTTCAGCATATTAGTGAAGCACAGCCTTCCTCGTCTGAACCCATGCTGACTGTTCACTAACACTCCTCTTCTAGACACTTCTAGACATGTGTGCTCGATATTTTCCTTAATAATTCCATCCATTAATGTACCTGTGATGCACGTTAAAATTACTAGCCTATAGTTGCTTGGCTATGAAGTAAACTGTTACCCAGAAACAAATCAGCAATGGATGCTCCCTGAAAAACAGTTACAAAAGAAACATTGTTAAGACGAGTTTGTAAAATAGGTAAGCTCTAAGTAAAGACATAAATCCTAAAGATTTAAATTCATTCATTGTAAGGAGGTGCCAGGCTGGCATGAGATTTCCAAGAAAGGAAATGACCTCCAGAGTAAAGAAAGAGCCAGACCAGCAGAAAAAAAGCCACCTTATGCCAGTGTGGGAACACAAGAAGAGCAAGTGGGCAATAAGGCCTGTGTGGGCTCAGAGTGCTCCAGAAAAGCAATAGGCAGGAATACCAGCTTGTATAGAAGACAGAAGCAGTTTGGAGGGCATCATGCAATGTTTCTCCAGGATGCTAGAGGGCAAGGAATCCAACAGTTGTCAGACCCTCCTTCTTTGAAGACAGTAAGGTCAGGAAGGCAATGCCAGTGTTGGAAACATCTCCTGACTCTCAAAGAACATACAGTCCCAGAAGGGAATGTGTGGGAAATAGTGCTGGCAGCAAGAAAGGTCAGGCTCTCTGAGGTCATTGGAGGGCTCAGGAGCACAGGGATGTTAGGGGGAGTTTTAACTTGGTGTCCCCTGAAGCTAGAGAAAGGCCACCCTAACCTCTGAAATGATTCTGGGGCCAGAGGTGATTCAAATGATGGAGGAAGAGAAGCCAAATTGAGAACAAGAGAGCAACCATGAGATGGAAATCATTATATGGTACTTTATGGTGAGCAAATATGGTCATGAGAAAAAGTAAGAACGCCCCAGGAAACGCCTTTTTCTTTTAACATATGTGGACATACAAAGATGTGATCTTCACTCATAAAGTACCTACAGATAAAGGTAATTGTAAAATAGACAATGAAAATGAGTGCCCTGTGGTGGCCAGCACCCTGCCCGGGAATTTGTTCCTGCCTTACACCCCATGCTCACTGGGATTGCCTCCAGCAGACCCCAGTGACCCTGTGTTAGTATATAGCAGGTTGGACAATGACTTACCGACTGACTGACAATGAAAATGAGACAATCCAATAATATATAAAACAAACAATCAACAGATACAGATATGGCTGTGAAAAAAGTAAGGGGGTATTGCCCCCTCAAGTCAGCATTTCCTGCAACTGTCTAGCAGCCTCTGAAGTCAACTTGGAGAAGGTTTTTCCCACCCCTCCATGCACAATTCATCCAGCTGGGTGATGTTTGAGGGGTGTCTTGGATGCACAAATCCCTCCACAGCGTCCATGGTTTTCTATTATTATTATTATTACAGTTATTATTAATTGACTGATGCCTTTATACAAAGTGACTTACCATATAACATTTGAAATGCAATGACTTTGACTTGGCCATTCTAGAACCCTCCATTTCATTCTTTTTAACCATTCCTTGGTGGTTTTACTGGTATGTTTACGGTCTTTGTCATGTTGCAAGGTCCTGTTTTGGTTGTGTTTCATTCTTCTGGCAAGTGGTCTCACATTATCCTTAAGCAGAGTGTAGACTTCGTAGTTAATTCTATCATTATGATCTTTTTAAGACATGAGCAGCCCCAAACCTTAACATTTCTACCACCATGCTTTGCAGCTGCTATCAGGTTCTTCTTTGATTTTGGCCAAACATGTCTTCTTCTATTGCATCCAAATAAACTCTTGTCTTTGCCTTGTCTGACCAGAACACTTTGTTACAGTAATGGGCAAAATTTAGTCTCGCCCTGATATTTTTTATTCTTTCCTCCTGGCATACCTCCCATGTAGATCCAATTTGTGCAGACTCTTTCCAGTGGTAGACTCATGCACTTTGACATCAACAGCTAGTGACGGGCTGCCCGATACTCACGTGTCAACACCGTGTTGAGCTTTCAAAGCGCTGGTGTTCAAAGCATCGCTTCCACTGCTGCTAACTACTGTATTTTAAATGGAAAGTCTCTAATGCATGCTCAAAAAGTCACCAGGAGACACTGGATGACGTGATTATCTCATTTGCATATCCATATTAACTCTTTAGACTCCACCCCCATTCATTGCAGCCTTCAGCGTGGACTGACATTAAGATCATTTTTCAAAAAAAAGAAAACGTCCTTTGCGGTGGGCTGGCGCCCTGCCCAGGGTTTGTTTCCTGCCTTGCGCCCTGTGTTGGCTGGGATTGGCTCCAGGAGACCCCCGTGACCCTGGATGAATGGATGAAAAAGTCCTAGAGATCATTCGTTTACCAAGCACCATACTTAACGTGCATGTGTTTGCTATTAAAATTACGTATTGCGTGGTCTGTAAGCTTCTGCGTTGTTTTTCTGTCTGCCCGCAATGACGGCACACTCCGGAGCACCCACCTCACCCCATATTGGAGCGTACATTTCATTTTTTTTTTTTTAATTATATTTTTATTAATTTTATTGCAATCCATACAAATCAATCAAGTTTTTACAAAAAGAGAAAATTGAGTTAAGGACAAATCGATCCCCACCCAGGAGCGAACATTTCAAACAAAATCATTATTTCCTATGTCTTGTGGATCGTGAGATAAGGCAAAGGTCTACCTGTGCCTGTCACCTATTGGACCGTCAATTTGAAAATCAAAATGACTAACGTTTTTCACCCACCAGATCTCTCAATTTCCCAGGCACTGCCCGTTCAGACAAGGTGTAACGTGTCTATGGACAATATCTACTGCGCTCTGTGAAACTTCATAAAAATCAGTTGTTACATGAACTGCTGTCAGCGACTTGAGGAAAGAAAAGTCGCTTGTGTCAGCTGAGGATGTCGCTAGCTTTCTCGCTGAGGTATTTTCTTAATTCTTTGAGGGCTGAATATTTTTTCCAAAAAACATAGTTTCTGAAAAGGAATGGTTTCACACATAAATCAACATAAAAAGTTTGTTGCTGCATGTTGTGGCTGCTGGTTTGACAAGAATGTGTGACAGGCTTGCTGCCAGGCTGTCTTCGTGTGGCTGGGGTAGCAGCAGCGGTCACTGTCGCAGTGCATTGCAATCTGGTTTCTACCTCTTATCGTTGTAAAGTGGCAGTCCTCCCTGGCAAACATTGTCAGTACCACAATTAGCTGGGGACTAATCAGCTGAAGCTGGAACCTCACATTCAATTTCGATCACTTGTATCAAAATCGGAGTTCAATAAGTCATAGTCCAGTTCAGAGATAATAGGCAAAACGTCATCCACTGAGTATTTTGCTTTACGCATCCGCTTTAGTCTCTCGCCAGATGTCAGTGCCAGTTTTGCTGTTGTTTGCGCATTACTACTCACACGAACGCAGGAAATCTCGGTCAAACCAATGAAGCTAACTTTCCTTCTAGCAACGAGAGTCCAACTAAAACATAACAGTTGGTTTTGTCACAGTTTACAGTTGATTAACATCATCAATTCCTCCTTTTAAAGTAAAGTTAAAGTCACCAAAGGGGTCTGAGTAGTCGCTAGTCACCAAGTTGGCAACACTGGGCCCATTTTGAGGCACGTTTTAAATGCGCTCATCATGTGATTTTGAGGCCTGGTAGCGCCATGATGTCATTGGCATCTCCTCATTGAGAAGCCCTATTGGTCAGCCAGTTCACAAGTAAAAGCCCTGAGGCCACATGTCTAAATAGTGCGTATGCACAAAAATGTTGCGTACTCCCATTTCCATGCTCAAATCGTGATGTATAAAACCTAAACTCTGTGTAAAGCCATGCACATTTTCACGATAGCTAAACGCTTGGTGTACACAAGTTCTCTGCTCGGTTTTGCAAACTGATGACACCTAGCGTCAAAGCAGTGCTTTTGTTCCAGTGTGGCCTCCTTTCTTTTTTTAGATCCACATCCTTGACGCGGCTTTATAAATACATTGAAACTAACCGTATACTGTTTATTAGTGTAATGCATCTGATTGTAATTAACTTGTAACAATATAATGGTCTACGAAATGGCCACACTATTCCAAATACCATTAAAGCTTTAGCGTTGTTACTGTCACTGCAACTTCATCTTCTTCTTTCAGCTGCTCCCGTTAGGGGTTGCCATAGCGAATCATCTTTTTCCACTTTAGAGCCTTTCCTGTACAGCCCTCGTGGTTCAGAAACAGTTTCATCCCAAGAACTTTAAATTCACTCAATCAGTCCATCAATTGCTCCTTATAGAACTGTCTGTACTTATAAGTATAATCACCTCACTGTGAACTTGCACTACAGTTATAATAATGCACAATCTGAGCCACTTTATAAAGCACATATTTACATATGATGACAATATTATTTTTAAGATGAAATGCAGCAAAATGTTTATTATATTATACAGATAAAATGTTAACATCATTTAGTATATTGTTAATAATTAAACATGTGAGGACACAGTGGCACAGCGCTAGCAAGTTCTCGGATTGTTCCTGCCTCACGTTTGTAAACGCTGGCCCGGACACAGACAGACGGACAGCATATTTCTCCCAACACACTGTTTATTATATACACTATTTACAATATAAAAGTCACGTGCACTCACAAACCCCAGTGCCTCTTGCACCGATTTCCCCAAAAGTCCAGGGCCCACAGTCTCTGTGCCTTTGCTCTGGCCGCCTCCTGTCCTCTCTCCAGCTCCGTCTTACTGCCTCCCGACTTCCACCAATGACTGGAGGGAGGCGGCCCCTTTTATGGGAACCCGGATGGGCTCCAGCTGCTCCCCGGCACTCCTCCGCAGACACGCCCTTGTGTGGCGGAAGTGCCGGCTGCGCACCCGGAAGCCGTCCAAGTGTCCCCTGTCGTCTTCCCCCCGGCACTTCCTGGTGTGGCGGAAGTGTCGGGCTCCCAGGATAAATAGGCATTGGGGCGCCGCCTGGCAGTGGCCACGGGTCCCTACAGGGCTGGGCTTCCAAGCCCCCTACCCAAGGCCCCCAACATAACCAGGACAGACGCCCCCTCGCGGTCTGGAGGAGGCACAAGCCCTCCTCTCGTCCTCCTGGGTGTCCCGGTCGGGCTCCAGCCCCGGCCGGGGACCACACGCTGTATATTTGCTGAGGCTGGCGCAACACTGGAAGGATACATGGATAGAATAATTAAACATGTACTACGAAGATATTTCAATGTTCCTTAAAAGTTCGTCGTTCTAAGCTTACAGATGGCTTAACGTCTATTACAGAGCTGAAGAACAGAAAGAAAAGGAAGGGCAGGAATTGGGAGTTAGTAAATCTGAGAGAGAAAGTACTGCTACAATAAATTATTTCATTGAAAATCGTGCACGGTGCAGCAAGCATCTTGCATGAGGCAGTCTATGGACAGGGCGCCAGCGTGTCACTATCACTGCACCACCGTGTTCCCATGTGTAATAACATGCTTTAACTCCTATTATCATGAAAATTATATCACGTATACATCTTAGTATTCAAATTATTCAGAGAGCTACAATATCACAAATGTAATGGATTCTGTGTCCTGTTGGAGGAAGAGAAAACCTGTTTCAGAAGTACGTAGTGATTCACACACATAGAGCACATAGAAGAACACATACAAAACAAAGCATTTAACGTGCTATTTTAGTTACGATGGGATTTGAGAAACTAGTAAATTAAACGATTTTAAGATGAAGTTTATAAAGTTCAACTTTAATGACAAAATAAACTACGTGATTAAAGTAGAAATTTCGAGATTAAAGTTGACATTTCGTGCTTTTTTCCCACTGTGTGCCTATTTTTTTTTTTTGTCTGTACCCTAATAAGCTTTCTTATGACTCTCAGACGTTGGGCTACAACACACCTTTTCACTGCAAATTTGATATCTGACAACTTTTTTTTATTTCGGGCACTGTGTGACTTTGTGAACTTGAGCGTTCAAGTTTCTCTGACACTCTATATCACTCGATCAGTTTTCTTTTCTTGTCTATACCACTATTTAAACAAACAAATAGTATGTTTTTCCTTGCCTCCACTTGATATTCGCTGAAATTCTTCTATTTTCCCCCGTGCTTTTGCCATTGTCTTTTCACGGAACGCTGAGCTTAAGGGCTATTTATATTGATTTGCATATTAAAAGAGTCATAATTCTGGGAGGAGTTGAGGAGGGGCAGCAGGCGCGTGCGCGTGTGTTACTTTTCAAGCTGACTGGGATTTATGGAGTGGAAGAACGTGGAAGTTGGCGAATGCACAGATTTATGCATCTGGATTTTTTTGTGCATACGCACATTTCCGCTTTTGTTCTTACGCCATGTTTTAGTGTGAATTCTATGCATGCCGTTATGCATGAGACCCCTGGCCTTTCTCTTTCTGCGCGGTGTTCTGACATCTTGTGGTTCCTGTGTGTGGGACTCGCTCATGGAGCACGGCTACAGCAAAAATGAAGAGTTTTCTTAAAACAGTTAGGTAGTACTCATCTATAAGTTAATTTATACCTTTCAGAAATGTTATGAAAGATTCACGCAGGATACTGCATTTCTAAGTGTGGAGTCTTGTATTGTAATATTCGTGTACTGTAACAGTGCAGCTTCTATTCCAATCCATGTGATGTCACGGAGGCTGAGCAAAGCCAACGTGCTCATCACAACAGTACAGTATATCCTCAAGACACTCCTCATTAAACATGTTTAGTATTCAGCGAGTTTCAAATCTGTAGCTGATATGTTTTGTTGATTTCTAAAATGCAATGTTACTGAAAGTGTGTACTGCTTAACTGATTACAACTGTCTTCAAACTAGAATCAGCGCCATCAAAAGCGTCTTCTGGAATTTGCATGAGCTTCAGGACACCTGCGTTAATGAAACAAAACCAGTTGTAAAGAAACTTTACAAATTCATCCAGAGGTGGACATAAAGATCACTCAAGTAGTGGCAAGACGGAGCAGCTTGGATAAGCACATCTGGATCCAAACAGCACCTGACTGTGTCAGCAACATCCATCCCTCGTGAAAGCATCTCCCCAAAGGCTGGTGAATGATTAAAAAAAAAATAAGAAAGTCGTCCGAACTGCAGCACAGCAGAATAAATCATTTATGTAAATACAATTATTCAAAGACTGCGCTTTTATCGTTACAGTTTTCTTAAACCATCTTCCAGTTATGCAATCCCAGTCACTGACACATTAACATTTCCCCGCTCCTTTCCTGTCATGTTACCCAAAGCTGGCACCTCCTGTCACTTGTCACCAATCATCAAAACTGAGTTTCATTCAAGGCTTTGCCGTCCTTCCTGGCATACACATAAAATAAGAGACACATTTTCTATACATATGTGTTCAATATTAATAACAGTAATATGGCTATAATGAGAAAAAGTACAAGATGGAGATATTTATGAAAAGAGCCTGGACATCAGGGTGAGGAGGTGTCATGTCTCCCATTACTTGAGCTTGTCTGCCACCCCTCCGTCTATCAGCCACAGTGGTACGCGTTACACTGGGGGGAAATCCAATAGAGTACACTGACAATGTACACCTTCAGAAGTGCAGTGAATCGGTGGAATACTGAAACATCCCATTGGCAAACGTAAAAATACAAAGCATAACATTTCAGACAAATGATGACTTTTGTTAATTTAAAAAATGCACCATAACTGCTTTATATGTTGTTTTCTGTTTATTCTCACCAAATGTTACATGTCTATGTTCAATGAGTATGGGTAATATTTTAAAAATAATTCAGAATATATAAAAATAAAACACTGTCAAAACATATTAATAAACAAAGTAAGAAGTATTGACTTTAGGAAATATCAAAAAAGCTTGTGAGCTGTCATTTAGGACAGAAAGCATTAACTGCACCGATTGTCTACTGATACCATGTCATGAAAAAATACAGCACAGTCCACACAAACTCACTGATATTTGATATTTTCAATATCATAGAAATGAAGTCATTTTAAGAAGATGATAAGTCTACTACAGTCAGTTCAATAAACGCTCAATTTAACATATGTGTGTATGCATATAAGACATAATCTCAATGAAGCAGGACTCGCGAGTAGTGACGAATTATACGAGACACCGAGGGATTCTACTGCATAATAACGGGAACAAGTACGAATTACGACTTTCTAAAACAGACACTGCAAATGTAGGTACTTCAGTATATGATGTAAGAGGCATGTGTGTGCATTTCCATATCGATTTAAGAAGTAAGTAAGTAAGCCATCTGTTAAACTAAACAGTAACTCCAACAATACTTCAAAGAAGCGCTCCTCTATAACAATGAAGGTTCAAGCTGTCAAGTTGGATGTTTGGATGACGCTGATTGGCAGAAACTATTTATAGCGTTTTGTCCTTAAAGGGAAGTGTCCTATAGCGATCAGAAAGGAAAACACACATTTAAGCATGCTGGACAGTAGTTTATGTTATGTTTTGCTACGATATAAATTCAGCAGTGCCTCCAAACACTCAAATGTGAAGATTAATGTGTTTTACAGTGAGATATAATATTGTGACGTCCCGTCGAATAAACACACTCAGGAGCCGCTTCTCCGGGTGAGTCTTCCAAATGGCGACTGTTTTTCTTATTGGATATAAACGGTGCTCTACCGCCTCCTCTTGTCTGGTTACGGGGACACCTTCAAAATAACAAAAATAACCCGCTTTCGTCCTGTCTACCACTAGCCTGGTCTTTCACTGTTCTCTCCCTTCTCAACCTTTTCGTTCCAGCAACAACTACCACTTCCGGCCACCACCTCCCCTTTTCTTCACGCACCGTTAATTAACCTGTCACTCAGCTCTCTCTGTAGGAAGGTGCCCTAAGCCCTTACAAAAAAAAAAGTGTTCCCCCAAGACTCCACCACAACACTGCTTTCACTCCCTACTGCCCATGCAATGGCAAAACACGTCACAATATCTTTGACACAATGTATTAGACAAAGAAAATCACATCAAGCCGCAAAAAAGAGTACGGGGCGGTAAATGTGTTAGTGACTGGGATTGGTTAGGATTGGTTCAGACAGGACAAATATTTTTTAAGCAAATATGTTATTATTATACTGTGCAGTGACTAAGACGACTTTGTACTGATCGCCTATCCGGACCTTGAACAGTGTGTTCACGAGGGAGGGTATGTTGTAAAGTCAGATGCTTTTTTGTAAGCAGGTCCAGATGCTCATTGTTGGCGTAGCACTCGAGTGGATCTTTAATGCCAACCTCCATAGAAATCGACGAGTTCTCTTTTCACCACAACGGCATCTATACAGAGATGTCCACGGCGGTGTTTCTGTTTGAATGACACTTAGTTGTGAAGGACGTACTTTTATTCACATTACACTTTACATAATATACAGTAGATTTAAACTACACACTGTGGATCACTTAAAACTAACAGCGTTCACGTTGTGTGTCCCGTGTGTGTCTGTAGGACGGAGTGCTGGTGATCACATCTGCGCCGAGTCTCTCAGACTTTCTGACGTGTTCCGGATTGACAGGTTTGAATTTTGGGTCTGGCAGGGCGATTTCATACACTGGGTTTGTTATCCTCCTTTTCAATGGTGCTATTCATAGACTTCAAGTGGCGGTGGATAGAAGATGGATTATTAAACACGTGTGCCATCTATGATGGTGATTCGGAATGGGAATGATTCCAGAACAGATCTCTCAAGCGATCCCTCCACAGTATCTCGCAACATTAGGCCTATTTTGTCAATTTAGGTTATCAATACATCGTTCCTAGTCGTTTTTCCTTTATTTTTTTTTCCTTATTTATTTCATTTAGGCGACTTTTTAATCCGACTTGACGCCGTGTTTGCACTAAGCGCAGAATACAAAAATCAACAGCCACAAGACTGCACGATCAGCGCTTGTCACAGACTGGACTGTGACGGCGTCTTTCTTCGTAGCGCACTCGTTAATTCTGAGCTCAACGAAATTTTGCAACGTATTAATGAATAAACTATCTCATTACTTCATTAAATTATAACATCTGTTAATTTAAGGATTTCATCTTCTTTCTCAGATGTGCTCATCTATATTATGGCACAATAGAGGGTTAAGCCTTTTTCCGTCTACTCGGGTTTGAAGAGGTCAGAACGAAATGAATAAATAAACAAATAAATAAATTTGAGGACAAATAACAAGACTCGTTTTCTATTAATTAATTAATTTTTTAAGACTGTGGAGCCCCAAACGACGGTCGATTAAATATGATCTCAAGAGAATATGAAGGCTAATAATAATACTAATAACAGGAGCAATAATAATAATACAGTGTAAAATGGGACTGTTTATTAAAAGAGCCAGGGCTCCATGAGCGAGGTGTCTTATTTTGTTTAATTTAAACTCTTTTTTGTGGTATAGTACATACCGCCTGTCGGAGTTAGTTATATTTTTTTAGACGTTAAGACACTGACGAACCTTTCTCTTCGATGCGAATCTGTAGCGTTACTATAGTTTACTAGACGTCATTGTACTTGATTATGACTTTGTGTAACGTTAATGGAAATGGCCAGGAGATGCCGCTAGAGAGGTGAGTGTAAGATGTTTCGAAACTTCAACATGATTTCTGCCAACTTCACTTGCTTCAAAAGGTTTGTCGCTCAACAGCAAATCCAACCTGTAGGATAGGGGGTCCCCAACTCTGACTAAAGGTTGTCATTTTAACCCTTTTCCTAATTAGTGGCCTTTTTTGCTGCTAATTAACTTCTTTTGAATTCATTTTAATTAATTGAATTTAATTGAACTGCTCTTGAAGACTCAGACCCTTTAATTGTTTCTTTATCCTTAACTAGCCATCCACTGTGGCTTCGCCCACGTATTAATGAAACATGGCAGTGTGGTGGGCCCTGCCCAGTTCTCTACAGGGTGGTCCAGATCTAATTATGCAGATTCAGATCATCTGTATGACTTTATTTTATGCGGGGACGATTCCAGTACCGCGCAAAGACGATTCTTCATGTCGTCAGTTCGCACACCTCTAGATTGTCCGGGATTTTTCAGAGTATTTTCTATGTAATAAACTTAATAAGTTATAGTGTAATGAAAATTGCATAATTTGATCTGGACCACCCAATACTCCTGACACCACTCTTCCCCCTCCCCATGGCCCACAGCCTCTGTCTCGGGAGTGAACTATGATTCGTAGCACAGTGAGAGAAGTCGCAAAATCAACTGGAATGTTGAAGCAAATTATATTAAAAAAAAAAAATCTAAATCAGTTAAGAAGTTCTCTCGTTCGCTAATTAAGCAGAGTTAAAGTTATGCCCTGAGGCAGACACGTGATTGAGGAGGGCCCTGACCCCTCCCCACAGCCCAATGAGTCTCTCTCGGATTCGCGCTAATAAATCGGTACCACAAGCGAACTATGATACTTAGTGTGATGAGAGAAGAATGTTTAAGCAAATTATAGAATTATATTATAGAAAAAAACCCGATCTAAATTCGTTAAGTAGTTCTCTCATAAAAAGCGGACAGACATACAAACAGGTCTAAAAAAATTATGAGAAATTTTGCACTTGGACCACAAAATTTTTAAAACCGTTTCTTAGCGAGCACCTATGGGCCAAGAGTAACCTACATTCCAAATTTCAAGTCCAACTTATAGTTCAGGAGATTTTGTGATGAGTGAGTCAGTGGTATTTGGCTTTTATATATATATATATATATATATATATATATATATATATATATATATATATATATATATATATATATACTGCTCACAAAAATTAAAGGAACACTTTAAAGAAACACATTAGATACATCAGATCTCAATATGAAGTTGGATATCTATACAAATAACGACAGGGCAATGTCTTAGGAACAAAAGGATGCCAAGTCTTTTAATGGAAATAAAAGTTTTCTGCCTACAGAGGGCTCAATTGTGTAGACACCCTAAAATCAGAGTGAAATGAAGATGTGGCAGGCTAGTCCATTTTTCAAAAACTTAATTTCTGCTACTCAAAATGCTTTTCAGTATCTTGTGTGGCCCCATGAGCTTGTATGCATGCTTGACAACGCCGGGCATGCTCCTAATGAGACGACGGATGGTGTCTTGTGGCATTTCCTCCCAGATCTGTATGAGGGCATCCCTGAGCTGTTGTACAGTCTGAGGAGCAACCTGGCGCCTAATGGACCGAAACATAATGTCCCACAGATGTTCTATTGGGTTTAAGTCAGGGGATCGTGAAGGCCATTCAATTGTTTCAATTCCTTCATCCTCCAGGTACTGCCTGCATACTCTTGCCACATGAGGCCGGGCATTGTCGTGCATTAGGAGGAAACCAGGACCTACTGCACCAGCGTAGGGTCTGACAATGGGTTCAAGGATTTCATCTCGATACCTTATGGCAGTCAGAGCACCATTTCCTACGCAGTAGATGTCTGTGCGTCCCTCCATGGATATGCCTCCCCAGACCATCACTGACCCACCACCAAACCTGTCATGTTGAACGACGTTGCAGGCAGCATATCGTTCTCCTTGTCTTCTCCAGACTCTTTCACATCTATCACAGCTGCTCAGGGTGAACCTGCTCTTCTGTAAAAGTACAGGGCCAGTGGCTGACTTGCCAATTCTGGTGTTCTTGAGCAAATGCCAGTCGAGCTCCATGGTGCTGGGCAGTGAGCACAGGGCCCACTACAGGACGTCGGGCCCTCAGGCCATCTTCATGAAGTCTGTTCCTGATTGTTTGGGTAGAGACATTCACACCAGTGGCCCTCTGGAGGTCATTCTGTAGGGCATGAGCAGTGCTCAGCCTGTTCCGCCTTGCACAAAGGAGCAGGTATCGGTCCACCTTCTACGGCCCTGTCCAGCTCTCCGAGAATAACAGCCAGAATCCTGAAATCTCCTCCATGTTCTGGAGATTGTGCTGGGAGACACATTAAACCTTCTTGCTGCAGCACGTGTGGATGTGCCATCCTGGAGAAGTTGGACAACCTGTGCAACTTCTGTAGGGTTAAGGAATCGCCTCATACTGCCAGTAGAGATGATTACTCAAGCCAAAACTAGCACGAGTGGAAAACCAGCCAAAAAGATCAAGAGGGAGAAACTTGAAATGACCTCCACATGTAAAACCAGTCCTGTTTTGAGGGTTTTCTAATTGTTGCCACTTTAGTGCACCTGTCGTTAAGTCCATGAACACCAATACAGCTGAAAGTGATTAACAATGACCTCAGCTGCTTAACCAACCAGAAAATTATCAGACAGGTTTAATTGATTTCATGCCAGGCCCAATAAAAAAGTGTTCCTTTAATTTTTGTGAGCAGTGTATATATATATATATATATATATATATATATATATATATATATATATCATCTTCATTTGGGTCTTGATCTTTGTTTGTCCGCGAATGAATTAGAAGAAGCACTAGATGGCAGTAGAGAGACAACTAAAGCATAGGCTTTGCATTAAGAATCTCCTCCAGGCTTCTACTACTGAAGACTGTAGTACGCCAGTCACACCTCAAAACACAGACATTCAAACTAAACAAATTGTTGTGCTTTAAATTAACTAAAGAGATCTTCATTTAGATCTTGATCTTTGTTTGTCCGCGAATTCCACGCCTGCGTAGACCACCTTCCAGTTTAGTACGTTGTTGTTACTCACGGATGTCAACAATGTGCCGGAATAACGAAAGGGGTGGTGGACAGTGTTACGCTGTTAGCTCCTGAGACCTGGTTAGAAAATGAGACTGCCAAAGATAAAAGGTACGTGCCTACATAACATATGAATGAAAGAAAGACGGTGGGTAAAATGAATGACAACGTGACAGCACGTTCCGGAAATTATTATTGTTACGTTGTACTGAGTGCTGCACGTCTCACAGTTGTACCGTGGCTTGCTCACATGTCAGTGAAGTGATCCCTATTTATGCTTTAAAGAGCCTGAATACCTATGTGACCCCCTTTTATAACCATTGCTCCGTGTATATTGACTTACTCTTTGGATTGCCACAAAGTAACCTGCGAGATTGGAGAAAGGTTGAGAAGACATCGAGAGAGGAAACGACAGCGTCGTGAAAACAAGACGGACTGTGAACGGACAGAAGCAGAAATGCTCCTACACCACCGCATAATTACTATTCAGACAGTGATTCCGAATAGGCCGTTCCTATCGAATCAATATCCAAGGGTTTTCTTTTTTAATTTTGTTTCACTTACAAAAAATCATAATGCTGTGCGACGAAGGGCCCAGGTCACGACTGGCAGCCGTGTTTAAACAGGGAGCCCATCACAGACAACTTTAACATGCTCAACGTAGTTGGGTGCACATGGTTAGTATATATATATTGTATATATATATATATATATATATAAGGTTAGCAGGCAAACAATAATGACATACAAAATGAGCCAAAACAGGACCAGCAAACTGTGTCCATCATGCAATATCAAAAATAAAGAAAGGTGAAGGTCTCAGAAATGTTGATCTGCTCAGGTCCCCAAAACATTACCACAGAGCTCATACAAAAGAGAAAATCAACAATTTCAGAAACGTCTGCTGTTGCACAATGAGAGCAGCAACAAGCCATGGAATTAAAGAATAGGGGGTTTAATTAACAACAAGACTCAGTACCTAATGAAGCAACTGGTTGGAGTTGGAGGCCCTGACTTGTTTGGCCTTCAATTGGCTATTCAGAGGAATGATAAAGAAATCTTTAAAAAAACAAGTCAATTAAAATGAATTCAAAAGAAGTTAATTAGCAGCAAAAACAGGACACTAATTAAGAAATAAGGGTTAGAATGAAAACCTGCAGCCACTGTGGCCCTCCAGGACCGGAGTTGGGGACCCCCGCTGTAGGAGCCATGTTGAAGGGTCTGGGCATCTATGGACTTCTTTCAGCAACTTGTGTTCAGTTCTTGGGTTCTTGGCATGGAGTCTGAGATTTAAGAAAGACAAGTTCACAAAGAGCCACTCTGTTGATGTTCTAGTCATTTGCACCGGATTCTAATGTGAGGTGTTTGAGGTAGTGATAAATGTAGGTGTACACTTTTTGTTTCCCACATATGAAATTTGCATCTATGTTTATTTAAGTTCTATTAATGGACGACCAAATCTTCTATATATGTAAAAGTCAATGTATGTATGTGTGTGTATGTATGTATGTATGTTTCAGCATTACTTCTGAAAGGGCTGGAGAGATTTTCATGAAACTTGGTACACATGTTCCTCATTGGTCAACTAAAAATACTGCAGGATGAAATCAACCCTAACCCACCCCCTTCTGGGTAGGGTGGGGGGTGATCTTGCGGTCTTGTATGTGTGTTATCCTCCAGTTGACACTCAGAATGACCACCAGAGGGCGAACTGGAGGTGACTGCCAGCATTCTTTATGTTCGAGCACCACCACCACCGCACGCCTGTTGCTTTTCAAATTAAATACAGTTGGCCAGTTCCGAGCATCAACTGGATGATAACATACATACAAGACTGCAAGACAAGCACATTAGTGAGTCTGTATTGTTTGTTAATTTATTTTTATTTTTAAAGTTGTTTTTTTTTTAAAATGTTTTTCTCAAATAATTAAAAAAAAAAACGCTTTATTTTCTTCCTGGGTAACGCTGGGTAGTTCAGCTAGTCTATTATAAATGTGCTAAGATGTTTGTTATATTACATCACCTTTATCTGAAGATACTGCTTAAATTAGGGGTCTCCAACTCTGGTCCTGGAGAGCCACAGTGGATGCAGGGTTTCATTCTAACTATTTTCTTAATTAGTGACCAGTTTTTGCTGCTAATGAACTCCTTTTGTCTTTGTTTTAACTGACTTGCTCTTTATGACTCAGATACCTTAATTGTTTCTTTTTTTAATAAACAGCAAAAAAAAAAAAAATAATAATAATGAGACACAAAATGAGTCGACACATCACCAGCTGACCAAAAACAATCATACAATATCTGGAATAAAAGGTGATAATCTCAGTAGAGCTGATCAGCTCAGGTCCAGGGTCGTCTTAACGTATGGTCACAATGGGCACTGGCCGGGAGGCCCTAGGTGCCCAGGTGCCCTTGATGTTTTCAATGCCACTGTATGTTTTTCTTTTGCTAACAAAACTGGGGCCCCAGTGCACCATTTTTCCCTATGATTCTGCTAAGACGACCCTGCACTGCTCCACAAAACATTTGGAAGGTGGTCTTAGAAAGAAGAACATCAACTGTTTTGGAAATGTCTGCTGTGTCGGAATTGAGAGCCATGGATTTAAATGATGGGTTTAATTAACGGCTAGAATTGACTTATGAAATTGGTTGGAGTTTGAGGCTCCGAATTATCTGGTCATCTGCTGGCTCACTTCACACCTCATTTCTGTTTGGCTGCCATTTAAAGAAAAAAAAAGAAGCAATTCAGATGACTGAGCCTTAAAAAATACAAGTCAATGGAAATTAAGGGGAAATAAGTTAATTAGCAGCAAACGTTGGTCACTGCTGAAAAAAGTGGCAGGAAGGAAAACCTGCAGCCACTGCAGCCCCCTAGGGTCAAAGTCTGACACCTCTGGTTTAAATGAAGATCAAATCTTGATATGGCCACATACTCTATATATAAAAAGAAAAAAAAAATTCATGGGGTGTACTTACTTTTCAACTTGAGTATTGTAAATGCCACATGGGCTGGACGGGCATCTCGGCCAGAAGAGGGAATAATAATAATACATTTAATTTAATAGACACCCTTCTTATCACTCAAGGTCACCTTACAATAAAGTTAAACAACAATTAGTATAATAAAAACAAGAGAATGATAAATCACAAAGTAATAATTAGCAAACAAACAAATATGGCAGGTAGTAACAGTGCAGAATTCACAATTGGTATGCCAGTTTGAAAAGATAAGTTTTGAGGGTAGTTTTAAAATGTGTTATTGAATCGAACTGATGTATATGAGAGAGAAGAGAATTCCCGAGTTGAGGTGCACTATGAGAGACGCTCGAGCTTCCATAGCACAGAGTTTGATGTGTGGTACAGAAAGTCGAGCTGCAGATGAGAATCGGAGTGAGCGAGATGAGTGTCAGTCTGTAGGAGATCAGTGAGGCTGTGGAGAGCTTTAAATGTTAAGAGTGGTATTTAGTATTGTATTCTGTAGTTAACAGGGTGTAGTATGTTCAGTGGATTTAGAACAGCAGGTTATTATCCTGGCAGCAGAATTTTAAATAAATTGTAAGCGATGGATACGTTTTTGTGGGATGATAGATAGAATACCATTACAGTAATCTATACGTGAGGTGACTCGGGCATTAACCAATACTTTAGTACTGTGTTGCGCAAGAACAGGACCAAGTCTAGGAATGTTTCGGAGATGGAAGAAGACAGTCCGAGAAATGTTACTTATACGGGAGGAAAAAGAGAGAGTACTGTCTAGAATAACGCCCAGGCTCTTAACTTGGGAAGAGATGTTTGTGTTAACAGTGTTAATTAAAATAGAAGAATGGTTAACCTTAGCAAGTGTAGATTTAGAGCCAATGAGCAGCCCCTCAGTTTTATTGCTGTTAAGTTGGAGAAACTTGTGCGTCATCCATGTCTTTATGTCTTGGAGATATGCCATAAGAGCATCTGGAGGGAAAACAGAAGTGGATTTAGTGGAAAGACATAGCTATGTGTCATCAGAGTAACAATGAAACTTAATACCATGGTGCATGAAGATATTACCTTTTGGGAAGAAATAAATGAGAAAAAGAAACAGCCCCAAAACAGAAACCCTGTGGAACTCCCTGAGTAACGGCTGCTTTCTCAGATTTAAAGCCCTTTATTTGAACAAATTGCTCCCATCAGTGAGGCAGGAAGAAAACCATTGGAGGACAAGGCCACAGACTACTAAACTAGCTAGACGTTTCAGAAGTATCTGATGGGATATGCTGTCCATTGCAGAGCTGAGGTCAAGAAGCACAAGAGTTGATAAAAGTCCCATGTCAGCTGCCCGGAGAAGATCATTTGTGATTTTGACCAGGGCAGTTTCTGTGCTGTGTTTATGACGACAGCCAGATTGAAACTGTTCAAAAAGGTCATTTTTTGAAAGAAGGGACTGAAGTTGGGAGGCAACTGTCTTTCTTTTCGAGAACTTTAGATATAAATGGAATATTTGAAATAGGCTGATAATTGTTAAGGATATTTGGGTCTAAACCAGAATTGGAGTAATTGAGGCTGTTTTTAGTGAGAGGGGGGCCGTAACCTGTAGTAGGGGAAGAGTTAATTATAGTAGTTATCATGGGGGAAATATGTGACAGACAAGACTTAACAAAGCTTGTAGGTATTGGATCTAATTGGCATGTGGAAGAATTAGATTTTGTTATAAGCTCCGAGTTATTATTTTCAGCTGGTAAACTGAAATCTGAGAATAGGGTGGTTGACAGGGGAATATGGGTGATAGTGGAGAGGATGTCATTTTCTGCAGAAATGGAGGAAGCAAGTTGCTGGTGGATTTTTTTCAATTTTTGAGTTGAAGAAATCCAAAAAAGTGCAGCAGTATTTAACAGAGAGGTTATGGTGAGGTGGCACAGTGGGTAGCGCTGCTGCCTCACAGTTAGGACACCCAGGGTCACTTCCCGGGCCCTCCCTGCGTGGAGTTTGCCTGTTCTCGCCGTGTCTATGTGGGTTTCCTCCCACAGTCCAAAGACGTGCAGGTTAGGTGCATTGGCGATCCTAAATTGTCCCTAGTGTGTGCTTGGTGTGTGTGCCCTGCGGTGGGCTAACGCCCTGCCCGGGGTTTGTTTCCTGCCTTGCACCCTGTGTTGGCTGGGATTGGCTCCAGCACACCCCCATGACCCTGCAGGTTGGATAATGGATGGATGGGTTATGGTGGTGTAATTAGCCTTTTCATTGCTCTAGTATTATTCCCTCCTGTATTGATGATGTTAGAATAGAGTACAGTTTTGGCAGCAGAGAGAGCGTGTTTGTATTTTAACATGTAATCTGAGTACATTTCCTTGTGTACAACAAGCCCCGTCTTTTTAGATAGGCGCTCCAACTGTCGGCCCGAGGCTTTGAGCTGACGGAGTTCAGATGCAAACCAGGGAGCAGTGCGAATAAATGAGACAGTCCGTGTTTTTAAGGGAGCTAGTGTATCAAAGGCAGAGGACAGAGCAGCATTGTAATGGTTTACTAATTCTGATGGTGTGGGATCGGAAGGAGAAACAGACTGGGATTGCCTGCGCCACCACCACCTACTCAAAGCATCATGATGCTCCAACATTGATGGACTGAAAGCCAGAAATCTACGTGACCATCATCATCAAGTCCTTCCGTGAGAACCCTAAATCCAAAGAGGACTGTTTCATTTTTGTTAGGTAGAATGACCAGAGGGGACTGGGCGGTCTCATGGTCTGAAATCCCTACAGATTTTATTTTTTTCTCCAGCCGTCTGGAGTTTTTTTTTTGTTTTTTCTGTCCACCCTGGCTATTGGACCTTAATTATTCTATGTTAATTAATGTTGACTTATTTTATTTTCTTACTGTGCCTTTTATTTTTCTATTCTTCATTTTGTAAAGCACTTTGAACTACATTTTATGTATGAAAATGTGCTATATAAATAAATGTTGTTGTTGTTGTAAATCTATAAGGGTCTCTGGGTTTACATGCTTGACATTATGAAATGATATTACATGCTGAACCTTTGATTTACTGAGAGGTAAACTAACATCAAATGTGATCATTCTGTGATCTGAGATGGGTAATTCAGTAGGAATAAGATTGTGAGATGTGATACGAGAGCAGCAAACTAAATTTAAAATATCACCCTTGTTATGAGTCGGAAAGTTGACATATTGAATTAAAACAGTCAAGGATTTCATTGAAATCAGTTGTCAGTGCATCAGTTGGCACGTCAACGTGTATGTTAAAATCACCCATGAGGATTACATTAGTAGACATTGCACACAAAGTTGTTAAAACAGTAATAAGTTCTGTAATAAAAACACTTGATAGTTTAGGAGGTCTATATAAAACAGCAATTATAATAAGTGAAGGTCTGCAGAGTTTGCCAGCTAGCAGTTCAAAGGATGGATACGCTGGAAGAGATATCGGTGATAATTTTAAGTCTTTATGGTGTATTATTGCGAGATCTCCTTTCCTCCCCGAAGAACGGGATTTAGAGATGCAGACAAACTCTGGAGGGAGCGCTTGATTTAGATGGAAATAATCACCCGGTTGATGCCAAGTCTCCATAAGACAAAAACAGTCCATCTTTGTATCTATGATAACATCACCAATCAGTAGAGCTTTGTTAGAGATATTAGAGCGAGTATTAAGTAATCCAAACTGCAAAGCGTCTATGGACGTATATTCCGGTGATTTTACCAAAGGGATCAACACGTTGTGATTAGCACATCGCTCAGAAGTACGTGGACAAGTGCGTCTTTCAGACCAAAGTGAAGGAATAGACCTGCTGCTACTCCTGCTGAGGCAAAAATGACAATGAGAGCCCCGGTGAACGTACTTTGGTCGTCGGAGAATCAGATCAGCAGGCAATTCATAGTTTGTTCAAAGTCGATGCAATTCATCTGGTGAATATTTTACTTTTGAAGATGTGACTGCATTAGATAACAAAGTAGACATAATAATCCATGACAACTAATTGAGGTTTATCATAGTAGATTTCCAGAAGTCACCCAAGCAAATTCCAGATTGGAACCCTTGTGTACCTACTCGGCCCAATTAAAATAACACGTTAGCAAGTAGACCATCACCACTGGGATTTCCACAAGTACTCAGCAATTGACAAGGGGCAGTTTCAACCACCTATTCATCAAAGCTAGTTACTTGAGCAGAGAATCAGTGAGAAAGTTTCAATCAATCAATCAATCAATCAACATTTATTTATATAGCACATATTCATACAAAAAAATGTAGCTCAAAGTGCTTTACAAAATGAATAGAAAAATAGAAGACACAATAAAAATAAACATAAGTCAACATTAATTAACATAGAATAAGAGTAAGGTCCGATGGCCAGGGTGGACAGAAAAACAAAAAAACTCCAAAGGCTGGAGAAAAAAATAAAATCTGTAGGGGTTCCAGACCAAGAGACCGCCCAGTCCCCTCTGGGCAATCTACCTAACATAAGTCAAACAGTCCTCTTTGTATTTAGGGTTTTCATGGAAGGACCTGATGATGATTGTCACGTAGACATTTGGCTTCCAGTCCATCAATGTTGGTGCATCATGATGCTTTGAGTAGGTGGAGGTGGCGCAGGCCACCACCACAAAGAAACCGGAAAAAGAAACAGAAGAGAGAGTTGGGGTCAGTATGGATTTTAGAGCCACTATGAATAGTTATTGTGATGAATTGAACATACAGAGTATCAGTATTAAGTTAAAGTGAAGTTATAAAAAGGCCATGTTAAAGTAATGTGTTTTCAGCAGTGTTTTAAAGTGCTCTACTGTATCAAGCCTGGCGAATTCCTATTGACAGGCTATTCCAGATTTTAGGTGCATAACAGCAGAAGGCCGCCTCACCACTTCTTTTAAGTTTAGCTTTTGGAATAATAAGGAGACACTCATTTGAAGATCTGAGGTTACGATTTGGAATATAACGTGTCAGACATTCCGATATATAAGATGGAGCGAGATTATTTAAGGCTTTATAAACCATAAGCAGTATTTTAAAGTCAATCCTGAATGACACAGGCAACCAGTGTAGTGACATCAAAACTGGAGAAATGTGTTTGGATTTTCTTTTCCCAGTTAGGATTCTAGCAGCTGAATTCTGCACTCGTTGCAAGTGATTGATGTCTTTTTTGGGTAGTCCTGAGAGGAGTGCGTTACAGTAATCTAGTCGACTAAAAACAGACGCGTGAATTAATTTCTCAGCATCTTTCAATAATATAAGAGGTCTAAGTTTTGCTATGTTTCTTAAGTGAAAAAATGCTGTCCTAGTGGTCTGATGAATATGCGATTTAAAATTCAGATTACAGTCAACGGTTACCCCTAAATTTTTTATTTCCGTCTTAACTTTTAATCCTAGTTTATTTCTGATAACCTCATTGAATCCATTATTGGCAATTACTAAAATTTCAGTTTTCTCTTTATTTAGTTTGAGAAAATTACTATTCATCCATTCAGAAATACCAGTAAGACATTGTGTTAGTGTATCGAAAGAGTCGGTTTCCACTTACCCACACAGGTTGCAGCCAGCAAAGAACAGTTCTACGATTGCTCGTGTTAAGGCCGAAGGAGGCAAGGGACGCAAATGCGTGTTATCAGTTTTTAATCCAAAGCAAAGGCGAAGGAAGATCTGATGCAAAAGGCAAAAAAATGAGTAAAAAACAACTAGGAAAAAGTAGACAGAAAGTAGGCAGACAGAAACGCCAGCGTTCAATTCTGGTCAGCTGTCTTTCGGGATGACTCCTCACCCAGATAGGAGGCTCCTAATAGGTAGACAGGCATCCCGACAGGGGAGGAGTAGTGGATCAAACCCGGAAAGAAGGACCAGAAGGGGTGCATAGACAGCCCACTTTAGAATGAAGATGTCACTGGGGGCTTTTTCCTCCCCCAGCATGCTAGATGGGTCCCCAGTGGGAAGCCAACAGGGCATACTGGGAGATGTAGTCTGGTAGAGCAACCCAGCTGGGGTCACTGGGTGCCACGAGGCGGTGCTGCTTGGAGACAAGCTCCCTGTTATAATGGGCTGCCATTTGACCCAGAAGTACTTCCATCGGACAATCACCCTGGTACCAGAAGTACTCCCGGGTCTATAATAAAAGGGATCGCACTCCCTTATCCAGGTGAGTCGGAGCTGGGAGGAAGAGAGGCAACACTCGACTGGAGGAGTGTTGAGAATGGTGAGAGAATATTGTGGGATGAGAGAGAAGCCTGTGCTTTGTGTTAGTTTTCAGTATTGTGGTTTAATAAACACACCTCTGTTTGAACCCGGGACTCTGTGTGTGTTCGTGTTGGGGGTTAGGGGCTCACTGATGCCCCTGGTTACATCACATCATATAGATGAGCTATCCCACCTGGTAGACAAGACCTGTTTATTCGTATCTTGAATTCCCACCATACTTCACTTCCTTGATGTTAGTTTTGGGTTTGGAGGGCTGCTGCTGCTCCTCATATCACATCTTTGCATACATTCATCATTTTTCCACACTAATTTTTCTGGGATCTAAATATTAGATGTATGTTCATTTTATTTTCTAACTCATCATAGTCTTGAACAGGGTCGGAGATGATGGTGGATCCTATCCCAGCTGGCATAGGGCGTAAGGCTGGAACGAACACTGTACAGGGCATACACACCAAGCACACACACACGAGCCAAATTAGAATCGCCAATTCACCTAACCTGCCTGTCTTTGGACTGTGGGAGGAAGCTGGATCACATGGAGGAAACCCACACAGACATGGGGAGATTGTGCAAACCCCAGGCAGGAAGGACCCAGGAAGTGAACCCTGGTCTCCTTTCTGCAAGGCAGCAGCGCTACCACTGTGCCACTATGCCACCTTAATAGGTGTATAATCTTCATTCATATTTTTGGATTCATAGCAATATTTATCCCTCTTGGACAGATTTATATTGGGATGCCAGTACAGTTAGTATTCTGGCAGCCTAATTGCTCTTCCGCAGGGCTGTACTGCTAATTTTTGCACAGGTGAATAGATTCTACATCCACGTGGTACACTGTACATAGGGAGAGAGATGCCCATTTATGCCCCCTCTCCAAAAATGCCAGATTTTTTGTTTGTTGCCAAGGAGACTGGCCCTTTGGCTTCATATAGAGCAGAATTTCCTCTCACTTTATTCATTAAATAGTTCCCATCGAAGGTGGATTGGCAGCAGTAAGACATAACTGATACGGCCTCACGCTAGACCTCGGTAGCCTAATTCTCCTCAGTTACAAGGCAATTATAATTTGCATGCTGCCATTAACAGCATGTCATTATTAGCATCTGCTCTCATCATGCTGGGGACTTCTCTTGCTCTGAGTGATCAGCTTTGAATATCTTATGAATGCGGTACATAAAGGCATATTCTATACATCTCAATAAACTTGTCATAATGATCAGTATGATAAAGTCAGTCAGTCAGTCATTTTCCAACCCGCTATATCCTAACACAGGGTCACAGGGGTCTGCTGTAGCCAATCCCAGCCAGCATAGGGCGCATGGCAGGAACAGATCCCTGGGCAGGGCAACAGCCCACCGCAGGGCACACACACACACACTCCCACACACCAAGCACACACTAGGGACAATTTAGCATCGCCAATGCGCCTAACCAGCATGTCTTTGGACTGTGGGAGGGAACTGGAGCACCAGGAGGAAACCCACGCAGACATGGGGAGAACATGCAAACTCCATGCAGGGAGGACCTCGGACCCATGTCTCCTAACTGCGAGGCAGCAGCACTACCACTGCACCACCGTGCCAAACCATATGATAAAGTGTTATAAAAATTAACATTAGAGTACATTGACTGGACATAAACCAATCATTTTTTTCCATTGATTGTATGTAGAATGTACATATTTGCAAATTTAACTGAATAAATGCACCTCACTGCATGGCTCCAGGGAACTGGAGTCATCAGTGTGGACTTTGCATGTTCTCCCTGGCTGTGTGTGCTTTTCTCTAGGTACGATGGCTTTCCTTCCACATCTCATTGTTTAGCGACTCTAACCTAGCCCCCAGTTATGTGCCTTGCGCCCAGTGCAGCTCCCATAATCTAATAGTTAGGGTTAAGACAGGGGAATTGAAATGCACTCAAAATAACATCCAATAAAATTAAAACTCCACAAATTTATTTATGCAAAGATATACAATATATACTTTATATGCAATTTACAGGTCGTAACTCACATAAATGGCTGAAAAAGCCTTTGTTGACCAAATACACAGAGCCCTCCATGATATTTGAGACACAGTCATGGCAGGTCTAATAAAGTTGTCACATTTAGGGCTTTGTCGCATATCCCTGACATAAAATGACTGCTTGAACTCTTTCAATCACAGAGGACCTTCTCTGGTGATGCTCTGCCAAACCTCTAATGCAGCCATCTTCAGCTCCTGCTTGTTTTAGGGGTCTTGTCCCCTTAAGTTTTCTCTTCAGCATATAGAAGGTGTGCTTGATTGGATTCAAATCAGGTGACTGGCTTGGCCATTCAAGAATTTTCCATTTTTGAGCTTTGACAAACTTCTGCGTTGCCTCAGCAGTACGTTTGAGATCATTATCTTGTTACAGGATGAAGCACCATCCATTGAGTTTGGAGGCCTTTGCTGATCTTGAGCAGATCAGATGTTTCTCTACACCTCAGAATTCGCTGTGCCACTGCCCTCAGCAGTGAAGAGAAGTGTGCCAAGACCTGTGGAAGCCATACATGCCCAAGCCATAAAACCCCCTCCACCAAGTTTAACAGATGAGGTGGTCTGCACTTGATCTTTGGGCAGTTCCTTTTCATTTCCATACTTTGCTCTTGTCATCACTCTGATCAGGTTCATCTTTGTCTCGTCTGTCCACAAGACATTTTCCCAGAATTCTGCAGGCTCTTTTAAGTCCCTTTTCACAAACTGTAATCTGGCCATCCTGGTTTTGTGGCTAACAAGTAGTTTGCACCTTGCAATGTGTCCTCTGTGTTTCTGTTCATGAAGTCTTCTGCAGATAGTCGTCTCTGACATGTCCACATCTCCCTCCTAAAGACTGTTTCTGGTCTCTCAGACAGACATTGGGGTTTTTTTCTTTACTACAGTGAGGATTCTTCTGTCATCAGCAGTGGAGGCCTTCATTGGCCTACCAATCCCTTTATGATTACTGAGCCCACCAGTGTGTTCTTTCTTCTTCATGATATTCCAGGCAGTTGATTTTGGTCAGCCTAATGTTTTACTGACGTCTCTGATGGTTTAGTTCTTGTTTTCCAGCCTCATAATGGCTTCTTTGACATTCACAGAGCTCTTATCCTCATGTTGAACAATGGCAACTGTAGGCTTCAAAGGGTCTTAGGAGGCCATGAAACACACCTGAGGAATCACAAGCACACGTGATGCCAACTGTCTCAAACATTATGGTGCCCTCAAACAGTTGAACCATATAGGAAAAGTGTTGTCATTTCTACACGGTATGACAGAAATGTAAGCAAATCCCCTTAAATAAACGTCTGCTATGTGCACTTTAATCGTGTCTGAATTGTTTGATTTGTCATTTTAAACTATGGAGACACGTTTATGGAGGGCAGTGTAACCTTTATGATTTGAGTTTCTCTCTAACATTTTTGGAATTTTAATGAAGCTAGAATATTCATCTTGTGTCGTGTTTGGGGTTTCAATGCCTAAATGTTGTGTTTCAGAAAGGGTTCCTCTCTGACTGGGGGGTTCAAATATCTTTTCTGTGTCTATTTTGCCAATTTTTATGTAATTGAGTTTTCTTATGACAAAGTGTATTCTGCTATATTCCACATATTTTGTGGGTAGGCAGGACCACTAAACCCATCACCGCAGGGGGCTGCCCTCTGCCCTGTAAAGGCTGGGGAAAACCCACAGTCCCTTGCGGTTCATTAAAAGCACTTGTGGTGGTAAGGAGTTGTGAGACTAGAACGAGTCGTGTGAATAGGTGTAGTCTGTCTTAATCTTATTATCCTTTTTAATGGTGGCACACTTCTGTATGTTTGTGCAGGACACACATGTGCTTTAATAATTGTCAACCGAAAACAGCGCGTAAATCAGAAAGCACCAGCTAAGTTCAACTTGTAGAATTAAAGGGAGTGAGATAAGTGCAGGAGGGAGAGTAAGATAAAGGAAAGAATGAAACAGAGCGTGGAAAGGTAAATGAGGAGGATGAATCAGCAGTATCTGTGCTGCTGATTAGTTTCTGGAGAGCAGGACGGCACGCTGGAGGAGCTCTGAGAGGTGACCACACGCTTGGTAGCTGACAAGCTGAAATGCAGAGCTGTCGAGAGGAAGAGAGAGGTGATGGGAGCTGGAAGGAGGAACGGGGTCCTGCCGTGGCCGCATCTAAGGGAGCTGTGATGACTGAGGGAGGTGGGAGCTCTGATGCCTGGTTGAGGATGCATATTGGAGAGATACAGCAGATGAATGTGTTCCGACAAGATCCGGGAAAGAACATTTGTGATTTTTAGCTTTCCATTTGGATTTTAACCTCTTTGTTGAATTAGGAACTTTAAAAAATCCTGAACATTAACATTAGTTTTTGAGGCACAATTTATTGATGATTCATTTATTTATTTAATGACTTTTTAATGGCACTGTTTTGCACATTTTTGTACTTTACATTCTCAATGTTCAAGAAAGCATATGACAGGGTGCCTCGAGTGGAGTTGTGGGATTGTATGAGGAAGTCGGGAGTGGCAGAGAAGTACGTAAGAGTGGTACAGGATATGTATGAGGGAAGTGTGACAGTGGTGAGGTCTGCGGTAGGAGTGACGGATGAATTCAAGATGGAGGTGGGATTATATCAGGGATTGGCTCTGAGCCCTTTCTTATTTGCAATGGTGATGGACAGGTTGACAGATGAGATTAGACAGGAGTCCCCATGGACTGTGAGAGAAGACATGCAGGTGATGGGTGTGACAGAACAAGATGAAGAGGACAGGAAGAGAAGGAACAAGATGGTCGGCTGTGGCAACCCCTTACGGGAGCAGCCAAAAGAAGAAAAAGAAGAAAACGATATTCTCAGTGTTTGAATAAACACTGTCACTGATTTCGACAAGTAAATCTTACACTTGTTTACTCCCTCGCCACTTGTCCATCCTCGGTCGTGACTATTGATGCTCTGGGAAGCAGGTACTGCCAGGCTGCTGCACACAGGGCATCACAATCATTTTGGTTATTTTGTCATTTACTGGATTTTTGATCTAATGCTCTGATTTGTGATTGGGGTTTGTTCGCCTTTAATTGTCTTTGTCTATTCAGACTTCACTGCTGTGAGATCCAACCTGTGAACGCTGCAATCGAGCTCCAGACTCACTGGGTCACATGTTTTGGGTCTGCACCAAATTAACATCATTCTGGACCAAAATCTTGAAATGCCTCTCAGACAGCCTTGGTGTCACAATCCCTCGTAATCCATTAACAGCTGTGTTTGGTGGACTCACAGAGGGGCTTAAAGTGAAGAAGGACAAACAAACTGTCATTGCCTTTACTTCACTATCGGCACGCAGACTTATTTTGCTCAACTGGAAGAATCCTAACTCTCCTCTTCTACGTCAGTATAACTGATGTTGTATACTATTTGAAACTGGAAAAATTCAAATTCGCACTTAGAGGATCTGTTCAAAACTTTTTCAAAACCTGGCAGGATCTAATCAGTAACATTTTAGAATAAGCATTTAAATTCAGGAAGCAGGTTCTCTCCCCTCTTTTACTCCATTTATCTTAGTTCATTTAGTAATAAATCTATTTACTTATTTTTACTAGCTTAAAGTTTTACTCTGGTGTCCTAGCTCTGTTTCTCAGGGGTGGGGGATGATTTGTTTCAAACCTATTTTTGTAAAACTTTATTTATTTGTATGGAATGTTATTTGATTTTAATAAAATCAATAAAATAAAAAAAGATTTCACTGCTGTGGGCTTTAGTGCTCTTTGACGTTTGACTGTTTAACAAAGCTGTTTTGAAAATAAATCTTTCATTTTTGAAGATTCTTCATTGAACTTTTTGTGTGACTAGCTGGGGATGATGGTTGACGGGCACTTTGAGTCACTATTCAGGGCATTATGCTTTGAGACTCTCATGTTCATAATACTAAGGAATCCATTTCTGAAGGCAAATATATACTTAAAGCTTCAATTTTGAAGTCTATGGTTTATTTTAATCGTCTTTTCCAATGGCATTTTGATTTCATGATTGGCACCAGTATTTTGTGGCTTTGGTGTTGACTGTGTCCATGGGGAATCTCGAATGCTGCAACCCGGGCTATGCCAGCTCTGAAGGCATCGATGTGTCG
This sequence comes from Polypterus senegalus, assembly GCF_016835505.1. Taxonomy (NCBI): domain Eukaryota; kingdom Metazoa; phylum Chordata; class Cladistia; order Polypteriformes; family Polypteridae; genus Polypterus; species Polypterus senegalus. Next base: position 171,630,562 of record NC_053159.1, read on the forward strand.
GTATAAAGGTTCTCTAAAAACAGCTACTTGCATCCAAGACAGGATCCAACTTAGCGACTTATTTTCCTTGAAATTTTAATTATGGGTATTGAAACAAAGCTCTGTCTTTTGACTCTGAAATTCGTGATTTGGTTTTGACAACTCTGTTTTTGATTTCCTTTTATGATCTTTGATTGCTCTTTGACTCCGTTCTTCATCCTGACCCTCACACTAAGGCAGTGTTTTTCAACCAGTGTGCTGTAGCAAGTGGTTTGTGTGTGAGAGTTGCCCAGATGTGCCGTGAACAGGCCCGCCGCCAGGGTGGGACAAATGGGACTCTGGTCTGGGTCCCTAACGGAAGGGGGCCCTTCACGCTTGATTTTTTTTATGCTGATGTTGTGCACGTAGATACTGTATATACAGTGATCCCTCGCTATATCGCGCTTCGACTTTCGCGACTTCACTCCATCGCGGATTTTAAATGTAAGCATATCTAAATACGTATCATGGATTTTTTGCTGGTTCATGGATTTCTGCGGACAATGGGTCTTTCAATTTATGGTACATGCTTCCTCAGTTTGTTTGACCAGTTGATTTCAGGGGATGCTGTTGGCGGATGGCTGAGAAGCTACCCAATCAGAGCACGTATTATGTATTAAATAAAACTCCTCAATGATATACGATATGCTTCCCGTGCGGTGCTTTGCACACTTAAAAGCTCTAACAGCACGTATTGATTTTTGATTGTTTGCTTTTCTCTGTCTCTCTCACGCTCTCTGACATTCTCTGCTCCTGAGCAGAGAGGCTGTTTGCACAGAGGCTGTTTGCTTAGAAGATACGGACACTCCTCTAAAAAATGCTGAAAGACTACCATCACATTGATCCCTTCCTTGCGGCCGCTTTATTCGCCAAACAGCCCTATTGATTTTTGATTGTTTACTTTTCTCTCTCTCCGACATTCTCTGCTCCTGACGCGCACACTCCTTTGAAGAGAAGATATGTTTGCATTCTTTTAATTGTGAGAAAGAACTGTCATCTCTGTCTTGTCATTAAGCACAGTTTAAACCTTTGACTAAAGGGTGTTATTTCATGTCTAGAGGGCTCTAATAATGTTAAAAACGTATTTAGAAGGTCGTAAACATGTTTTCAGGGCTCTAACTGCGAAAATATTAGATTTATAAATAAAAAACCTACTTCGTGGAAATTCATTTATCTGTCTGGAGCGGATTAACCGCGATAAACGAGGGATTACTGTATAACTGTGTGGAGAATATTTATAAACAGTGCGGGAGAGTTTCTAAGGGCTTAAAATATATAAAAATAACTATACAAACATATGGTTTCTACTTCGCGGATTTTCACCTATCGCTGGGGGTTCTGGAACGCAACCCTCGCAATCGAGGAGGGATTACTGTATTCAGACAATTATTCAAGTTACATGTAATAGAAAAGTTAAATCATTTAGCTTACAACAATACAAGTGAGTGTTTTAATCGCCGCACACTCCACGCAAGTAGTCGTGCTCATGTTGTGTGAAGCACGCTTGTCAAAGACAAAGGAGAGCCGACGCCGACGTCCATGAGCTTGACGTTGAGTAGTATGTTTGTTGTACAGGGTACGTGGATAATGGATTGACTTCGCCGCTGTAATTGAATACTCCCGTTTCACACACACAGGCGCTGTTCAATCTCAGACAACAGCGATACTGTTGTGCACTATCATGGATGTTGACGTGTATGGTGTAGCAGAAGTCCGTCTCCGTAGTTTGATAATTCATTCGCTTGGGTGTTTATTGTTGCTTTTAAAGCAGTGACAAGTGTGCGTTGGTTTTGTGTGTATCACTAAAGATTCTGGATCACCCGGATTTTTGAAAACTTTGAAGTTTGATACAGCAAGTTACCATACTGATTGTACACCATGTAGATAACCCTAACCGTTAGTATATATTAAAATTTTCAGATGTTACTCCTATTCATTGCATTGGTATAATTGTTAGATAATACATAGGCCTATCTTATTAATGTATTGTTTCAATTCTGCTACAAGCTTCCGTTAGCACTGGCTTTCCTTCTCGCAGTCAAACTTTGATGTGCGAGAAGAATTAACTCATCAAGTACCATAAATGCAGCATTGTCGCTGTCGGATAAACTACATTTCAATCATTTTGTATACGTATTTGAAGGTTTTGGCATGTGGGGACCCGGGGGAAGCCAGAGGGGCCCAAATATTTCTGGCGGCGGGCCTGCCGTGGAAATAATAGTGTATAGCACACCTGGGTCTGAACCTAAAAGAGAGACAAGCTCCTCGGTTGGTCGAGACCTGTCTGAAGAGGCCACAACTACCTGGAGAAGCTGGCATAAAAGCAGCTCCACGATCACTATGTATATAGTCCTGGTGCATTGTGGTACATTATCATGGTAATGAGTGACGAAAAATTTTCAAAATGGAAGCATCCATTAAAAAATGAAAAAGTCATCAAAAATAAAGGTAAAAAATGGTTAAACTGTTAAATAAGGACTCCAAAAAAAAAGAAGAACTTTGGAAGAGATTCTCTGGGCCAGGAAACCACAGAAAATATGAATGGCGGAAACCAGGAGATGAAATATTGTCACAGTGGGCCAAGTTCCTTACGAAAAGATCGCAATGCCAAAGCTAAAGTATCAAGACGGTTAGTGCTAGGAATGCTACAAAAAGCATTTGATTCTTTATTTTCCAGATGGATTGCATCCACAAACTAGTATGGTCAGGAAGATCCCGACCATCGTTTTAAGACTAAAGGCACAAGAGTGTGACTGGTAGCAAGGAGGCAGTCAGGAGCAGGAAATAAGTTGGGGGACCACCCTGTCTGATCAAAATAAAAGTTCAACAAAAATAAATAACTGCAAATATAATAATAATAACTCAAAAGTCGCCGAAACTGAATCAGCCTCCTGCAGTTTTTATATTTTTGCTTGTTTTATTAGTTACGCCAAGCACTGCTCATGATCGGGAAGAAGCCACCAACCTTTCTGATGCTTTGCTTTTTATAGAGAAGCGACTGGGGGGGGGTGGGACTTGTTAGTGACATCGCAGCAAGTAGTGTGTGCCCACAATGAGGACCTTCTATGCCCTGTGGAGAAAGAAGAGGATAGCGTTAGTGAGAGCGGCCTCGCCCCAGAGTGGTAGTGTCAAGCTTATCAGAGGACACCAAGGCATGACAAGGGAAAGGTGCAAAACATTTATAAAGCTAAGCATTTGACTGAACTTGTGAGCTGAAGACTTGCCTGTCCCACTAATTCATTGGTCAATCATTGGTCAAGAGTCTGGGTTTGTCCCCGTGTGAATGCATTTCCTCTGCAGGCACTACTCTGATTTTCCAGAATTATTAATTTAATAATATTTTAACAAAACCTTGGAGCATACAACTGGACGAATCGTCATGTGGGCTGTGTGACATAAGTATATAAAGGTCATGTGGAAAGGCAATTTCCCCTCAAGGGGTTAATAAAGCAAATCAATAAAAAAGCAACATAATATTTTTTCATGGACGTTTTTATACTATTTACTGCAGTCCACAGCAGATCTCCATAGGCTCCCAATCTGTCAGAAGGTTTGCAATCTCTGCTCTCCATGAAAACATGAAATTCACTTTTTTTAGTCATCACTACAAACTGCATAGGACAAGTAATATTATAAAAAAACATAATTTTTTGGTGTAACCACCCATATTGGTTTCTATGGTCTGAAATTGGATTAGTGGATTTGAAGGTGGTCTGTAGTGTATCTTACATACTGTGTATATAAGATATTAAGTACCAATAAAAAGGAAAAAATGCAGTGCTGCAATTACAGATTAAATAGAAAACTGGCTTTCAGTAAGTGCCAGCTTTACACATAAGCGCCATGTCTTTTATATTCAAGCATGCAGCAATGATGGTCTGTAGTGACAAGTACACAGAGTATGTCTGTAGGGAATGTCACTTTTTATTTATTTACTCACTTCGGGTGTATAATATATCCTATGTGCTTCCTGCTTATTAAGTCCTGCCCTGGAGGAGACATGTTGGCAGCGGAAATAAAGTCAGTAGATATTTGGAAATGAACAAAACCATTATATTAGGTTACCTGCTGCAAATCTTTAGTATAAATAAGCATGTCATAGAGTTTGTATCTTTGTATAGTAGGTATAGATTTATAGACACCAGTTAGGCATGGCAGTACAGTGCTTAGCAAGGTAGCCTCATAGCTGTGTAGTCTCAGGTTTGAAAACCAGTCACTGTCCTTATGGAGTCTGCATATTTTCCTTTTATCTACACAACATGGATTTTCTTTGGATACTTAGATTTCCCCCTGAAGTTCATTTGACTGGCAACTATAAACAGACCTAATGTGAAGGAAAGCGAGTGTCCTCTGTGATTCATTGGCATCTCATCCAAGGTTGATTCCTGCCTTGTATCTGCTGCAGTGGCATAGGCTTCAACAATCATAACCCTAACTTAGATAAAAAATAGATTTTAAAATTGGTGGGTAGGTAGATGTATGTTGTCTCACACACCCCAGTTTGTTAGGATGATTATATTATTAGAACAATCTGGATGAGAACAGGCCATACAGCCCAACAAAGCTCGCCAGTCCTGTCCAATTAATTTTTCCAAACTGACATCATGTTGAGTTTTCTTCCTCTTCTTGTTCTTCTCCTTTCGGCTGCTCCCGTTAGGGGTTGCCACAGCGGATCATCTTCTTCCATATCTTTCTGTCCTTTGCATCTTGTTCTCTCACACCCATCACCTGCATGTCCTCTCTGACCACATCCATAAACCTTCTCTTAGGCCTTCCTCTTTTCCTCTTGCCTGGCAGCTCTATCCTTAGCATCCTTCTCCCAATATACCCAGCATCACTCCTCTGCGCATGTCCAAACCAACGCAATCTCAAATCTCTGACTTTCTTTCCAAATCTTCCAACTTGAGCTGACCCTCTAATGTCCTCATTTCTAATCCTGTCCATCCTCGTCACACCCAATGCAAATCTTAGCATCTTTAACTCTGGTACTTCCATCACTGTCTCCTGCTTTCTGGTCAGTACCACCGTCTCCAACCCATATAACATAGCTGGTCTTACTACTGTCCTGTAGACCTTCCCTTTCACTCTTGCTGATACCCGTCTGTCACAAATCACTCCTGACACTCTTCTCCACCCACTCCACCCTGACTGCACTCTCTTCTTCACCTCTCTTCTACAATCCCCATTACTCTGTACTGTTGATTCCAAGTAGTTAAACTCATCCACCTTCACCAACTCTACTCCCTGCATCCTCATCATTCCACTGACCTCCCTCTCATTCACACACATGTATTCTGTTTTGTTCCTACTGACCTTCATTCCTCTCCTCTCTAGATCATATCTCCACCTCTCCAGGGTCTCCTCAACCTGCTCCCTACTATCGCTACAGATCACAAATCATATCATCAGCAAACATCATAGTCCACGGGGACTCCTGTCTAATCTCGTCTGTCAACCTGTCCATCACCATTGCAAATAAGAAAGGGCTCAGAGCCGATCCCTGGTGTAATCCCACCTCCACCTTGAATTCATCCGTCACTCCTACCGTAGACCTTACCATGGTCACACTTCCCTCGTACATATCCTGTACCACTCTTACATACTTCTCTGCCACTCCTGACTTCCTCATACAATACCACAACTCCTCTCGATGCACCCTGTCATGTGCTTTCTCCAAGGTCCACAAAGGCGCAATGCAACTCCTTCTGGTCTTCTATATACTTCTTCAGCAAAATCGCATCTGTGGTTCTTTCTTGGCATGAAACCATATAGCTGCTCACTATTCATCACTTCACTTCATAACCTAGCTTCCACTACTCTTTCCCAAGTCTTACTGTCTACCACACTACTTGATCACTTACTGTATTCCATGTGTCTATGGACACTTGCTAACATGTGTGTGAAATGTACATCTTAACAAGTTTCCAGCTGTAGGATTCAAATATAAACTGTAGGATGACCAGTCCAAAATCACTCACTTAACTGACTGTAGCTTTCAAACAGGAGATGTCATCAGGAGGTGCCCAGCATTCCTCGGGTGTTTCGATCCTTTACCGTAATGCCCTCCGGTTAGGAGTTTGGCAGTGGTGACCAAGTCACTGCCTATCCGCTCCTGTCCCCCTTCCTATTCCATGTTGCTTGTCCTTGGAATCCTTTACATCCAACTTTGACTGTGAATAGACAGGCCTGCCTGTTGACACAGCACCTCCAGAAATTATTGGGAGATTCCAGAAGACCAGGGGCCTCATGAATAATGCCGTGCGTAGAACTCACATTATAACAGTGGTGGACCGTACATTTCACACCTAGGCCTTCAGTAGTGCTTCGTCTGAATCAACCCGCCCCAAAAAAACTAATTTATGGTTATAAAAACCATCTTAATATGCAGAATACAGTATAAAGTGCCGCTGCATCGCAGATAGATAACTCCTGTAGCCACGATAAATGCCCTTATTGAATAGACAAACCAGGGGTGAACAAGTTCTTTTCTACTGCAGCTACAGCAGCGACACACATAAAAAAACATCAATAATAACTCATAAACTTGCAATATTATTTAGGAAAATCGCAATATTTTACTCACCAAAAATTTGGATTATTTGTAAACAAAATCCATCCTCATCTCTTTCCTCAAAAACAGTTCAATTACTCTGTCGCACAGATTATCCGTGCACTTCATTTCCATCACCATCCACTATCGCCATCGAAGCTAATGCTGAAAATCGAACCTGCCCTGTCATATTTCTGGCATAAGTTTTAATTCGCTTTAGGGCTGAAAATGTCCACTCGACAGAAGCAGTGGACACAGGAATGGTTACCGCCAACCATACCAATGTGTACAGCTGCCCCATGCTCTCATTCAGATTTTTCTGATGAAGGAAGTCAAGGAGATCAATGGGAGATTTTCCTGCAAAATCATCCATGCATACATTACAGTCAGTTCTGTTTTTAGCCGAGACAGATCAAAAACCGCTCCGTGGCTCTTGTGTTAAACTGGAGAAGGCTGCATACGGGAAATTTGTTTTGTATTCCCGAAACTTCTGGGGGTCGAGGAGCGTGACAAACATCAGTTTTTCGTGGTCTTGAAATCTGGTCTGAGTCTGGCAAATAATATTGTCCAGAATCTACCATGGAGTTGGCAGTAGTGTGCTCGAGGATCTTGCGCTTGACCTCTTCGTGCGCTCAGAGCGCCTGCAGTGTATTCAGTGGCCTCGTAGAGTTCCTCATATCGGCTTTTATCTCGCTCAACGGTGTCACAGAACTCCTTTACCCTAGCCAGACAAAACTGCACATCCAGTTTTTTGTCCTGTAGTATTGAAAAGAGCACGTCTGAATACTCAAAAATGCAATTGAATGTGTGAAGTAAAAAACAAAACTCAAAATCATCCAGATGTGCTTTAAATCCATCAGCACAGCGCACTGTGTCCTCATCATACTTGTCATGATGCTATTACACCATCCTATCCAATCAATGGGTCTGAATACGGTGACGTTGCCGTATATCTGCTAGAGGGCCCTACTGACACTAACTCAAAATCTGATTGCTTAAAGCAACAGTTTAATCGACATTTATTTTGTGTTAGAGGGCCTGAAGAACGGATTGTGAAGGCCTCTTTGACTTTGCCTGGCAACAAATGATGGCTGAACTGTGATTAGTTAAATGCTTTAATATGAAAATACATGTCTGGAAGCAGCACAACCATCAGAAAAGCTATGAAAGGAAGCGAACAGACTATTTGGAATTATTTAATAAGTATTCATGGACAAAATATAATTAAAATCAGTTTGTGATTCAGATATTTTTTTAGGCCAGCAGAGAAGGCCTTGCAGGCCCTGACGGCCCACCACTGCATTATAACATGGTGTAAGGACAAAAGTGGGAATGTGCGTACGCATAGAAAAATCCAGATAAATCTGTGAGTTCGCCAACTTCCACGTTCTTCTGCTACATAAATCCCAATCAGTGTGAAAATTAACGCACGTGCACGCGCCTGCAGTCCCGCCCTGTCTCCTCCCAGAATTATGCCTCTTTGAATATGCAAATCAATATAAATAGCCCTTAAGCTCAGCATTCTGTAATAAGACAATAGCAAAAGCATGAGAGAAAATAGAATTTCAGCGAGGCTTCAGTGGAGGCAAAGAAAAACGTACTATTTTTTGGTTTAAACAGTGGTATAAACAACAAAAGGAAGTTGATCGAGTGACATAGCGTGTCAGAGAAACTCGAAAGCTCAAGTTCACAAAGTCACACAGTGCCCGAAATAAAAAAAAAAGTTGTCAGATATCAAAGTCGCCGTGAAAAGGCGAGTCATAGCCCACCGTCTGAGTGTCATATGAAAGCTTATTAGGGTACAGAGAAACAAAGGCGCACAGTGTGAAAAAAGCACAAAATGTCAACTTTAATCTTGAAATTTCCACTTTAATAACACGTAGTTAATTTTGTCATTAAAGCAGAACATCATAAACTTCATCTTAAAATCGTTTAATTTACTAGTTTCTCAAATCCCATCATATCTAAATGCTTTGTTTTGTATTTGATCTTCTATGTGCTCTCTGTGTGTGAATCACTACGTGCTTCCAGGCTTTCTCTTCCTCCAACAGGACACAGAATCCATTACATTCACGGTATAACAGCTCTCTGAATAATTAAAATACTGAGATGTATACGTGATATCATTTTCATAATGATAGGAGTTAAAGCATGTTATTAAATATGGGAACACGGTGGCGCAGTGATTGTTCATGTCTCACACAAGATGCTTGCTGTGCCGTGTGCGATCTTCAATGAAATACTTTATTGTAGCAGGACTGTCTCTTTCAAACGTACTAACCTCCAATTCCTGTCCTTACTTTTCTTTCTCCAAATACCCAATCGCCATACAATCAGCTCTGTAATAGACGTTAAGCCATCTATAAGCTTAAAATGACGATTCTTCAAAACTTTTAACAAACATTGAAATATCTTCGTAGTACGTGTTTAATTATTCTATCCGTCTATCCTTCCAGTGTCGTGTCAGCACCAGCAAGAATACAGCGCGAGGCAGGAACAATCTGTGAATGGAGCGTCAGCATCTCGCTAGCGCTGAGGCACTGTGTCCTGGCATGTTTAATTATTAACACTATAGATTATTTAAATTAAGTTCAGGTTTTATCTGTATAATATAATAAACATATTTTGCTGCATTTCATCGTAAAAATTATGTTTTAATCATATGTAAATATGACCTTTATAAAGTGGTTCAGGTTGTGTAATATTATAACTGTGTTACAAGTTTACAGTGAGGTGATTGTACTTATAAGTACAGACAGTTCTACAAGGAGCACTTGATGGACTGATTGAGTGCGTTTATAGTTCTTGGGATGAAAATGTTTCTGAACTGTGAGGAAAGGTTCTGAAGCGTTGGTCGGATGAGACCAGTTCAAATAGCGAATGGCAGAGGCAGTGTGTGCTTGATGCTGTATACCGATAATTCTCTTTCCGATCAGCTGCTGTACAGCTGTGATTCCCTACTCAGATACAGTGATGCAAATACTCTGAGTGGTGCAGTGAGAGTAATATGGAAAAAGATGATCCGCTGTGGCAACCCCTAACGGGAGCACCTGAAAGAAGATGAAGAAGGTGCAGTGAAAGTAATAAAGCTAAAGCAATTATGGTATTTGGAATAGTTTGACCATTCTGTGGACCATTAAATTGTTACAGATTAATTACAATCAGATGCATTAAACTAATAAACAATATGAGGTTAATTTCAGTGTATTTATAAAGCCGCGTCAGAGATGTGAATCTAAAAGAGAAAGGTAACCATACAGGAACATTAGCACTGCTTTGACGCTGGGTGCCGCCAGTCTTCAAAACCAAGCGCAGAACATGTGTACAACAGAGTATGAGCTACCATGGAAATGTGTGTGGCTTTACGCCAAGTTTAGGTTTTAAACATCACGATTTGAACGTGGAGACGTTCTTATGCAACATTTTTGTGAATACGCACCATTTATACATAAGGCACCAGGAGATGTCATGTCAGCCAGACTCATGATGAGGGACAAGCAAAGGTCAGGTTGTAATAACCAGCAAACAAAACCTGAGGTCAAATCGAAAAAGAGATACCAGGAACAGAAGGAAGTTGAAAACAGGAACCTAGCACTAGGCCTCCTTGATAAACCAACAAACTAATCTGGAAGGTTTTTAAACAGAATTTGTCTACAGAGGGATGAAGTTACATAGTGGAATTTCCACTTATGCCATCGAAGCGCCACATGTATAACCACGATTAGCTTAAACAAAAGCTGGTAACACCCAAAGGAAAGTTAAACTTTGTCCATATAAGTGAAGAATAGATTAAAACCCGTCAAAATGGATTCACCTCATGGTATATAGTATTGATTAATGGTATTCTGATTTCCAATATCATTTATGTAACAATGAGTTAATATTCTCTGTTGTGTTCTGTGCTATGACCTCAATGATATTCTTAACCTCTCATGGAGTCGTCTTTCCTTGTAATTGGTGATGTCATATTTTCATCAATGCAAATCATCAGATGTTAGTTCTCTTTCTATATGTGACATTTTGTTGATTATCCACATTGTACTGTGCCATGGGGTTCTATTGTTCTACTGTGTATACGGGACAGTTTAATTAACTTGATAGAGTTCATGCCAGAATAGGAATGAAAAAGGCAAACATAATATATTATAACTAAGCATGGTGACGAACATAGCACAAATGGCACCAGCACAGAGTTACATCACAGTCTTCACCCACAATCAACTAACCACATGAAATTTCATGCATATAACATCAATGATGAAAATGACCAACCTGAATAGAAGTCTTTTTGTCTGGTAGAGATAGTTGGATTGAGGCTTAGGGAAGAGACCACCAAAGTGGAGGAGCAGTTTGGTTTTATGCCACGGAGAGGAACAGCTGATGTATTGGGACAGCTGATAGTGAAGCCTTGAGCAAAACTGAAAGCACTGCATGTGGTGTTTATTAATTTGGAGAAGGATTATGATGAAGTGACACATGAAGAGGTCTGGAGGAGCATAAGAGAGAAAGGAGGATCAGAGACGTTTGTGAGGATTGTCTGGAATATGTACGAGAGAGTGAGGACTCGGGCTGGGGTAACAGACAAGATCCCAGTTAGATGAGGTCTGCACCAGGGCTCTTCATGAAGTCCTTACCTCTTTGATCTGCTTATGGGATACAAGACCAATCCCCCTGGTGCAGGCGTTTTGTGTTGTGTAGCACCAGGAAAGAGGAAATGGAGAGGAAGTTTCAAGAATGGAGGAGGGCTTTGGAACATAGAGGACTGAAGATGAATAGGAAGAACAAGACATAATATGGGAGGTTTAATGATGATCAGGATTCGGAAGTTAGCCTGCATGAAGAGCCATTGAAAAGAGTGGATAAATTTAAGTATCTAGGATCAATGGTAGCCAAGATGGAGAGTTATATGCAGAGATAACCCTGGAGTGCAGTGTGGATGGAACAACTGGAAGAAGGTATCAGGGGTATTGTGTGATCAAAGAATTAAAGTGAAGGTTAAAGATGAGTTTTTAAATACAGTTTTACGACCGGCAGTGATGTATGGAGCAGAGACACAGCCAGTAAAGGGAGTGCAGGACAAGAAGATGGAATAAAAATGTTAGGTGTATGTGTGGAGTTAAAAAAAAGACAGAATGCGAAATGAGTCAATCAGAGGTGCAACAAAAGTGAGAGAGATATCTAAGAAAGTGCAGGAAAGTTGGTTGAAGTGGCATTGGCATGTGATGAGGAAAGACAAGAAATCCATCCCATCCATCCATTATTTAACCCGCTATATCCTAACTACAGGATCATGGGGGTATGCTGGAGCCAATCCCAGCAACACAGGGCGCAAGGCAGGAAACAAACCCCGGGCAAGGCGCCAGCCCACCGCAGAAGACAAGGAATATGTGGGCAAAAGAGTGACAGGAATGGAAGTATAAGGGAAGAGAAAGTGAGGGCCAAAGTGGAGATGGATGGATAAAGTAAAAGAAGATCTGAAAGAAACGGGCCTGACTGTGGTGCAGGACTGAGCTGTATGGAGAAGGACGATCAAGCACATCGACCCCACAGAGAAGCGAGAAAAGATAAAGAAGAAGGAGAAGACAGTCAAATTGAGGTTTACTGTCAAACAGCTTAACGCAAAGTATACACAGTTAAGTCCACCAGCAGATAAGCCCACAGAAATGTGATATTCCAGTGGAACTGGAAGCTCCCCTCCCTTCTGATTTTTAGCCTGGCAATGCTTCATTCTGTTTTCTCCATTTCCCCCACTTTCTTTACCAACATCTGTACAGTGCTTCAGCTGTTAGTAGTTCTGTTCTTAAGACAAAGCCCTCCTTCCCTGCAGTGTTTTCAATTGATCTGACTGACCGCCATGTCCACCTCCTTCTGGTTAAACAGACAAATGGAAATTGACATTCACTTGTAAATAAAACTGAATTCCCTTGAAAATTCCTCAAATGTCATAATGCGGGACAGATCTGTTTGAAAGAGCAGTCTCCTAATTCACAGAACATTGGGAAACTGCATAGAGACTAACTTAAAGTGACATTCAATAACCAGAAAGTGGGAGACACTGCTACAGCCGCTTCACAGCTCCCAGTCACAGGGCACATGCTAGCCTTGGAAATGTAACAAAGGATTACATTTAATTTTTAATAATAAAAAAGGAAAGTGTTCAAATATGCAGCATCTTTAGATAGACTGATACCAGTTAGGCATGCTGGGTGTGGTGGTTAGTTCTGCACATTTACAACTTTACCTACCAAGGTTTGAATCTCAGACCACTGAATGAGTGTGTGGGGTTTTGACGTGCTCTACTTTTTATTTCAGTTTTCTTCTGCAGTTAAAGGTGTATGACACCCAAAAATGATATTTTACCAACCCCATGTACATGTACTTTGCAGTGATGGCCAATAAAAAATGTGATCTCATATTTTCCTGTAGAATGAAGATAACAAATTTTCTGACAAAAAAGATGCTTAGTGACCAATTCTGGACAACAGCAGACAACATCAAAAACACCAATCACACTGCATAATGCATATGTCGAGTCATTCGCTCACAACATCACAAACACACATGTTTTTATCCATCTATCCATTCATTATCCAACCCACTATATCCTAATAAAGGGTCACGGGGGTCTGCTGGAGCCAATCCCAGCCAACACAGGGAACAAGGCAGGAAACAAACCCCGGGCAGGGTGCCAGCCCACCGCAGGGCGCATGTGTTTTTAATACAATATTATTTAATATCAACTTTGGAAAATGCACTTGGAAAAGGAAGTTTAAAGAGAGACCCCTGTCCAGGTAGGTTGGGTGTGCTGTGGGTGTAAATACAATAAAATAGGGACACAAGTAATCCTCAATACAATTGTGGCACTAGAGGCCACTGCCACTCCTCAGACCCAATAGACAAACATCCAGGACTCCAGGTAAAACAAAAATGATATTTTGTTCCTTCTTTTCCAATAGTGGTGCCTTGAAGCACCTTCACCACCATACAAAGGCAATACAAATATACGCAATACTCTCCTACTCTCCTCCCAGCAAGCTATGTCAAACCACCTCCCAACTCTGGCTCGCTTGCTGGGTTCCCATCAGTTCTTCCCCTGTGAATTTCCCCTTGGGATTAATAAAGTATCTATCTATCTATCTATCTATCTATCTATCTATCTATCTATCTATCTATCTATCTATCTATCTATCTATCTATCTATCTATCTATCTATAGTCCTTGACCCGGAAGTGCTTCTGTTCTTCCTCCTTACTACTTCCGGGCTAGGTGAGAATTTGTTTTCCCACCAACTTCCTACAGCGTCCCTTGGCTGCACCCACCATACCCAGCAGGGCTGTGCTGCCGAACTCCAAGTCCCGTAGTGCCCGTGCATGGCACTGCTGCAGTCCAGGGAAGCTGCCATCCATCGTCTTGGTCCTTGATTAACTGTCTTCCCCCATTCTACCATTACTGGGGGGTCCCGGCCGGGATAACTTCCAGCTGTCCCTTACACAATATAATAGTGCAATAGAAATTATGATGAAATCAACAAAAGAGAGTTAAGCATTTAAATCTACAGCAAAAATAGAAATATTTCTAAATGTCTTATAAATGCCTGTCACAATAACGAGTCACAGACATCATAAAGGTTTGAGGCAGTCAGCCGTATATTGTTTCCTGGCTGCAAAAGTTGATTAAATTTGAACAGAGATGTACATAGAGCAGAGTCCAAAACAGAACTCATTTGTACTGAGGCAAAATGGAGGTTATAAAGGGCAGTACAGGAAATGATGTCATCGGCACCGGAAGTGATGTCGCCGGGACCAGAAGTGATGTCATCAGTGGTGCCGGAACCATGTGGGATTTCCAGTGGATGGTTTGCAAGAGACTGAGAGAGACAGTTAGCACACTCCGCCGCCCCCTGGTCTTACGTAGAATTGCTATCATTTAGGCCCGTCAGCTGTTTCCCAATGGCACGCGTGTGACAGCCTCATAATGTACCAAAACATCCACCAAGAGCAACTTCTCCCAACCATCCAAGAACAGTTTGGTGACCAACAAGGCCTTTTCCAGCATGATGGAGCACCATGCCATACGGGAAAAGTGAGAACTAAGTGGCTTCGGGAACAAAACATCAAAATCTGGGGTCCATGGCCAGGAAACTCTCCAGACTTTAATCCCATTGAGAACTTGTGGTCAATCCTCAAGAGGCGGGTGGACAAACAAAAACCCATCAATTCAGACAAACTCCAAACATTGATGATGCAAGATTGGGCTGCTGCCATCGGTCAGGATTTGGCCCAGAATGATGGACAGATTGCCAGGGTGAATGACAGAGGTCTTGAAAAAGAAAGAAGAGCCAACACTGCAAATATGGACTCTTTGCATAAACTTAACAACAACAACAACATTTATTTATATAGCACATTTTCATACAAACAGTAGCTCAAAGTGCTTTACATAATGAAGAATAGAAAAATAAAAGACACAGCAAGAAAAATAAAACAAGTCAACATTAATTAACATCGAATAAGAGTATGGTCTGATGGCCAGGGTGGACAGAAAAAACAAAAAAAACTCCAGACGGCTGGAGAAAAAAATGAAATCTGTAGGAAATCCAGACCATGAGACCACCCAGTCCCCTCTGAACAATGTAACTGTCAATAAAAACCTTTGAAACTTCTGAAATGCTTGTAATTCTACTGTACTTCCGTATAAAGTACCATAGAAACATCTGACCAAAAAATCTAAAAACACTGAAGCAGCAAACTTTGTTTGAAAAGCAGAAAACCAATCCTTGTGTCATCCTCAAAAGATTATAAACAAAAGTAACATTCAAAAATTAAAATCAAACAGAGCAATTGTAATCAAAGAGAAAAATCAGTCTTAAACAAATGAGTTTTAAGTTTTGATTTGAAAAGTGAGAATGAATCAATATTTGTAATCTCTGATGGTAGTGAGTTCAAGAGCTGGGGTAGAAAGCAACTGACATGTTGGTAAGATGGGCGAGGGGGACAGTCAAGTGGATGGAGGAAGAGGATCTGAGGGTGCGGGAGGGAATGGCAACATGGAGGAGGTTGGACAGATATGGAGGGGCGAGGTTGTGGAGAGCCTTAAAAATTAACAGGAGAATTTTGAAGTCAATACAGAACTTAACTGGAAGCCAGTGAAGCTGCTGCAAGACACGAGTGATATGGCGAATAGAGGGGTTTCTAGTAATGATGTGGGAAGCTGAATTCTGAACCAGTTGAAACTTACAGTATAAAGAGATTTGCGAAAAAGACCAAAGATAATGGAATTGCAATAATCCAAACGAGACGTGACAAGGCTATGAACAAAGATAGCAGTGGTATGGGCAGTGACGGAGGGGCGAATACGATTTATATTATGCAGGTTTAAATATGCAGACCGGGAGATGTTATCGATGTGGGACTGAAAAGATAAAGTACTGTCAAGGATGACACCCAGACTCTTAACCTGTGTGGAAGGGGAGACAGAGAAATTATCAATAACAAATGAAAAATGATCAGATTGGGATAATGTTGATTTTGTACCAATCAGTTTTGTCTCTATTTAATTTAAGAATATTTGAAGAAAACCAGGATTTAATTTCTGTAATGCAATCATAAAGAGAGGAAGGTGGAAACGAAAAAGTAAGTTTACTAGTGAGGTAGAGCTGGGTGTCATCAGCGTGAGAGTGGAAGCTAATGTTATATTTATGAAAGATATTGCTGAGGGGAAGGAGGTAGATAATGAAGAGGAGGGGCCCCAGGACAGAGCCCACCTGAAGTAACAGAGGTGGGTTGGGATGTGAAAGAGAAGAGTGGAAAAGAAAACAGCTAATTAAATAAGAAGATGAGTGTTATCAGTTATTGTCACTGATTTTGAATCTGGTTGGAACAAAAACCTGCAGCCACAGGGGGTCCCCAGGACACATCAGCATCAAGCTATAGCAGCGTTTCTCAACCTTTAAGTATTTGTGACCCGAGTTTTCATGACAGTTTTAATCGCGCCCACTTAATGTTTTTTGGAAAGAAGCCCACTAATACCAATTTGTTCTTTTGTTCAGAGGGGACTGGGCGGTCTCATGGTCTGGAATCCCTACAGATTTTATTTTTTTCTCCAGCCGTCTGGAGTTTTTTTGTTTTTTCTGTCCCCCCTGGCCATCGGACCTTACTGTTATTCTATGTTAATTAATGTTGACTTATTTTGTTTTCTTATTGTGTCTTTTATTTTTCTATTCTTTATTATGTAAATCACTTTGAGCTACTGTTTGTATGAAAATGTGCTACATAAATAAATGTTGATGTTGTTGTTGTTTTTTAACTAATGATATACCACAGATGCATATTTTATTATACCTACTTAACTTTTATCGACATTTATCTAACTCTATATTTATTTTTCTAGTATCAGAATGTAGTTTAAGTGAATTTGTTTTGGATTCAATTGATGTATTTTTGATTCTTGTTTTCTTTTTTTCACATCTTCACACCCCCCTAGGGGGTCCGCCCCACAGTTTGAGAACCACTGAGCTATAGTTTGATCTGTTTTGTTTATTTATTTATTTTTGTTTTTTATTTCTTGTATTCGGAATTTGTTGTGGGGGTCAGAGAACAGGGTCAGCCATTGTACAGCACCCCTGGAGCAAGTGCAGGTTAAGGGGGCCTTACTCAAGGGCCCAGCAGAGTAGGCTCTCGTTTGGCAGTGACGGGGATTTGAATCTGCAATTGTGTCATTACACTTCCTAGTTCAATGGAAATGATTTGTTGCTAGCACCGGGCGATATAGAAACGTGCAGCGACAGCAGCGTCTAAAGTACAGCAATGCAGCAGACAGGAAGTGATACCAGGGAAAAAAGCAATAAACAAACACCAAGTGTGAAATAAGCATGCATGTATGTACAATATGTATGTATGTCTGTCTGTCTGTGTGTGTATGGAGAGATTCTCTATGCATTACATTGCTTATGTTTTATTACAAGCATTTGATCAATTCCTTAATGGTAGCCTTTGAGATATTTGGAATTGTGCTTTCAAAAGTTCAAATGCATTTCCGGGACTAAACCATAAAAGCAAAGCCTTCGTGGCACGGGAATAAATGGCATAGCTTTCCTGATAAATAGTTTGCAGCCCGGGGCTTTTATCACTGGGTAAATGAATGCAGTCTTTTATGTTTACTGTTGACTTAAATCAAAGCTTTACTATAAGGTGCTGACTTTATTGCCAGCCTGTTAAATTTCATACTGTACATTGGAGGCACTGGAGATATTATTATTGTCAGGCTTTGCTTGGAATTTTATTGACAGATGTGTGGGCAATTATGTACCATTCTTTGCAGGTTTTGCAAACAGAACTGATGCAGAAATTACTTTCTTTTTTTTTTTCTTTTCCCTCAAGCTAATTTGTTTTAGAAAAGGCTCATTAAAAGAAATTAGATCAGGTGTACGCATTACTGGCAAGAGATCTGAAGAGAACGAAATTCTTTGACCCAGTGACATGCACGTTATCCTTGAAAACTTCATTAGTGCTTTGATGTTAAACAGCTAAACGCCACGGTGGGGCTGACATGAGGGTTGGAAGGTGCGTCACAGTTTTGGAACCTTCACCTCTGAAATGGGAACGGAAGAGAAAATTTTAAAAAATCAATGTTATAAAGCAGTGTTTCTCAATATGTGGGTCGCCACCCAAAATGTAGGCCACTGGATGCCCTACATAAGTCACCAGCTTTAGTTAAAAAACAAAAATTAAATCAGCCATCACTTGAATGTTGTAAGGGGGCTACTGATAGATAGATAGATAGATAGATAGATAGATAGATAGATAGATAGATATGAAATGCACTATATGATAGATAGATAGATAGATAGATAGATAGATAGATAGATAGATAGATAGATAGATAGATAGATAGATAGATATGAAAGGCACTATATAATAGATAGATAGATAGATAGATAGATAGATAGATAGATACTTTATTAATCCCAAGGGGAAATTCACATAATCCAGCAGCAGTATACAGATACAAAGAAACAATATTAAATTAAATTTATTGATCACATCCAGTCAAGGAAACATTCTGCTCCTGCAAACTGTGGAAGTGAAATGAACTGATGTGAGTCCAATTATGAGTAGATGACAGCCTCTTATTAGAACATTAGAACACTCTAGACGAGAACAGGCCATTCAGCCCAACAAAGCTCCCCAGTCCTGTCCACTTATTTCTTCCAAAAAAAAATCAAGTTGAGTTTTGAAAGTCCCTAACGTCTTACTATCTGCCACAATACTTGGCCGCTTATTCCAAGTGTCTATCGTTCTCTGTGTAAAGAAAAACATTTTTAATGTTTGTGTGAAATTTACCCTTCACAAGTTTCCAACTGTGTCCCCGTTTTCTTGATGAACTCATTTTAAAGTCACCATCTCAATCCACTGGACTAATTCCCTTTATAAATTTAAACACTTCATTCAGGTCACCTCTTCATCTCCTTTTCCTTAAACTGTAAAGGCTCAGCTCTTTTAATCTTTCCTCATAACTCATCCCCTGTAGCCCTGGAATCAGCCTAGTCGCTCTTCTCTGGACCTTTTCTTGCGCTGCTATGTCCTTTTTATATCCTGGAGACCAAAACTGCACACATGACTCCAGATGAGGCCTCACCAGTGTGTTATAAAGCCTGAGCTGAACCTCCTGTGATTTGTACTCCACACATCAAGGCGCTATATAACCTGACATTCTGTTAGCCTTCTTAATGGCTTCTGAACACTGTTGGGAAGTCGATATCTTAGAGTCCACTGTGACTCCTAAATCCTTCTCATAAGGTATACTCTCGATTTTCTGACCGCCCATTGTGTATTCAAACCTAATATTTTTACTTCCTATGTGTAATACTTTACATTTACTGACATTAAATTTCATCAGCCACAAATCTGCCCAAGCCTGTATGCTATCCAAGTCCTTCTGTAATGATATAACGGATTCCAAATTATTTGCTAATCCACCTATCTTGGTATCATCTGCAAACTTTACCAGCTTGTTACTTATATTCCTATCTAAATCATTTACATATTTATTTAAAATAGCAGCGGCCCTAGCACTGCCCCCTGCTGGTCACCACTCTTAACATCGGCCAGTTCTGATGAGGTTCCTCGCACCATCACCCTCTGCTTCCTGTGTCTAAGCCAATTCTGCACCCATCTAAAACATCACCCTGAACTGCCACTTCTTTCAATTTGATGCCCAACCTCTCATGTGGCACCTTATCAAATGCTTTCTGAAAATCCAGATAAATAATATCATAAGCTCCACTTTGATCGTATCCTTTTGTTGCGTCCTCATAGAATTCCAACATGTTAGTAAAACACGACCTGCCCCTTCTGAACCCATGCTGACTGTTCAGAATAACTCCTGTCCTTGCCATGTGTTGCTCAATCTTATCCTTAATAATTCCTTCCATTAATTTTCCTGTGATGCATGTTAAGCTTACTGGCCTATAGTTGCTTGGATCTGCCTGGTCACCCTTTAAATATAATGGGATGATATTTGCCATTTTCCAGTCCTTCGGAATCTCTCCAGTGCGCAGTGACTTCCTAAATACAGCTGGACACTTCATTAAAGGAAGTCCGTAAACACGGACAAGTTCCTCAGACTTTTCAGCTCTCTATCAGCCTCACAGGATTCATCCCAAAAGCCAGACACACAAGAATCTTAAAGGGACGCACAACATAGATTTTCTGAGGTATGGATTGGTGGTTTGCAATGGCTATTGTGTGTTTTCTGCAATGCAGTGTGATCAAATGAACCCATAAAGCCTCCAAAACTCTAATGATAATTGAAAACAAAGCTTGCTCATGACAGAAGTAAGCTGATTGACTTTTGTTAATGAAAAATATTTTTGAAGCTTCTCTAGCAATCCAGCAGGCACGTCGGGCTTCATCTCATTGCACATTGAATTGCCAGATATAAGAAAGAGCAGTAGTTGTCATGTTACTTTATAGCCTGCTTAATCCAGACCAGTGTTGTGGGGTGGTGGAGCCAGGGTGCAAGGCAGGAAACAACTTTGGACGGGGCGCCAGTCCATGTGAACGAACACACACCAAACACCGCTAGGGCCAACTCAGCATCACCAAGCCACCTTACTTGCATGTGTTTGGACTGTGGGAGGAAATACACACAGACACAAACTCCGCACAGGGAGGACCTGGAATGTGAACCCTGGTCTTCTTACTTTAAGACAGCAGTGCCACTGTGATGCCGAGCAATAGATGTGTGCACTGACATTCTAGATGATTCAGTCAGCTGCAAACTGAAGCATATTCCTATCCGCACCCACTTTCCTTACTTCTTATGAATGGAAAAATATGGGAAAGGAGAACCAAAGAAAATTTGGGGTGCCATCCGGTCACATCCTTTACTGCCAGTGTCCAAAGCAAAGACGCTAAATGAGCGCATGGTGGCTCACATGTGTGATATCTGTCTTCTTGGCTTCAGTGGCTTCTTTAAACTGTCGGCTCTCTTAAGCAGGTCTGGATCGGGGAGCTCCATCATGCCGGACTGAGCCACCGTCTTCCAAGATCCCCTGTGTCACCTTTGTCCTCTTAAATTCCATGGCACTTTTCTGCACATGTTCTGGAAATGTCCTCCGGCTGTGGCTCTCTGGCGCTGTGTAGTTGAATCTCTCTCTACGATTCTCTCTTTCCCCATTTCTTTTGTCCTCTCAAGTTCCTCTCCTTTTAGACTCCCTAGATGTTTCTTCTCTTTCCTCTTAGTGTGTGTGCCAGTATACCCAGTGACTCTCCTTTTTTTCTCTCTCTTATTGTTAAAATGGCCATCTCAGGTAGGGTGGAGAGGGTGTTCACCATTTGGGGCGGTGTAGTGTGTTTTGTTTTTGTCCTTATGTAGCCCCTGTAGAAGAAGCCCGCACACAGACAGACACACAGACCAACAATGTCCCAAAACCATACACATATATTGTCATTACAGTCTTTGGCACGACACACAATGCCCTGACCAGCAACAATATTGCTCACAATCCTCTTTTCCTTTTCTTTTTTTCCTTTCTACCCCCTCAACTCCTCTCTCGCAAGCTCTGTCCTCTTCCTCCCAACTCCGGCTCCCCGAGTGGAGTGAGGCGGCCTCTTTTATACCGCACCCGGTAGTGCTCCAGGTGCTCCTCGATCAAGTTCTGGCAGCACTTCTGGGTGTGGCAGAAGTGCTGCAGCCCACGGGTCTGGAACTCTGCAGGGGCCCCCTGGTGGTGGCCACGTGCCCCAGCTGTCCTGTGGCCCGGATGTAAACAAGGAGGGCTGCCCTCTTGTGCCCCGGTGGAGGTACTGCTGGTGATATGTCTTCTCTCCCCGGCCCTTTCTTCAAAAGGGTGTCCCGACCGGGCAAGGTCCCCGGCCATCACACCCCAAAATCAGTTACTGTATTATTGTTTATTTTCTTTTACTGTGTTCCTTTTTACATTTTATCAAAAATAAATAAATAAAAAGTGCCCAATATAAATCATGTGATGGGTGAAAGGCACTTGAAGTGCCACCCTCTGTCAAACCGTGTCCTCCGTCACATTTGGTCATTGTGGCATTGGATAATTCAGTTCTAATATGCATTGCAGAAATTACAGTGCATTCTGGGAGTTAATTAACTGTTTGCTTATTTACTTTCTCAAATAAAGACCAATAACATTTATGCTTGTTAAATATTTTGTAACTGAGTCATATCCGAAAATATCAGTGATAAGAGAATGTAATTACTTGCATTAGTACAATACATGCAATGTGTGTGTTTTTGAAAGGAATTGACGATACAAACCGAGCCCAAGCAGGACTGTGGTGGCTCATCAGTAGAGATGTCAGGGTTATTGGGTGTAGACTGATGGGCAGAAATGGCAGGTTTATCTATTTAAAATTCAATCTACAGCACATTAAAGTGTGTAGAGAGTGAAGGGGTCTCAATACTTTATAAATCCACAGGACACAATCGAATAAAGCTGAACCAGGAGACTGACGATCCAACGTGACAACACAGGAGATTCAGGATGGGATTTGAATGTGACCTCTAATGGAGGTTCACACACCGAGCTAGGAATAGAGTGGCAGAGAGCAGGAGCTGCAAAGCTAAACCGCACCAACAGAGACTTGTGAAATGAGCCCTTTGAATGCTGAAAAGACTGACGTCAGAGGATCTCAGGTGTTTGCCATTCTAATATGAAGCACGCCAAGGGACCGCACCATCTGGGGTGTTGAAATTAACAGCTTGGAGAATCAGTAGCAGTTTTAAAGATAGCACAGTATTAGACAGGGAGCTAGTGTCATTTAGCCATTTAAAGGGATTGGGGGGGCAGGTGTTTTTTATGCTCCATCTGTGCCAGAACCTGAGCTGCAGCATTGTGAAGGTTATAAACTGTTAATACTTAAAGCAGCAAGACCATCAAAATTTAAATCATAGTGATCTAGGGGAGAGACTATGAAATGTGACGGAGTGTTTCTAGTTATGAGGAGGAGACAACAGTTCAAGTTCTACCATAAGAGGTAGAAAGTCACCCTAACTGCTGCAGAGTTCACTCATTCATTCATTTTCCACAGAGTCACAGGGGCAACTGTCTCAGCAAGTGAGGCCTATCTGTCCCTTTCCCCTGCCACACTTGCCAGCTCAAATTGTGGGACCCCAAGGTGTTCCCAGGCCATTTGGGAGATGTAATGCTCCCAGTAAGTCCTGTGTATTCCTTGGGTTTCCTCCTGGCTGGTTGAGCCCATAAAACCTCCATAGGGAGACATCCAAAAGGTGTCTGTATCAGATGCCCAAACCACCTCGGGTCAGTGGATCTACTTCGAGCTTCTCCCTGATGTTATCATTTCTCACCCTGTCTCTAAAGGACAGCACTGCAGAGAAAGCTCATTTCGGCCTCTTGTACCCAAAATCTCATTCTGTTGGTCATTACCCAAAACTCATGACCCATAGGTGAGGGTAGGGACGTAGAGCAACTGGTAAATTGACACCTTTCTTCCTCATCATTACAGATCGGTATACTGACCGCCTAACTGTACTTGATCTCACCATCCCTTTTACCCTCACTTGTGAACAAGACCCCGAGGTATTCAAACGCCTCCACTTGAGACAGTAACTCACCTCCCACTTGTAGAGGACACTCCACCTTTTTCTTACTGAGGACCATGGCGTCAAATTTGAAGTTGCTGATCCTCACCCTTGCCGCTTCACACTCAGCCACAAACCATCCCAACGCGTGCTGGAGTTCACTGTCCTGATGAAGCCAAAAAGACAACATTATCTGTAAAAAAAGTAGTGACGCATTTCTAAGGCCACCGAACTGGACATCCTTGATATCCTGTCCATGAAAATCACACGCAGGATTTTCAAAATCCATTGAGCTCGGTGAAACTGAAATGGATCATGGGAAATAGGGTTAAAATCAAAGAGGTGATCAACCACAAATGAGTGCAAACTGAGACGAGTAATCTAGTAGCAACATGCAGAATAAAAGTGATAGGGACCAAGAAATGATCTCTAAGGAACTCCACAGGAGGTGATCTGAACCACTGCAGCAAAATTTACTTTCTAAATTACAGTACATAGCAATCACTCTCTTCAGTAATACATACTGACCGCAGAACAACATACATAAATGTGGAAACAAAATCAAGAAAATTGCACATTTACTGTACGTTAGTTTATACAGTGTATCCGGAAAGTATTCACAGCGCATCAGTTTTTCCACATTTTGTTATGTTACAGCCTTATTCCAAAATGGGTCAAATTCATTTTTTTCCTCAGAATTCTACACACAACACCCCATAATGGCAACATGAAAAAAGTTTACTTAAGGATTTTGCAAATTTATTAAAAATCAAAAAACTGAGAAAGCACATGTACATAAGTATTCACAGCCTTTGCCATGAAGCTCCAAATTGAGCTCAGATGCATCCTGTTTCCCCTGATCATCCTTGAGATGTTTAATTGGGGTCCACCTGTGGTAAATTCAGTTGATTGGACATGATTTGGAAAGGCACACACCTGTCTATAGAAGGTCCCACAGTTCACAGGTCATGTCAGAGCACAAACCAAGCATGAAGTCAAAGGAATTGTCTGTAGACCTCCGACACAGGATTGTCTCAAGGCACAAATCTGGGGAAGGTTACAGAAAAAATTCTGCTGCTTTGAAGGTCTCAATGAGCACAGTGGCCTCCATCTTCCATAAGTGGAAGAAGTTCGAAACCACCAGGACTCTTCCTAGAGCTGTCCGGCCATCTAAACTGAGCGATCGGGAGAGAAGGGCTTTAGTCAGGGAGGTGACCAAGAACCTGATGGTCACTCTGTCAGAGCTCCAGAGATCCTCTGTGGAGAGAGGAGAACCTTCCAGAAGGACAACCATCTCTGCAGCAATCCACCAATTAGGCCTGTATGGTAGAGTGGCCAGACGGAAGCCACTCCTTAGTAAAAGGCACATAGCAGCCCACCTGAAGTTTGCCAAAAGGCACCTGAAGGACTCTCAGACCATGAGAAACAAAATTCTGTGGTCTGATGAGACAAAGATTGAAGTCTTTGGTGTGAATGCCAGGCGTCACGTTTGGAGGAAACCAGGCACCGCTCATCACCAGGCCAATACCATCCCTACAGTGAAGCATGGTGGTGGCAGCATCATGCTGTGGGGATGGAACTGGGAGACTAGTCTGGATAAAGGGAAAGATGACTGCATCAATGTACAGAGACATCCTGGATTAAAACCTGCTCCAGAGCGCTCTTGACCTCAGACTGGGGCGACGGTTCATCTTTCAGCAGGACAACGACCCTAGGCACACAGCCAAGATATCAAAGGAGTGGCTTCAGGACAACTCTGTGAATGTCCTTGAGTGGCCCAGCCAGAGCCCAGACTTGAATCTGATTGAACATCTCTGGAGAGATCTTAAAATGGCTGTGCACCGACGCTTCCCATCCAACCTGATTGAGCTTGAGAGGTGCTACAAAGAGGAATGGGCGAAACTGGCTAAGGATAGGTGTGCCAAGCTTGTGGCATCGTATTCAAAAAGACTTGAGGCTGTAATTTCTGCCAAAGGTGCATCGACAAAGTATTGAGCAAAGGCTGTGAATACTTATGTACATGTGATTTCTCAGTTTTTTTATTTTTAATAAATTTGCAAAACCTCAAGTAAACTTTTTTCACGTTGTCATTATGGGGTGTTGTGTGTGGAATTCTGAGGAAAAAAATGAATTTAATCCATTTTGGAATAAGGCTGTAACATAACAAAATGTGGAAAAAGTGATGCGCTGTGAATACTTTCTGGATGCACTGTATATGAAAATCAATATATACATCAATCTGCATCCAAAAATGTGAAGATGATATGGACAATATTGAAATAGATTACATTATTTGATTTCATGCTTAACTGATGAAACCTCAAAATCAACATGTACTGTCAGGGCTGGACCCCCATAGGCCCCTTGGTTGACTTAATAAACAGAGCTCCTTAGCTGAGAGGTCATCCTATTTAAACAATGCAGCACACAGAAGCAGTCAAATTTTAAAAAATTGAGTCAGAGTTGGGAGACAGTAGACAACTGTATCTTGAAAGTGGAAGGAGAAAAGTGTATTGTTGTAATTTTGTTGGTGTTCTGGAGAAGAAGGTATTGTGGACAAATAAAATTGTTAATTTGAACCTGGAATTGTTTTGAGCATTACTGTTTTACTTTGTCTGTGGTTTTGGGTTCAATGGCGCCCTCTTGTGATTACACAGTCAGTCATCTGTCATTATCTAACCTGCTTAGTCCTGAACAGGATGGCATTCCGGCACATGTCCAAGCTAGCACAGGGTGCATGGTAAGAACAAACTCTGGACAGAGTACCAGGCCATTGCAGGGCACACACATACACACATTCACACACCACAGCCAATTTAGTGTATTTATTAGACTGTGGGAGGAAACTGGAGCAGACGGGGAAAACCCATGCAGACACAGTTCCATGCAGGCTGGACCCGGGATGAGAACGCTGGTCTTCTTACGGTGAAGTAGCAGCGCTTATCACTACAAGATGAAAGATGCCAGGAAATCAGACATGACTACCAAATAAAAACAGACGGACAAAGCCCGGATAATAGTGGCATCAGTCCCTAGGGATTACTCAGCCAGGTACTGCAATCGGAGACCTACTAGATACACTATATCAGCAAAAGTATTGGGACACCAATAAAATCAAGCACCTAAGCATGCAGACGGCTTCTACAAACATTTGTGAAAGAATGGGTCGCTCTCAGGAGCTCGGTGAATTCAAACCTGGTACCCTGATAGGATGCCACCTGTCCAGTAAGTCCATTCTTGAAATTTCCTCACTACTAAATATTCCACGGTCAACTGTTAATGGTATTATAACAAAGTGGAAGCAATTGGGAACAACAGCAACTCAGCCACAAAGTGGTAGGCCACGTAAAATCACAGAGCGGGGACAACGCATGCTGAGGCGCACAGTGTGCAGAACTCACCAATTTTCTGCAGAGTCAATAGCTATAGACCTCCAAAAGCTGAAGAAAAGTGTGTAGAGAGGATGGATTTCCATGGCCGAGCAGCTGCATCCAAGCCTGACATCACCAAGAGCAATGCAAAGAGCAGGATGTAGTGGTGTTAAGCCCACCGCCACCGGACGTGCACTCTGGAGTGACAAATCACGCAATCCGATAGAAGAGTCTGCCAGGAGAATGGTACTCGCCTCACTGCATTGTGCCAGGTGTAAAGTTTGGTGAAGGGGACATTATGGTGTGGGGTTATTTTTCAGGGGCTCGGCTTGGCACCTTAGTTCCAGTGAAAGGAACTCTTAATGCTTCAGTATACAAAGCCATTTTGAACAATTTCATGCTCCCAACGTTGTGGGAACAGTTTGAGGATGGCTACATGACTGCGCACACGCCAGTGCACAAAGCAAGGTCTATAAAGAAATGGATGAGTAAGTTTGGTGTGGAGGAACTTGAGTGGCCTGCACAGAGCCCTGACCTCAATGCGATTGAACACTTTTGAGATGAATGAGAGTGGAGACTGCGAGCGAGCCAGGCCTTCTCATCCAACATCAGTGCCTGACCTCACAAATGCTCTCCTGGTCACAAATTCCCATAAACACCTTGTGGAAAGCCTTCCCAGAAGAGTTGAAGCTGTTATAGCTACAAAGGGTGGGCAAACTCCATATTTAAGCCTATATATTAAGAATTGGATGTCTTTAAAGTTCCCAATACTTTTGGCAATAGAGTGCATGTAACATCTAACATATCCCAGACCATTTAGGTTTCTTAACAATTACAATCACTCTCCAGAAACTACAAAACAGTGTTACTGCGGGCAATGCAGGGTCTACACCAAGCTCTAACAGCACAGCAAGTCACGACAAATGAGTGAGGTTTACTCTTGTCAAGCCAGTGCACAAAACAAAGTCTCACATAGAAATGAACCCCCATAGGGCCAAACACACCTGACTTCAAGAACATTTCCAGGGGTGAACTCTGTTCCGGACAGCACTTGCAGGAAAGATTAACATGGACTAGTGATCTTGTTGCACCATGTAGAAAATGAAAACAAGTTGACCTTTACGCTAAAGATGCCACCTAACATACAAAACTATGTGTAGCCAGAGAGGAAAAAGCATTTTCAGCAGGACCATGTATCTGAACCAAGAACATCTCTTGGCACTCCTAAAAGCCTGAAGAAGCTAAATGTATTTAATCTGCAACCGTGGTGACTACATGGGAGATTTACCCTGCTTTTTAATTTCAAAAGCTATTAAGAAAGTTAAATTAATTCACTCGAATAACAAATTATGCACTCAAGGTCTTGACGTAAATTAAATTTATCGAATTTCTTTGATACTTCTGAAAACTTCCAAGCATTAGATGGCTCCTAAGTGTACCGATTATTTGTCGAATCATTTATTTTTGGAAACGGGCTCATCAGTTGGGGTACCGACCTTGGTATGTGGTCACCTATCTCAGTACCGTGAATATCAAATGACCTGGCTGATCCCTCAACATTTGCCGGTAGAGCGATTGTAGAATTTTCAGCAGAGTCAGAAATAGTGCTGGCAGCAAACCAATTACTAAAGTTAGCAAAGCTAGTGGGGGGGTCTTCACTTGGCACTGGGGCATCACCAGAATTCTCAATGGTGATAGCATACTCTGGAACATTTTATAGTTCTGTTTGTTTCCTTTCATTAATTAAACCTTAAGGTTTTTCTAATTAAGACATCGTTCATGCTTATGTTGTGTGGTTCACAGTTCCCTCCGTAACTTGTACATTCAATAAGTTACTAGTTGATGTTAAATGATCTGAGTGGCTAGCACTGGTAAAGCTTAATGTTATTTTTCTAAACCTTGTTTTGTGGTCATGCATCGTAAAATCACTCTCTGTATGTACAATCTCCAAATACTTTTGAAGATTTAAATTAACTCTTATAGTGATTAAGATGCACTTCCTGATTCACTATCTCCACATCATCTAACCTTCTATGAAGAGGATGAAAAATTGAAAGGCCGTTGGTCCAGATGACATACCTGTGGAAGCATGGAGGTGTTTAGGAGAGATGGCAGTTGAGTTTTTAACCAGATTATTTAATGGAACCTTGGAAAATGAAAGGATGCCTGAGGAGTGGAGAAGAAGTGTACTGGTGCTGATATTTAAAAATAAGGGGGATGTGCAGAGCAGTAGTAAATACAGGGGGATAAAACTGATCAGCCACAACATGAAGTTATGGGAAACAGTAGTGGAAGCTCGGTTAAGAAGTGAGGTGATGATTAGTGAGCAGCAGTGTGGTTTCATGTCAGGAAAGAGCACCACAGATGCAATGTTTGCTCTGAGGATGTTGATGGAGAAGTAGAGAGAAGGCCAGAAGGAGTTGTATTGCATCTTTGTGGACCTGAAGAAAGCATATGACAGGGTACCTCGAGAGGAGTTGTGGTATTGTATGAGGAAGTGGGGAGTGGCAGAGAAGTACGTAAGAGTA
The DNA here is from genome assembly GCF_016835505.1 of Polypterus senegalus. NCBI lineage: Eukaryota > Metazoa > Chordata > Cladistia > Polypteriformes > Polypteridae > Polypterus > Polypterus senegalus. The sequence goes on from NC_053159.1 coordinate 171,660,102, forward strand.
GTACAGGATATGTACGAGGGAAGTGTGACAGTGGTGAGGTCTGTGGTACAAGTGACAGATGCATTCAAGCTGGAGGTGGGATTACTCTTATTCTTCTGTACTTCCTCATTCCACAACCAAGTTTGCTTTTCCTCCTTCCTCTGCTCAGATGTCATGCCAAGCACCCTTCTTGTCGTCACTCTTATTAGATCTGCTGTAGTTGCCCAGCTGTCTGGTATCTCTTCACTGCCACCCAGTGCCTGTCTTATCTCCTCCCTAAACTCAACCTTGCAGTCTTCCTTTTTCAACATCCACTATTTGATCCTTTGCTCTGCTGTCCCTCTCCTCCTCTCCTTCTTAATCTCCAGCGTCATCCTACAGACCACCATCCTATGCTGCCTAACTACACTTTCCCCTGCCACCACTTTGCAGTCTCCAATCTCCTTCATATTGATTCTTCTGCATAGGATGTAATCTACCTGTATGCATCTTCATCCATTCTTGTACATCATCCTATGTTCCTCCCTCTTCTTAAAACACATATGTGTTTTACTCGTATAAAACCACAGCCATGCCCATTCTTTTTGCATAATCCACTATCCTCTGACCTTCTGCATTCCTCTCCTTGGCACCATACCTATCAATCACCTCTTCATCTCCTCTGCTCCCTTCACCAACATATCCATTGAAATCCACTCCAATCACCATTTACTGTCCCTTGGGTACACTGTTCATCACTTCATCTAACTCACTCCAGAAATCTTCTTCCTCATCTATCGAACACCCAACTTGCGGGGCATATTCACTAACAACATTCATCATCACACCTTCAGTTTGTGGCTTCATAATCATTACCTGGTAATAATTACTCCAGCAATCCATGTGTTAATTAAGGTGATCACCACATTGCATTAAAAGACGGAGTGGCCGGAGTGGACCATCAAGGAAATCACAGAGGTGGTTAGCAGCTGAGGAAAAGGGCGGAGCTATGACTGATAAGAGTGACAGAATAAGGGACCAGGACAGCTACCTAGAGACCACCTCAGAAAGTGTCTGGGAGGAGAGACGACACGATTGGTACTGCACTGCCAGACAGCGCCTGACGCCTGAAGCCTTTTGATTACTGGCGGCAGCGTCTCCCACAGCCATGTTTCAGCCAGCATTTTCCCTCTGGCTGGGGTTTAAATTCATACAGTATTTTGGCTCAATTTTGTCTAATTTTAGGTCAGGTATTTGTGTTTATGTTTATTTTAATTTATTATGTATGTTTTTCTGTTTGTATGTTGTAAAAGAGGAAGGTCCTAGGTAATGCCCCTTGTGTTTTGTGGGTGGCTCCCCAAGGGGCGGAGCCACCTGCCAATCACCACCAGGAACGTCTGCCCTCTTTTAGGGAGGTCTTCCCATAGTTCCTGGAAGTTCATGGAATGCATTAGGAGTGGAGAGTTATTGCGAGTTTGCTGTGCGTTTTTAGGGTGGATTTTCTGGATTTTTGAACCCTAGCTTTGTTTTTTTGACCTCGCCTCAAGATTTCGGATTGGGACTGTGTGTATTATTATTTCTGAACCTGTATTCTGTATTGGGACTGTGTGTATTGTTATTTCTGAACCTGTATTCTGTATTGGGACTTTGTTTCCTGTGTATCGCCTTGCCTTTTCAAGCATCTGCTTTGGGGCTTGCACTGCCTTTTCTCATTAAAATTAGCCTTTTTATCACTTTATCAACATTCGTCCGGGCCCTTCAGGTTCCTAGCCGGAGTGTTTTTGGCAGCTGTGCATTCTTAACTCAAGCACTTCATGGCACATACAACGAGATTTTCAAGATCTAACATCCAGCAGGGCAAACAATAAAGAGAGCATTACCGGTGTCTCTTCAGCAGTCTTCCTTGCCATCGGGTCGTTACGGTATAATCAAATCTCTGTTAAGGGGCTTTAGTCATCGAGTCACTCAGGGGCCTGTGGGGGTCTTAATCTGACCTTGGTTATCACATTAACCCTAGTAACAGCACTGCTAATAGTGTAAAAAACAATATAAAGGGAGAAGATTTAATGTAATCAATTGGACATCTTCCGATGGAACAGTGTAAGTAAACCTGTACTGTATTCAAGCAGCAAATGGGGGGAAAAATCGGATACTTCAAAGCACAGCAAAGGCAGAATATGACATTTCCAGCTGTGCCGTGATGATTAAACGAGCTCCATATCGCTGGTGTAAATGCGTGGTATATAATTGCGTTCGTGTCAGCATCATCTTTTAGTCTTGCTCAATATTTAGTGTCTCGTTGATAAATGAGCTTGTCTTGAACCAGATACTCTTTTTACGGTGGTCTTGATTTGCAGAGCTGCTTGACGTGACTGATGTCTCCAAATGTGATTATCTCAGTGATTCGCTTTGTAATTAGACTTTCATTTAGCTGCATTTTGCTTGTCAGGTGGAATAGATAAATGGAAAAATCTTAACAAACATTCCTTCATTTGGTGAAATGAAAACTTTTCTGTCTGATGCTTAATTAGTATTTACTTAACCCAACATTCCTCCACCTAAAAAACAACAAACTCATTTTGAATTATTTACAATGCAAATTAGTTATCAGTTTAATTTTCCTCCAACGTTTTATTTCAATATTTTCTCAAGGTTTATATGCGACAATGACATTCAAATAAACACCAGTAGATAATAATACTCTACTTATCTTTTTTTTATTATTTATGATACCGTTTGGATAAGTGCGATAATTATGAATTATGCAAATTATACACTTCCTTCTCAGCTCCTCTTTTATTTGAATCTTTTTTCGTGTGAAAATATTTATTGTGAAGTTTATCTGAAATCGTTCAGGTCTGTTGTTTGCATAATGTAATTTTTTTAAACTAATGTAATTGTGGCCTCTGCTGGATGATGAGGTCCCACTGTCAATGGCTGAGAGAAAATCAACCGCCATCTACGCAAGTGGCTTGTCCTACCATGAAATCGGAGCATCAATGTTCTGAATGGGAATACGAACAAGCTGAACCTCCCCATATAATAATAATAATAATTCTTTATCACAAGCACAACACCAACATTTCTTTCTATAGCACATTTTCATACAAATGATGCAGCTCAAAGTGCTTTACATCTGCGGTGGGTTGGCACCCTGCCCAGGATTGGTTCCTGCCTTGTGCCCTGTGTTGGCTGGGATTGGCTCCAGCAGACCCCCGTGACCCTGTGTTCGGCTTCAGCGGGTTAGAAAATGGATGGATGGATGAAAGTGCTTTACATAATGAAGAAAGAGAAAAAAGACAAATTAAATAAGAAAATAGAACACTAATTAACATAGAATAAAAGGAAGGTCCAGTGGCCAAGGAGGACAGAAAAAAAAAAACTCCAGACGACTGGAGAAAAAAAAACAAAATTTGCAGGGGTTCTGAGGCCACGAGACCACCCAGCCCCCTCTAGGCATTCTACCTAACATAATTGATCTCAATCAGTCCTCACAGTATTCAGGGTTCACATGGAAGAGCTTGATGATGACGGTCATGTGGACCTCTGGCCTTTAATCCATCAATGTAGGGACATCACAGTGCTTTGATCAGGCGGTGGTGGCACAGATCGCCATCACAGAAAACCGGTAAAAAAAGTAGAAAGAGAAAGTAGATTTGCACCAGTGCACTATCCACATATGAGCTATTAGGTGGTGAAGTGGTGAGAGAGAGAGCCAATTAGAGAAAGGGGGCGATTAGGGGGTTCAGAGTGACTAGGCCATGGTGGGCAATTTAGCCTGGACATCAGGATATACGCTACTATTTACGAAAGAAGCCCAGAGATCTTTTATGACTACAGAAAGTCAGGACCTCTGGTTTTACGTCTCATCCAAAGGATGGCACCATTTTTACAGCACAATGTCCCCGTCACTGCACTGAGGCATTGGGATCCACACACAGACCACATGGTAAGCGCCCCCTGCTGACCTCACCAACATCTCTTCCAAAAGCAACCCAAGCTTTTCCTATTGTAAAAGATAGCCCGGCCACAGACAGACATAACACCAGGATGTCCAAAACACACACACGTTTTATTCACATCTATTTACAGATTTGGCTCAGTCCTTGTCCTCTTCCACCCGACTCCGGCTCCCCAAATGGAGTGAGGCGGCCCATTTTATCTTATCTTCTGGCAGCACTCCCCAGTGTGGCGAAAGTGCTGCCCTTGCACCCGGAAGCACTGCGGGCGTACAACATCCCCGGTCCGGCAGCGCTGTTTACCAGGGTTGAAGGACCATCCAGGCACCCAGGGAAGAATAGTGCTGCTCTCCCGGTCTGTCCTTCCTCCAGGCGTCCTGACAGGGCAGGGTCCCTGGCCATCTGTCACACTAGATGGTCTCCGATCCGAGTACTGACTGGGCCTGAACATAGCTTCAGGTGGGTGAGATGTTCTGAAGTGCAGGTGGTATGGCTGTTGAGGAGCTTGCGTCACCCATGCTTGGGAGGTGAAGTCTAGTGTCATGAAAGACTCCAAGGTTAGCCTTGAGGTGAGGACTGTAAGGATCTAGAGGACATGGGACATAGTGGGCCAAGCGAAGACACAGCTACACCACGACATTCTGACTGGGCAGGGCTTGTGTGTATTCTAACACCCCACTCTGACAGAATCCAGGCCTCAACTAGTACAAGACAAAGTGAGAGTGATGGTCAAAGAGCTGTGGGGATCTTGAGTAGTGGGAATTCAGCAGAATGACACATGGACAAAATGGTAGTGGCCTATGGGCTGTAAGATCTCCCGGTCTGATCTGTGGCAAGCTGAGCACTTTCATATCAAGTTCGGATGAGTTTTGTGCTGCATATTTTGTAAGATGTTTTAGATTTCTACTTTTCAATCCTGTTCCTTGGAGATCCCGTACCGTGGCTGCTATTTTTTATTCCTCTGACACAATACCTAAAGATTTTTGTGTTCTTCATCTGGTAAATGGCTCTGACGCCTTAGCTGCAGCTTTTGACCTTTGCTTTCTGTAAAAGAAATCATCTGCCGCTTGACAGGTTTTCCCAATCAGATACACAGAATGCTCAGAATACTACACCATTTTCCCAAAAACTATATATAAGAAGCTCAATATCAAAAAGCACTTCCCCAAAGTCCTAAACACACAAGAAAAAAAACCTCACACAGTCTTCAAAACCAATTTAGTCAAAATCGTAGAAACACACACAACCAACAAGTAGTTCACAATGAGCACTAGTTAGACATCGTCCTGCAAAAAGCAGAAGTGTTGCTTCAAAGTGGAGGATTCTTTAGGGAGTAAAGGTTACTGTGGCTAGTAATGCAACAGAATAATCTACATTTATTTACAAAAATCCACATACACCCACTGGGCAAGTCGTCTTGAAGATGAAGACTGGACTGATTTGGTATTGTGTCTCTCCTGAGAATCCTTGAGTACCACTGGTTTGACTTTCTATTGAATGAGCGGCTGCTCACTGGGTCCTGAATGAGGCGCATTACCTGCTTTGTGAGGGAGAGTCAGTTACGGCACTACAGCCATGTGGCGCGATTCCCTGATGGTGACCCAGCTCACTAGATCCTCATTTTGGAGACCTGAGTGGCTGGACCAGGCCAAGGGGACACCCACGTAACAACTGGCCTTGGCAGATTGAGGGTCATTTCCAGAGAGTGGGACTGGACCGCGTTATCTGCCTGGGGGGTCGCTAGGCGAGATCCCGAGCTGTTTCGTTGTGTGGTGGGTGCGGCAACGCACTGTACTAGTGCATGCTCCCCAACCTAACCTAACCTGACCTGACCAAAGGAGAAATTCTTAGAAACACTCAAATAATACTGCAAAGAGACTCCTTTTACCTTCTAAACAGCCTCATTTCTTCATGGCATGGATTCCTCAAGATGATAGAAACATTCCTTTAGGATTCTGGTCCATGTTGACATGACTGCATCACACACTCTCTGCGGATTTTCCAGAGGCCTGAAGAGGAGTCAGGTGGAGAACTTTGTTTTTTGGTGCAAAGAGAATTGTCTGCAGCTTAACATCAGCAAAACCAAGGAGCTGCTTTTTGACTTTCACCATACCAAAGAGCCTCTATGGCTAGCCACTATTTAGGGACTGGATGTAGAGGTGGTCTACTCCTACAGGTGCTTGGGGGTTCACATTAATGACAAGCTAAACTTGTCTCAGAGCACAGAGGAAAGGGCAGAGCAGGCTCTTCTTTCCTTAGGAGACAGCATTCCTTTAATTGGGTAGTGACATCCTTCACATCTTCTATAACTCTGTGATGGTCACTGAAATTGTCTCAGTTCAGGTCATGCTTGCCCAGAAGAGGATCTCAATGTTTGTAACCCTGCCTTCCTGGCTAGCTCTGAGAATAAAGCAAAGCATGCTTTGCAAGAATCTTTTTACCCCCTAATGCCTAAATTAATTTACAACTAGGGGGTTCCTCCCTGCTCACTTTGCTCGCCAACCCCACCTTGCCCGCGCTATGCGCCAGCCACTTTGTGTCTCTGCCATTCGTGTTGTGAATGCACCCCAAGGAGACGTGGTCGCTCCTCCAAAACCCCCTCTTAAACGGTGATACAATGGGAAACAAATACAATTTATTTTTTTTACCTCCACTTTACCTCCACTTTGCTCAGTCAGATGCTGCTGCCATACCATGTGATCTTCATCTAGCACAGCACTTTGAAGATTTTAAAGCCTGTACAGCAGCTGTCCTACTCTTTGTCTTTTATTTCCGGACCCGGGCATGGTTAAATCTTTTGGCACAAAGTCTTGTCTCGCAGGACATGAGTTCTTGATATTTTTTAGTTTATAATTTAAAAATGGAATAAGAATCTGAAAATCTAACAACATCACATTAAAGTTCAATAAACTCTCGAAAGAATGATACCAAATATATAAACTGCTGAAAAAAATTAAAGGAACACTTTGAAAACACATCAGATCTCAATGGGAAAAAGAAATCCTCCTGGATATCTATACTGATATAGACTGGGTAATGTGTTAGGAACGAAAGGATGCCACATCGTTTGATGGAAATGAAAATGATCAACCTACAGAGCCCTGAATTCAAAGACACCCCAAAAACCAGAGTGAAAAAATGATGTGGCAGGCTAGTCCATTTTGCCAAAATTTAATTGCAGCAACTCAAAATTGAACGCAGCACTTTGTATGGCCCCTGTGTTCTTGTATACATGCCTGACAACATCGGTGCATGCTCCTAAAGAGACGACAGATGGTGTTGTGGGAGATCTCCTCCCAGATCTGGACCAGGGCATCACTGAGTTCCTGGACAGTCTGAGGTGCAACCTGGTGGCATTGGATGGACCAAAACATAATGTCACAGAGGTGTTCTATTGGATTTAGGTCAGGAAAGTGTGGTGGCCAGTCAATGGTATCAATTCCTTCATCCTCCAGGAACTGCCTGCATACTCTCACCACATGAGGCCAGGAATTGTCGTGCAACAGGAGCCACTGTACCAGCATAGGGTATGACAATGGGTCCAAGGATTTCATCCTGATACCTAATGGCAGCCAAGGTGCCTTTGTCAAGCCTGTAGCGGTCTGTGTGACCCTCCATGGATATGCCTCCCCAGACAATCATTAACCCACCACCAAAGTGCTCATGCTGAATGATGTTACAGGCAGCATAATGTTCTCCATGGCTTCTCCAGACCCTTTCACTTCTGTCACGTGCTCAGGGTGAACCTGCTCTCATCTGTAAAAAGCACAGGGCACCAGTGGTGCATCTGCCAATTCTGGTATTCTATGGCGAATGCCAATCGAGCTGCATGCTGCTGGGCAGTGAGCTCAGGGCCCATTAGAGGACATGGGGCCCTTGGGTCACCCTCATGAAGTCTTTCTGGTTGTTTGGTCAGAGACATTCACACCAGTGGCCTGCTGGAGGTCATTTTGTAGGGCTCTGGCAGTGCTCATCCTGTTCCTCTTTGCCCAAAGGAGCAGATCCTGGTCCTGCTGATGGGTTATGGACCTTCTATGGCCCTCTCCAGCTCTCCTAGAGTAACTGCTTGTCTCCTAGAATCTCCTCCATGCCCTTGAGACTGTGCAGAGAGACACAGCAAACCTTCTGGCAATGACACGTATTGATGTGCCATCCTGGAGAAGTTGGACTACCTGTGCAACCTCTGTAGGGTCCAGGTATCACCTCATGCTACCAGTAGTGACACTGACTGTAGCCAAATGCAAAACTAGTGAAGAAACAGTCAGAAAAGATGAGGAGGGAAAAATGTCAGTGGCCTCCACCTGTTAAACCATTCCTGTTTTGGGGGTCATCTCATTGTTGCCCCTCTAGTGCATCTGTTGTTAATTTCATTAACACCACAGCAGCTGAAACTGATTAACAACCCCCTCTGCTACTTAACTGACCAGATTAATATCCCATAAGTTTCATTGACTTTATGCTATACTCTCATTAAAAAGTGTTCCTTTAATTTTTTTGAGCAGTATATATGTAGGTTTTAAAACATGCCCGATTTAAAGCGTAACAAAAAATGTGATGTAAAAATGTCACATAAAATGTTGCATTTTTAGGCTTAGAATTTTATATTTATAGAGTAGATTATATCCATCCATCCATCCATTTTCTAACCCGCTGAATCCGAATACAGGGTCACGGGGGTCTGTTGGAGCCAATCCCAGCCAACACAGGGCACAAGGCAGGAACCAATCCTGGGCAGGGTGCCAACCCACTGCAGGACACACACAAACACCAAGCACACACTAGGGCCAATTTAGAATCGCCAATCCACCTAACCTGTATGTCTTTGGATTGTGGGAGGAAACCGGAGCGCCCGGAGGAAACCCACGCAGACACGGGGAGAACATACAAACTCCACGCAGGGAGGACCCGGGAAGTGAACCCAGGTCTTCTAACTGCGAGGCAGCAGCGCTACCACTGCGCCACCAAATGCTAAATTAAGGATTAGGGTCTAGGTGCAGCCTGCAATACCTATGACATAGGTCAGGTAATGCCCACAACATCAGTCACAAAATGCCCTTCGAGTCAGATAACCCTCCTACCACCCTAATCTTAACCATAGTCTAACGGGTCCCTAATATTAACCATAGTCTAATGTGATGGGTGTTACATGACGGACGTTGAGTGCGTTTCGTGATGTTGGGGCATTACATGACTGACCTCATAGATACTGCAGTCTGCAATTACACTTTTTGTTGAAATTATGTGGAGATTGTTAATTTGAATATAGCACACAAGCAAACAATAAGCTGGTATGTATTTTTATCTTACCACAACTTAACTCAAATTTGGACAATTTCTCGAAATCAGCCAAAAATCATTGTACATGGTCACGCCAACACTTCGCTTCCATCAGGCGGATGGATGTAATTTCCACCACGACTGCTAGATGGCGTGACCAGTGCTTCCAATAAGATCCATTGTACGTATTGAATACTCATCAACTGGCATTGGTGGGATACATACATATGCCACCTCTACTGCATTCAGGCCGGAAGCAGTTTGAAGTGATTTTGCGGCAGTCGTCTGCAAGGGGTTAAGTGCTTTCAGATGTCAATGACATGGTGTTCAAGTTTCAGAGATGTACAAGAGTGTGCTGCTTGCCACTGCAGGGTAAACAACAAGCAGGCCTGCTATGTGAGAATTTGTTTTACTTCCATAAAGGGTGACCAGTAAGGGAATGAGAAGATTTAATGAGCAGGATCCAGTCATGGAAGAGCCACGGAATTCAGGAAGTGGATGTAGAGGGGGGTCCACTCCTACAAGTACTTGGGGGTCCACATCAATGACAGGTTGAACTGGTCTCAGAACACAGAGGAACAATAGAAGAAATAGCAGAGCAGGCTTTTGTTCCTTAGAACAGTGTTTCTCAACCTGGAAATCGAACTAGAAGCTATTCATTGAAACAAACTCATTTATTGCAACCGCTTAAGGTGGAAAAATCACACCGAGTATGTCGACTGTCAGCTCTGTGGTATTCGTGTAAATGACCGCAAAACCATTTCGCACGTAGGAGACAAAATGACGTAGAATACCGGAGGTGTAGAGAAACTGTGAGGAAATAACAGAAGGCAAATGCTGATCTCTAAAATGGTAAACGTTTAAATTGTTGCACCCTTTGTGAGGTACGCAATTGGTTATATGTTGTTTCCATCCATTCATCCATCATCCAACCCACTGAATCCTAACACAGGGTCACGAGGTCTGCTGGAGCCAATCACAGCCAGCAAGGCATGAACAAACCCTAGGCAGGGTGCCAGCCCACCGCAGGACACACACCCACACACCAAGCACACACTAGGGACAATTTAGGATCACCAATGCACCTAACCTGCATGTCTTTGGGCTGTGGGAGGAAACCCATGCAGACACAGGGAGAACCCGGGAACCCAGGTCTCCTAACTGCGAGGCAGCAGCGCTACCACTGCACCACCATGCCACCCTATGTTGTTTCATTTATTCTATTTCTTTCTAAAATGTTAAAAAAATGTATGTTTAGACTTTTTGTTTATAGTTTTGACGGTGCTCATGACGGTATAACAGAGACGTGAATAAAGATAAAGGCACCAGTCCGTGACTCTCTCCATTAAATCAAGAGCTGCTACAATTAGTGGCGTCACCTGTCATTTCCAAACTCATCTAGACACGTGTATCGATAGGCCTGTCCGCCTGTGAGCAAACATCATAATTCAAGTTCATTTCTCTATCTTACCGTTATGTAACTTCTGTAATCACTAGTATGTCAGTTATCGTTTTTAACAATAAGAAGTGATAGTATTCTTAGGAGTATTGTGGAAAGATCAGCCCAGCTACAGACAGCAAGGCAGACCCACAATGTCCAGAACACACACTATTTATTTTTCTTTTCTCCTACACACAGCACAGTGCACAAATCGCCCCAAATCGGTTCTGTCCTGTCTTTCTTTCTCTTGCCTTCACTCCTCCACACACAAGCTCCGTCCTCTTCCACCCGACTCCAGCACGACTAATGGAGTGAGGTGGCCCCTTTTATAACGCCCTGGTTGAGCTCCAGGTGCTTCGTGATGATCTTCTGATCTGCATGAGCACCCAGAAGCACTCCGGGCATACTTGGAATTTCTTCCTGCAGCACTTTCAGTTGTGTGCGAATTGCTGCAGTCTTGGGCTCCATAATCCTCTGGGCGCCCCCTGGTGGTGGCCACGGGCCCCAAACAGGGTTGAGATTTTAAGTTCTGATTCTGGACAAATGATCTAACCATGAACTTGACCAAACAGAAACCTCCCCATATTTAAAAAGTATATCAATGACATATCAGGACAAACTTGCTATTAGACAAACATCATGCGTTCACTGCTTGAATCTTGGATTCATTACTTGGTAATAATAATATATGTATCATTCTTTTGTTTTAACACAATAAGATTTAACTTTTGTTTCATTTATTTTGCTTTCACAATGCATAGCTCTTTAGTATTATATAATTAGTTTGTAAATTATAGGTATTATCATATATCAGTAATACATTTTCATTATTTACTTACAATTTACTAGGCCTTATCTATATGTTACCTGTTACTTTTATCAATAGAGAACATATTATTTACCTTGTTCTACAAACAGACCTATTGTGCATGGCATTGTTTCATTGCTGTAGGTAACACTGGTATTTGGCATGTACTGTTGGCCTCGATGCAGACCAGGGCGGCTGCCCTCTCGTGGTCCAGGGGAGGTATTGCCCTTCTCCCGGTCTTTACAGGCACCCCAGCCATCCGCAACAGTATTTATAATATTTGTAATTTATTTTTTATTATTATAGAATGGAATAATTGAAAATATGGAATTATTTAAAATTACTAAAAAAAATTCATGAAAACCGAAGAAATGTTTGAAGTTTGCATATATTTTATCACATGGATTTTAATTTTAAATGTGTAATATTTGTATATTTTGATGATAAAAAAAATATTAGCGATGCCCCAGTCTTATCCAGACTTGAACATTTCTGCCAGTAGTGCATTCTCAAATTAAAATTTAGTGTTGTTGGGTGGATCTCAATATAATCAAAAATATGAAAATGTGCATAAAAACTCGGGGGGTTTGCACCACAAAAACTAATATGAAAAAGTGGCGCACACATGGAAAAAGGTTGAGAAACACCTGCTTAGGAGACTAAATTCCTTCAATGTGGGTAGTGCCATTCTTCACATCTTCTACAATACTGTGATGGCTGGTGGGGTTTTCTACACTGTGGTGTGCTGGGCTGCTTACATCACTTCAAGAGAGGCCCACCGAATAAACAAGCTAATTAAAAGGGCAGGATCAGTTATGGGGCACACTCTGGACCCCCTGGAGGACGTAGTAAAGGAGGAAATTCAAACAAAACTGAGTGCCATTATGAACAATGCTGCACATCCTCTCTCTGACACACCAACACTGAGGACTTTCAGCCAATGAATCATTCATCAGATGTGGTTGAAGAAACACAACGGGGGCTCCTTAATACCAACAGCAAAACGCCTGTATAGCGCCTCACTGCGACTGGGACTGTCAATTCAGAAGTTTCCTTTCTTTTTAAATTTTCTTCCTTCTTAGTCATTCTGGAATGTGTTCAGACCATAGTGTGTGTATTTATTTATTTATGTACCATTTATACTCACATATAAGTGAGTTCTTGAAATCCACAAACTTGCTCATAAAATCAGTCCCTGACTGATACGCCCATTCAAAACTAATAACACTTAAATTTTTTTTTTTTTTTCACATCATCTTGATTCCTCCAATCTCACACCAGTTTCTCAGACATGTTGAATTTTGTTGCAGCAGCGCAGTTACCAATTTCTTTCACCTCTTCCATGACTTTTAATTTAAAACCAACTTCATATTTTCTTCTGATTGAACGCTCCTTTGTAGATAAGGGATGCTCTTACGATAAAGGTGTATGAGGGTGTGAGATATAAAAAACACGTAACAATGCAAACGTCGCTTTGGAATAGTTTGGGTATTACTGTGTGGTCACGTAGGTACAATACATAGAAAAGTAAGAGGTCATGTGCTCCATGGTTACTCTCTCAGGTGTTCGTTAGCATGTCGTTATCTCTTGGACCAACAGTGTGAGTTTTCCACATTCAACTTACACGACCGACATTATAAAATACCAGAAATTATACAGCAAAATCAAGTCCCGACTTATCTGCGAGAGGACTTATCCGCGAGTATATACGGTATTTATATATTTACAAAAAGAGCTTCTGTAAAAAACCAAATTTCTATCAGGGGACAAATAAAGTTTTATCTCTCTGTTGCCAGATTTGGAAACTATGCTAATAAGGACAATAAGTTGTTTTTGATTGTGGGGAAACAGTGCATGGCAGGAGAAACTGATTACTTGGTGTAACCATCAGCCATACCAGCTTCACCTCTGAAGAGGTCATCCGTGTGAAGCTAAGCATATTTGGGTCCAGCCAGTACTTGGATGGGAGACCATCTAGGAAAATCTTGGGTTGTTGCTGCTGGAAGAGCCAGTAGGGGGTACTTACCCTGTGGTCTGAATGTGGATCACAGTGATGCAGTGATGGGGACACTGTGCTGTAAATATGGTGCCATCCTTCAGATGAGACATAAAACCAAAGTCCTGACTCTCTGGGCCTATAAACAATTCATGGGCATTCTTTGTAAATAGTAGGGTGTATCCCATTGTCCACCTCTGCCTAGTCCTTCTGGCCCCATAATGATCCCCTGTCTCTGACTGGCCCACCTAATAGCTCATGTGTGGTGTGGCATACCGGAGCATCATCTGGGTTATTTCTACCCATTAGTGGTGGTTAAAGTGGCTCCCATCTCACTGAAGTACTTTGAGTAGTGACAAAAGCGCTATATAAATGTTTAGATTTATTACTATTACTTTGTATTTTTATTCAATCATGGTGTGTAAAAACTGTACATAGACAAAAGAGAATAGGCCATTGGGGTTGACTGTGCTTGTGCACGTGATGTGTGTTTTGGTTCATAGGCATGTTGAGTTTGGATTGGTGACTGACAATGAAATCTGAGCCAATAAGTGTGCAGAGTTCTGAAAATGAGTGCTTCAGACTTGCAGACTTTGCCAATACGATGTGCTCTGTATCTGATTAAGGGCCCAGCACATGACCCGGGGTGCCAGCTTGAGGAATGGATTACTCGGCGTATTTATTCAGTCACAGTGTGCACCTGATTGGTTGATTTCCATCTTCTCCCTCACCCCAGGCTGCCTGACCCCTCCTGTTTGCACCACACTTGCTAGTTTTGTTTGTGTTCTGCACTCTTCACGGTTATGTGGCACTTCAGAACAAATATAGCGTGCATTCTTTTATGTTTTCTGCGCATTAATGCATGAGTAGAGGCAGCTTGGAAAATATGCTAGTTTCCCAACAACACATTAATCAGTTAAAATTGCATGACCTCCAAAAATTCATTAGAAGATATGACCTTTACAGCATTAAGTCAGTGTGAATGCTAATTTGAAATAAAAGAGCATGCATCAGTGCTTCTGCCAATTTGAGCAGCAAAGAAGGCATCAGTGTAGGGTTATGTTGCTATGGGAAGGGATCGCTCCACTGCAGATCAAAATAATGTGCTTCATATGTGTGTCGGGGAATGTCGAGACCAGTCAGCGGGTGATTTATTGTGTACCTGCGGACCGCCTAAACCATAGATGACCTCCGGTCATCACTCTGCGTGCTTCTTTGGAGGGCGTGACGCAAGACAATGGCTTCTGAAAGACAGCTTCATGGCATTGATAAGAAGAGCCCTGAAACGGACTGCTGCTCTGTTCAGCTCTGGCACCTGCCGTTCAACAAATGCTGCAGAGAAAGAAGCTGGCGCCCCAGCACCCTAAGTTGTCACACGTAGGTCAGAAAACAGGCGGATGAATCATTTTAAGATGATGTACATCACAGAGGAAGATTTTTGAATAGGTTTGCAAAAGAAATAAGATGCTTCCTGTGAATTTAAAAAGTTCCACAATCACAGACTTGCTAGTTTTCTGTTTGTTAGTAATGATTTTAAAGTGTGTCCACTGTATTGAGTTTAATGAGAGTACATGTTGTAAGAAGAAAAGCACAGAGGCTGTCAGGCTATTGGGGTGCCAAGAGGGTAACCCGTTTAATGGAAGTACTGGCCACCCTAGATTTTCTTGACCATTGGTACAACAATAATCAGGCAGAATAAGAGCACTGATCTCATAGGGATCAGGGTCCAAAATGAACACCAACGTCTGGTTACTCTTCAACTTATCAATCAATCAATCAACATTTATTTATATAGCACATATTCATACAAAAAAATGTAGCTCAAAGTGCTTTACAAAATGAATAGAAAAATAGAAGACACAATAAAAAATAAACATAAGTCAACATTAATTAACATAGAATAAGAGTAAGGTCCGATGGCCAGGGTGGACAGAAAAACAAAAAACTCCAAAGGCTGGAGAAAAAAATAAAATCTGTAGGGGTTCCAGACCAAGAGACCGCCCAGTCCCCTCTGGGCAATCTACCTAACATAAATCAAACAGTCCTCTTTGTATTTAGCGTTTTCATGGAAGGACCTGATGATGATGGTCACGTAGACTTCTGGCTTTCAGTCCATCATTGTTGGAGCATCATGATGCTTTGAGTAGGTGGTGGTGGCGCAGGCCGCCACCACAAAAAACCGAAAAAGAAACAGAAGAGAGAGTAGGGGTCAGTACGGATTTTAGAGCCACCATGAATAGTTATTATGAAGAATTGAACATACAGAGTATCAGTATTAAGTTAAAGTGAAGTTATAAAAGGCCATGTTAAAGTAATGTGTTTTCAGCAGTGTTTTAAAGTGCTCTACTGTATTTGCCTGGCGAATTCCTATTGGCAGGCTATTCCAGATTTTAGGTGCATAACAGCAGAAGGCCGCCTCACCACTTCTTTTAAGTTTAGCTTTTGGAATTATAAGGAGACACTCATTTGAAGATCTAAGGTTACGATTTGGAATATAACGTGTCAGGCATTCCGATATATAAGATGGGCGAGATTATTTAAGGCTTTATAAACCATAAGCAGTATTTTAAAGTCAATCCTGAATGACACAGGCAACCAGTGTAGTGACATCAAAACTGGAGAAATGTGTTCGGATTTTCTTTTCCCAGTTAGGATTCTAGCAGCTGCATTCTGCACTCGTTGCAAATGATTTATGTCTTTTTGGGTAGTCCTGAGAGGAGTGCGTTACAGTAATCTAGTCTACTGAAAACAAAAGCGTGAATTAATTTCTCAGCATCTTTCAATGATATAAGAGGTCTAACTTTAGCTATGTTTCTTAAGTGAAAAATGCTGTCCTAGTGGTCTGATGAATATGCGATTTAAAATTCAGATTACAGTCAACGGTTACCCTAAATTTTTACTTCCGTCTTAACTTTTAATCCTAGTGCATTAAGTTTATTTCTGATAACCTCGCTGAATCCATTATTGCCAATTACCAAAATTTCAGTTTTCTCTTTATTTAGTTTGAGAAAATTACTATTCATCCATTCAGAAATACCAGTAAGACATTGTGTTAGTGTATCGAAAGAGTCGGAGTCATCAGGTGCTATTGATAAGTACAGCTGTGTGTCATCAGCATAGCTGTGGTAGCTCACGTTGTAACCTGAGATAATCTGACCTAACGGAAGCATGTAGATTGAGAATAACAGCGGACCCAGGATAGAGCCTTGTGGAACACCATATCGGATATCATGTGTCTTTGAGATTTGATTACCACAACTCACAAAGAATTTTCTCCTGCCAGGTAGGATTCAAACCAATTTAAGACACTGCCAGAGAGGCCCACCCATTGACTAAGGCGATTTCTAAGAATATTATGATCAATGGTGTCAAATGCAGCACTCAGATCTAAGAGGATGAGAACAGATAAATGGCCTCTGTCTGCATTTACCCGCAAGTCATTTACTACTTTAACAAGTGCAGTTTCTGTACTGTGATTTGTTCTGAAGCCTGACTGAAATTTATCAAGAATAGCATGTTTATTTAGGTGGTCATTTAACTGCAAAATGACTGCCTTCTCTAGAATTTTACTTAAGAAGGGTAGGTTAGAAATGGGTCTAAAATTTTCAAAGGCAGAGGGTCAAGATTATGTTTCTTAAGAAGGGGTTTAACTACAGCAGTCTTAAGACAGTCTGGAAAGACCCCCGTATCTAATGATGAATTTACTATGTCCAGAATATTGTCAATTAGAACGCCTGATATTTCTTTGAAAAACCTGGTTGGTATTGGATCAACTTATATAGGAGATTGACTGGAAGATAGATAGATAGATAGATAGATAGATAGATAGATAGATATGAAAGGCACTATATGATAGATAGATAGATAGATATGAAAGGCACTATATAATAGATAGATAGATAGATAGATAGATAGATAGATAGATAGATAGATAGATAGATAGATAGATAGATAGATAGATAGATAGATAGATATGAAAGGCACTATATAGCTCATTCGATTAGATAGATAGATAGATAGATAGATAGATAGATAGATATGAAAGGCACTATATGATAGATAGATAGATATGAAATGCACTAGATAGATAGATAGATAGATAGATATGAAAGGCACTATATAGCTCATTCGATTAGATAGATAGATAGATAGATAGATAGATAGATAGATAGATAGATAGATAGATAGAAGGCACTATATGATTGATAGATAGATAAAAGGGCTGCTCCACAGAACTACATCCCAATGTGTACTGACGCCAATGGAACTACAATTCCCAGCATACCCTGCAGGTGTCCAAATGGGTACTGACACACAGATATGCTGTCCTCTGAAATTTCAGGGGAGCAAATAGTACAGATTACCTCCCCCTATCTATCCATTATACTGGCCTCCTGGCCAGGTAAAAAACTTCAGTCCATCCCAGCCGGGACACCAGTGTATCCACTTTCACTTGGGCATTTCCTGTTAGTCTCCTGGCCAAAGTACTTCTTCACCTTTCTTCTTGCGTTGCAGTAGGCTGGCCTCCTGGCCAGGTAAAGGACCTCGACCCATCTCAGCTGAGATGTCCACCCATGTCTGGCATCCATCACAATTGACAGAAACTTTATTTTTAAAAATAACCATTGTAGGTGTGTTAACAATTGTCTTGCCAATTTATGTTTCGACTCTCGTGTCACTTTTGTCTTCTGCTCAATCACTGACATAACCAAAAGGCTGTACTTAACGTTTAATGGTCTGATTAAAAACAAATAATAAACGATGCTAAACATTTCTTTGCTTTTATTTTTGGCAGACCCGAAAAATGATCAAAGAGAAGTCGAACCTCTGAAGTGAATCTAAGGAAGTCAAGGTATGTAGTGTCTAATTATCAAATTCTATAATTGCCTGTGATATTAGCAGGGGGCTGGGTGTGCGTTCCTCGCAAAATGGATTAAAAATCATGAACAGTTCACACAAGGGAGGGATGAATCTAGGGACAGTACAAAGCAGCCAGACAGGAACAAAACCCTGCTGCCTCCATGAGCCTTACTAGTGTGAAGGCCCAGACCACTCAGTGATGCGTTGGGCCCACTTGCCCACTGTCTACAATTACTTCTCCTCTTAGGCCCTCTTTCTTTTCCCATCACTTCCCTGTCCATGTCACTGGCCTGCATGTCAATGCCATAACTCAACTCAAGTTATAACTCCATCTTCACCAAGGCGTCTGTGTATCTCAGCCGAGGAAATGCCCAGAACCTTGTCAAGGGAACACAACTGTGTAGAGACCACTTACTAAAGCTGGAGTTAATTTAATGGAGTTAGAGTGCCCCCTAGCTGTTATCTGAAATTACCTCTACTGCAGGATGTATTGACCTTCTAGGTCCTTGTCTGGTTAACACTCCATCTCAATTTTAAGTTCTCCAACTCTGGCACCCTGTCAGTATACACTGAGCGTATATGTTGAAATGGGCAGCCGGGATTCTTACCTGACCGGGACACCACCCTGAGGAAGGAGCTTACACAGGGCAATACTTCCCCTGGGACAACAGAGGGTAGCCCTCCTGGCTTGGTACAGAGCCACGGAGCAGGGAGGCTCAACCCTGTTGGGGCCGATGGCCACCTTCAGAGGGCTGTTGTCACACCCGGATGGAAGTGCAGTTGGAAGGAGATCATGGAACACCTGGAGCACTTCCGGGTGCTCTATAAAAGGGGACAGCTGCCATAACTCGGAGAGCAGGAGTCAGGAGGTGGAGGATGATGCTTGAGGGAGGAGTAGAGACAGAAGAGAAAGGAACTGTGTGGTGTGTGGTGTGAAGTGGTTTATTATCTGAGCTGGAAGCTGTGAATAAAGCCTGTGTAGTGCTGGGACTTGAGCCTCTGCGTCTGGTGTGTCGGGTGTTTGAGGAGCTATAACACCCCAAGGCTTTCACAATGTGTGTTTGCATAGTTGTGCGTTTCTATCATTATAATATGTATCTGCATATATCATTTTTATATTTAAGCTGTGCTAACTCTCTAAGAAGGCCTGAAATGGGTTGACCTTTATTTAATATCTTTTCAGTTTAGACTACCTGGGCGGTCATTTTATACTTTCAGTTGTCATGGTGAGGGTCATGTTTGCTAGGGGTGTGGCCTCTGGGGTCATGACGTCAGCAGTAATTGGTGAAGGGTTAAAAGCTAATTTTGATGGCCATTTTGTATTTGAGATTGGGCAAAATTTAGCAACATGATTTTTGGTTTCTGGTTCTAGAATCTACCTCTGCTTTTTGACTTTGATTTGTGGTTTATGATTAGTCTTTGACATCTTAATTTAATTTTTGGTCTTGACCTCATACCAAAAATAAATACCAAATGTACACACAGATACATACGCGTATATAATATATTGTAAAACAAAGAGAGAGAAGGCAGTAAAAGATCCACCCCCATATATTTTACACAACTGCAAGAAAAAATAGCTCCAGAGTACTGTCTGGGTCAATGTCCAAATAAGAATACAGGAGGAAGGGAAGGTGCTTGGCTTTTATAGTTATAGAGGAGGAAGAGGCGGGTCCATAAGGGTTCAAGCTGGAAGTGAGGTTGGAAGGAGGCGTGGCTAGGAAGGGAATGCAGGAGTTGGTGAAGTTTTAATTGGGCTTCTGTTCAGGTGATCTGCAGAAGAGGGAGAAGAAAGGTTAGTGCACTCCGACAATCCCTCAGTTAAGACATTAGCTTGTGTTCCAAGTGCACGTGTGTGACTATATATATATGTGTGTGTGTATACATAAACTCAGCAAAAAAAGAAACGTCCTCTTACTTTCAACTGTTTTTACTTTCAGTAAACTTAATGTGTAAATATTTGTATGAACACTAAAAGAGTCAACACCATAAGACATAAACTAAAAATGTTTCACAATGTGTCCCTGAATGAAGGGAGGCTCAAAATCAGAAGTACCAGTCAGTATCTGGTGGGGCCACCAGCTGCTTGAAGTACTGCAGTGCATCTCCTCCTCATGGACTGGACCAGATTTGTCAGTTCTTGCTGTGAGATGTTACCCCACTCTTCCACCAAGGCACCTGCAAGTTCCTGGACATTTCTGGGGGGAATGACCCTAGCATTCACCCTGCGATCCAACAGGTCCCAGACGTGCTCAATGGGATTGAGATCTGGGCTCTTCGCTGGCCATGGCAGAACACTGACATTGCTGTCATGCAGAAACTCACGCACAGAACGAGCAGTATGGCTGGTGGCATTGTCCTGCTGGAGGATCATGTCCGGATGAGCATGCATAAAGGGTACCACATGAGGGAGGAGGATGTCTTCCCTGTACCGCAAGGCATTGAGATTGCCTGCAATGACAACAAGCTCAGTCCGATGGTGATATGATATACCGCCCCAGACCATGACGGAACCCCCCACCTCCAAATCGATCCCGCTCCAGGGTACAGGCCTCGGTGTAACGCTCATTCCTTTGACGATAAACACGAATCCGTCCATCACCCCTGGTGAGACAAAACCGTGACTCATCAGTGAAGAGCACTTTTTGCCACTCCTGTCTGGTCCAGCGAAGGTGGGTTTGTGCCCATAGGCGGCATTGTTGCTGGTGATGTCTGGTAAGGACCTGCCTTACAACAGGCCTACAAGCCCTCAGTCCAGCCTCTCTCAGCCTATTGCGGACAGTCTGAGCACTGATGGAGGGATTGTGTGTTCCTGGTGTGACTCGGGCAGTTGTTGTGGCCATCCTGTACCTGTCACGCAGGTGTGATATTTGGATGTACCGATCCTGTGCAGGTGTTGTTACACGTGGTCTTCCACTGCGAGGATGATCAGCTGTCCTTCCTGTCTCCCTGTAGCGCTGTCTTAGGCGTCTCACAGTGCGGACATGGCAATTTATTGCCCTAGCCACATCAGCAGTCCTCATGCCTCCCTGCAGCATGCCTAATGCACGTTCAGGCAGATGAGCAGGGACCCTGGGCCTCTTTCTTTGGGTGTTTTTCACAGTCGGTAGACAAGTGTCTTTAGTGTCCTGCGTTTTTAGAACTGTGACCTTAAATGCCTACTTTCTGTAAGCTTTCTGTAAGCTGTTAAGATCTTAAGGAGGCTAGTGAGTACATATATAAACCCTTGACACGTATTTTTAGGAAGTCACTGTGCACTGGAGAGATTCCAAAGGACTGGAAAATGGCAAATATCATCCCATTATATAAAAAGGGTGACAGGGCAGATCCAAGCAACTATAGGCCAGTAAGCTTAACAAGCATCACAGGAAAATTAATGGAAGGAATTATTAAGGATAAGATTGAGCAACACATGACAAGGACAGGAGTTATTCTGAACAGTCAGCATGGGTTTAGAAGAGGGAGGTCGTGTTTTACTAACATGTTGGAATTCTATGAGGAGGCAACAAAAGGATACGATCAAAGTGGAGCTTATGATATTATTTATCTGGACTTTCAGAAAGGATTTGATAAGGTGCCACATGAGAGGTTGGGCATCAAGTTAAAAGAAGTGGGAATTCAGGGTGATGTTTTTAGATGGGTGCAGAATTGGCTCAGACACAGGAAGCAGAGGGTGATGGTGCGAGGAACCTCATCAGAACTGGCTGATGTTAAGAGTGGTGTTCCACAGGGGTCAGTGCTAGGGCAGCTGCTATTTTTAATATATATAAATGATTTAGATAGGAATATAAGTAACAAGCTGGTTAAGTTTGCAGATGATACCAAGATAGGTGGATTAGCAGATAATTTGGAATCCGTTATATCATTACATAAGGACTTGGATAGCATACAGGCTTGGGCAGATCTGTGGCAGATGAAATTTAATGTCAGTAAATGTAAAGTATTACACATAGGAAGTAAAAATATTAGGTTTGAATACACAATGGGCGGTCGAAAAATCGAGAGTACACCTTATGAGAAGGATTTAGGAGTCATAGTGGACTCCAAGCTATCAACTTCCAAACAGTGTTCAGAAGCCATTAAGAAGGCTAACAGAATGTTAGGTTATATAGCACGATCTGTGGAGTACAAGTCCAAGGAGGTTATGCTCAACCTTTATAATGCACTGGTGAGGCCTCATCTTGAGTACTGTGTGCAGTTTTGGTCTCCAGGCTACAAAAAGGACATAGCAGCACAAGAAAAGGTCCAGAGAAGAGCGACTAGGCTGATTCCAGGTCTACAGGGGTTGAATTATGAGGAAAGATTAAAAGAGCTGAGCCTTTACAGTTTAAGCAAAAGAAGATTAAGAGGTGACATGATTGAAGTGTTTAAAATTATGAAGGGAATTAGTACAGTGGATCGAGACTTGTATTTTAAAATGAGCTCATCAAGAACACGAGGACACAGTTGGAAACTTGTTAATGGTAAATTTCGCACAAACATTAGGAAGTTTTTCTTTACACAAAGAACGATAGACACTTGGAATAAGTTACCAAGTAGTGTGGTAGACAGTAAGACGTTAGGGACTTTCAAAACTTGACTTGATGTTTTCTTGGAGGAAACAAGTGGATAGGACTGGCGAGCTTTGTTGGGCTGAATGGCCTGTTCTCGTCTAGATTGTTCTAATTGTTCTAATTGTTCTAACGACCATTCCACAGGCGCATGTTAATTAATTGATTATGGTTAATTGAACATGCATGGAAAACATTGTTTAAAGCCTTTACAATGAAGATCTGTAAAGTTATTTGGATTTTTAAAACATTATTGTTGAAATACACAGTCCTGAAAAAGGGACGTTTCTTTTTTTGCTGAGTTTATATATACAGGTATATACAGGTATATACATATAAACATATGTTGTATATGTAAAATAGGTGCCTTGAGCATGGGAAGGCCACTATATAAATAAATTGTATATACAGTATACTGTATATTGAAGACAGAGTGAGGAAACAGGTGACCATCGTGGTCAGTTATGTGTCATCCCTAAACCCAAATTGTGAACTATATATATATAAAGTAGCTGTGTAAGCCTGTGCTGTAAAAAGCCTGGGGTCCTAGAAACTATTGAAATTGTCAGAAAAAAAACTGAAATGTAGAAATGTCAGGTAATTGAAAGGAACTACTCTGGGCCTCTCTCTCCTAGGAGGATTCGTTTTGACGATCACTTGTGCATTTGCGGCAGGAGGAAAAGTAAAAGGGATGCCATGTTGCTGAAGTGCTCACCTCGCTTCTGTATTAGTGGCTAAGTGAGTGACTCTTTCTTTGGAGGTTTTGTTTTGCTGATGTGCTCGTCTCACTTGTGTATCCTCGAAGGTGGAGCCCTTAGCCCTTATGTTTCCTAATATATTTTAAAATACTATAAATAATATACTGGACGCTCCTTTTAGTATTTCTATTTCTATATATTTGCTATTTTTTATATTGCAGTATATTTAAAAAATATACTAACCTGGCCTTGAAAATATGATCCACTAGATATCTCAAGAGGCGTTTCTCATTCTAGGACCTAAACTCGACCAAATCACACTGTGGCACAACACAAATTATAAACTTACTATTAACCGAGGACAATTACATAATAGGATTGTAAACTGAAGCCTACATGTGCTGGCAGAGCTGCCTGCTTGAACGGCTGTTAGTGACTTAGTGTCCAGAACTCAGTCAGTTGGAATCCTTGGGATGACTGTATTTAGTTTTTTCCAGGTAAAAATACTAGACGTGAATAACCTGCCATGGCTCATGTTCAACAGTATATTGTGTGTATTATGCACAAATGTGTTAATTACTATATATTAAAGGAAATATAACATGTTTCTTTTTGTTTCAAATGTAATCTGTGGCCAGGTGCACGAATGACGGGTCACACAAAGGTAAAAAGTTTGGACTACAACTGGGTTATCCTACTTAATTAACTGAATCGCCCAACAAAAGAACACCTCTTGGCGATTAGGCTTCTTGCCCTTAGGCTTAATGTAAAACTAACACATTTGGCTCCAGCCACAGATACACTCACCTAAAGGATTATTAGGAACACCATACTAATACGGTGTTTGACCCCCTTTCGCCTTCAGAACTGCCTTAATTCTACGTGGCATTGATTCACCAAGGTGCTGAAAGCATTCTTTAGAAATGTTGGCCCATATTGATAGGATAGCATCTTGCAGTTGATGGAGATTTGTGGGATGCACATCCAGGGCATGAAGCTCCCGTTCCACCACATCCCAAAGATGCTCTATTGGGTTGAAATCTGGTGACTGTGGGGGCCATTTAAGTACAGTGAACTCATTGTCATGTTCAAGAAACCAATTTGAAATGATTCGAGCTTTGTGACATGGTGCATTATCCTGCTGGAAGTAGCCATCAGAGGATGGGTACATGGTGGTCATGAAGGGATGGACGTGGTCAGAAACAATGCTCAGGTAGGCTGTGGCATTTAAACGATGCCCAATTGGCACTAAGGGGCCTAAAGTGTGCCAAGAAAACATCCCCCACACAATTACACAACCACCACCAGCCTGCACAGTGGTAACAAGGCATGATGGATCCATGTTCTCATTCTGTTTACACCAAATTCTGACTCTACCATTTGAATGTCTCAACAGAAATCGAGACTCATCAGACCAGGCAACATTTTTCCAGTCTTCAACTGTTCAATTTTGGTGAGCTCGGTCAAATTGTAGCCTCTTTTTCCTATTTGTAGTGGAGATGAGTAGTATCCGGTGGGGTCTTCTGCTGTTGTAGCCCATCCGCCTCAAGGTTGTGCGTGTTGTGGCTTCACAAATGCTTTGCTGCATACCTCGGTTGTAACGAGTGGTTATTTCAGTCAAAGTTGCTCTTCTATCAGCTTGAATCAGTCGTCCCATTCTCCTTTCGACTTCTAGCATCAACAAGGCATTTTCGCCCACAGGACTGCCGCATACTGGATGTTTTTCCCTCTTCACACCATTTTTTATAAACCCTAGAAATGGTTGTGCGTGAAAATCCCAGTAACTGAGCAGATTGTGAAATACTCAGACTGGCCCATCTGGCACCAACAACCATGCCACGCTCAAAATTGCTTAAATCACCTTTCTTTCCCATTCTGACATTCAGTTTGGAGTTCAGGAGATTGTCTTGACCAGGACCACACCCCTAAATGCATTGAAGCAACTGCCATGTGATTGGTTGATTAGATAATTGCATTAATGAGAAATTGAAGAGGTGTTCCTAATAATCCTTTAGGTGAGTGTATATGGTCTATCAGACAGGAGCTCCGTTCGGCAAGTCGATCTGGGCAGCCAAGTTTCTTATAGCTGGTGAACTGGAAGAGGTGAAGCTAAGTGCTCTCACTGGGCGGTTTGTTGGCACTGAGGAGAAACAAGAAGAAAAGAGAATGCTGGTGACAGAGCCCACTCTCGTCCCAGTGGATTATTACATACCTCGATTGAGCACAGCATGTGTGACAAATCCTAAAAATATACAGCATGTTACATTATATCGAAACATTTATTCAGATGTAGCCAAGCACATACTGTAGAGTGTTGATTTGCATGAATGTATTTTTATTAACGTTGCTCACTTTTGTTTAAGAACAATGGTTTTGTGCTCTTAAGCTTGTTAAGCAAATTCACCTTGGCCCTTGTTTGACATGCATGGGAAGCTTCTCATTTATAGTTTAATGTGGGATGGTGGGATGTCTCCTGCTACATGGGGTCTCCTGAAATTAGTTTTGTTTATGGTACACTGACACACAGGGAGTTCCCAGCACAAGCCACGACTGCCGTTTCTGGCATCTCTGCTTCGGCACCTTGTAGTATTTTTTCCTGACTTCTCTTTTCAAACTTTTTAAAAGGAAATAAAAACAAAATGGTAATACAAATCAATAAATAAAAAGAAGTCTTTCCCCTTCCAGTTTTTATTCTGATTGCACAGAAATCCTTGAATAATTAATAGCTTCCATTAATACACCTTAAACCCACAGGTATTAATTAAGAAGAAAAAAAATCTGTAAAGAAGAACTTGTCATTTTATCTGTTGTGAACGCTGGCCCCGGCACAGACAGACGGACATTATATTTTGTTCCCAACACACTGTTTATTTACACGATTTACAATTGTCATAAAGTCACGTGCACTCACAACACCCCAGCACCTCTGCGCTGAATCCCCCAAAGTCCAGGGCCCACAGTCTTTGTGCCTTTCTTCCTGGCCACCTCCTGTCCTCTCTCAAGCTCCGTCCTTCTGCCTCCCGACTTCCACCACTGACTGGAGGGAGGCGGCCCCTTTTATGGGAACCCTGATGAGCTCCAGCTGCTTCCCGGCACTTGGTCTTGGCCACACCCCTGTGTGGCGGAAGTGCCAGCTGCGCACCCGGAAGCCGTCCGTGTAACCCCTGTTGTTTTCCCCCCGGCACTTCCTGGTGTGGCGGAAGTGCCGGGCTCCCGGGATAAATAGGCACTGGGGCGCCGCCTGGCGGTGGCCACGGGTCCCTACAGGGCTGGGCTTCCAAGCCCTCTACCCGCGGCCTCTTGCATAACCAGGACGGACGCCCCCTCTCGATCTGGAGGAGGCACATGCCCTCCTCTGGTCCTCCAAGGCGTCCCGGCCGGGCTACATCCCCGGCCAAAGACCACACAGGGTAAACCGGCATCGGGGCACCGCCTGGCGGTGACCACGGGTCCCTACAGGGCTGGGCTTCCAAGCCTTGTACCCATGGCCCCCCACATAACCAGGACGGACGCCCCCTCTCGATCTGGAGGAGGCACATGCCCTCCTCTGGTCCTCCAAGGCGTCCCGGCCGGGCTACATCCCCGGCCAAAGACCACACGGGGTAAACCGGCATCGGGGCGCCGCCTGGCGGTGACCACTGGTCCCTACAGGGCTGGGCTTCCAAGCCTTGTACCCGTGGCCCCCCACATAACCAGGACGGACGCCCCCTCGCGGTCTGGAGGAGGCACAAGCCCTCCTCTCCTCCTCCTCCACACTGTATATATTTTTATTAAGAATCTTCTCAGTTCTTCTCAGTTCATGTGATTATGTGTTTCTGTTTCATTTACCGTTTGGTTTTGTGTTTCTGGTAATTTCGGTTTTTATTGTACAGCACTTTGGTCAGCCTTGATGTTGTTTTAAAAGTGCTTTATAAATAAATACATAAATTTTAAGGTGAAATCCTTGCTTTGGCCTGTCAGTATGGCAGCCTCCTCCTAGAATCTCTGAAGCAGTTGCTTTGTGTGCCTCACACCCCTGGACTACTAAACTCCTTGAAGATTTGCGCCTTCCTGCATCATACATCCAGTAAAGTGAATCATCTCATTGTGCCGTTGTGATACCTTCAGGATGCAAGTCAAGTTTTGGCTTATGTATCCAGTATGTGGTGTATCCAGCTTTTTTAAGCCACCTTATTTAAATGGACAGGCAATGTTTCTCTTTCTTTGCATTTCTATTTTTCTTTTGTTTTCACTGTATTGATTTTAAAGTAAATGTTTGTATCTGTTATGCTCTCATTATTTGTTTGATTGAGTAGTACATCATTTGTGGTTGGGTGCAGGAATGGCAGCTCAGGACTGCAGCAAGAATTTTTAGGGAACCAACCGGGTCGTCCCTTTTATTCATTCCGGACACGATAAAAGCAAAGAAAAAAGAACAGAAATGACTCTCGATGGCATACGTCCCTTTGACGGGGAATACAAAGAAAGGCTGTAAGTTTGTCGTTCTAGCAGAGCTCCATCTCGCAGGTCACTCTGGCTAGTAATGACGCCTCCTACTGGGGTGCCTGGGCTTTTATGGCAGCTTGACCAGAAGGGGTGGAGCTAAATGCCTTCACTTTGTGGGGGAAGAAGGAGATGACAGAGTTAGTGGCAGCGCCCCCTCTCGGCTTGGCTGGTTACGACATACCTCAACTGAGCCTGTGAGGGGGTCCAGTGACACACATGCGTAACAAATTGTAATTTTTTTTGGAAAAAATACATTTAAAGTTTTAACCATATGCTCTGACATCCAAAGGTCATGTGAAAAGACAGTTTCCCCTCGATAATTAAAAAAGTATATCCATCCATCATCCAACCCGGTATATCCTAACACAGGGTCACGGGGATCTGCTGGAGCCATACCTAGCTAACACAGGGCGCAAGGCAGGTAGCAAACCCCGGGCAGGGCACCAGCCCACCGCAGGGCACACACACACACCAAGCACACACTAGGGATAATTTAGGATCGCCAAAGCACCTAACCTGTATGTCTTTGGACTGTGGGAGGAAACCAGAGCACACGGCTGAAACCCACACAGGCACGGGGAGAACATGCAAACTCCACGCAAGGAGGACCCGGGAAGTGAACCCGGGTCTCCTAACTGCGAGGCAGCAGCACTACCCACTGTACCACCCTAAAAAAAAGAATATCAATTCAAAAATCAGAACAGAAATGATTATATAAAAGAACATTTTCCAAATACTAATACCATAATTACTACTTCTCCTAATAATAATAATAAAAACAATAATAATAGCAAGACTTACCACTGCTACATTTCAGCTCCAGGACACTAGTTTGACCGTTTTGGTCTGTCTTTGTGCAGTTTGCACATTCTCCCTATCCCAGCAAAACCATAAAACTATGAGTCCCAGTGCTGCCCTTTTAAACCTGGTGCCTCCTCCTCTAAATCTGTTCGGACCTCACAGAAGGAGGAGATGCCCAACTGATCAATCAATACTGCAATCAAGCACTATTTTCAAGCTCGGGTCCCCATTGCCAGGCCCTCTGCAACCGTGGGGTACCATGCCAATCCTTACACATCTTCGGCGGCCTGTCCCTTGGCATCTGCGAGAGACACCACATGTCGGGCCAGTCCTACCCCCTGGTGATCGCTCAGTAGGAACGCCACTCTTTCTTTAGGGTCAGGCTCCTGCAGCCCTGAAGTCCACTCGTGACCACCTGCCTCTCACTCCATGCTGCATGGGTGCCCTCACTCACTTTCTCTCTGTCTCTTTCTCCCTTTATCCATCTCCCCATCTCTGTCTCTCTCTTCTTCTCTTCATTTAACCATCGCCTCTCCCTTGTCTTTCTCTCTCACTGGCCAGTCTATTCCCAAGCCACTTCCTCCAAGGCACAATTGAGGAGCACAAGTAATCCACCTGCCCCGCATACAGCCCAGTACCCCAATTAGCAAACCGGGTCTGCACACATCCGCACCCAATTGTAGCCCCACACATAATTATTTATTTAAAAGTGCCTAACACCACATAACATCTCTCACACACCGACCTCCACAAGGCCCCCGTTTCACAGGAGGGCTCCAAACCAATGCAACTAGTGGCCCAGGCCCGTGGCCCTACACTGCACTAAAACCAATAAATAATAAAAACACTAAAATATACCCATACTTAAAAAAAAAAAAAAAAAACCTTTTTAAAAAAATGGACATTAAAAGAATAAGAACCTTAAAATGACAATAAAACCATTAATAAATAATTTCAATTAAGAAGCTCAAATTTTAGAATGTCTTCTCCTGGGGGTTCATTAATTAGTCTAACCAGCTCACTGATTCCTCCTCCGTTCTTCATTCCCCTCCAACACAGCTCATCCCACTGCTGCCACTAAATGTAATGGTGCAGGTTGGCTCCACAAACCCTGTTGGCATCAGGAGCCTCTTGAACTGTCGATAACATAACCAAGGATAAGCTGGGCAAATGAGGACACTCATATAGCAAGGGGGAGGTACATTAGTGACATAGGGCTTTTATTAAATCCAACAAAATAAATCAGTGTCCAAATAAACAGTGCAGGTAAAATCTTCTCAAATAAATAAATAATCCATTAAAACTAGAGCAATTCCCAGGAGGTTAAAATATCCACAAACATGTCCAGGTAAAGCAAAGTTAAAATCCGTGGCAGGTGGAATCTTTTCAAAATGTAAAATTGCCCAGTCAAAGATGTGTAAGCACATTGAAACAGGAAATGGCAACAAGCAAACGAAACGCAGCGGCAGGAGTTGCAACAAGCAAACGAAACGCAACGGCTGATGCTGCAACAGGCAATGGAAAGGCTGCGAAAAGAAATGCAAGTGGAGATGCGACAGGTGCTGGGTAAAATTGAAACGCTCACTGATCAATTGGAGGATCCCAAGGAGACATTCACGACTAGGATTGAATTAGCTGTAAAGTTAGCTACCAGTGCTGAAGAAGAAACAGAATATGTCAGCTCCAAATGCAAAAAACTCAGAGACAGACTGGCTGCTTTGGAAGATGGAAGTAGAAGGTATAACGTCAGAATTGAAGGTCTGCCCGAGAATCGAGAAAGTTCAAACCCTGTGAAATTCGCAGCTGAACGTCTTTCTAAAATAATCAGGGACAACTTTAAAGCAAAATCTGAGATGGCAGCGCTTACCAAGATCTTTTATAGTTCATTTTGAACAATTATCATTTAAGCTAGAGGTGATGGCACTCCTCAGAAACAAGGAAGATATTATATATGAAAATAACCACATTCGTATCTTCCAGCATTTTTATTTCAAAACATTCCAATACACATTAATAAATCATTTTTAAGCCAATTAGATTCAACAATAACCTCATTTATTTGGAATTCAAAACATCCACGCATCAAAAGAGCGACCCTACAAAGACAAAAGGCAGAAGGCGGCATGGCTCTACCTAACTTCCAGTTTTATTACTGGGCAGCAAATATACAGGCGATAAGAACCTGGACACAAATAGAAGAACATACACAGGTTTGGACAGCAATAGAAGTAAAATCCTGCAGTACTTCTTTGTATTCCTTGCTCTGCGCTCCAATAAACACACGTTATCGGCAATACACTAATAACCTAATTGTGCTCCACTCACTTAGAATCTGGAACCAATGTAGAAAGCATTTTAAGACGGAGAAGCTTCTTTCTGTGGCACCCCTGCAAGAGAACCACCTCTTTCAACCTTCACAAACATATGCAGTTTTAATATCTGGAAAAAATTTGGAATTAACTTGCTTAGAGATCTTTGTATAGACAACGTCTTTGCATCCTATGAACAATTACATTTCAAATTTAACATTCCAGCTACACATTTCTTTCACTATCTTCAAATCAGGAACTTTGTTATACAGAACCTTCCAGATTTTCCTCATCTTGCACTTATTTCTCAATATTTCTTAATCTCAAAGACTTAGACTCCATCTCTACAATATATAAAATCATTTTACAATCCCTCCCTTTCAAAGATCCAAGAGGACACTGGGAAAAAGATCTCTCAATTAATATATCAGGAAAGGAGTGGAAAGTAGCAATGCAGAGAATTCACTCGAGCTCCATATGCGCAAAGCATACAATTATACAACTCAAAATTATATATCGAGCACATCTGTTTCGACTAAAACTCTCCAAAATGTTTCTAGGACAGGATCCAACCTGCGAACGTTGCAACCAAGTCCCACCCTCACTGGGTCACATGTTCTGGGCCTGCACCAAATGAACATCATTCTGGACAAACATTTTGAATTACCTCTCAGACAGCCTTGGACTCACAATCCCTCCTAACCCATTAACAGCTGTGTTTGGGGTTCTTCCAGAGGGTCTTAAAGTGGAGAAGGACAAACAAATTGTGATTGCATTCACTACACTGTTGGCACGCAGACTTATTCTGATAAACTAGAAGAACCCAAACTCTCCTCTTTTAAGTCAGTGGGAAACCAATGTGTTATATTATTTGAAATTGGAAAAAATCAAATACTCAGTTAGAGGATCCGTACAGACGTTTTTCAAAACATGGCAGGATCTAATCAGTAATATTTTAAAATAAGTTCATAAAGCACAGAGAATTTATTAATTTAGGTATGTTTACAATCCTTAAATTTTATGCCGTTTGGTTTGCTCTCTCTCTCAGGGGTGGGAATCATCTGTTCTTAACTCAATTTTTCTTTTTGTAAAAACTTGATTGCTTTTTATGGATTGTAATAAAATTAATAAAAAAAAAAAAAAGATGTGTAAGTACAAGTGTGTCCTGCTATGAGCAGACGTCTGTTTGGCTTACACGCTATGGATCTCTCAGCATGAGGAGACGTCCCGCTGTCAAGCACAGCCACCCCTGCTGGTCCCAGGCACCCAGCAGGGCTCCCTCTCCAAACCTCATCTCGCTCCCCTTGTCTCCTGCTGCCTTTCCTCGGATGTGTGGCCTGTAGCTGGAGTGACCCAGGACGGCAGGATGTCATCCTCGTTTTTTATTCTGTAGTGTATATGCTTGTTTTTTCATATATATATATATATATATGCATTTATATGTATGCTGTATGGGTCGCCAATTTCCCCATGGGATTAATGAAGTTTATCTCGAATCTAAATTAGGGTTGGGTCAGCTCAAGTGGTATCGTTGGGAGACAAAGTCAGAGAGGCGAGATTGCATTGGTTTGGATATGTGCAGAGGAGAGATGCTGGGTATATTGGGAAAAAGATGTTACGGCAAGAGCTGCCAGGGAAGAGGAAAAGAGAAAGGCCTAAGAGAAGGTTTATGGATGTGGTGAGAGAGGACATGAAGGTGATGGGTGTAACAGAGCAAGATGACAAAGACAGGAGGATATGGAACAAGATGATCCGCTATGGCAGCTCCTAACGGAAGCAGCTGAAAGAAGAAGAAGAAGGTAGGGATGGAGCTGCCATGGAAGAGGAAAAGAGGAAGGCCGAAGAAAAGGTTTATTTATGGATGTGGTGAGAGAAGACATGCAGGTGATGGGTGTAATGGAGCAAAATGAAAGGGACAGGAAGCTATAGAACAAGATGATCCTCTATGGCAACCCCTAACGGGAGCAGCCAAAAGAAGAAGAAGATCTAATGTAAATAAGAGTTTAACACTGCTAATTCTTTATAGTGACCACACAATGTACAGGTGTAATACACTGAAATCATTTCCATGTTACTTTTTGATTATGTGTCATGTTCATATGAGGTTGGTGATGGAAAGTGAACAGGTAGCCTTGTGATTCTGCATAGCTCCTTTCAATGGAAGGTGCAAGATACTAAAACTGGTTTGCTGTGTCCACTTTGGCAGCAGTGGCTGGTTAAGGGACTTGCTGAGGTTCACACGCTCACGCTGAGCTTTCATTGAGAGTCTGACTTGGCAACGAAGCCAAAACCTTAACTAATAGGGGGCCACGGAGACAGCTTTGATAGACTTGTATTCTATATGCATTTACAGTATATTTATTTGGCCGATGATATATCCAAAGCGACTTACAACATTTATGACACGATTGGTTCTGTTTTCTTTTCTTTTTCCATTTGGAGCACAGGTGGATGAAGTGACTTGCTCAGGGTCACACAGTGTCAGTAGTGGGATGTGAACCCACAGCCTCAGGGGCTGAAGTCCAAAGCCTTAACCACTGTGCCAAAGTTTGCGAAGTATCCACAGGCACACTGGGGTCTTAAGCCATTTGTACACAATGGGCTTTATCTCTTTGTACCATAGTAGTGTCATTGACAATCTGAAAAGTGCTATGTAGAGTAAAGTGAGTTTTACATTTAAAGTGACCAAATAAATGTTGTTTTATGTTTTTTTTTTCCAATAGGGAGAGTTTAAACACTGAAGGTACTGGGCCTGATACTTAGTACTTTGCCTAATATGTTATTCTCCCTCTAGGTTGAAATGAACTCTTTTATAGGGTAAAACCCCTAATATCGAAAATTAGGTGGATTAGTACCATGCATAGTGTTTGATCTTTTTTCTTTGTATGAAATTTTTTCCATTGTATATAGAGGAACCATAATTATGTCTTAGCCTTTACCATTTTGGGTGGGAAGTTTGTGAAACCTCTGCTTCAGCATGTGGGGCTTGATTCCACGAATATGAAGGACGTGATGATATCAGATTTTACTTATTTATAGTAATAGATAGTTCCCATCTGTCCATTATTGTTGGTATGGCAGGCTTTAGATGCACTTTTGAAAATGCTTTTTTCTTGACGGGTATTAAGTCTGGGAAGGATGCTTGTCCTAAGGTTGTGGTGGTATATCTCCTTTGTTCACGTGTAATTGTAATGATGTAAACATTTTCCTCAGCTCAGCTTGTTATTTAAGCGAATTTTGCTTTGATTTTATATTTTTCTTCTATTTTTCTATTCATTTTGTAAAGCTACATTTTTTTTGTATGAATATGTCCTATATAAATAAATGTTGATTGATTGATAAAGGTTGATCTGGGAAGTTTTTTTGCGTTCTCCTCCTGTGACTTTGTAGGTTGTGATCAGATGCTCTACAGGGGGATGAATCGGAGATTTTGCTTGTGCTTATGTGAGGAGAAAGATGGCTCATCATTTAATCTAAATATGATCCTTCCTAATCTTGCATTCCACATACTCCAATACTGCATTTGACTGTTTCATTTTGTTATTTAGAAATATTTTTCATTGTGTTATATGTTCAGGATTTGTAGATAATGCGCCTTTAGTTAATACTAGGGATGTTTTGCTGAAATCAGTGGGCTTCCTGTTAATAGAATGTGAAGCCAATCCTTCCCGGGAATCCGAAAGTAATGAAAAGAACAACCTTTCATAAAGGATTCCAATTGAAATAATCTGTTACTAAATTAAACATTTCATTTCACACATGCAGCATAATGAAATGAAGAATACTAATTAAAATAATTGTGTATGGTGCTTATACCAAGTAATCACCACCTTGGACGTTTTCACTTTATATTATCACTCAATATTAGCTTGCAGTGGGTTTTACTTGGTTTTTACTTTTTGATACAACGACTCTTTAACATCAAAGTGAAAACAGACCTCTGTAACATGGACTAAATGAATCACAAAGATAAAACACATAATAATTGATCTCCAAAATATCCACCCCTCTCAAGTCAATACCAGGTAGATGGAAGCCATGACAGCCTTTAGTCGTTGTGCTCAGGCCCTCTCTCTGAACGCTGTCTTTTTTATCAGTTGCTTCTTTGTAAGGTGTAGCTGCCCTAGAGGATGGACGGGCATCCCACCCAGGACAGAGATGGAACCCTTACCTGGCCGAGATGTCATAATTGAATGATGGAATAAATGCAGGCAGTGGCCGGCCAGGACTCCTTATGATTCCTGTCCTGAGTCGGATGCCCATACACTACAGGAATCAGTGAAATAGGACAGCAGTGACAAGTTCATCCCCCACTATAATAGGTGGCATGTCCCTCATATAGAGTCCCAGTTTGGACCCCTGCAGTGCTTCATGGGAGTTGGAGTCCAGAACTGCAGCCCCGTAGGGATTCCTGGCAGATGATAGAGGGTGCTGCCTGGCTTTCTTTCACCCGGAAGTGCTTTCAACTGACCAAGTCATGCCATTGGAAGTGCATATAAAGGAGCCCACTGCAACACATGGAGGAGGTAGGAAACACTCTTGGAGAAGAGAAGTAGAGAGAACTTAACTGACTGTATATTGGCTGTGCCTGTATCTGTCTGGATTAAAAAATCCTTAGCCTTTATACCAGGAGTTGTGTTGGGTCATGTGTGTCTGGGGTTTGGGGGCTCAGTGGTGCCCCCTACTGTTCACAAAGGTCTGCCAGGTTGTATGGAGATCCTGAATGAACAGCCTTTTTCAAGTCCAACCACAAATTCTCAATTTGATTGAGGGCTGGACTCCGACTCGGCCATTCCAGCACATTCACATTATTTGTTTTAACATCTTTAGTGTTACATTTTTTCTCAAAAAAACACATGCAAAGCATTTTTGGCTTGAAAACTGACATCTCTCTATTTTATAAAACAAACCTGCGATGGGACAAGACTCTTTAGCATGGGATGAGATGTGACTTTTCAAGAGATTTAACGACGCCCTGGGCCGGAAATGTAAGACAAAGAGAAGATGACAAAGTAGAAGGTTGTAAAGAATTCAAAAACGTTGGTGTGATACAAATGCAGAGCAGGTTAGAGATAATGAAAGTACTAAAATTCTAAAGTCTCAAAAATATGATAGTAAAACAAACGGAAATTATTACTCTAAACGTGAAAATAACGGAACAGCGAAAAGAGACCGGATATATTATTCGGATTTAAACCTTAAGTCGGAGACTTGTAGATTGTCTAATTTGTGTTGCCATCAGGGAAAAGTAGTGTTTCTTGCAAATGGAGAGGTGTATCCATGAGAATTGAAAGATTTGTTGTTGGTTGAAAGTGAAGTTCACATACGTGAGCAGCAGAGACGTGAAGTGGCTGATGTGTAGCGCAGGCCGGGGGGTTGGCAAGCAAAGTGAGCAGGGGGCGAAGCCCCCTAGTTTTATTAAATCTGATCTTTCTACTGTAAAATGCACAAAATACTAAAAGTACAAAGTCAGAAGAGTAGAAAGTATAATAATAATACAAATAATAATAATAATATGAATAGCACGCTGCACATGTGCGTGTGACACACACGTCACTTTCAGATTCAGCAGAGTCGCTTTCTGTTTCTGTTTCACAACCCCTTTCTGTGTCACTGCCTGAAGTCAGATTCACTTCATCATCACTGCTGATGAGAGGCGTTTCTTACGAGATGCCATTATGAGGCTAGGAGGAGACGCATCTACACCATTGCCCAGGTAACACTCGGGCCGGACACTTACTCAAGACACGCCTACACCGTTGCCCGAATAATGATTGGCACTAATGCTGTTGGCACTTTTACGGCCCGAGTAATACTTGGGTCTTATGCAGGACGTGTCTATGCCGTTACCCAAGTGATACTCGAGACTCATGCTAAAGAGTTTAAAGCCATTCCTGTGTAGCATTAGCTTTATGCTTGAGGGCCATTGTCTTGAGGGATAGCAGATCTTCTCCCAGTGTGTAAGTGTCTCACAGACCACATGAGGTTTTCCTCCAGGATTTCTCTGCATTTTGCCGCATCCATTTTTCCTGACATGCCTTCCAGAAGCATCCCACAGCTTGATGTTGCCACCGCTGTGCTTCACAATGGGGTTGGTGTGTTTTAAATTATGTGCATTGTGTCCTTATGGGGTTTAGTTAGCTCAATTTTAATCTCGTCAGATCACGGACCCTTCTGCCAGCTGACTACAGAGTCTCCCACGTGCCTCTTGGCAAACTAAAGCCGAGGTGTGTTTTGCTCTTTGTCACTCTCCCATAAAGTTGGTGAAGCACGTGGACAAGAAAGCACGGTCTCTACAATGTCAGCCACTGCAACTTGTAACCCCTTCAGAGTTCTCAGACGTCTCTCGGTGGCCTTCCTCACTCACGTGGCTTCTTGCACAAACACTCAGCTTTTGTCTGCCATATTCTTTCCATTTCTTCATGCCTGATTGAAGTACATATTTGGTGACTTGGATATGCTTCTTGTGCTGACTTGTACTTCAGTTTCATTTCCATGGAGTTCCTTGCAGTGTTCTTTTGTCTTCAATGGGTAGGCTACATCACCAATATTGACTCACAGCAAGTTGGACCTTCAGATGCATTTAGACTGCAGTCAACTGAAGCCCCAGAGAGGTGACCTCCAGTGAACTAATACTGAGACTTCTAAGATCAATGGGCTGCACCAGTGAGGATTTAGGGGTGTCTAGGGGTGTTTAGGGGTGGCTAATATTATTGCCTAATCTTTATGTTTTATATTAACTTTCTTTTATTTCATTTTGTAAAGTACTTTGAGCTATATCAAAACGTGCTATAGAAATAAACTTTGTTGTTGTTGTGTTGTATTGAAGGAGATTAATACTTATGTGATCAATTATTCGGTGTTTTATATCTGTAATTAATTTGGGTTACTTTTCAGAGATCTGTTTTTACTTTGACATTAAAGAGTCTTTTCCTGTTGATCAGTATCAAAATGACAAATTAAATCAGCCGTGAGTTAATGTCTCTCTATTGTATAAAAAAATCCTGGGATAAGACGAGACGAGACTTTGTGCCAAGAGATTTAACCACACCCAGGGTCGGAAATAAAAGACAAAGAGTAGAAGGCAAAGTAGAATGTCGTAAAGAGGTTCAAAAATGTTGGCACAATACACATGCAGAGCAGGTTAGAGATAATGAAAGTACTCAAAAAAGTCTCAAAAAAATGATAGTAAAGATCGCATTAGCGCAAACAAACGGAAATTATTACTGAAATAACGGAACAGTGAAAAGAGATTGAATATATGGACATAGGTGATGTATGTAGATATTGTTCGGCTTTAAAGTTTAAGTCGGAGACTTGTAGATTGTCTAATTCGTGTTGCCATCAGGGAAAAGTAGAGTTTCTTCCCAATGAAAAAAATAAAAGATTTGTTATTTGGTGAAAGTGAAATCCACAAACACTACAATAATCTGTTTGTTTTCGTATCATTCAATGCTCGAAACTTAGATTTACACGATTCAGGACCATACGCTATGAGAATCTGTGGTCCCGCTACAATTAAAGCTACTACAAGTTTAATTTCAAAGAAAACACAATTCAGTCAGGTTTATATTTATGATCACGGGGAAGCAACATAGAATCGAAAGAGTTAAACGATCAAACGTATTAGAAATTCTACAGACAATAATGGATACAAATCCATACGTCCAAAAGTATCGCACTTTACACGAAATTTATCTGAAAACACAGACAAAGAAGTTTTCTTGGGTTTTTATATGAATCCGAAAGATCAGACTCGCATGTATATTAAACCAACATGTGACGAATTGTCAGCGATAATATTTTCGAAAGACGGAGATATCAAAGACAGAGTTGATATTTGTGTTTATCCAAAAGCACAGCACAATTCATCGAAAGTGGCAGATCTGGGAAATGACTAGCACGTAGGGCCCGCACAGGGGTTGGCGAGCAGTGGGCAGAGCCCTCGAGGTCGTATAACAAGAAAATCTGAAACCTTCTGAAGTGGTGAATACTTTTTATAGATTAGAATAGATCAGACTTTTTGATCCCGTCAGGAAATCTGGATGCATACAGCAGCAGAAACATAAAAAACAAGGATACAGACTGACAGGAAATAAATAAATAAATAACTTAACAAGTACATTATGTGGAAGCATTGAATTGCTTGATAGCAGTGGGCAGAAAAGACCCCCAGAGGCACTTCTTAAGCATATTGTGGTAGAATGAGCCTGTAGCTAAAAGTGCTCAAGTAGAGCGCCTCCTGGAGGAGATGGAGAGGATTTTTCCAATTCTGCCATCATCCTTCTCTTTTTCATAACTGCTTCCAGTGTGTCCAGGGTTCACCCTGTGATGGAGGAGGCTTTTTTGAGAAATGGTACTTCACATTTATAAAGTGTCTGCCTTAAGAGGTCACCCATTTACTAATCTTGCGAGCCAGGCATATAATAAAAATTGCCTGGAGACCACCATGAGTGAATTCATATTCATTCGCCAGACAATCTCATCTGTACCTCTTTGGGAATTTCTGCAAACATGTCAAGCAAATGCAAACTGGCTCTGACTGGACTGGGATTTGGTCGTTTTGAGGTACCCACCATACCGCCTCTGTATTATTCAATTAATTTTATCTTCCTCATTCTGAATTGTATGGGATATTATGGGATGGCAGCTCTTGCATCTCTCTCATTGTCTGGGAACATAAGTAACTTGTTTATAATGAATGTTGGTACACAATTATTTGTTGGCTACCACAGTTCGCTTTCATGCAGGACGACGGTGACTTATCATAATTTCTCTCCTGTTAAGTATGGGAGGTTAATCTTGACAGCGCGCTTTTGTACATTTATCATTTTGGTGTATATACCGAGAGAGCGCAGTCAAAAGCATGGATTTAAATGGAAGTGTGCGTCTAGGAGTGAGTCATGAATCAATGCAGAACAAGACCCAGCAGCCAATCGGATTTGGCCTGTTCAGGACTAAGCCGGCAATGCAATCATCCCCACAGAGTGCAGAGCATTCAGATAATTTCCCATACAAAATGCAGCCAAGCATGCCTGATAGGTTTGCTGCTAAAAGAACAAAATATATTTGAAGAAAAGGCTTAATTAGCCTTTTAATTATAATACGGAAGAAAAATTTAATTAGATAAACTGTTTTTTTTTTTATCCTTTGACTAACTTCACTTTTTTTATCCGCTGGGTCAAACCACTTCAATAAATTACCAATAGCACTTTAATTATCTCTAAAGAGCTCATTAAACGTGTAAGGGCTAATTTGAAAATCAATGCATTTAGTGTCTTATCTACTAAGAATTGTGGATTACTGTATGCTGGAACATCTAGAAGAAGGTATCACTGGGAAATATGCAAAAATAACCCATGGAGAGAAATATACCAAAGGCCACGGGGAGCAGCATGGAGATCAGTGCTGGTCCGTCACAAATCCAGTGGCCAGTCATCGATTGTGAGGAGTTTGCAAGTTCTCCCCATGTTTATATATGAAGCATATGGGGTTTCTTTCACATTCCCAAATTTGTTTGACAGTTTGTTGCCCTTTCCAAATTAACCTATTGTGAGTGAGTGTTTGCAATGTGTTAAGAAACCAGGACACCATGGCTTACTAGTGAGAGCAGTTATCCAGAAGCCATACCACACACACTTCAGAACAAGTCATCCACCTGAAGCTAAGCGTGTTTAGGTCTGGCCAGTACTTGGGTGGGAGGCCATCTAGGAAAAGCTTGGGTAACGTCTGGAAGTTGTGTTGGAGAGGCGCTTACCTTGTGGTCTGCATGTGGATCCTACTTTAAAATGAGATGTAAAATTGAGGTCCTGACTTTCTGTGGTCACAAGAGGTCCCTGGACGTCCTTCATAAAGAATAGGGTATATCCAGGCTAAATGGCCTATCACGGCCTAGTCATTCTGGCCACTAAACATTGGGAAAATGGCTGCCGTCTCATCATCCAGTTGGCTCCACACTCGCTATTGTAAAGTGCTGTGAGTAGTGAGGAATGTACAATACAATTTATTTTTGTATAGCCCAAAATCACACAAGGAGTGCCGCAATGGGCTTTAACAGGCCCTGCCTCTTGACAGCCCCCCAGCCTTGACTCTCTAAGAAGACAAGGAAAAACTCCTCAAAAAAACGCAGTAGGATAAAAATGGAAGAAACCTTGGGAAAGAGAGACCCCTTTCCAGGTAGGCTGGGCGTGTGGTCGGTGTCAAAAAGAAGGGGGCCAATACAATACAATACACAGAACACAACAAATCCTCAATACAGTATACAAATAAAAATTTTAGAAGTACGTACCAGAATTTAACAGTAGATGATATCACATAATATGATTTGGATTTGTTTAG
Organism: Polypterus senegalus; assembly: GCF_016835505.1. Lineage (NCBI taxonomy): Eukaryota > Metazoa > Chordata > Cladistia > Polypteriformes > Polypteridae > Polypterus > Polypterus senegalus. The sequence goes on from NC_053159.1 coordinate 171,701,582, forward strand.
AGTCCTGGAGACCTCATCCATCAAGCTGTCTCCGCCATTTGGCCATTCCACGGCTGAAACAGTGCTGGGCCAGCCAATCCGATGAAAGGTCCCCTCTTTCCCACAATTCCTGCGATCCTCCATCAGAGATGACTTTATCTTAGGCAGGCAAAACAACTTGGCAGATGGGCCGTGGCACCAAGTGCCACATTTGAGTACCGAGAAGAGAATCAGAATAGGTGAGGGTTAGTATCAAATTATAATTATCATGTTACTGATGTTTTAGTGCTAATGACTGACAACAGAGATGCAGTCTGTACAGTTAATCAGCAGCTCTAGTCAGGGTGTGCTAAACTGAAGTAGTGAGTCTTCAGCCGAGATTTAAAAGCTGGTACTGAAGGGGCATCTCTTATTGTAGCGGGCAGACCACTCCACAGTTTAGGGGTCCTGTAACTAAAAGCTCAACCTCCCACTGTTATTTTATTAATCCTTGGAATCCTAAGCAGACCGGCATCTTGAGATCTTAATGTGCGCTCAGGTTTGTAAGTCATGATAAGTTCAGACAAGTAAACCAGATATTGGCCATTTAATGCTTTATACAGTGGGATGCAAAAGTTTGGGCAACCTTGTTAATAGTCATTATTTTCCCGTATAAATCGTTGGTTGTTATGATAAAAAATGTCAGTTAAATATATCATATAGGAGACACACACAGTGATATTTGAGAAGTGAAATGAAGTTTATTGGATTTACAGAAAGTGTGCAATAATTGTTCAAACAAAATCAGGCAGGTGCATAAATTTGGGCACCACAAAAAAGAAATGAAATCAATATTTAGTAGATCCGCCTTTTGCAGAAATTCCAGCCTCTAAACGCTTCCTGTAGGTTCCAATGAGAGTCTGGATTGTGGTTGAAGGTATTTTGGACCATTCCTCTTTACAAAACATCTCTAGTTCATTCAGGTTTGATGGCTTCCGAGCATGGACAGCTCTCTTTAACTCACACCACAGATTTTCAATTATATTCAGGTCTGGGGACTGAGATGGCCATTCCAGAACGTTGTACTTGTTCCTCTGCATGAATGCCTTAGTGGATTTTGAGCAGTGTTTCGGGTCGTTGTCTTGTTGAAAGATCCAGCCCTGGTGCAGCTTCAGCTTTGTCACTGATTCCTGGACATTGGTCTCCAGAATCTGCTGATACTGAGTGGAATCCATGCGTCCCTCAACTTTGACAAGATTCCCAGTCCCTGCACTGGCCACACAGCCCCACAGCATGATGGAACCACCACCATATTTTACTGTAGGTAGCAGGTGTTTTCTTGGAATGCTGTGTTCTTTTTCCTCCATGCATAACGCCCCTTGTTATGCCCAAATAACTCCATTTTAGTTTCATCAGTCCACAGCACCTTATTCCAAAATGAAGCTGGCTTGTCCAAATGTGCTTGAGCATACCTCAAGCGGCTCTGTTTGTGCTTTCTCTGCATCCCTCTCGCATACAGCATCTCCTTGTGTAAAGTGCGCGAATGGTTGAACGATGCACAGTGACTCCATCTGCTGCAAGATAATGTTGTAGGTCTTTGGTGCTGGTCTGTGGGTTGACTCTGACTGTTCTCACCATTCGTCGCTTCTGTCTATCCGAAATCTTTCTTGGTCTGCCACTTTGAGCCTTAACTTGAACTGAGCCTGTGGTCTTCCATTTCCTCAATATGTTCCTAACTGTGGAAACAGACAGCTTCAATCTCTGGGACAGCTTTCTGTATCCATGATGGTGAACAATCTTTGTCTTCAGGTCATTTGAGAGTTGTTTTGTGACCCCCATGTTGCTACTCTTCAGAGAAAATTAAAGGAGGAGGGAAACTTACAATTGACCCCCTTAAATACTCTTTCTCATTATAGGATTCACCTGTGTATGTAGGTCAGGGGTCACTGAGCTTACCAAGCCAATCTGAGTTCTAATAATTAGTTCTAAAAGTTTTGGAATCAATAAAATGACAACGGTGCCCAAATTTATGCACCTGCCTGATTTTGTTAGAACAATTATTGCACACTTTCTGTAAATCCAATAAACTTCATTTCACTTCTCAAATATCACTGTGTGTGTCTCCTATATGATATATTTAACTGACATTTTTTATCGTAACAACCAACGAGATATACAGGAAAATAATGACTATTAACAAGGTTGCCCAAACTTTTGCATCCCACTGTATATTAAAAGGAGCATTTTGAGCTTTATAAATGGAAAGAATTATTATTATTAAAGTGTAGTCTAACAACTGAATCAGGCCGGCAATAGTCTGGAGAGATTTAGATCACAAAATACTGAAACTGGCTTGTGAAAATGTGGTCATCAGTTTGTAAAATGAGAAGATTAAGCAATGAACCAAACACAACAATGAGAATATCAAGTTTGCTTCAAAATTTGAACTTTTCAACTTTGAAGTTTTCTGTGCCTCCTCTATTAACCTCCTTGTTGTTAACCGCAAGTGCAACTTAACTTGGAATTCTGTGTAAGTACAGTTAACCCCGAGTCAGACTTGGAGTGACGTTAAAAGAGCCGCAATACAGATAACTCTCGGGACAGCTGATGACCGTTTCAAAAGGTGTCACAAGAAGGCCATCAGTACAGCAGTGGACAGCAGACTTATTTTTTCTACTGCTCGTATTTATGTTGACATTTTGATATTTATATGTCTCTGTTAACTTTTTTCATATTGCAAACTTGAAAAAAAATTGAGGATGTTTATCTCTTTTTCTTTCCAAAGGTAAACATAATGCTAGGGTGGCTATGAACTGAAAAAAAGCAATTTTAGTTTAGTTTTGCCATAATTAATTTCAAAACTTGACTTAATCAGTTTTTCAGTTTCTTGCTTGAGGTTGGAGAAAAAATCAAACTGTTTTATTACTCAACTATTATGCTTTGAAAAGAACAATCGATTTTTAATCATAACAGTGCTTTTTAGATAGTAGTGAGAATGAAGCTTCAATTTCATATAATTAGAAATAAGTAAATATTAAAGAAAGAAAGAAATGTTTGATGTTCATAAGCATTAATTACAAACACTTTGAAATCACTTCAGCTTAATTTGTTTTTTCTCTGGCACCTCATGACTCACTAGCTCGATAAAACCTCAACCTATGATATTCCGTTTGACATATCTGGATGTCTAATTATGCACGACATTAAGCTTTTTGGCATCTCCTTTATATTTGGCCCACTAGACTCAAGCCTTTAATGACCTCTTGGGCACGGCCATCAGAAGTGTGTCTGTTTGCAGACCTTGTTGACCTTGTTGAGAGGTTTACTTACCTTGGCAGTGGCATTCACGTCTCTGGTGACTCTTCCTATGAAGTCAGTAGATGGATTAGGAGAGCATGAGGGGTCATGAGGTCACCGGAAAGGGGTGTGTGGTGCTCCCGATATCTATGCTAAAGGACAAAGGTCCAAGTCTTTAGAGTCCTGGTGCTTCCTGTCTTGCTATATGATTGCGAGACATGGACACTATCCAGTGACCTGAGACGAAGACTGGACTCCTTTGGTACTGTGTCTCTCTGGAAAATCCTTGGGTACCGTTGGTTTGACTTGGTGTCAAATGAGCGGTTGCTCATGGAGTCCTGAAAGAGGTACATTACCTGCATTGTGAGGGAGTGTCAGTTACGACACTACGGCCATGTGGTGCGTTTCCCCGAGGGGTGATCTGACTCATAGGATCCTTATTGTTGGGGACATGAGTGGCTGGACCAGGCCAATGGGTTGCCCACATAACACCTGGCTGTGGCAGATACAGGGTCATTTCCAGAGGGTAGGACTGGACCACGTGTCTGCCTGGGGGGTTGCCAACCGGGATCCTGAGTTGTTTCACCGAGTAGTGGGTGCAGCAACGCACCGTACTAGTGCATGCTCCCCAACTTGACTTGACTTGACGCTAGACTCAACCAACTCTCATTTTTAGGCCATATTTGTACCATTTTTAGTGCAGGAAATTGCACCTTTATGATAAAGAGAAAACCGATGGGTGTTGTCAGAAAAAATAATTATAAGGACTTGAAATTGTGCAGGCCACATCAAGCGACTTCCTATTGAAGAAATGGGAATTGATAATACAGGTTTGTGGAGTGTTTGAGGTTTCTGATCATGTTTTAAATATTTGATTCTTTACCGGTGGTGCTAGTCCTCTAGGAGCCACTCACAGAAAGTTAAAAATGACACATTTCTAATGTAACAATGTGGGGTATTGTTTAAGGCCTGTGTCAGTCCTGGAGGGCTGCAGTGGTTGCAGGTTTTTGTCCCAACTCAGTTTCTTAATGAGAAGTCAGTTATTGCTGATGAAGCCCTTATGGCTCAAGTGACATTTTGATGCTCCATTTTAGTGGTCTCACTTGTTAAGGTTCCCCACCCTTATTTGCTTATTTCAGCCCTAAACAGCTGCATTCACTGTTTTTTAATGGCTCTTTATTAGCAATAAGACGCAAATGACAAAGGAGCCAGCAGTTCTCCATCTAACTTGTTTCCATTTACACCTGTGGGGATTCATCCTGCACTATCTGGTTTACTAAACAAATGAAAATTGCTCGTTCAGGCTTCAAATCTTTTGGAGGATATCCTTGGAAAGGAAAACATCTACAATATACGGACCTAGTATTACAGAGTAACAAGCCATAAAATTAAATAAGGTCTGAGATTGGCGAGGATTGGTTTCTAGTAAGTAATTGGGTTAGAATGAACACCTGCAGCCACTGTGGCCCTCCAGGACTGATGTGGCTCACCCCTGTTTTAGACTATTTGATGTTAGTGATTACGAATCTGATGTTATTTTATCAAGCCTTCTAGGGACCTCCATCACAGGGTGAAAAATAACAAAGTTCTATTACAATCAAGAACATTTAGACTTTAAACATTTAAACTAAAAAAGAAGAAGACATTGTAGTTATTGTGGAGCTCGGCCCAGACACAGACAGGTAGACATCGTTAGTTCCAGCCCACACACATTTACTTACAATAATATTTACAAAAGTGAAGCACACAACCCCAAAACTCCCCCAAAGTCCAGGCCTCTTTCCTTGATGCCTTTGCCTCTCAGATCCTCCTCCACTCTCCTCCCGAGCTCTGTCCTTCTTCCACCCGACTCCAGCCATCGAATGGAGGGAGGCAGCCCTTTTATACACACCCGGACGTGCCCAGGTGCTTCCTGATTAGCTTCCGCTGGCACTCCCAAGTATGGCAGAAGTACCAGCTGCGCCCCCGGAAGCACTCCAGGTGTCCCTTATCTTCTTTCCCCCAGCACGTCCGGGTGTGGCGGAAGTGCTGAGGGCCAGGGCTTCATAGGCATTGGGGCGTCCCCTGGCAGTGACCATGGGCTCCTATAGGGTTGAGCTTTTAAGCTCCATTCCTGTGGTCCCCAAAGACACCAGGGCGGTCGCCCCCTCATGGTCTGGAGGAGACATAATCCCTCCTCCGGTCCTTCTGGGCATCTCAGCTGGGTACCACCCCCAGCCACTTGCCACATTATATATCGCTTTTCTCAAGACTCATAGCACTTTATATAGTCAAAGTGAACTTTATTGTCATGTCAACCATATACAAGTACTGTATACAGATAGACGAAATTGCAAAGCTCAGGGTCCACAGTGTAACAACATGAAGTGCAAATAAAAGTTAAAATTAAATTAAAAATAGAATTAAAATTAAAGTTTAAAATTAAAACTCAAACAAGAAAAGACATTGTGCAAAGACAAGATTGATGTAATGTATGGTATTATGCAATCTAGATACATAAATATAGTCAATACATATGTAATATAATAAATAAATAAATACATAATAGATATAGATAATACAGAAATTATCAGTGTATGACAATAGTTGTTTAAGACATGTGTAAAGAATATAGAGAATATATAGAGAGAGAGAGTGGAGAGCCACTTCACCCATCATCAATGATGCAACATCAGCCATTTTGTGCCAGAATTCTCACCACACATTTGCTGCTGTTAGGTGGGAAAGAGAGACAGAGACGCGAGATAATTAGGGGGCCAGAATGACCAGGCCATGGTTAGCCTGGACATCAGGATACACCCTGCTCTTTATGAATGATATTTTGTGAGCATGGAGAGCCAGGACCTCAGTTTTACATCTGAAGGATGACACCATTTGACACAGCTATTCTTCTTCGTCATGAAGTACAATATTACATTTCTTATGAATGCTCTAAATTACAGCAGCCTACACTAACTCAGAATTTTAAATTTTATTATAATCACAAAACATTTCACATATGCAAGTCAAGTTTAACAAAACTAGTTTGAAACAAATCGACCCCTACCTATGAGAAAGAGAGCTAGAAAAGCAAAGAAGCACTTTAATAACAGTAAAAATAGGTAAATACTGTAAATAAATGAAGAAAGAATTTTTAATGGCTTGATTCCATTATGTCAGGCAATCCATTGTTGTGGTTAAGACTTTAAGTGTCAGACTCTGAGGGTGTGGGGTCAAATCCCACTAAAGACACTGTGTGACCCTGAGCACGTCACTTCACCTCCAGATGAAAGGTGACCAATCAAATATGTCACCCTGGATAAAGGTGTCGACCTGATTATAATGTTTCTTCCTATTAAATATGTTCTCTTTGAAAAGACTGCTCACAATAATAAAATGATTTTTCATTAACTTGGAATTTTAGAATTCAGTTTCATTACCAAGCATCAATCACAAGTCAAACTGATTACATTTACATCTTCTGTAATGGCACAAAAACAAATGGGTAAAAAAAAAAAATACATGAAAGAAGATCTTCAGCATCTGCTGCTGTGTTTTCTGAAATTCGTCTTCAGCCCACAGCATTCCTGTTGGTGCGTCACTCTTTGATTTAGTACCATCGTGGTAAAGTCGGCCAAAGAACAGGCCTCCCTTTAATGAAGGTCATTTTCATCTCATCGTAATAGCACCGTGCTGCGGACCCTCATCCCTAAGTTACTTGTCTGCTTTTAAGTTCCTCTGACGAAGAGTCGCAAGAAGGGCAGAGCAGGGAGCTGGGAGTCCGAGATACACACCGCACTGACTCAAGGTCACAGGCGCACCATTACGAAGTGGTTTGACAAATAGAGGTGGGCTTCCTACGGGAGCCCCTGTTGAGTCTTTGCGATAATAAATAGCCGTATACGCTGTACCTGACAGCTAAAACAAATGGTCGGCAATTAGTATACAGTAAAAGATTGATACATACAGAAGGATGTTACATTTGAAATCCTGTATCCCGAAAGTGGAAACTACTAATAATAATAAGGTTTAGGGAAAAAAAAAAAATGAACCTCTGCTTACCAGACAGTCAGAGATTGTACTCTGAATAAAAAAGACCTTGAGATGTCATTAGCGCAGATGTGAAACACAATGGCATGGAATTCCCACTTGCAGGCACTTTTGAAAAAACCATTAGATCAAAAATAACTAAAAATATCCTTAAGAGCTGCACCTGGCCCCTGGCACACCTCCGTACAGCCTTCACATTGTTCTGGAAGGTTCTGTGTAATGGCCTTCAGAGAGCACAAGGAACCTGCCATAATAATAATAATAATAATGAAGTCAGTGCAGTGCAGCATTTTGACCCGCCATGATCACATCATAGATCTACATTTACATTTGCATCTACAAAGCATGCCAGTACAACCGTGACATTTGTGAGTCTCATCAGGTACGTTTATAAGGTTTGTCTACGCTCGCCCTTGAAGATTAACACACACTGATACACACACATAATCATGGAGGTCCTATACAGACAAAGACTGGAGTGGCGCCAATTGTCAGAAACTCCGCAATATTCCACATAGGATTCCCTACACCAGGACTCACCAGCGCTTACAAACACACCGCTGTCCTTGTGACAACTCATAAAAGTGCCACTCTTTTAGTTATATGCCACTTGCTAACCAGAGTATGTCTTACTTTTATCACAGTTGTACCAATTTTTGAGCAGTAGCCTTAATAAACCCTGTGTGCAAGAAAGCAGCATTCCAACTCATGCTCGGTGCCCTCTTCAATCACTCTAAATAAAGTATTAAAAATACATTGTTAATAACAATAACATTTATTTATATAGCACATTTTCATACAGATGATGTAGCTCAAAGTGCATTACATGATTAAGAAAGAGAAAAAAAGGCAAAATATAAAAATATAATCAAGCAATACTAATTAACAAAGAATAAAGTAAGGTCAGATGGCCAGAGAGGACAGAAAAAACAAAAAATAACTCCAGACGGGAGGAGAAAAAAAAATCTCCAGGGGTTAAGAGGCAACGAGACCACCCAGCCCCCTCTAGGCATTCTACCTAACATCAATGATCTCAATCAGTCCTCATGGTATTCAGGGTTCACATGGAAGAACTTGATGATGATGGTCATGTGGACCTCTGGCCTTCAATCCATCAATGTAGGGACATCACGGTGCTTTGATCGGGTGGTGATGGCGCAGATCGCCACTACAGAAAACCAGAAAAAGAACAGCAGAGAAAGTAGGGGTTAGTATGGATTTCAGAGCCACCATGAATGATAATGATAATTAAATGCATATACAGAATATCAGGGTTACACTAAAATGAAGCTGTGAGAAAGCCATGTTAAAGTAATGTGTTTTCAGCAGTTTTTTAAAGTGCTCTACTGTATCAGCCTGGCGAATTCCTATTGACAGGCTATTCCAGATTTTAGGTGCATAACAGCAGAAGACCGCCTCACCACTTCTTTTACAGTAAGTTTAGCTCTTTGAATTCTAAGCACACACTTATTTGAAGATCTAAGGTTACGATTTGGAGTGTAAAGTGAAATATAGGATGGAGCGAGATGATTTAAGGCTTTGTAAACCATAAGCAGTATTTTAAAGTCAATTCTAAATGATACAGGTAGCCAATGTGCTTGGATTTTCTTTTCCTAGTTAAGATTCTGGCAGCTGCATTCTGCACTCGTTGCAATCGATTGACGTCTTTCTAGGGTCATCCTGAGAGGAGTGCATTGCAGTAATCTAGTCGACTAAAAACGAAAGTGTAACTAATTTTTAACATCATCTTCAAATGTTATAAGAGGTCTAAATTTTGCTATATTTCTTAAGTGAAAAAATGCTGTCCTAGTAATTTGATTAATATGTGATTTAAAATTCAGGACAGAGTCAATAATTACCCCTAAATTCTTTTAGGTTACAGTCAATAGTTATCCCTAAATTCTTTACCTCTGTCTTGACTTTTAAGCCTAATGGATCAAGTTTTTTTCTAATACCCTCAACTATATCCATTTTTGCCAATCACTAAGATTACTGTTTTCTCCTTATTTAGTTTGAGAAAATTACTGCTCATCCATTCAGAAACACAAGTAAGACATTGTGTCAGTGAATCAAGAGTGTCGGGGTCGTCAGGCGCTATTGATAAAATACAGTGGTGTGTCGTCAGTATAGCTGTGGTAGCTCACATTATCTTCAACTACGGTTCTGCATGTGAGTTGATGGCTGCCGTTGAATTGTTCGGTTGTCACTTTCAAGTGTACCGACATGGCCAAATATTTTACACCTTTGGAGAATCGCCAATGCCTCTTAAACATCTTAGATTGACAGGTGACGATTTCAGTAGTGGACACTTTGATGTTTATGAATGTTTAAACTCTCAAAAGCTGGATGTGAAGTTATCGATGAAATCGGTTGTATGCCTACAAAGCTTGACAGATGCCAAATGTCACTTCAACACAACAAGTCCTGCAAATACTAACATAATCGAAACATTATGACAGCAGCAATTCAAGCTGTGAGAAAACAGTAAAAAGGAGGCGTGTCAGACTTCGTGGTACATTTTCTGATGCAGCTAGATGAAAACAACTTTGTGACGCTGCCGCCAAATACTCACAGAACAATCCACAAGTTAATAGACACGCTGTCGCTAAATACTCACAGGCAAATCCATAACTTAACAGAGACGCTGATGCTAAATACCCACAGGCAAATCCACAAGTTCATAGAGACGCTGCCGCTAAATACTCGCAGGCAAATCCACATGTTAATACCGGGAATGCCTGTTAAACATCTTAGATTCACGAGTAGTGATTTGGGTAGTGAACACTTTGATGAATGAAACCTGTTATCTTTACAACGTTTGACAAACACGGAATGTATCTTGAACACAACACGTCCTCCAAATACGAACCTGATTGAAAGAAATAATGATAATCAAATCCTTGATGACAGCAACACTCATAACAGTGACTAAACAATTACATTGACAGTCATGGTGCATTATTTTTAAAATGTTTCCTTTTCTTTTTCATTACTTCTTTAACACACTACTTCGCTGCGAAGTGCGGGTATTTTGCTAGTATATATATATTTAGAGAGAGAGAGAGGTTAGGAGCAGGCGCTGATACAGCCAGCACATTGCCACACCCACCACATGACAAATCAACTCAGGATCCCAAATTAGGAGCCGAGCACAGCCATCCAATGGGTGACACCTCAGCACCACATTAGTTCAGATGGAATGGAACCAGTGGGAGGTTTTTTTATGGTGGCTGGAGTGCCGATTTGCCACCAACCCCAAGGTTTATCCCTGCAAGTTGGAGGGCCTACATGCAGGTCTGAATGCATATTAACATCATATCCAGGATGTATATATTTATATATATATATATACCTGTATATATATATATATATATATATATATACAGTATATATACAGTATATATACTTATTAATAGTTTGTTGCATTTTGTGTGTAATTACCATTATCATTAGCTCTGTATCTTTGGTTTTTTGATGCACAGTGTGACAGTGAATAGCACTGCTGCCACAATAATTGGACCAGCATAGTTGGCAGACTCTTCTGTAGCACTCATGCACACTTGCAGTACCTTTGCACCATTGTAATCCACTCAAAACTAGTTCGGTTCCTCCTTCGCCTTTGCAAATTGTGGAGTTCCTGAGCATTTCTAAGACTTCACCAAACTCACAGCAAAGTGAACTCCGTGGGGTTTGCTCATCACGACTGAAGAGCCGTACATTGAACACATTTTCTGCCAATAACTACTTAAACAAATTTGTTTATCCCATTTGGAATATGCTAAAATCCATAAAAGCTCACCTTGCATCCATTTACAGCATTAATTGTTCTAATTTTCTGCCTAATTTGACTACTCAAGCAAAATGTTTCCTGAAGATTAAAGAAAACAGACCCAAGTGTTTCAGCATGGAATAAATCGGAGCCATTATGCTGACGCCATTACCTACTTGAACTACTTCTAGTGACTTACAAGGACTTCATTGGGATGATTGTGTTTGTGGAGGTAAAAGATAAACCAAATAAATTAATGATGTGTCTTGGGTCTGGACACATAGATTTGTTAATGTCTTGTACACAATATATTTGAAAATATGTTCATTTCAATATATTAAAGTGAAATGCATATTTGAACTACATATGTTTGACATCATACTGAGAGACGTGTCCACAGAATTTTTCAGGAATATTGCAAGATATTTCACATTTGTAGGGAAGTATCAGAAATGATCCAAGTTATTTCAGATTCAGGTGGGCTTCAGAAGCCACATGAAGTCTATCCTGGCAACTTTAGACACAAGGCAGGTACCCCTGTAGATGGGGCACCAGTCCTGATATAAATTTTTCTCACCTGCTTTTTCAACATAGAGTTCTTGTGACAGCACAGTGTACCAAGTGGGAACCTAACCTACCCTGGGGGTCAGTGTTTTCTAAAGAGTGAACCAGAAAATGGCCAAATCCAAAAGATCGAAAAATCCCAAAACAGCAAGGCCAAGGAGTGAATTGAAAATCCCACTAAATAAAGTGAATAAAAAGCTGAGAATCGAGGTCAGAAGGACAAAACGAAAGTCAGAAACACAAAAGATCAATTTAGGAAACAAGAAATATTATCGATAGGTTTATAAAAGACTGTTTGACTTATGTTTGGTAGATTGACCAGAGGGGACTGGGCGGTCTCGTGGTCTGGAACCCCTACAGATTTTATTTTTTTCTCCAGCCTTTGGAGTTTTTTTTGTTTTTCTGTCCACCCTGGCCATCGGACCTTACTTATTCTATGTTAATTAATGTTGACTTATGTTTATTTTTTATTTTTCTATTCATTTTGTAAAGCACTTTGAGCTACATTTTTTTGTATGAATATGTGCTATATAAATAAATGTTGATTGATTGATTGATTGATTAAAGACACGGAAAAGCAGGTAGCAATTTAAATCAACCACTCCAATTGGCAGCAGGTGATGAACCTGGGCGCCACAACCCCCATGAAAGGTTACCCTGGCAAGTGGAACACGCTGCGTTTCACGTAAAGGCACGCAAGACAGCTGCCAGAAGAGATAAAATTCAAAAATATAACAGTCAGTCCTTGGAGAAAATACAACACCCATGCTTACTCATCCATTTTTCTTAAGCGAAAGAAGCTTAAGAGGAGATGTGACTGAAGCGTTAAAAATTATGAAGGGAATTAGCCCAGTGGATCGAGATTATGACCCTTAAAATGAGTTCATCAAGAACACGGGGACACAGTTGGAACTTCCATCCATCCATTATCCAACCCGCTATATCCTAACTACAGGGTCAAGGGGGTCTGCTGGTACCAATCCCAGCCAACACAGGGCCAGCCCACCGCAGGGCACACATACACACACCCACACACCAAGCACACACCAAGCACACACTAGGGCCAATTTAGAATCGCCAATCCACCTAACCTGCATGTCTATGGACTTTGGGAGGTAACCGGAGTACCCGGAGGAAATCCACGCAGATATGGGGAAGAGAACCCAGGTCTCCTTATTGTGAGGCAGCAGCGCTACCCACTGCACCACCATGCCGCCCCAGTCAGGAACTTGTTAAGGGGAAATTTTGCACAAACGTGAAGACGTTTTTCTTTACACAAAGAACAATAGACACTTGGAATAAGTGACCAAGTAGCGTGGTAGACAGTAGAACTAGAAACTTTCAAAACTTGACTTGATGTTATTTTAGAAAAAATGAGTGGATAGGACTGGTGAGCTTTGTTGGGCTGAATGGACTGTTCTCGTCAAGATTGTTTCTAATGTCCTAATGCTCCAATGTTCAGGGCTAATTTACAGCTATAATTCAATTTGAGCTCCATTTTTTATGTAATGAGAAAGGAAATCAGAGTACCAGGACAAAACCCAGGAGGAGTCGGTGTGGTGGACATTATAATATAATAATAATAAATCATTGCAACATATTTATACATTAAATTCCTGAACTTTATTCATTGCTGTGGTCTAGGGATCCCGTCTCTTTTCTTGAATATGAGAACTTTTAGAAAGTGACCATTCAGTCTGTCAAGCATGTGTAAGAACCTCACCTTCACTGGAGACCAGTTCCTTTGTGTAATTCACAGATTTCTGCCATTTTCATACTGTGATCTACAAACGTAGGTATGTTCAATTCATTAAGTGCATCTAACCCCCCCATAGCAGCGTTAACAAACTTGCCTGGTCAGGATACACAAAGATGTGCCTTACATCAGACAGCATTATTTAATGCACCAGCCCTGCCCAGAAAGGTAAGCACTTGTTACAGCCAATGAATTATGAATTTCTATTGGCACACTGAGAGAGTGGGCAAAACGAGTACTGCCACCAGATATATGACACTGATTCCTGTGACCTGGCAGAAGTACCGCCTGGCTAATTTGCATACATAATTAGCCATGTGCCCAGCTATGAAACGCAAAACAAGCCTTAAGGAGCTTGTCACCTCCTCGTGTTAGAATGAGACCCTGATAAATAATAAGAAGAAAGAAAGGTTTATTATTATTCACAACGTGTTTCTTTATTCTTGAATAAGGAAAAAAGCCTGAAGTATCTGCACAGATACATGGGAAACAAGCAAAAAAAAATTCAAATCAACAACAAGAGCCACAACTTCAGACAATGAAACAAGTCAGTCCTATGCTGTCGTACCTCTAACAAGCCTACAGCAGCCTTATCAATCTAAGACTTCATTGATAGGCTAGTTAGGATACGTATGGGGGTTCATGGGAGGCCACATAGATGTGCCTTGCCTTAGACAGCATTATTTAACATGCAGGCCTTGTGCAGAAGGATAAGTAGATGTCAGATCCACTCAATCTGAATTTCTTTTGGCAGATGGAGACAGTGTGCAGATTAACCATGTGTGTGTATGAAGTGGTGACCACTGTGAGTAGGGTCTCAGAGTGAAGAAGACTCTCAGTGATGATAGAAATACTTAGTCCCAAGTAATCCCAAAGGTGTGTGAGGCAAATAGAGTCAATAAGAGATGGTAGACTGCTCTGAGTGTTTTTCGGGATCAGCAATAAATGTATAAAAGTAATGTGAGACCTGCTAGAACATCTAGAAGAGCAAAGGACCCTCATTTTTAATTGGTGGAGTGAAGCACCTGCATATAAGTAGCAAATGTAAGGTGTACAAAGACCACTGTTAGGAGATCCCCTCTTTGATTGTGGCAGTGTCATTTACTGAGAAAAGCTGCAGAGAACAATTTCCAGATACTGCGTCCAGGGAGAAGAAGCACAGTATTGGCCAGGACCACTAGAAGATTGCAAAGCCAATCTTCCAGTGGTAGTTTTGACATGAATCTGTGACCCCACATTAAATAGACAACTAGAGTGAAGTTTAAATGGCTGGTCTCTGCTAGGTATGTGCTACCTTCAACTTGGAAGAAGTAGGAGGCTAGCAGTTACCAGTGGATGAATAAATTATCTATCTATCTATCTATCTATCTATCTATCTATCTATCTATCTATCTATCTATCTATCTATCTATCTATCTATTTATCTATCTATCTATCTATCTTGCTATCTATTACTATCCATACCAGTGCCATACCAGTGTGAAAGCACCCGATCTCATCTGATCTCGGAAGAAACACGCAGGGGTTGGCCAGTACTTGGATGGGAGACCGCCTGGAAACCCAGAGTGCTGTAAGCTTGCCCAGAGGGGACTAGGCGGTCTCTTGGTCTGGAATCCCTACAGATTTTATTATTTTTTTTTGTTTTTCTGTCCACCCTGGCCATCGGACCTTACTTATTCTATGTTAATTAATGTTGACTTATTTTTATTTTTTATTGTGTCTTCTATTTTTCTATTCTTCATTTTGTAAAGCACTTTGAGCTACATTTTTTTTGTATGAAAATGTGCTATATAAATAAATGTTGTTGTTGTTGTATCTATCTATCTATCTATCTATCTATCTATCTATCTATCTATCTATCTATCTATCTATCTATCTATCTATCTATATATATTATATAATGCCTCAGATATCTATCTATCTATCTATCTATTGTGGTCCCAGGAGGACGACGAGAGGAGGGCTTGTGCCTCCTCCAGACCGCGAGGGGGCGTCTGTCCTGGTTATGTTGGGGGCCTCGGGTAGAGGGCTTGGAAGCTCAGCCCTGTAGGGACCCGTGGCCACCGCCAGGCGGCGCCCCAGTGCCTGATTATCCTGGGAGCCCGGCACTTCCACCACACCAGGAAGTGCTGGGGGGAAGACTTTGGAGGACACCCGGAGAGCTGCCGGGAGGACAGCCGGCACTTCCGCCACGCTGGGGCGTGGCCAAGGGAAGAATGCCGGGAACACCTGGTGCTCGTCCAGGAAGCATATATAAGGGGCCGCCTCCCTCCAGTCATTAGTGGAAGTTGGGTGGAAGAGGACGGAGCTGGAGTGAGGACTGGAGGCGGCCAGGAGGAAAAGAGGCACAGGACTGTGTGTCAGTGTCCGGGTCCAAGTTCACACTATCTATCTATCTATCTATCTATCTATCTATCTATCTATCTATCTATCTATCTATCTATCTATCTATCTATCTATCTATCTATCTATCTAAAGTAAATGAGAGTAACAATAAATCAGATTTCAGAAGCACAATAAACTAGGTAAGAAATGAACTAAAACAAATAAATCTGAAAGATTCTCTAAGACAGGAAAACAGCTATGAAAGGACCTATAAAACAGATATAGAAATTTGAAAAGAAGTACAAGATAGATAAACTAACGCTTAGCTCTTTAGCTCTTTTTGGCTTTTCCACTTCAAACCCCCCCAATTCCTCCCCCACTCCATTTCAGCAGCCCCTATTATTCACCTCGACAGCACTGTCACCACCAGACTGTGTGCTGCTAATTCAGACTGTTAACTTTGAAAAGCTCTGCCCAGAAAATGCCCATTTATCTTGTTTTGTGACTGTTGGTTTTACAATGTACTCCTTGTCGCTTTATACTCTGGCCATGTTTAATTTCTGTCTCTCCTTTTGATAGCCGCTGTTCAGAAGTTGTCAAGTAAACGGCACTTTCTGTTATTCCTCTGGTATCAGTCGGCAAATGTCATGTTGCGATTGTGGCTTTTTGAAATAAATATAAATTAACTGAAAGTCAGTATATAACACATCCACACAACCCTAGAAAAGGCACGTTGTACATACTGTTGTAAAGATAGTGTAGGAAAGAATACGATTTATTGTGCCCACCCAGAGGGATACCAATAAATTTAGGAGTGGAAGATGAATTTTAGCTTCAATAATCAATTTTCAGTCTTACCTGTAATTATAATAACTCGGTAAGGCTCCTACTTTATTTACTTTATCTTTCTCAAGTGTAGGAGGAACATCTCTAGCCTTTAGACTTATATTAAGGTAACAATTGTTTCAAGAAACAGAATAAAACAATTCCTTGATAAACACCAGGATTATTGAAATATGATAAATGCATATATATATATTGGCATATAAGCCATAGCGCAGATAGAGAAACACATAACACAGAGCAGGGGTCACCAACTCTGGTCCGGGAGGGCCGCAGTGGCTGCAGGTTTTCATTCTAAGCCTTTTCTTAATTAGTGACCTGATTTTGCTGCTACTTAACGTCTTTTGAATTAATTTTAATTGACTTGTTTAAAGGTTTGTTCCCCTGAATTTCTTCCTCGTTCCTCTAAATTGCTTCATTTCTTTCCTTAAACAGATGTGAAATGTGAAGTGACTGAACCAACAGAAGACCAACTAAGTCAGGGCCTCAAACTCTAACCAATTTCACTCCAATCACTTGCGTAATTAGTCGCCGATTCTTGTTGTTAATCAAACCCGTTCTTTAATTCCATGGCTTGTTGCTGCTCTGATTGTGCAATAGCAGACATTTCTGAAATTGTTTTCCGCTTTTCTAAAAGCACCGTTTAAATGTTTTGTGGACCTGTGCAGATTAGCATTCCTGAGACCTTCGTCTTTCTTTATTTTCAGATATTGCATGATGGTCACAGTTTGCTGGTCATGTTTTGGTTAATTTTGTATCTCATTGTTTGGTGGCTAATTAAGGAAAAAGATACAATGAAGGGGTCTGAGTCATCAAGAGCAAGTCCATTAAAATGAATTCAAAAGAAATTAATTAGCGGCAAAACCAGGTCACTAATTGAGAAAAGGATTAGAATGAAAACCTGCAGCTACTGCAACCCTCCAGGACCAGAGTTGGTGACCCCTGACATAGAAGGCCTGGCTGTTTACTGATTATGGAGAGTTCTTATTTATCTTGACATATATAAATAGCTTTATGATAGGGGTTCTTAACCTGAGGTCCGTGGACCCTAGGGGGTCCATGGATGGGTTTCAGGGGTCCGTGAGGGTCAGATAAAAATTAACATTTATATTCACTATACATCCCGGTACTGCTGATTTTTCTTGTGTGAACTTTCTCAAGTGATTCTTCTCACGCGTTACGTCTTTCACCGATGTTTTTCTCACGTATTATTTTTATTGTAAGTATTTATCACACCTAAGCCTAATGTGTGAGTTACATACTCATGAGAAAAATAACACACAAGAAAAATAATGGAGAGAAAAAACACGCGAGATACATATTCTTATTCAAAGGAAACAAGAATAACTTTCTCATTGAAATAAAGTAGATAACGAGAGAGCAGATGTAGCAGTAGTAGTAATAATGGTAGTAGAGAACGTAGTAGTAGTAGATTTGTTTTAATTTGCACAAGAGGTTTGTATTTCATAATTAATGAGTGGCCATTACTTTCTGCATAATAAAAAGGAGTGTTTTTTTTTAGATTGTTTACTTTAAAGTTTAATAAAACTTTGTGTATGTCATATATGTGCGAGACAATCAAATCTCTATAAATAAAGCACATTATACAGGGTGAGCCAAAAAGAAGTACCACATTTCAGATGCTTATTCTACAAAACACTACAACATAAAATACATTTCATTACAACGCAACAAAAGGGAACACAAAATCGTTTTTTTTCACTATGTTTTAAAAATGATGTTCTCAAGGTGGTGGCCATCATTAGCGATGCTCTCTTCTAGAAGATTTCTGAACGCTCGCATGACTCTTTTTGCCATTTCAAGGGGAATAATGATGATTTTGTAGTGAATCGTGTCCTTGAAGCTTTCATGTTTTTGAGGCAGGTGTGTGTATACAATTGACTTGAGACTTTAGAGAGCCCCACAAGAAGAAATCACACAGAGCGAGATCAGGCAAACGTGAAAACCACCCGACATCGCCGCACAGGGAGATACAATACAATACAATACAATACAATACAATACAATACAGTTTATTTTTGTATAGCCCAAAATCACACAGGAAGTGCCGCAATGGGCTTTAACAGGCCCTGCCTTTTGACAGCCCCCCAGCCTTGACTCTCTGAGAAGACAAGAAAAAACTCCCAATAAAAACCTTGTAGGGAAAAATGGAAGATACCTCGGGAAAGGCAGTTCAAAGAGAGACCCCTTTCCAGGTAGGTTGGGCATGCAGTGGGTGTCAAAAGTAGGGGGTCAATACAATACAATATAAAGAACAGAACAATTCCTTAAGACAGCATAATAATAAAAATTTTAGAAGTACGGTTTAACAGTAGATGATATGACATAATTAGGTTTGGATATTTTTAGAGTCCTGGAGACCTCATCCATCTAGCTGCCTCCCCATTTGGCCATGCCACGGCTGAAACGTTGCTCCGATGAAAGGACCTCTTTCCCATGATTCCTGTGATCCTCCATTAGGGATGACTTTACCATAGGCAGGCAAACAACTTGGCAGGTGGGCCGTGGCACCAATTGCCACATTTGGGTACCGAGAAAAGAAACAGAATAGGTGAGGGTTAGTATTCAAATATAATTATCATGTTACTTATGTTTTAGTGCTAATGACTAACAACAGAGATGCAGTCTGTACAGGTAATCAGCAGCTCTAGTCAGGGTGTGCTAAACTGAAGTAGTGAGTCTTCAGCCGGGATTTAAAGGCTGAGACTGAAGGGGCATCTCTTATAGAAGCAGGAAGACCATTCCACAGTTTAGGGGCCCTGTAACTAAAAGCTCGACCTCCCACTGTTATTTTATTAATCCTTGGAATCCTAAGCAGACCAGCATCTTGAGATCTTAATGTGCTCAGGTTTGTAAGTCATGATAAGTTCAGACAAGTAAGCCGGACCTCCGCCATTTAATGCTTTATATGTTAAAAGGAGGATTTTGAAATCTGCCCTGAACTTAACTGGGAGCCAGTGTAAAGATTTAAGAACTGGGGTTATGTGTTCATATTTTCTTGTTCTTGTAATAATTCTTGCAGCGGCATTTTGGATTAACTGGAGGCTGTATAGAGAACAGTTTGAACAGCCAGTGAACACCGCATTGCAGTAGTCAATCCTACTAGAGATAAATGCATGAATTAATTTCTCACAATCCTGTTTATTTAGAAAGCACCTTAATTTCCTAACATTTTTAAGATGGAAAAAACATGTTTTGGACGACTTTGTAATATGCGCTTTAAATGACATGCTAGAGTCAAAGATAACTCCTAGATTGCGGGCTGATTCAGTAAAATTAATTGGGATTCCAACTGAGTTAAATGACGACAAAATATTGCTGTGATCAGCGTCATTCCCTCCAACAATTAACATCTCTGTTTTATCTGTATTTAAAGACAAGTAGTTCTCATTCATCAATTCCTTTAATTCACTAACACAACTAATTAAAGACAACATCGGAGAAACTTCATTTGATTTAAATGAAAGGTATAACTGGGTGTCATCTGCATACGAGTGAAAATTAACATTATGTTTCCTAATGAGAGATCCCAGTGGAAGCATGTAAAGTGAAAACAGTAAAGGTCCCAGTACTGAGCCCTGCGGGACACCATATTGAACTTCTGTGTATAATGATGGAGTACTGTCTGCATATTTCTGTACATACTGGAATCGATTTGATAAATAAGAATTGAACCAAGCGAGCACGGGGCCTGTAAGCCCAACATCGTTTTCTAGCCTGTGCAGTAAAATAGAATGGTGTCAAATGCTGCACTTAAGTCCAACAACATAATTACAGTGGAATTTCCTTCATCAGAGGATATCAGAATGTCATTTACAACCCGTGTTGGTGCGTTTCTGTACTATGACCAGTGCGAAAGCCAGACTGGAATTTCTCAAATAAATTGTAATGCGTAAGGTGTGACTGAAGCTGACTGGCGACTACTTTTTCTAGTATTTTAGAGAGAAATGGTAAATTTGAAATAGGCCTATAGTTATTTAGTATGTGTGGGTCTAGGTCTGGCTTTTAAGTAAAGGTTTAATGACTGACACTTTTAGTGCATCAGGTACGGTGCCATGCAGTAATGAACTATTGATAACGGTTAGAATAGGCACTGCAAGAACATCCATTGCACTTATTACTAGTTTTGTTGGCACTGGATCTAGGGAACAAGTAGTGGGCTTCATTTTAGTAATTAAAGTTAAGACTTCCTGATGAGTTACAGGATTAAAATTACTAAAGTGCTGAATGCAATGTGCGGCAGGGTCTGCTAAGCCAGTATTTGGTTTGTATTGTGATGCTGAGATCTGGGATCTTATATTTTTAATTTTCTCATTGAAGAAGTTCATAAAGTCTGTACTGCTAATATCTGATGGTATTTTGCACTGTTGATCTGAATTGCCATTTGTTAATTTAGCCACTGCTCTAAAAAGTACCCTAGGATTTTTATTATTGCTATCTATTAATGTAGAATAGTATTCTGAGCGAGCTTTAAAGAGGGCTTCAGCTTCTCCGGAAACATTTCCCATAAAACTTGTATGGATCTCCACACCGTATGAGCTGTTGCTCTGTCCTGTTGAAACTAGGCATCCACCACATCCATTTCTTCCGGTTGGGGATGCAAAATGTTCTCTAGCATTTCAATATACGGTGACCGTTGCACCCCCTTCCTCAAAAAAAGTAAGGGCCTACAATGACAAATTCTGCAACGGCGCACCAAACTGTGACACGCTCCCACGAAGGTTGGTTTTAACCCAATAGCTAAAGTTTTGCTTATTTTTGCAACGATTCAAATGGAACGGTATCTTGATGGCATCTCAATGGCATCTCGATGAATGGTTTGCAAAATGTTTGCACACAACTCTCTACGACTCTCCCAGTCTCTCTCAGCCAGTTCCTGCACTACCATTATTTTGTATGGATGGAAATTAAGGTCCTTGTGCAAAATCTTCCTCAAAGACGTGTTGGAAATGCCTAAGAAGCAGGTTTGTTTTCATACAGTCCAAGGACAGCCTGGAGATTTTCTGTTCAATGTTGTTCCCATCTGCCTAAATTTAGCCACCCACTGAAGAATTGTTTTCCGATTTGGGACGGCACTGTTAGGAGGAATGCTGAAGTGCGTTCCGAAGGCGCATTGCGTAGTGATGATGGGTTTTTTGCTTTTGACAAACTCTTCAACAGCAAAAGCACAGTGCGTACCAGAACAAGGCATGTTGCTGACCGAAAATCACAAGGGATCACCTATCAAAGGACCCCCACCCCAACCCACTCGGCTTCCTCTTCCTCGCACAATGACCTTGAGAAATGTGGTACTTCATTTGGGCTCACCCTAAATTCATTGCATGCAAAGTTGTGTTCATGTGAACATCTCCGCAGAAAGGAGTCCAAAGCTTTCAGCAAATTCTTAAAGAGGTCAAGAATCACTGCTTTATGATATCAAATCTCTAAAGGTTATGTCCGATGTTGTGTGGATTTCTTGTTGCTCTTCTTGCTTTTCCTTTGTCTGTGGTGTGCAGGTCTTTCCTCCATTAGACCCATTGCTGCATTGTCAGTGTTTTCACAGAGAAAAGCGTTACTCTTTCTGGCACAAGAGATTACATTCTGAAGATCCCTTCTTGAAATGATGGTTACATCTCAGCCTTCCAATTGGCTCACTGTTTAGCTTGGCAAACTGGATCTCACAGAGAGAAAAAAAATATTGATTTCTGCTCTGCAAAGATGGAAAGAGTGTCTTGTCAGTTTTTAGTTTAAGAGAGAGAAAGGTTGTTTTCAGAGATTTGTTTTAGTCATTTTTTTGAAGAATGAGCTCAGGAGTGACCCTGGGCCAAGTGCCTTAGGGGATTCCCCTGAGAGTTTCATCAAACTTCCCACCTGAGAGATCCAAAGAGAGGTCCCAAGATGGTGTGGTGAGATTTAAGGGAATGTATAACTTCTCCTGATTGATTTGAAGGCACTTCCAGTTACAAAATCAGTGTCTCCTTATAGGCGAGTTCTTCGGTCCATCAAAGTTGTCATTCATTGATTTGCAGCACTTTGTTCTTGCCTGAATCCATTTTGCACCTCCTGGTTCAAGAAGTTTGCAGAGGGCCTTCTGGAGAGATGTCAGTTCAGCTCTGCTTTACACTTTTGCTATCAGATGATGTCCAGGCAGATCCGGGTACAAGCTGGAGTCCAGTCACAAGTGGGGTTTTGTGCAGCTGGATGTCTACAAAATCTGCTTTCTGCCTTAAAGGCCTAATGTGCCACTAAAACCTAGCAGAAAGGGCAATGCCCACTTTGCCCTACATTAGACAGCTTTTGTACTATGAGGAATTATATTAATAAGAACTTAAGCTATCTCACCAAGGACTGAAGAACATTCACTGCCTCAAGGTTGCCTGATGAATGCAGAGCACTATAATAAATCATTTTATATAATGTATGTTTTAAAGTACATATAAATAATAAAACATTAATACATTATTGAGTGATACCCTTCAAGTGATCTACTATATAAATTATTAATGAAATTCATTTACCATCACCTTTGTACAGTGTATAGACACACTGATGTTCTAATACCCAAGATGACATCTTATCCAACACCCAACCTTCAAAGGAGGGAAGTTCAGTAATTAAAACATTTTCTGCATTTGTATGGATGGGCTCGGTGGCATTGATGTGTCTTGAAAGGCACTGGAAATGAAGGTGGCGCCAGTCAAGGCTACCTTTGTGACCTCAGATGACTAAGTTGTGTATTCTTTGAGTCCTTGGACACTACAGAGCACCAAGTTCCATTTGGGAGCATCTTCTACATATTGATAGTTTGCTTCCTCTTCTTCTGTTGCTGTCTTTTGTAGTCCTCATTAGAGAGGCGGACTTCTACTCAGTGAAGTTCCATCAGATGAAGGGTTTGCCATAGGGGACATTTCAAGGCTGGGGTCTCATACTTTTGACAGGGAGACTCTTAACAAGTGTATTTGATATCTAGTGCATTTCTGCCTTGAGGACACACAATTCTTGATGGTGTAGGTTCCTGAAAGAGATGTTTGCACAGCTAATATGCTGTGAAACTTCATTCTCAATGGTTTCCTTTTGGAATATTTTCTACTGAGATGTGGAAAAGGGTCAGTAAACTTTCATGAGCTCTTCAGAAATGCTGATTGCTGGGGTCTCTAGCCAGGAACATCCTGGAAGCAGACCTCAGTTTCTTCGATTGTTAAGAGTAACCATAGACTCTTGTAGGTCTCTGTGAAGAGGTTGGACCAGAAAGAGGGACATAAAACAGCTGAGTGAGCCACATACTGAAGAGGGTGCCATCAAACTGGTATTCAGTCTCGGCTCCACAGGGAGATCAGAAACAGAATAACATGGAGGTACACGGTGTGAAGGATCTCTCATATGTCTGCCGGTTTTCCTAATCTGGCTGGGGTTAAAATGCCATTATTATATCTGTTTTGTTTATTTCTGATGCCTTTTAATGTTAATATTGTTGGTCATTTAGGTTCTGTTCATCTGTGTTGCTCTCTTTTGGAGTTTGTGTGATGGATTTGTAATTGGGACTTGTTTGTCTGGGATTGTCTTTGCCTTTTTGGACATTCCCTGCTGTGCCTTTTGTGCTCTTCGGAGCCTCACTGCTTAACAGAGCTTTGTGTGAAAATAAATCTTTTATTTATAAAGATCCTGTGTTACTCTTCAAATAACTAGCTGGGTTTTTGATAGTATTTCCCCTTCTAGTAGGCATCCTGGGTATTTTTAATACTTTCTCTGATACCCGTGTTGCACGCAGCTGACATTACCTCTTTGAACCTAGAACATCAAAAGACATAAAAACTGAGATGGAAGGGTCAATGAGGACACATACCGTATACAACATGAGCTGGTGCATCAAAGTGCTTGGTGCTTTTATTCACAGTGTTCCAAACTGTAAAGTGCAGTGCAGTCATCCCTTAATAAATAACTATTCCAATAAAACATGGTGCCTTCTGGGAATTAATCTCAGTCAACCTATAAATAAATAATCCAACAAAAGGTTAAAATCAGAAAGATAAAATCAGACACTTTTCTCTTTCTTGAGCCTTAGTGCCATCTTTAAAACTTCTCAGCTCCACCCACGCTTCAGGTATACCCAGCCAGGAGCTCAGACACTGACACGCGTGGTCAACCATTTAAATAGTTTGAGTCACTCGCACCTCAGCTGATCACCACTGTGACATTCCAAGCCTCAATCCATTGTCCAACCACTTTCTTCAACATGTGTCTGCAGGATGATCTTCAGAGCTCTGTTGGTTGGTCCTTCTCCCAGGGTGCTCAGTAGGAGTGACTATCCCGACCATTAAGCCTCCTATTCTGTAGACCAGCTCCTCTGCCTGATCTCTACTCCATGCTCCTTCTCTCTTGCTTTATCCACGTCCCTTTTTCTGAGCTCCCGATCTCTCCATTCAGCCTCTCTTTATACTTGGGTTGGCATAGGCGCCTTAATTACAAACACCAGAGTGCTAATGAGGAAATTAGCTGAGGTGTGCACGTCTACACATGAATCCATCCACACCCTGGTGCCACTTGGCTGCTTTACTGTGTGGACCTACACCTGCGCTGAGCCTGAGCACAACGTTTTTACATAAAGACACACACACACTGCCACGGACTCCTAAACTACTTTTACAACAGAGTCACAACATGACCATCACAACTCTCTTTGTCTCCTGTTCAGATTGCTGAAGGGATCCACTGCCTTCCCGTTACAATGGCCAGTTGCAGTCATCTGGTCATGTAACAGCCTTAGGGCTGAATTTTGTCAACAACAACAACAACAACAACAACATTTATTTATATAGCACATTTTCATACAAACAGTAGCTCAAAGTGCTTTACATATTAAAGAATAGAAAAATGAAAGACATAATTATAAAAAATAAATCAACATTAACATCGAATAAGAGTAAGGTTCAATGGCCAGGGGACAGAAAAACAAAAAAACTCCAGACGGCTGGAGAAAAATAAAATCTGTAGGGATTCCAGACCATGAGACCACCCAGTCCCCTCTGGGCATTCTACCTAACATAAATGAAACAGTCCTCTTTGGATTTAGGGTTCTCACGGAAGGGCTTGATGATGATGATGGTCACGTAGACTTCTTCCTTTTAATCCGTCCATCATTGTTGGAGCATCATGAAGCTTTGAGTAGGTGGAGGTGGCGCAGGCCACCACCACAAAGAAACCGGAAAAAGAAACAGAAAAGAGAGTAGGGGTCAGTACCGATTTTAGAGCCACCATGAATAGTTGTTATGATGAATTGAACATACAGAGTATCAGGATTAAGTTAAATTACGATTAAAATGAAGTTATAAAAAGGCCATGTTAAAGTAATGTGTTTTCAGCAGTGTTTTAAAGTGCTCTACTGTATCAGCCTGGCGAATTCCTATTGGCAGGCTATTCCAGATTTTAGGTGCATAACAGCAGAAGGCCGCCTCACCACTTCTTTTAAGTTTTGTTCTTGGAATTCTAAGGAGACACTCATTTGAGGATCTGAGGTTACGATTTGGAATATAAGGTGTCAGACATTCCGATATATAAGATGGGCGAGATTATTTAAGGCTTTATAAACCATAAGCAGAATTTTAAAGTCAATTCTGAATGACACAGGTAACCAGTGTAGTGACATCAAAACTGGAGTAATGTGTTCTGATTTTCTTTTCCTAGTTAGGATTCTAGCAGCTGCATTCTGCACTAGTTGCAAACGATTTATATCTTTTTTGGGTAGTCCTGAGAGGAGTGCGTTACAGTAATCTAGTCGACTGAAAACAAACGCGTGAACTAATTTCTCAGCATCTTTCAGTGATAAAGAGGTCTAACTTTACTTATGTTTCTTAAGTGAAAAATGCTGTCCTAATGATCTGATTAATATGTGATTTAAAATTCAGATTACAGTCAACAATCACCCCTAAGCTTTTTACCTCCGTCTTGACTTTTAATCCTAATGTATCCAGTTTATTTCTAATAGCCTCATTGTATCCATTATTGCTGATCACTAAAATTTCAGTTTTCTCTTTATTTAACTTGAGAAAATTACTATTCATCCATTCTGAGATACTAGTCAGACATTGTGTTAGTGAATCAATAGAATCGGGTCATCAGGTGCTATTGATAAGTACAGCTGTGTGTCATCAGCATAGCTGTGGTAGCTCACGTTGTGCCCTGAGATAATCTGACCTAACGGAAGCATGTAGATTGAGAATAACAGCGGACCCAGGATAGAGCCTTGTGGAACACCATATTGGATATCATGTGTCTTGAGTTGTAATTCCCACAACTAACAAAATATTTTCTCCCTGTCAGGTAGGATTCAAACCAATTTAAGACACTGCCAGAGAGGCCCACCCATTGACTAAGGCGATTTCTAAGAATGTTGTGATCAATGGTGTCAAATGCAGCACTCAGATCTAAGAGGATGAGAACAGATAAATGGCCTCTGTCTGCATTTACCCGCAAGTCATTTACTACTTTAACGAGTGCAGTTTCTGTGCTGTGATTTGTTCTAAAACCTGACTGAAATTTATCAAGAATAGCATGTTTATTTAGGTGGTCATTTAACTGCATAATGACTGCCTTCTCTAGAACTTTACTTAAGAAGGGCAGTTAGAGATGGGTCTAAAATTTTCAAGAGCGAGGGTCAAGATTATGTTTCTTAAGTAGGGGTTTAACTACAGCAGTCTTAAGACAGTCTGGGAAGACCCCAGTATCTAGTGACGAATTTACTATGTCAAGAACATTATCAATTAGCACGCCTGATACTTCTTTGAAAAACCTTGTTGGTATCGGGTCAAGGACGAGGTGGAGGGTTTTAATTGAGATATTATTTTTGTAAATCAGGTAAATCTATCCTAGTGAAAGAGTTTAATTTGTTTATAACAGGATGTTGGGGTTTAGGGGATCCTTAGTGTTGGGGAGATATACTATGTTATTTCTAATATCATTAATTTTTGATTGAAAATACAGCGACAGCCTCACAGGTTTCACTGGAAGCACTTAGGAGGCATTCCTTTGAGCTACCTGGGTTTAGTAGGTGATCAATTGTTGAAAATAAGACTCTAGGATTACTAGCATTGTTATTTATAATATTAGAGAAATAGCAGCGTCTCTCAAGACGGACAGTGTTATTGTATTCTGTTATTTTGACTTTTAATATTTCGTGGTGGATAGTAAGTTTAGTCTTCCTCCATTGACGCTCAGCTCTACGGCATGTTCTCTTTAAATCAGACACTCTTTGGGTCTTCCATGGTATACAATGCTAGAAGATTTTTTCACTGTCTTTTCAGGTGCAACTATGTCAACAGCAGCTCTCACTTTAGAATTAAATCTTTCCACCTTACTATTTACATTGTCCTCGCTATTATAGCTGGCACTATAAACGGACTGATTGCTTAAAATGTTTGTAAGTTTTAAAGCTGCTGCGAATCAAAGAAGCGTTTTTAACAATATGCTTCTCATGAGTGTTTTTTATCATTATTTCTATATTAAAAAGTAGAAGAAAATGGTCTGATAGACCAATATCAATGATCTGTTTTATATCAACTTTCAGTCCTTTAGTAATCACTAAGTCTAATGTATGACCTGCTTTATGTGTAGGCTGATTTATGAGTTGTCTCAAATCAAAAGAATCCAGGAGGTTCATAAATTCTTTTACTTTTAGATCACACTGATTATCTATATGAAAATTAAAGTCGCCAACTATTAGGAGTGTGTCATAGTTAGTAATTAAAATTGACATTAAGTCAGAGAATTCCTCAAAAAACGACGCGTTATATTTAGGAGGTCTATACACGGATAGTATTAGAACTTGAGAATCTCCATGAATAACAACGGCGAGATACTCAAAGGACTTGAACTTACCAAAACTGACATCTTTACATTTTAATCGCTCGAGTAAATGTTAGCCAATCCGCCCCTTTTCCCTGGCGGTTTGAATGAGTAAAACTGTAATCCGGGCGCAGATTCGATTAAAACTGACGCGCATCTGAATTCAGCCATGTTTCATTTAGTGCAATAAGATCTATTTTTATCACTAATAAGATCGTTGATAAAAACGTTTTGTTAGTTAAAGCTCTGACATTTAATAGTGCCATATTTAATGTTTCGGAGGTGCAGAGATGAGTACTATGTGCGTTATTGTTATTTGGAATAGGAACTAAATTATTATTATTAGCCGCTCTGTGTATATTTTTGTTTAATCTGTGATCTGTTTTATAGTTTTAATACATTGTTCCTCTAAAATAGTGATTTTAATTAGATTATTGGAGTTTATGCCGTATTTCCTAGGTTTTCTACGTGCATTGAGATTGCTTATTACAGTATTAATGGTGTGAACTTTAACGGAAGACTCTATTAAACATTCATCATGTCCTGGCACAGCAGTATTATTTCGGAAGGGGTTAAGAGCAGAGATAGATAGTCAAGAAAACGAATTACCTTCGATATGTTTTCGGAGAGGACCCGGCCGAAACTGTTCGGATGCAGGCCATCACGCTTGAAGAGACGCGCCTTTCCAAAAGAGATTCCAATTGTTGATGAAACCGACATCCTTCTTCTTGCAGAAACCCTGTAGCCAGTTGTTCAACCCTAGCAGACGACTGTAGTACTCGTTGGATCGTCTGACGAGAGGTAGTGGACCAAACGAAGATCTTTGCCGATGGGGTCCTCTCCTTCGTGTCTCTAATCAGAGCTGCGAAGTCAGCCTTCAGGATTTCTGATTGTCGGTGCCTTATATCGTTTACGCCGGCATGCAAGACGATTGATCCAACTGCCCTCTCCTTGTGTTTCTCGTAGACTGCTGGCGCACGTTTCATTACATCTCGGACACGAGCACCGGGAAAACAAGAAACAAACGATTTTGCATTAGGGCATGCGACATTAAGGTTTCTAACGATGGAATCACCTACCACTAATACATCACCAGGTGCTGAAGGCGAAATGGGGACGCGTAGAGGGTCAAACCGGTTCTGAGATAAAATGCTCGCCTGTGCCGATGGAGGTGCTCTGGCCTTGAACCCCCGCCTGCATGGCTGAAATCCACCGAGGTCAGCAGCGGCGTCGCTCCTACGAGACGCGGGGTGAGGTCGGCACAACGCGGGGTTGATGTTTCGCGGTTCCAGATGGCAAGGACGGTTTATCCAACAGCCGGGCCTTCAGATTTCTCAGGTATTTCCGTCGGGACAGGAGTTTCTGAATCTTTTCATCAAGTGCTTGGAGTTCCTCAATTACGATTTCAACGCGAGTTACCCCACTGTCGGCCATTTTCTACTTCGTGCCCTAGGAGAAATGAGAGAGAGAGAGAGAGGTTAGCTGCTGTCATGTTATACTGGAATGAATGGGTGCAGAAAATGAGCAGAATGGTTACAAAATGTTCTATTATGACCACTCGTACCAAAAAAATGCCTTCAATACCATCCATCCAGCCATACTTGTTAAGGGCCAAACTCAGAGATATGCCAGTACATGAGCCTGTCATGCTCCGGGTAACAGTCTGTCAGGTAGACTCTAGTTTGTGAGACTTAAGAACTGTGTGAGCAACACTGGAACACCACAAGGAACAGTCCTGTCTCCATGTCTCTTCACTCTGTACACCTAAGACTATTAATATAACAGCAGGTCATGTCACTTGCAGAATTTCTCAGATGGTTTTGCACTTATGGGGTGTATTGATAAGGGACAGAGGAGAAGAGTCAGGTGGAGAACTTTGTTTCTTGGTGCAAAGAGAATTGTCTTCATCTTAACACCAGCAAAACCAACAAACTGGTTAAGAACATTAGAACAATCTTGACGAGAACAGGCCATTCAGCCCAACAAAGCTTGCCAGTCCTGCCCAATTAATTCTTATTGAACTCTTAATTCGAGTTTTGAAAGTCCCTAAAGTCCTACTGTCTACCACACCACTTGGTCACTTATTCCAGGTGTTTATGGTTCTCTGTGTAAAGAATGTTTGTGCAAATTTTCCCCTTAACAAGTTCCCAGCTGTGTCCCCGTGTTCTTGATGAATTCATTTTAAAGTCACAGTCTTGATCCACTGGACTAATTCCCTTCATAATTTTAAACACTTCAGTCAGGTCTCCTCTTAATCTTCTTTTGCTTAAACTGTAAAGGCTCAGCTCTTTTAGTTTTCTTCATAACTCATCCCCCATACTCCACATATCAGGGCACTATATAACCTTATTGACTTTCACATCACCGAAAAAGCTTTAATGCATGGTCTCTATTCAGGGAGTGCAAGTAGAGGAGGCGCACTCATACAACTACTTTACATCAATGACAGGACTAGTCTTGGAACACAAAGGAACTGTATAACAAAGGGCAGAGCAGGCCCATCCTCCTTAGGAGACTGTGTTCCTTTAATGTGGGTAGAGATGTCCTTCACATCTTCTACAACTCTGTGATGGTCAGTGCGATTTTTATTATTACTGTGGTATGCTGGGCTGGTAACATCACGTCAAGAGAGGCCCACCAAATTAACAAGCCAATTGAAAGGGCAGGCTCAGTAATGAGATGTACTGTGGACCCCCTGGAGGTAACAGCAAAGGAGAGAATTAAAACAAAACTGAGTGTCTTTATGAACAATGCCACACATCCTCGCTTTGAGACACCAACACTGAGGACTTTCAGCCAACTAATTATTCAGCAGAAGTATGTCAAGAAATGTGACTGGGGGGTCCTTTAAAACAACAGCAACATGTCTTTATAACACCTCTCCACGACTCTCATGCCAGAAATTTTCTTTTTTGTCTTTTTAATGTCTATTTTTCATTTTAAGTCATTCCTGGTGTGTGCCCAGACCATAGTGTGTGTGTGTGTGTGTGTGTTTGTGTTTGTTCATCTGTCTATTTACGTATTTATTTATTTAAATAGCTTCTGTAAAAAGCACAATTTCCCATTGGGTACAAATAAAGTTTGGCTATCTATCTATCTATCTATCTATCTATCTATCTATCTATCTATCTATCTATCTATCTATCTATCTATCTATCTATCTGTTACATAGTGCCTTTCATCTATCTACTGTGACAGATAGAGGGCACTATCATCCTCTTGAACCCTCTGACGAAAAGCCAGACACCAGGTAAAAGTCCAATAAGATGACTTTTTATTAATACAAAGAGCACAAAGCACCCTCCTCTCCACAATACTCATTAACCAATACACACTACAGTAATCAATAAACACTCCACCACTCCCAGACGCGTTGCCACCCTGCCACCCAGCTCAGCTTGACGTTTGGGACTTCCCATAGTCCTTTTAAAGTCCTTGACCCGGAAGTGCTTCCGAACCTGCAGTCCATGTTACTTCCTAGCACTTCCGGGTCAGATCCAAATTCTTCTTTTCGTCCTGGAAGTACCTCATTTCTTCTGTCACGTAATTAAGACGTACTTCCGGGTTAGAGGTGACATAGAGGTCTCCAAGTCTCCCTGCAGCATCCCCTGGTGGCCCGACGTTATCCAGCAGGGTTGTATAGGAAAACTCCAATGTCCCTGATGCCCTGCTGAAATTCGGGGCATCTCAATGTCGCAGGGATGTCTCCCTCTGGCGGCCTGGGGGTATTGGTCAGGATGAATGTCCGGCCATAGTCCACACTATCTAGCTATCTATTACATAGTGCCTTTCATATATCTATCTATCTATCTATCTATCTATCTATCTATCTATCTATCTATCTATCTATCTATCTATCTATCTATCTATCTATTATATAGTGCCTTTCACATCTATCTATCTATCTATCTATCTATCTATCTATCTATCTATCTATCTATCTATCTATCTATCTATCTATCTATCTATCTATCTATCTATTATATAGTGCCTTTCACATCTATCTATCTATCTATCTATCTATCTATCTATCTATCTATCTATCTATCTATCTATCTATCTATCAAGACTCAAAAAAAACTGATTATAATTAACTAAAGCTTTATTGCTTTACAAAATCTTTCACTCCATAAGACTATTGTGCTTCACATAGCTATTCTCTTTGTTCTTTTATGTAATGCCTTTCATACTAAGAAATATGACATGACACTCCAGATATAATTTGCATCAGTCTCTCAATCAGTAAACCTTTATTCTTCAGGATGCTTCTCATTGTCAGGGCTGTTATAGCACTCTGCAAAGCAAAAAGCATTCTATCATGATTATTTTAATATAGCATCTTTCAAAGTAAACAATATCACATAACACTATCAATCAGTCACTAAATCAGTATTTTTCCTGAAGCCTCTCCAAGATGGTCTGCTGATATGATTCCTAATCTCAAGAAGTTATCAATGCAGCAGCAGCACTGGAGATTCAACCACCACTGATTAAAACAAAGATGTCAGGGCTGCCTGTCAGTATGACTGACACAGTGCCTCAGTGTGAATGATAGAACAACTGGCAGTTTTATATAATGTTGCTCTTTTATAGACAGCCATGGCCATCGCTAGATTTACTCTGACGAAGATAGAGAAGCATTTTTTTTTTTTTTGTCTCCAAAGCTCTGGTCTAATAGGTAAAAATAAGAAGGCAAAAAAACTGACTGATGGTTAGCAGCACAGACTTGAATTTTCTATTTCAAAAAGTTAAAATACTTATAATACTTAAACTTATAATTATAATACTATTTACTTTGAATGTATATACCCCGACACAGACAGATGCCTGCACAAGTCCATTTATTTTAGGTGTGGGAAACTCTTCTCTTTCACTTTCTACCTGTACAGCACAGTATAAAGCACCAGTACAGTCAGTGAAAAAGCACACAACACTTTGTCTGTTTTCTCCCCGTCTTCTCCAGCAAGCTTCATCCTCTTTCTCATGACCCTGCCTTCCTGAATGAAGACATCAGGCTTCTTTTCTTCTGCATCTGGGAGTACTTCCAGTGGCCCGCTAGTGTTGTACAGAAGCACTTCTGGGTAAGGAAGAAGCCCATCATACTGGGTCCCTGCAGCAACATGGCTGTGCAAAACTCCCATGAAGCACTGTGGAAATATAAGGCACCACTGCAACTCGCGGGGTGTGGGGGTCGGTTGCTGCAATCTAATGTTCTGGGGAAGATAATGTCCTGTACTTATTCTCCCCCCTGGTTCTTCCAATATCTTGGTGTCCTGGCCGGGTAAGGGCCACTGTCATCCAGCACAATATATAAAATGCAAAGTTGACTGATGGGCACACTCATTCACTCAACAAAAACATTCATTAACATTTAATTAAAAAGCAGAAATTTGGCAGAATGATATACCTAGGACAGTAGGTATCTGCTAAGAAAGGACATTTTCATATATCAAAATTTAGGGATAGAGAGAGAAAAACTAAACCCCCAGAAATCTCAAAAACACTTTGAATGAAAATTGGGGAAGTTATAGAAAAAAAAAATTAGCTGAACCATGTATTTTATATGTTGATACATTTTTTATTTATTGATATTGGTTATTATTATGCTAACGCATAAGCTCTGCATGGTGCTTACAACTGGCTTTATTCACATGAAGGATTTACACTAGAATTATCAAAGCCTACAGAAAAACTTGTAAACCTGTCCCACCTTAAATCCGTTCTCACCTTTCCATTCGGCATCTTTTGTGTTGTGAATATGTCGATAATCCCAAGCAGCAAGCGGCCTGCTATCCCATCCTCCCATTGCCACAGAAACGGCAAAAACCTTTCCCAGCTCAGGCCTTGTTTATCAGGGAGTCAGGTACCTGGAGCTGTATAGGGTAAATAATATATCATTATTCAGAACACATGCATTTCACGTGTGTTCCATGTCTACAAAGATCTATGTAAGTGTAGGATGACAGGAAATGCAAGAAATGTTGAACACATACCTAAAAGAGAAACTTTTTTCATGATTTAGTACTAATGAAAAAATTTTGACATGAAGTGTATAATGTGTGAAGACTGAAGTCCAAATATCAAATAAACACTTTCACAAAAGGTACAAATATAACAGAACAAGTGTGCTTTTATTCAAGACTATAACTGAAGAAAAAGAAATTTGGTTAGTGTGGCTTGTTGTCGTGCCTTGTTTGGTAGTACAGTGGTAAGAACTGCTGACTCCTATTCAAAAGGTTGTGTGTTCCAGACTTACCGTGTCCCAAAATAAACGTTTTGAGTAGTGAGCTGCTCTTATTGTTACTATTTTACAATAAAAACATACATTTGATTTGAGTCTGTAACAGCTGGTGTAAATGTATGGTTCTTGTAAAGGTTAGCATTTTATTTTATTCAGTTTTATTCTCTCAGTCACGTTCACACTCGCCCCGATCTGACACTGCTGTTTTCACATAAAGACGCACTATAACAGAGGTGAACTCAGATGAGAATGAGGGTTCTACATCAGAGAAGAGAACAGAAGCCCTCCCTGCAAGAAACGTTCACTCACAGATAAGAACAACGCAATTGCACCAGGTGTAAAGGCAAAAGACGGCACCGTTTGGATGATGCAACAAGTCGGGCATCATCCTGCCAGTCAGTCTGCCCAACAACAGTCCTCCAACGAAACAACAACGGCTTACAGAGCTCGCCAACATATTGTGCAAAGTCCTGTTTGTGATTATGTTTTGTGATGATCTTTACAGAAGAAACATTTACAGTATATGTTACTTATATAAAAGTTAGATTGAATGTTATTTACCTTGATTTGTTTACTTATCTTCCTACAGCATAAAGTCACAAGTAAACTGAAGAGCTTCCTCTGTTTGATCAACACGGGCACGCTCAAAAATTACACGTGTACTGAAGAGCCTTTAGCTGCAGGTGGAAACTCCAGTAGCACCCTACACAACTGTGTTTGATCTTATTCTGGAAAAGATCCCAGTCAACTCACCGGAGAAAGACTTTCCAAGACTAAGGTCATAAAGCTTATGAAACCATTTTTGGACAAAGGCAGAACTGTAAAGACAGTTAGGTGGAACTTCCACCTGCAGCTAAAGTCACTTCAGTACACGTGTACTGTGTCATCATGTCCATGTCAATCAAACAGAGGAAGCTCTGCAGTTTACTTGTGACATTTTACGCAGTAGATAGATAAGTAAATAAATCAAGGTAAATAACATTCAATCTGACTTTTATATACAAAGTACAGTGACTGCAAATGTGTGACGGCAGCTTCCACCTGCAGCTATAGACTATTCAGTACATGAGCGACTCTCCACTCTAACGTTTAAAACTGGACAGTGTATGTGCCCAAAAAAGAAGTCTAACTGCATTCTCGTACCATTGCTTGCATATTGAAGTGTTTGCAGGAATTTTTCGTGGCATTACAATTTGTGAGCATGTCCATGTTGATCAAACACAGGAAGCTCTGCAGTCTGCTTATGACTTTACACTTTAAGAAGATAAGTAAATAAATGAAGGTAAATAACATTCGATCTAGCTTTCATATAAGTAACATATAAATGTTTCTTATGTAAAGACCATCACAAAACATAATCACAAACAGGACTTTGCACGATACATTGGCGAGCTCTGTAAGCCG
This sequence comes from Polypterus senegalus, assembly GCF_016835505.1. Taxonomy (NCBI): domain Eukaryota; kingdom Metazoa; phylum Chordata; class Cladistia; order Polypteriformes; family Polypteridae; genus Polypterus; species Polypterus senegalus. Next base: position 171,737,606 of record NC_053159.1, read on the forward strand.
TGCTGCTTCCCTGGAGGACTGATGTGGTGCAGGCTGACTGGCAGGATGACACCTGACTTGTTGCTTCATCCAAACAGTGCCATCTTTCGCCTTTACGCCTGGTGCAATTGCGTTGTTCTTACGTGTGAATGGACGTTTCTTGTCGGGAGGGTTTCTGTTTTTTTCTGATGTAGAACCCTCTTCATAATCTGAGTTCACCTCTGTTATAGCACGGCTTTATGTGAAAACAGCAGTGCCAGATCAGGGGATGCGTGAACGCGATTGAGAGAATAAAACTGAATAAAAAAAAAAAAACGCTAATCTTTACAAGTACCATACATTTACACCAGCTGTTACAGCCTCAAATCAAATGTATGATTTTATTGCATAATAGTAACAATAAGAGCAGCTCACTACTCAAAACATTTATTTTGGGACACAAGGAGGCTCGAACCCGCGACCTTTTGAATAGGAGTCAGCAGTTCTTACCACTGTACTACCAAAGATGTCATGACAACAAGCCACACTAACCCAATTTCTTTCTCTTCGGTTTTATTCTTGAATAAAAACACACTCGTTTTGTTATACCTTTTGTGAAAGTGCTTATTTGATATTTGGACTTCAGTCTTCATACATTAGACATTTCATGTCAAAATTTTGTCGTTAGTACTAAAACATGAAAAAAGTTTGTCTTTCAGGTATGTGTTCAACTTTTCCACGTTAACCAAGGCTTGAGCTGGGAGAGGTTTTTGCCATTTCCGAGGCAGTGGGAGGATGGGATACCAGGCTATTTGCTGCTTTTGCATTTAAAAGACAAAAGACGCTGATGGAGAGGTGCGAGCGGATTTAAGGTGGGCTGGATTTACGAGTTATTTCATAAGATTTGGTATTTCTAGTGTTAGCAGAAGTGATAGATAGCATCACTAACCACAAGGGTGGATGGATGGCTGAAGAAGAAGCGGTGTCCCAAACAGGATAAAAGAGACGTGATCATGTTTGCCGGGTACAGTGAGCTGTGAATTGGAAGGCGAAAGTTTATCAAAGTTCAAGGAAGATACAAAGCTCTAAATGGTTATCAAGAGCTACAAATCCCGCTGGCCGGTGGTACGTACTGTGACTGTGAGCGCTGGTGCTGCTTTGCCAAAATCAGTAAGGCAGGGATAGAGAATTAGGGGTGGAAGTGACGTTCTCAGATCCAGGACAAGGATGACAGATGGCCTAAGTTTAAACTTAACGGGACCCACACACACTATGATGGAGCTGAATAGGCCTAATAAGAAACTGTGTGATATACGCATATGTGTGGTCTGGGATATTTAGTGTGCCATAATATATAAAGTGAATTGGCATCTGTCAAATGACCGTGTGTGAGTAATCCATCTATCTTCTAAGATTTTAAAATGCTAGTCCTCGGCAGAGTGATTCGAACTAGAGCAAATCAGCAGAGTAAATGTACAAACTCACCATAAATAATCTGTCTCTAATGGCATCGGTTTACATTCCATGACTGATGAAGTGTAGGTGCCAAAATACAGCGAATATAAAAAGTCTACACACCCCTGGCAAAACTTCAGGTTTTATGTGATAAAAATAAATGACACCGAGATAAATCCTGTCAAAGAATGTAACAGATCTGGAAAGTTTTTGCAAGGAGGAGTGGGCAAAAATCGCCCAAGTCCGGATGTGCCAAAGTGATACCCCAAAAGACTAATTTCTGTAATAAAATGAAAAGGTGTTTCAACTAGGCTGATTCCAGGGCTCCGGTGGATGAGTTATGAGGAAAGAGTTAAAGAGCTGAGCCTTTACAGTTTAAGAAAAGAAGAATAACTACTACTACCTGACTGAAGTGTTTAACATTATGAAGAAAATTAGTCCAGTGGATCAAGACGGTGGCTTTAAAATGAGTTCATCAAGAACACGGGGACACAGTTGGAAACTTGCTAAGGGTAAATTTCGCACAAACATTAGGATGTTTTTCTTTACACAAAGAACGATAGACACTTGGAATAAGAGACCAAGTCGTGTGGTAGACAGTAGGACTTTAGGACAAAACTCAACTTGATATTTCTTTGGACGAATTAAGTGGACAGGACTGGCAAGCTTTGTTTGGTTGAATGGCCTGTTCTCGGCTAGAGTGTTCTAACTCAGTATTAGTGTAGGTTGGTGCACACTAATGAAACCAGGTTTTTAATAGGATTTCTTTTTTCCTTTTTTCACTAAACAGTTTCTGATTTATTTTCACTTTCTTTGTATAGATTGCAATTTTTGCAATAAAAGTGGAATAAGTTCTGACAGGATTTTATCTTGTTTTCTTTTTTTTATTACACAAATTCTATGATTTGTCTTTTATAAGAAGTGTTAGGTAAAGATGGGAAATACCAGAACCAACTGCACATATCTGGACTGCAGAAGAACATTGAAAGTCCACCACAAAGAGGGTACACCAGGAAGAAATCAGATCAGCCACCATGTACCTGGTGTGGAGTGCCTTCTTACTAAAGACCAGAAGAAAGCATTTTTAATATGTATGGTCTAAACTAAAGACACAAAAACGGATTCACCCCCTTCAAGGCAGTATTTAGTAGGTGCATCTTGGGCAGCCATGACTGCCTTGAGTCTTTGTGCTCAGGTCTCTCTTACTCTATCAGCTTTGCCATTTTCTACAATGTTCTTTGCTAAACTTCTCAGGCTCTGTCAGGTCATATGGAGATCCCGAGTGAACGGCCACTATCACGTCCAACCATAAATTCTCAACTATTTTGAGACCTGCACTTCGATTCAGCCATTCCTAGACATTTGCATTGTTGCTTTTAATCCATTCCTGTGTCGCTATGACTTTATACTTGGGGTCGCTGTCTTGCTAGGAAGCAGATCTTCTCCCAAGGTGCAGGTTTCTTGCAGACTGTACACTGTTCTCCCCCAGGATTTCACAGTATGTTTCTGCATTCATTTGACCAGCAGAAGCCTTCCAGAGTCTACTGCAGAGAAGCATCCCAGAGCCTTCTGTTGCCAGCACCACACTTCACAGTGGGTTTGATAATATATAGTAGAGTTCAAAAATAACATTTAGTCTGATGGCCATACCGCTCAATTTTGATCTCATCAGCCCATAGAACTTTCTTCCAGCTGACTTTAGAGTCTCCTTTGTGCTTTCTTTCAAACTGTAGCTGATTTTCGTGTGTGTTTTAAAGCTGTGAATGATGAAACTCCTTCAGAGTTCTCGGAGGTCTCTTGGTGGCCTCCTTCACTAGTCATCTTTTTGCGTGATCGGTCAATTTTCCGAGCTGCCTGCTCTAGCAGATCTCCAGCTGTGCCATATTCTTTCCATTTCCTGATTTACTGATTCTCAGTCAAAAATGATCTGCACTCTGGCTGTAGAATTTATTTTAATCACTACAAAGACAAATGCGTCATTTTTTGACATAATCTCCCTGCTTTTTAATACACGTTGTCTATCTGTCAAAAAGCTTTTGAACTCCTTCATTAAAAAATGTTTGACTCTGAGCTGCGAGCCACAAATGCCCCACTGTCGTCACCTCTTCATCAGACAGGAATCTTCATCCTCATAGGGCTTCTTTCAAAGCCCAAGTCTGTCGTGGACTATTGCATAGGCAGAGCCATGGCTGATTGTAAGTGATTTGCCACGTCATCTACTGTCACTCGTCTGTTCCACAGAATCATTTCACATGCACCCTCAATGTTGCCATCAGTCGTGGGTGTGGATCGGCGTCCAGCTCCTTCTTCACGGCTGACACTTATGTGACCTTCCTTGAACTTCTCTATCCATTCATGCACACTTCTTCATGACAAAACACTTCCTCCATACTGTGCACAAAGTCTTCAGACAGCAGACCACAAAATATGAATCACTACATGTTGCACTTCTTTTGTGCAGATCACAAGTGGGGCAGCCATTGTTTCTTGCACCACAGTTAAAAATGATCTGAGGTAACACAGTGGTGACTGGGAAAACAGGGACCTTGTATGGGAAGTGACAGGGCTGCCAATAGAAGTTTTAATTTAACCGGAGTGTGGATCATTTTTGACTCACCCTCCTTGTCTCAGTCGCCTGACTTTTGGTTTTCAACCTTCTTTTCATGGAGTTGATTAAAGTGTTCATTTGTCTTCTTTGTGTAAGAAATACTGACCACAAGTTCTACCTTTGGTTGGGGCTCCAAGGGGTGATCAGCAAGAATGGGCCTATAATCCATCCTTGGTCCCTTTTCTGGTTCCGGCACCCCTCCTCTGTGTATGTGGATAGTTGTCTCTAGTTGGCTCTATATTGGTATGGACTGTCGTTGGGCACGAACAAGCCTCCAATGAGTGGTAAGCCTGTATGGGCCTATTGTTTATCCTTGGTCCGTTTTTCGGTTCCAACTCCAGTCCCCTATGGTCAGGATGGTGTCTGGATCTAAATGCTGTTCCTGGGGAGGCCTTGCTGTGATTAGCTTAGGACTCTAGGGTTAGGGTTAGGGTGCGGTGTCTGGTGTTTGTGCCTATTAGCTTTCATAAATGGCACCCCTCAGATGATAGCACCCTAAGAGGACACCAATGTCACCTAGGCCCACCACCTTTCTACCACTGTATTTACTACTGTTTGCGTTTTCTCTTATATTGGGTAAAAACGTCACACCTATTAGGACTGTGAATTCTTCCTCATATTGTTTCCCTGTTCACTAGGATATGTATGGTCACTGGAGGTGGACTGATAAGGACTAGACTAACTCTTGCTCGATTAGGTTAGTGGAGTCAGGCAGCAACTTTCCTGGACAAACCATAACAAGAAGTTGAGAGATTTTGAAATGCATTCAATTTTGTGCAAAGACAGGGAATAAAAAGATTCAATGATTTGAATGGAATACACCAGCTTATGGATTAAAGCTTAATTGGAGAATGAAAGTCAAGTAACCCTCAAGGACTGGAGTGTGCCAGTCGTATCCGCGCCATGCAGTAAATGACACAAGAGCAGATGTGAGCTGCACTCTTCTGGAAAGCTTCAGACTCTCTGGGTTTTCTTTAAAAGGGCTGCATCCATCACCTCAATGCCGATTAGCCTTTTTAATTCCAATTTTTACAAACGGGTCCTGCTTCTGTAACCAATGCGATACGCAGGCAATCAAAGCGGATTTCGCGCATGTGCCAGTGTCTTGGGCTTAGTTATCAGTGCCGCTTCTGTGAGCTTCCAGCTGGATTTATTTATATTGTGTAGGCGCTGACATAGCGGCAACTGGCACCAGAATGGTGCAGGATAAGAGCAAAGCTCCAAAAACAGAGCGGCTACCCACACTGGAATTCTGTAAATCTGTAAGTGAAGCGTGGCAAATTCAGGGCTTGGTAAGTCCTGAACATGTGACATATATTAGCCAAGAGAAGCAAAGACCAGCTGAGGATCGGCAGGATGTCCATAAACTTCTGGCAAATAGGAAGCAGCACAGTTGGGGACATGTGACCCAGAGGTGAAGTTTAATGGTCTCCCTCAACAGGTGAACTATATTACTAAAATAATTAAATAAATGCCAATCCACCCAACGTACATGTCTTTGGGAGGAAACAAGAGCAACCCATTTACTGTCACTCGTCTATTCCATAGAATTATTTCACGTGTACGCTCAATGTTGTCATCAGGGTGTCCAGCACCTTCTTCATGGCTGACACTTGCGTGTCCTACTCTATCCATTTATACACACTTCTTCCTCGACCATACACTTTCTCCACAATGTGCACAAAATCTTTGATAAACATCGGCAACCAGGCCCACCCTCAAACCACAAAATACGAATCACTGCAAGTGGAGCAGCCATTGTTTCCTACACCGCAGTTACAAATGATCTGACGTAACACGTTCACACGGTCTGTTTCTCCTCAAAAATTTTTCTTGTCTTTCTGTTAAGGCTGTAGCTAATGAAAATATACGATCATTTAACATTGCCTACCCTGGACACACAGAAACATTCATTCTGTACTCCATAACGTATGGATATGTTTGATCTTTCATGTTTAACTTGAGAGAGACGTCACTTCAACTTGTATTTTATTATTCAGCATTTTCCTCATATATATGTCAGATAGTCTGCAAAAAAGGGTTCTGGTGTAACTAAATGACCACAAAGTCGTGCGCCTGTGTGCGTATCTGTGTGAGGGGTATCAGCGGGTAAATAGGATCAACTTAGGACAAAACAGCACTTCACTAGCAGCCATAGCCTGTTAAATAAGCAGAAGTGTACGGTCAGGTTGTATCTGATGGAGTAAGCAGCTCATCTTCTTGTCCTGGCGTTGGTCATGTCGCACATCAACTAGTGGCATGCACTGCCGAGCCACTGGAGATGTTCCAAAATGCCATGGCATGACTCATTCTCAACCAGTTGAGATTCTCTTTCTCAGGTCACTTCCTTGGCTCCAAGTGACAACACAAATCAAGTCCTTGATCGTTGCCTACAGAGCAGTCACAGAGCAATCTAAACAGCATTGTAGGCACCCCGGGCAAAGCAGTGCACTGAGGACCCTACCTACACAACCACTCAGCAAGTCACAACATACAGAGATTAGCATGGGGTCCCTATTCTGGAGAATATAAAAACGGGCAAGTGCCCAGCGTGCCCATGCATTAAAACAGGGGTTTCAGCAGCTTCCTGTCGGGAGGCGCTCATTTAGGTCCAGCTCTCCTTCACGCCCACTTGGGTCTGCTAATGAATGCCCTCTGTTGATCTCACATTTAAATGGCTTTGTGTTTTAATCCTGACTCTTCGCATGTTTCCCCTCGCTGGTGGAACGAGCTGCCCCCATTTATCAGAACAGCTGACCCCCTCAGTGTATTTGGTAAACTTAGTGGGCTGAATGGCCTGCTCTTGTCACAGTTGTTCTCATGCTCTTCATGATGAAGTGTTTGAAGACTTCTTCCTTTCGTGAAAACCTCACTAAATGCTAGTGGTTCTTATGCAGGGTTCTTCTGTAGTCAAGTTAAGGTTAATGAGTCTTGTGCTTTCATTGGACTAATATGGCTGATTACTTATAAGGTTTAGAGCGTTTCTCACTTATTCAAGTCAGTTTCTGTAAACTTGTTCTGTAACAGTTACTTTAAAACAGACCCCTTACTGATGATGACTCCATCACAGTGACTTCATTTAGAAGCTGCTTTGGATAGAAGTGTTTACTGTCTGACTAAATGTAATTTGAAATTAAGGCTTTAATTCATTTAAACAAATTATGCAAATTTATATTTAAGCAAACACTACACTGTAAATGATAGACTATAAATAACAATATACAGCATACAGTATATGAATCATAACAAAAACATAATCAGAAATTTTATAAACCTAATGTTGGATTATGTGGATGGTGAAGCTGATGCTAAAGAAGTGGAAGCCATTAACTGTGAAGACACTACAGGTATATTGTGTTTTAAATGTGCCGTATTTGACAAATTGAATGGCTACCTTTATAAAGTAATGGCAGTGAATTAGAGCAGAAGAATGATGTAGACGAGAACAGTCCTATTCAATTAATTATTCCAAAATAACATAAAGTTGAGATTTAAAAGTTCCTAAAGTCCTACTATCTACCACATGACTTGGTGACCTACTCCAAGTGTCTGTGGTTCTCTGTGTGAAGAAAAACTTCCTAATGTTTGTGTAAAATTTACCCTTACCAAGTTTCCAACTGATGAACTCATTTTAAAGTCACTGTCTCAATCTACTGGAGTAATTCTACTCAGAATTTTAAACACTTTTGCTTAAACTGTAAAGCCTCAGTTCTTTAAATCTTTACTCATAACTCATCCCCTGTAGCCCTGAATCAGCCTAGTCGCTCTTCTCTGGACCTTTTCTAGAGCTGTTACAGTATGTCCTTTTTGTAGCCCTGAGACCAAAACTGCACACAGGACTCCAGATGAGGCCTCGCCAGTGTGTTATAAAGCTTGAGCAGAACCTTCTTGGAAGTTCTTCATATTTATTTTCTTTCTCATTATTCTATATAGAGTGACCTGACATATTCAAGATTAATTATCTGAAAGAATAAAGAAAGATGCAAATCATTCTGAATGTCATTCTGCTCTAGGAGGCTGAATTCTAAGTTTGTTTCTCATCCATTGCTTGCTTATATTTCACCCAAACTGCAGACTTCTCCTGACTGATTAGTTATGACTAGATTGTTAGATAGATAGATAGATAGATAGATAGATAGATAGATAGATAGATAGATAGATAGATAGATAGATAGATAGATGTGAAAGGCACTATATAATAGATAGAAAGATTGATAGATAGATAGATAGATAGATAGATAGATAGATAGATAGATAGACAGATGTGAAAGGACTATATAATAGATAGAAAGATACATAGATAGATGTAAAAGGCACTATATAATAGATAGATGTGAAAGGCACTATATAATAGATAGATGGATGTGAAAGGCACTATATAATAGATAGAAAGATACATAGATAGATGTAAAAGTCACTATATAATAGATAGATGGATGTGAAAGGCACTATATAATAGATAGAAAGATAGATAGACAGATAGATAGATAGATAGATAGATAGATAGATAGATAGATAGATAGATAGATAGATAGATAGATAGATAGATAGATAGATAGAAAAGTGGCTCTTCAGATATCAGTTTCCTGAGTGCTAAAGTATATTAAACAAATGAAAAAATCAAAACAGGTCATGGTATTTCATATTGCTTTGAGTTATATTGTTGAGAGCTTTATAAAGCCCCTTGTAATGGAGTATACCATGAAAAGTTTTATATAGAACAGCTTGACTGACTGACTGTTTATTAGAAAGCGAGAATAAGAGGGGGGCTAAGGTGCCAGCATCCGATAGAACATGAAATTAAACAGCCTCGCAGTAAGGAGATAATGAGTTTGTGTCCTGGAGTTTGCAAAGTGCTTTGAGTAGTGAGAAAAATGCTATATAAATGTAAAGAATTATATTATTATTATTATTATTATTTATTTCTCAGGCTAAACATTGAAACTGATGGATGGGTGGGTGGATATAAAAAAATGTTAGTGGTGTGGGTGTCATGGTGGCACAATATTTAATATGTTGCCCATCTTCAAAGATTTCAATTTGCTTCCTGCCGCTAAGGTTCTTCCAAATATTCCAGTCGTTCCACTTCTCGTCGAGATACTTTTCCTGTCCTGAGTCAGCACGATTATAATCCACACTATTGATCTCCAGAGTAGCAGCAAAAAAGAAAAAAGAATAAATGATCCAGAGACACGAGTGACCAACAGAGCTTTCTTGCTAGCCACAGCAAGAATTACAGAGCACACAGACAGAAGACAATGTACAATAAAAATAAAGAAGAAAAGTGTTACTGTAGAATACACACAACAATATAATAACTATTTACGAAATCTCACACTACTGTGCCCCCCTACAGTGCACCTTACATACAAAACACTTAACAAATAAGTTGCTAATACACTAAAAACACCTTGAGAATGGGAAAGGAACTATATAAATAAAATGTATTATTATTATTTACAGTGAGCAAAATAATAGTAATAAAATTATTAATAACATTTACTTATAGCAATTAATTTACAGTAAACACAAACCAAGGTCTTTTAAGTGTGTGCCCCTATTATTTATGTTTGTGGATGAATCTGCATAATGGTTATGTCCATCTGTCACAGTTAGACTCGTGAACCACTGGGCTAGTACCTTGACCATGGTCTTAATTGATAACAAATGACATGATATGCAGTGGTGAAGCAAACAATTAGGGTATGCTGCAACCTCCACAAAGTTATTGGAACTTGAGTCTTTCTTACAGCAAACTGGTCGAGAGGGTAACATAACAGAAAGGAAAAGAACAGCAGCAACATCTGCTGACTGTCAGGCACATTGCTGAGGCCACTCAAGAAGAACAAGAACAACAGTGTCATCTGCTGAGCATCAAGTACAGGAAACAGAATGCATGTGTGACAAATGTGTGCAAAAAGGGACCTGTGAGCAGCTGGCTAAAACGCGTCTTTGATCCTCAATTTTCCAAAGCCCTTCTCCATTCATCTAACTTCCTCTCAACTTTCATGTTTCTGGTGCTACACAACACAAAAAGCCTGCACCAGGAGGATTGGTCTTTTATCCTATGAGTCAACACATCCATAACCTCATCAAACAGGTAAGGCCTTCAAGAAGACCCCTGGTGCAGACCACCTCTAACTGAGATTTTGTCTGTTACCCCAACACTGCTTTAAAACTCAAGTTCTTCATGGTTCACACATATCCTGGACAATCCTCACACACTTCTCTCTTGTACACCTCCAGACCTCTTGTGATTGGCACTCCATCATACGTGTTCTCCAAATCAATAAACGCCACATGCAGTTCTTTCTGTTCATCTCGAAGCTTCTCTACCAGCTTTCTCAATGAAAAGACTGCATCAGATGCTCCCCTCCTTTTCATAAAATCAAACTGCCAGTGATGGTCTCTTCCCTAAGCCTTCTCTCCATCAACCTTTCCCAAATTTGAGTTGTGTGTGACATCAGGTTGATCCCTCTATGGTCTCATCTGTTGCTTTAAATCCTTCTTCCTTTTCCAAAAATGAACCTGGGTTCCTCAGTTGCCTTTCCTTAGGGGACGCAGTTTTCCCAAAATTCAAGCGACTCCCTCAGCCTGCACTCTGGCGCCGTTCTTTCTCTTTCCAGTCTTTTGTGTCACAGTCCGCCCCTGGCCCTTTATGTTCTTAGTGGGCCTCTGAAGCAGGTGCTTTCTTTCAAGGCAGTTGACAGGCTTCCATTATCTATTCAGACGTTCATTACTAATCACAGAAACAATGAAAGGTACAAACAGACCCTGACATAAAATACACATGACAGCTGCTTCATGTGACATCCCAAAGTCATGAAGTTTGAATTAATTACCAAATCTGAGGTGAGCTGGCATGAGCATCTGATGGCACGTGTAAGATGGTACTCTGAAATAGACTACCTCAGTATCCAGAGAACCCCCCTCAAACCCCACCCCAACCCGGGATAGTTAGATCATGTAAGCTCCACGCAGTCTGAAGAAATTATAGCCGTGAAGTAACAGTACTAACCGCTATGCCACCAAGCCATCTCTGTTACAGTAATGTAAAAGTAAAAAATGTAAAAAGACAAAGAAACGTCACCCATCTTTATTACATTCTTGTCATTAAGTATCTTTTAAAACAAATTTATCTATGCAAAATTCGAATTGAATAGCCCCACAATTTCACTGTCATGGGCAATAATGAATTTATTATCTGTAATATCATATTCTTTGTGAAAGAATAAGGATTCATCCTCGTGAGGGGGTGGTGAGTTGCACAGAGGACAGAGCAAATCTCATTCAGTGCCATTCAAATGCAGCTCACTAAACAGGAAGCTCGGCCAGATGACTGTTATGGCCTGACAAATAGATCTCTTTTTCCCAGTCATTCATAAGTTACATTCCCTCCAATGCTTACACTGTGTTACATAAATCACGAGGTCACGGTGCAGCAAAACTTGTTGTGCTATTTATTGCTTGGCAGGAATCTTTTATAATTGTGTGACTCTTTAAGAGGGGCAATTCCACCGAGAAAGCTCTACTAACTGTTCTTGACATGTTATGGCCGACCTGAACTACCACCATACTGTATCTTCTCTCCTCATCCTACCAGATCTCTCTTCTGCTTTCAACCCAGTCACCCACCACATCCTCCTTGGCATCAAGTGGTCTGAGTCCTACCTCTAGGGCAGATCCTGCCATGTGTCCTGATCAGGAAAGATGTCAAGGGTGCACCTGGCAAGCATAGGGGTGCCCCAGGGACCAGTGCTGGGTCCTCTCCTCTTCTCTTTATAAACCACCTCACTAGGCCCCGTCATCCAGGCCCATGGTTTCTCAGATCTGTGCTATGAGAAGATGCACAGCTGTATCTGTTGTTTCCTCCAGAGGACCACACAGCATCAGCAAGAATCTCTGCATGTTTCACTGATATTGCAACCTGAATGAATCAGCAACAGCTCAAGCTCAGTCTTATAAAAATGGACCTTCTTGTTAGCGGTCAGATTGTCCATTTATTCTTAACCCCATCTCTGTTGTGGAACTCGGACCTGGACACAAACAGACACCAAATGTGTCCCAAACACACATGCTTTACTTATTTAGCACACAATGCACAGACAATACAGTGCTCAAATCACCGTCAATTTCTTTCTTTTTCCTTCTCTTTCTCTTCTGCCGCCTCCACTCCTCCTGTTGCAAGATCTGTCCTCTACCTCCCGACTCCGGCCCTCTGAATGGAGTGAGGTGACCTCTTTTATACTTCCTGATGATCTTCCGGCAGCACTTCCTGGTGTGGTGGAAGTGCGGCCGTCCAGGGCTCCATAATCGTCCGGGTGCCCGTGGCAGGCCCAAATAGGGATGAGCTTTCAAGCTCTGAACCTGTGGCCCCCAAGTAGACCAAGGTGGCTGCCCTCTGCCGGTCCTTCCAGGTGTCCTGGCCAGGCAAGATCCCCTGCCGTCTGCCACACTATTCAGCTCGGCTCATTATCGTTAACATCCGCCAAGTCAGTATGTAACCTTGGGGTGGTGAACAACGACCAGCTCTCCTTCACTGACCATGCTGCAACTGTCAGTCTATATAACATCTGCAAGATCTGACCATACCTAACAGAGTATGCAGAATCTGGTCTTCTCACATCTGGACTACCACAATTCACTTCTGGCAGGAGTACCAGCATGTGCTGAAGATGATTCAAAATACAGCAGAAGGTCTGGTGTGCACATGTCACTCCTTATTTTCAGAGCACCACATTGGCTCCCTGAAGCAGTTCAAATCGTTGATGCTTACCTACAGAGTAGTCAAGGGTTCAGCACCTATATATACAGTATATATATATATATAGTCACGCACATGCGAGTCGGAGACCGCGGAAGGATCTGAACACACCTGGGAAAACATTCGCCGGCAAAAAAAGAAGCTCCACCATCATAAGCCTTGAATGCCCGCAATACGTCCACTTCCGCCCTTCCTCCGCCATCTTTCCTGATGTCATCGGTCCCATCATCCCTCACGGCTCCTTCCCAGCATCCCTCCACTTCCGGCTCCTCCTCTTTAAAATGGCCACGACGCCATTCCCAGGCGTCGCGTGTATGGACTGTATTGTTTGTATATTTGACCCGTTTCTTTTTTTGAGTATATTGTGGAGTGTCGACAATATATACAGGGCCGGAAAATCCCAAACCCTTTTGCTGTCTCCTTCTCTCTTTGTTACAATATATATATATATATACAGTACAGGCCAAAAGTTTGCACACATCTCCTCATTCAATGTGTTTTCTTAATTTTCATGACCATTTACAGTACTCCATCACTCTCCTTCTTGGTCAAATAGCCCTTACACAGCCTGGAGGTGTGTTTGGGGTCATTGTCCTGTTGAAAAATAAATGATCGTCCAACTAACCTGACTTCTGCACAACACAACTGCTGGTCCCAACCCCATTGATAAAGCAAGAAATTCCATTAAATAACCCTGATAAGGCACACCTGTGAAGTGAAAACCATTTCAGGTGACTACCTGTTGAAGCTCATCGAGAGAATTCCAAGAGAGTGCAAAGCAGTAATCAGAGCAAAGGGTGGCTATTTTGAAGAAACTAGAATATAAAACATGTTTTCAGTTATTTCACCTTTTTGTTAAGTACATAACTCCACATGTGTTCATTCATAGTTTTGATGCCTTCAGTGAGAATCTACCAAAGTAAATGGTCATGAAAATAAAGAAAACACATTGAATGAGGAGGTGTGTCCAAACTTTTGGCCTGTACTGTATATATATATATATATATATATATATATATATATATATATATATATATATATATATATATATATATACAGTATATATGGAGACACTTGTGACGTCCTATGCTAATTTTGGACCACTCAGATCTGTTGATGAATGGCGTCTGGTAATGCTAACTCTGTGTGGCAGCAAACCTTAATTATGACTCCTTTAATGTATATATTTTAGCTGGTTGTATCAGCTGGTTGCCTCCATTGGAACTGCTGACTCCATCAATGTGTTTAAGGAGAGCTAGAATACTCTCTTGTTCTGTCTGATTGACAACTGTTTTAATGCGTTCTTGTAGCAAAGTATAACAGGCTCCTGAGCTCTTCCCTTGAGATGATCTGTTTGGTAACCTTGTCCTGTAAAGCTTGTTTCTCCCAAACAAGTCCCGCAGGCTGATGTTTACTTGATTATGTTGACCTGTTTTGTAAGTCGCTTTGGATAAAAGCATCTGCTAAGCAAATAAATATAAGTGTGTGAACTATGATTGGTACTACGTACAGTATGCATTACAATGACTTGTAACTGAAATGGAGAACAATCTGAAAATGTGGCATCTTCAGATGAAGACTATGAAGACCAGGGGCCTCATGTATAATGCCGTGCATTGAATTCGCACTCTAACATGACGTAAGCACAAAAGCGGAAATGTACTTACACACAAAAAAATCCAGATGCATAAATCTGTGCATTCTCCAACTTCCACGTTCTTCCGCTACATAAATCCCGGTCAGCGTGGAAAGTAACGCACATGCATGCGCCTGCTGCCCAACCGCAACTGCTCCTAGAATTACTCCTCTTTGAACATGCAAATCAATATAAATAGCCCTTAAGCTCTGCGTTCTGTGAAAAGACAATGGCAAAAGTACGAGGAAAAAGTAGAAGAATTTCAGCGAATACCAAGTGGAGGCAAAAAAAAAAAACGTACCATTTGTTGGTTTAAACAGTGGGATAAACAACAAAAGGAAGTTGATCGAGTGACTTAGCGTGTCGGAGAAACTCGAAAGCTCAAGTTCACAAAGTCACACAGTGCCTGAAATAAAAAAGAAGTTGTCAGATATCAAAGTCGCCGCGAAAAGGTGAGTCGTAGCCCATCGTCTGAGTGTCATATGAAAGCTTATTAGGGTACAGAGAAAAAAAAAATAGGGACACAGTGGGGGGAAAAAAGCACAAAATGTCAACTTTAATCTCTAAATGTCCACTTTAATCATATGGTTTTATTATTTATAGTTTAATTTTGTCATTAAAGTAGAACATCATAAACTGTTTAATTTACTAGTTTCTCAATCCCATCATAACTAAAGTAGCACGTTAAATGCTTTGTTTTGTATTTGATCTTCTATTTGCTCTCTCTGTGTGACGCACTACGTGCTTCTGGGCTTTCTCTTCCTCCGACAGGACACAGAATCCATTATATTCGTGATATTACAGCTCTCTGAATGATTAAAATACTGAGAAGTATACTTCATATCATTTTAATGATGATAGGAGTTAAAGCATGCTATTAAACATGGGAACACCAGATACAACTACCTCAGACACAGTTCCAAGGTAAGATAAAGTTATTTTATTGTTTCACTCTACCCTTACAGTCTCAGTACAGTACATAACAATGTAATAAGCACTTTTCCTGTCTCCTTCCACTCCTTTTTAGTCAACATTGTGCTCACCTAGGAGTACTTCTGGTGCCAGGACATTGCCTGCAGGAAGCACTTCTGGGTCAGGTGGAAGTCCCACAAAGTAGGGGCTACTAATCCCTGCACCACCACCTGGCAGCACTCACAGATTCCAAGAGGGCTGCCCTCACATGACTAAAGTTCCCAACATGCCCCCGCAGGTGTCTGTATGGGTACCATAGCCCTGGGATGCTGCGTGTCAGGGGGAGTAAATATTCCAGGTTGTCTCCTCCTGTGCCTTCATTATACTGGCTTTCTGCTTTGGTCCAGCCCTGCCAGAATGCCAGCATATCTGCTTCTGTGTTGGCATCTATTCTCAGTCTGCAGGCTGAGGCAGGGTACTTTCTTCTTGTGTATTTAGTCACTTGGTCTCCCGGCCAGATACAGTAGGGATCCTTGAACTATCCCAGCAGGATGCTTGCCACCCAGTACAATTTCTTTCTTTCTTTCTTTCTTTCTTATCCCGCTGCCTCTCTCTCCCTGCCCTTCATTTTGCTATGCCCCAGGTCTCTAAAGCCTGACTACTTGAAGCGTTTCCATCGTTACTACGAATGCCCACGCGCGTTGCTCCCGAATGCCGTTGTGCTCGTTGTGTTCCCATTGACAGATTTTGGTGAGAGCTCTTAATCCAGCCAGTTTGCTTTGAGGTATCTGATGGCATTCAAATCCAATTAGGTTACCTTTCATAGTGCACTGGTTATGGAGAGATGATACATGGCCTTCCATTCAGCATTCTTGCCTGTTATGTGATCAGCGGCGTATTGTGAGGATTTAAACCAGTGACCTTTTGATTTCAGATTCACCTCTTTAGTCATCAGGCTAACACTGTTAGCTGCTTTATCAATCTGCTTAATGTTTTTCTAAATTTGCTACTTAAATTGCTTTTTTGGATTGATGGACATAAATAGTGAATAGATAAAAAGAAGAAAGGCAGCCTTGTAGCATATAATTGTAGCCTGTGGCTTTTGCCCCATGCCATCCATTTAATACATGCATCTGTATTATATTCCAAAATAAAATGTATTCTCTTTCTGACTTCTTTGCTTTCTTAAACAGGGAAAAATTTTTAGTTTCTCACTGTATGGCACTTCAGCACTGATTGGCATACCTGGCAGTCTCACAATTTACAGACTTCATTGAAGAGTATATAAAATAAAATAATAGAAATTACAAAAAGTGTGCTTTGCACTCTATAAAGCTGGATACCTCGGGAGCAACATTTTGCCTGTAGCGGAATATTCTCATTTATATGTGGAAATGATGTATTGTGAAAATGAGGAATACTAAGAACCTGGAGAAAAAGGTGCTTGTCAGCAAACTTACATATTTCAAAACTTCTTATGGGTCAGGCCCCACTTTAATTTCTTTTTGCTTGACTTGAGACTTAGTGTGATAGTAGAAGCAAAACGTTTCAAACCTGCCCTTTTAGGTTTGGTCTGTTTATTTGTAGGGTGGACTCTCACCTTTCTATCCTGGTCACCCTCATCACATCCTCAGAACAGAAGAAAAATAGAAGATGTGAAGCTACCACGCAGTGTTAAGCCAACACTTAAACCCAGTCCACATTTCTACTTTGTTATCATCAAATAAACCATTTGTTTTATTTTGTCACAATGTGACCTTTTCTGCCAGCTTAAACCAGCAGAATGAGTACCAAAAACAATACAAATATATCAAAAATATGACTTGTAATACCACAAATATACATGAAGGGACAAGTATAGGAATGAAGTTTCAGATAAAGCAGAATTCAATACAAATCCTGATTGCCTCAGTAAGTCTGACTCTACCTGGTCCAGTCCTGAACAGCAGGCGTTATGTTTCACCGTCCACTTCATTTTGCCCAAGCACCACTATTGCCACCTGCCACGCACTCCTCCACTTTCTCCTTAACATCTGATGTCATCATCTCTCCGCCAGTTGAGTCTGTGCCCCAACTCTAATGGGCCCCTGGCAGACAATATGAGGGATCTTTTTGCTGGGGTGTGCGCAAAACTCAGACGTTGATTAGAACCCCTAGTAGTTCATAAGACCCAGGGAAAAGTAAGAGGTGTGATCAAAAAGTACGTTGAATGTTGATGCAGAGCGCCATCCAAGAGCAACGCAAAACAATTCAATGCCGGTTCTGACAGGTCCATCCTAGAGCCGAGTTTGTGACAAGTTTCACCTTGTTTGATACTGTCAGTCGTTTGTGAGCCACTGTTGAGTTTTTCAAGTTTGTCGTTAATAATGGATATCAAGCAACGCATTAACATGACATTTTGTTTCATATTGCAAAAAGCTCAGGAAACCCATCAAATGTTAAAATCGGTTTATGGTGACACTGCACCGACAATTAAGACTGTTTACAAGTGGTTTGATCGATTTTGTAATAGATCTGACTTGGTTGAAGGTGAGAAAAGATCAGAACGTCCTTCAACATCAATAACCGAGGAAAATGTTGACACGGTTGAATTCTTCATCATGACAACGCTCCTTGTCACACATCCCTTCTAGTACGACAATTTCTGTTGAAAAAAAACATTACGCTGTGTCTGCATCCACCTTATTCGCTGGATCTGGCACCGTGCGACTTCTGGCTGTTCCCTAAATTGAAAATGACCATGAAAGGCTAATGATTTCAATCCACTGAGGCAGCCACGACAGCCAACTAAAGACACTCTCGAAAGAAAACGTCCAGAACTGCTTTGCAAAGTGGCAGGAGTGTTGGGAAAAGTGCATTGGAAGTGGAGGAGAGTATTCTGAGGGTGACTAGTAGCTGTAAATCTTTTACTGCAATAAATGTTTCTTTTTTAAAACATTCACCCTATTTTTGATCACACCTCATTAATAGGTGTTTTGTATAATGGTGATAAAAGCACTCTGGTAACACTTCAGTTTACGTAGTACAAGAATGCATCCATTACTTATTTAATCTTATGTAACGGGACCTTAACAAAGGCTTCTTTTGGTCTTCATGACACTTATAAAACACCAGTAGACTGGTTATTCATCTCTGTGCAGTGTGGCGTATCAACATGATGGTAAAATTACTTGTTAATATGAAGGATTCACGGCTCTTCTACTAAATATGAAATATCATGAGAAGTGTGTCTCAGTTAAGCCCCCCAGACCACTCCAAAGTGAAGTTTTGTTAGTAGGTCACATTGCAGAGATGAATAAACACTTTACAGATGCTTTATAAGACCTTTGTTAAAGTCTTGTTACATAGTAATAAATGAGTAATAGATGCATTTTTACGGTACCTAAAGTAAAGCGTTACTGACATTGCATAGTTTATGATGCTAAGGCAATTAAATGGGACAATAAATACTTAAAACGTTCAAATCAATTCAAACAATAAAAGGGGTAAAATCCTGGAAAGATTCATAAAAAGCAAATCTTAATTAAAAGGTCTTCTTTAAAATGAACTGATCCATCCCTGGAGAATAATATGCACCAGCGCTGCTGCAGTTTATACAATACAACTTATTCTTCTATAGAGATGTTCACTGAGTGCATTCACTCTAACCAATTCTCAGTTAAAATCCAAGTATCGATGATACTCATTACTAAATCAAGAACTGGTACATAACAGCTTTGTTAAAAAGCACAAAGAACAAGATAGCAACTGATTAAACATAAATGGAAACCAACAATATTTGTCCATTAAGTAATAAATGAATTATTGCAAGTTCACAATGGTGGAGATTAAAACTGTAAAACAGAAAGTTAAAAATAAAGTCACAATCCTGGGGACCTCGGCAAACTGGCTGCCAATCCCTGTCCTGTGTTTTCTTTAGTCGAGTCTGTGTTGGCTATCCAATCAGATTAGAGAATCTTTCCACCCAATGATTTCAACGCTACTTTATCTGAGATGACTTTTACATACACAGGAGAACAGCCTGGCAATAGAGCAGGGGCACCAAGTGCCACATCCAGAAATCGAGAAGAAGAACAGACAAGAGGAGGGTTAGTAACGGTTTACAAATATCATGATACTTATATTTCATGAGCAAATGACTAGCGCACAGAAATGCAGTATGCACAGCTAATCAGCAGCTCTAGTCAGGGTATTCCAGACTAAAGTCACAAGTCACTAGCTGGGATTTGAAAGCAAAGACTGAAGGGGCATCTCTTATAGGAGCAGGCAGGTCATTCCACAGCTTTGGGTCCTTGTAACTAAAATATTGACCCCCCCCCCACTATTATTTTATTAACCCTTGGAATCTTAAGTAGGCCGTGTTCTTGAGATTTTAATGTGTGCTCTAGTTTGTAAATAAAGGTACGTAAGATAAGGCATTATGAGTTAAAAGGAGATTTTTGAAATGTGCACTAAACTAAACCATGAGCAAGTGTAAGGACATAAGAACTGGAGTTAATTGTTCATATTTTCTTGTTCTTGTAATAATTCTTGCAGCAGCATTTTGGATTAACTGAAAGCTGTATAAAGAACAAGGCCTGTGAATAATGCATTGCAGTTGTCAATTCTACTAGAAATAAATGTGCAAATTAATTTCTCAGTATCCTGCATATTTATTTTGCAATATTTTTTTAAAACTGATAAAACATGTTTTGGATAGTTTTGTAATGTGTGTTTTAAGCAACACGCTAGAGTCAAAGATAACACCTAAATTGCATGCTCATTTAGTAAAACTAATGCTGATTCCAACTGAGTTAAAGAGCGACAGACTAACAATTTGTTATTCTCGTTTCTCTCATCCACCCACTTCTTTAACTTACTGGCACAATTAATTAAGGACAGCATTGGAAAAATGTAATGTGGTCTAAAACAAAGGTACTATTGTGTGTGATCTGCTTATGAGTGAATATTAAATTAACATTTTCTGATTATAGTTCCCAAAGGAAGCATGTAAAGTGAAAACTGTAATGGTCCCAGTACTGAGCCCTGAAGGGCACCATATTTAACTTCTCTGTATAATAATGGAGTATCATTAGCACATTTCTGTACATACTAGTAACGATTTGATAAATAAGATCTATGCTAGTCAAGCACAGTGCCTGTGAGCCCAATGTGAGCGGTCAGTGGTGTCAAACACTGCAATAATTACAGTGGAATTATCATTCATTTCATCAGACTGGAATTTCTCAAATAAACTGTGGTGTGTAAGGTGAGACTAAAGCTGTGTAATGACTACTTTTTCAGTATTTTAGAGAAAGAGGGTAAATCTGAAATGCGTCTATAATTATTAAACGTGTGGGGCTAGCTTTGGTTTTTTTAAGGAATGGTGTGACACTTTTAGTTCATCAAGAACTGTGCCATTCACTAATGAACTATTAATAATGCTAAGAAGATCTTTTGAGCTTTTTACTGGGTCTAAGGGACAATACTGTAGAAATTAAACTTATGACTTGTTCTGTTATCACATTAAAATTACTCAAAAGCTGCATGTAAGGTGAGACAGGGTTTGCTTGTAATAAGTGTGCGAGGTATATTGATATTGTCAATTTTTTCATTAAATAACTTCAGAACTTCTGCACTGCTAATGTCTGTAGGTACTTTGCACTGTAGTTTAGAATTCCCATTTGTTAAATTAGCTACTGTTCTAAACAGTTCACAAGGAGCTGATGCCAGCACCAGATGAGGCAACCATAATGAACATTGCTAAGACCAGTGTACCCATCATTATTAAAGGTCATCTCCCTTCAAAGTGCTAATCGGCTCTGCATAGACTTCC
The DNA here is from genome assembly GCF_016835505.1 of Polypterus senegalus. Classification (NCBI taxonomy): domain Eukaryota; kingdom Metazoa; phylum Chordata; class Cladistia; order Polypteriformes; family Polypteridae; genus Polypterus; species Polypterus senegalus. The sequence continues at coordinate 171,758,754 of NC_053159.1, forward strand.
ACTCTGATACACTTGTAGACCCTAACGTACTCCCAGAGGCCTTCGGTGTCTCTAATTTGTGGCAGCAGAGTTCTGTGCCACCTTACGCCAGCAACAGGAATTTCCAGTCAGCACCTGCTGCTTCACCCTCACGATCTCTCTTGTCAAACTCAAATTTCGCTAAGAAAACATCTTCTCTTATCTGACCAACATTTTCCATTCCTTTGATCACTCCATCTTACTCCATTCACCATGGATCGGTATGCCTTTTAACCACCGGTCTTTTCACTTTGTGTCTCTTTTTCTGATCTCCAATTCAATCCTAACAGCATCTTCTGTCCCTTTTAAAGACATTTCCCCCCTTGTTACCCCTACCAGCCTCTGCTGCAGTCTGTTAAATAACAATCAATCTCACCCATCCAATAAAGATTATGCAGGTAAACCAAAGCGGTAAGGGTATGGCACTTTCAGTGCTATGTGCAGCTTTTTTAAAACTAAAAGCAATCGATATATTGTGAAATGAATAGCCTTGACACATAAAAAAGGTTTGGGGCAACCACCTGTATACTTGAATCCAGGCTGCAAAAGGCAAATATTAAGTACAGAATTGAGTTGATAGATAGTGTCAGGGATGCCAGGGGCAACGACCTGGCCGGGACGCCTTGAGGAACCCGAAGAGGGTTTATGCCCACCCTGGATCACGTGGGGCAACCGCCCTGGTTGTATTGGGGGCCACGGGTAGGGGGCTTGGAAGCCCAACCCTGTAGGGACCCATGGTCACCGCCAGGGGGTGCCCCAATGCCTTGGGGACCCTGGACCTCAGCACTTCCACCACACCAGGAAGTTCTGGGGGGAAGAGGACCAGGGACACCCAGAGAGCTTCGGGGAGAACAGCCGGCACTTCCACCACACTGGGGCATGTCCAGGGAGGAGTGCCGGGATACACCTGGAGCCCATCCAGGATGAAATAAAAGGGGCCGTCTCCCTTCATTCCAAGCAGGAGTCGGGTGGAAGCAGGACAAAGCAGAAGAGAGAGTGGAGGCGGCCTGAAGAGAAGGCATTGTGTGGCCAGGACTGTGTGGGGGTTTGAGTGTGTGCACTGACTTCACTGTGTAAATAGTTGTAAAATAAATGTGTGGTGGTGATTTACAACATGTCTGCCTGTCTGTGACATGTCTGCCGTGTCCACAATAGATAGATAGATAGATAGATAGATAGATAGATAGATAGATAGACATGTGAGGCACTATGTGTTTGGATTCAGTGGGTTAGAAAATAGATAGATAGATAGATAGATAGATAGATAGATAGATAGATAGATAGATAGATAGATAGATAGATAGATAGATAGATAGATAGATAGATAGATATGTGAGGCACTATGTGTTTGGATTCAGCGGGTTAGAAAATGGATGGATGGATGGATGGATATATGATGGATGGATATATGATAGATAGATATATATGTGAGGCACTATATGATAGATAGATGGAAGTGACATCATCTGGGGCCCGAACCAGAAGTGATGTTCTTGGGGGCAGAACTGTAAGTGAGGTCATCAGGATGGAAGTGACATTGTTGGAATCAACAGAATTTCTTGTGTTTGGTCTGCTTAGGTAAAAGAAAAAAGTTTACTGCACCCTGCCACCCCCTGGTCTGGCATGGAATTACCTTCTTTTGGTCCTTCTAGCTGCCTCTCATGTGCATTTGTGTGACAATACTGTATATATATGAACCCATGGTGTTCCACGTCACTGACATTATATTTTATTAACTACTTTAAACTACTTTGCACAGGTGTATTTTTATTTTGACATTAAAGAGTTTTATCCTACTGATTAATGTCAAAAAGGTCAAATTCAATCCACTGTAATTCAATGTTGTATAACAATAAAATGTGAAAACCTCCAAGTGAATACTTTTTCTAAAAACTGTATTAATAGTTTCTTTTTGACTTTCTTGACTGAGCTCTGTCTAGAGAAATTCTGGTATAAGCTTCTTATTTGGCAAAGAAATACTTTGAATATTTTTCAAATAAAGTAAGAAAGTGTCATGCAAGCACACCAGAGGGCCACCTTTCAGACTCACCTAAGGTATGTAGTACCACCCTGGCAGAAGAGGGGGGTCCTGTCGCTAGCGGTTTTTGCTCCTTTTTACCTCATAGCACTGAGAAACGCACCTTTAGGGCAATGGAGCCAGAGAAGCCACGGCTCTTCTGGTCTGGCCAATACTACATTTGGACCTAAAAACCTGTCTGTCAGGATTGACTCCAGACAAGGCCTACCTAGAAATTCTGCTAGGGGGCAATATGAGGCTATTGCCTGATTTTGTTTGTTAGCGCCATTGTGTGCCTGTTAGGTTCATCTTTTTGTTTGCTTCAGATTAAACAGGGTTTGCCCAATTAGCACCCCTGATTCGTTTGGCTATCTCACTCATGCCCCATCACAACGGATAACAATAAAAAGCAGTTTTTTGTTCATAGTTAAATGTAGATGTAAAATAAAATGGACAAAACACTGTAAATAATGTTATAAATTGTGTTTATACTGTAATAAAATGCAGAGGTGAAATAACAACAACACATTTATTTATATAGCACATTTTCATACAAAAAGTAGCTCAAAGTGCTTTACATAATGAAGAATAGAAAAATAAAAGACGCAGTAAGAAAATAAAATAAGTCAACATTAATTAACATAGAATAAGAGTAAGGTCCAATGGCCAGGGTAGACAGAAAAAACAAAAAAAAAACTCCAGACGGTTGGAGAAAAAAATAAAATCTTCAGGGATTCCAGACCAGTAGACTGCCCAGTCTAATAAAAAGGACAATATACTGTAAATAACATATTGTTAGTCTTGCTGATGCCAGATATATAATATATACATTTGGAGAAAATCTTGAGTGAATTTTACTTAAAACTGGGTGGGGACTACTAGACGGCTCCCTAAGTGTCACCTTTCTAAACCAATCCAATGTCTCATGAAGGCGGAGCTGACAGTAGGGGCGGAGATTTTAAACTGAAAAGATCATTGGTGCTCTCGTTTGTCTTCACCAACAGACAGCAAGCTTCTAATTACAATAAACCTCCTACAGTCAAAAAAAAAAAAAACAATTAGACATATAAACATATAGACATATGGTGGCGCAGTGGTAGCGCTGCTGCCTCGCTGCTGCTGGTTCGCTTCCCGGGTCCTCCCTGCGTGGAGTTTGCATGTTCTCCCAGTGTCTGCGTGGGTTTCCTCCCACAGTTCAAAGACATGCAGGTTGGGTGCATTGGGGATCCTAAATTGTCCCTAGTGTGTGCTTGATGTGTCTGTGTGTGTGTATGTGCCCTGCGGTGCGCTGGCACCCTGCCCAAGATTTGTTCCTGCCTTGCAATCTGTGTGTTAGGATATAGCAGGTTGGACAATGACTGATTGACTGACATATCAATGTGTGTCACATGTGCAATGAGAACATTACACATTTTAAAAGGATCATAACCTGCTCATAAAAGGGCACATAACCTTTCTGTAACATCTTGGCACTGGACAGCATCAATGGATGAACAGTAAATGTGAACGACATGTTGTCGCAGATGTTGCGTTTGCTCTCTGTGGTTCAGCATTACAACAATGGTGTAGGAGTCAATGTATGTTTAAAAGAATCGGCAGCTATAATTATGAAAAGCTGAACGGTAACAATATGCATCTGAAGTAAACAACAATAACATTTATTTCTATAGCACATTTTCATGCAAATTGCATAGCTCAAAGTGCTTTACAAGACGAAGAAAGAAAAGTTTATATTATAGGATGAGGCAATACTAAATAACAAAGAATAAAACAAAAAAAAACTCCAGATGGGCTGGAGATAAAAATCTAAATCTGCAGGGGTCCCAAGGCCTTGGCCAGCCCCTACTAGGCTTTCTACCTAACATAAATGATCTCAATCAGTCCTTATGGCCTTCAGGCTTCATGCGATGGTCATGTGGACATCTGGCCTTCAATCCATCAATGTAGAGACATCACGGTGCTTTGATCAACTGATGGTGGAGCAGATCGTCACCACTGAAAACCGGAAAAAGAACAGCAGAGAGGTAGGGGTTAATATGGATTGTGATGCTTTGATGAAAATGGTAATTCAATGCACAAATAACTTAACAGGAATACACTAAAATGTAGGTATGAGACAGCCATGTTAAAATAATGAATTTTTAGCAATTTTGTAAAGTGCTCCACCGTATTGTCCAGGCGAATTTCTATTGGCAAGCTATACCAGATTTTAGGTGCATAACAGCAGAAGGCCGCTTCACCACTTCCTTTAAGTTTATCTCTTGGAATAATAAGCAAACACTCATTTGAGGATCTAAGGTTACGATTTGGATTGTAAGGTGACAGGCATTCTGAAATACAGGATGGAGCGAGATGATTTAAGGCTTTGTAAACCATTAATGGTGTGTCACACTTCGTCAACTGGACCGTACTTAAGAAAGCTGATAATGAAGACCCATAGGAGATGCAAATATCAGTACTCAAAACACCAAAATCGACAAATCTGCCTAATGACACCAGTAAAGCATGGACAAGGCTGCATCGGCCTTCTGACTGCAATAGTTATTTCTATAGCACATTTTCATACAAAAGATGTAGCTCAAAGTGCTTTACAAGATGGAGAAAGAGACAAAAGAGAAAAATACTAATTGACAAAGAATAAAAGTAAGGTCCGATGGCCAGGTAGGACAGAAAAATAGACCAAAAAAAAAAAGAAAATACTCCGGAGGGCTGGAGGGAAAAAAAAAAACAAATCTGCAGGGTTTCCAAGGCAATGAGACCACCCAGCCCCCTCTAGGCATTCTACTTCACATCAATGATCTCAATCAGTCCTCATTGTATTCAGGGTTCTCATGGAAGAATTTGATGATGATGGTCATGTGGACTTCTGGCCTTTAATCCATCAATGTAGGGACAGCACGGTACTTTGATAAGGTGGCGATGGTGCAGGTTGCTACCAAAGAAAAACGGAAAAAGAACAGCAGACAAAGTAGGGGTTAGTATGGATTGCGGAGCCACCAAGAATGATAATGATAATTAAATGCATATGTAGAGTATCAGGATTAAATTAAAATGAAGTTATGAGAAAGCCATGTTAAAATAATGAGTTTGTAGCAGTTTGTTTTAAAGTGCTCCACTGTATTAACCTGGCGAATTTCTATCAGTAAGCTATTCCAGATTTTAGGTTCATAACAGCAGAAGGCCGCCTCACCACTTCTTTTAAGTTTAGCTCTTAGAATTCTAAGTAGACACTCATTTGAAGATGTAAGGTTACAATCTGAAATATAGGATGGAGCGAGATTATTGAAGGCTTTGTAAACCATTAGCAGTATTTTAAAGTCAGTTCTGGTGGAATGTGCTCAGATTTTCTTTTCCTAGTTAAGATTCTAGCAGACTCTGAAACCAATGTAGAAAGCATTTTAAGACGGAGAAGCTTCTATCTGTGGCACCCCTGCAAGAGAACCACCTCTTTCAACCTTCACAAACATATGCAGTTTTTAATATCTGGAAAAAATTTGGAATTAACTTAGAGATAGCTTAGAGATCTTTATATAGACAACGTCTTTGCATCCTATGAACAATTACATTCCAAATTTAACATTCCAGCTACACATTTCTTTCACTATCTTCAAATCAGGAACTTTGTTAAACAGAACCTTCCAGATTTTCCTCATCTTGCACCCTCATCCACGCCGGAAAAAATATTGCTCAATCTCAAGGACTTAGACTCCATCTCTACAATATATAAAATTATTTTACAGTCCCTTCCTTTCAAAGATCCAAGAGGACACTGGGAAAAAGATCTCTCAATTAATATATCAGAAAAGGAGTGGAAAGTAGCAATGCAGAGAATTCACTCGAGCTCCATATGCATAAAGCATACAATTATACAACTCAAAATTATATATCGAGCACATCTGTCTCGACTAAAACTCTCCAAAATGTTTCCAGGGCATGATCCAACCTGCGAACGTTGCAACCAAGTCCCAGCCTCACTAGGTCACATGTTCTGGGCCTGCTCCAAATGAACATTATTCTGGACAAACATTTTTAATTACCTCTCAGACAGCCTTGGACTCACAATCCCTCCTAACCCATTAACAGCTGTGTTTGGGGTTCTTCCAGAGGGTCTTAAAGTGGAGAAGGACAAACAAACTGTAATTGCATTCACTACACTCTTGGCACGCAGACTCATTCTGATAAACTGGAAGAACCCAAACTCTCCTCTTTTAAGTCAGTGGGAAACCAACGTGTTATACTTTTAAAATTGGAAAAAATCAAATACTCAGTTAGAGGATCCGTACAGACTTTTTTCAAAACATGGCAGGATCTAATCAGTAATATTTTAAAATAAGTTTATAAAGCACAGAGAATTTATTAATTTAGGTATGTTTACAAGCCTTAAATTTTACGCCGTTTGGCTTGCTCTCTCTCTCAGAGGTGGGAATCGATCTGTTCTTAACTCAATTTTTCTTTTTGTAAAAACTTGATTGCTTTGTATGGATTGTAATAAAATTAATAAAAAAAAAAAAAGATTCTAGCAGACTCCATTCTGCATTCATTGTAACTGACTGATGTATTTTCGGGTCGTCCTGAGAGGAGTGCGTTACAGTAATTTAGTCAACTGAAAACAAAAGCATTAACTAATTTAAGTTATAACAGGCCTAACTTTTGCTATATTTCTTAAGTGAAAAAATGCTGTCCTAGTAATTTGATTCATATGTGATTTAAAATGTCTAATTAATTGACAAAATAGTTGCAGCATTCTAACATGGTGTATCGCTACAGACCACAAGGCCTATCTAAACTCTATTTGCTGTTGTTATGTCATATAACAATGGAATGACAGAAAGATATCACAGCAGACAAAGGCACTTCTCAAACACGTGGGATCAAGTTGCTGTGGTGGTCTACATGTGTGTCTGTCTTGACTGTCATAGCACTCATAACAACATGCAGATTAATTATTAAGCATTGAGCTGCTGAAATGATAGCAACAATTTTAGCTTTTGATTTTCTCTCAGTATCAAGTCTTTTGTTCTGTTTCTTTTGCTCTCTCCCTGAAACCTCTGTGACAGTTTAAAATGCACGGACTGGAGGAATTTGGGGGTCAGATGTTTTAAGAAGAAGCCCTGTGGGTTTTGTCTTTCCAGTGTAGGATTTCGCTGCTAATCACTACACACTTTTTAACAGGTTGTCCCTAGACGTGTAGTCTCATTTAAGAATCGCATCTCCCCTCATGAGACTGACATATTATAAATGAAAGATTGCTGTTCAATTAACAATGCAAGAGCCTAATAGTGGCCTCCTGGAGGCAACTCTCAATTTTTAGAACATTTTGCCTTCCATTAATAAATGAATTAGATCCTTACTCAAATTACTTACGAAATTATGATGTTCTGTAATGATGAGATTGCAGGTCTTAAACAACTCTAATGATCCCATAAATCAGCATAGAGAGAGAGAGCAAGAGAGAGGCTGGGAGCTGCACCCACCGACCAATGAACCACCTCAGGACCTGCGTAATCACTCTCCAGTACTACCTGGCTATCTCACATTGGTTTGTTTTGTAAATCTTCTTTTACTTGCCATTTGCTTTGTGATGTTGGTTCCCATAAAAAATACCATATTAAACACTCTTTATAAAACAGGAACTTACTGCTTGACAGGTAGCTTTCAAAAAGACAATTAGAAGTTTGGACTTATCCCAGCTGGTTACATGAAAATGAAATACGTCTCCCCTTGGAAGGTCTCACACATACACCGGTTACATAACAAATAGCCAGACCTTCCTCCCTGACCCTCTAGCGTCTTTTTATAGGCTTGTGTCTGCTGCTTTTTCCTTAGCAAAGTCTTCTCAGCTCCTGCTGTGGACCGACTGTTCCCTACAAAGCTGTTGGGTCTTTATCTCACATGACAAGCAGAATAGCGGATGTGATTTATGATCAAATTTATTTCTCTTCGCCAGGCAAGGAAAAAGTGACCAACATTTAAAAGCATTGATGTAGTACTATGTTACCTCATATAATCTGTTTCTATTCTTCTTGGTGTTATGATCACCTGGGGAGGGATTGGAGCTCATAAAGATCATTTTGACTGGTGAGAAATAAAAATAGGATTTGGAAAATACAAGAGGAAAAGATAGATATGTAGTCTAAAGAAAAGATAAAAAAAAAGCATGTAAGCCCCAAATCATAATTAAAATGGAAAAATTCATTTTACTACAATTTTTTTGCCATTATTAATGCTAACAATTGGCACTCAAAAAATGTCCAACACTTGTATAATAAATAGCCAAATGCTCAAGTTCATTCTATCTACTGTATCTATCTATCTATCTATCTATCTATCTATCTATCTATCTATCTATCTATCTATCTATCTATCTATCTATCATAATAGTGCCTTCTATCTATTGTGGCGAGTGGCTGGGGCTGCTACTCAGCCGGGACGCCCAGGAGGACCGGGAGGTGGCATATATGTCCTTCGGGCCATGAGGGGCAACCGCCCTAGATCAGAGGAGGACCACGGGAGAAGAGCAAGGAGGCTCAAGCCCATTGGGGTCTGTGGCCACCGCCAGAGGGCACCCCGAGTCTCAGAGGGCCCAGGAATTGTTCGCTTCCGCCACACCCGGAAAGATGGAGGAGGATCCCTCCAGGGATGCCCGGAGTGCTTCCGAGTGCTATCCTGACACTTCCGCCACACCAGGAAATGTCGTTAGAGGGAGCACCTGGAGCACATCTGGGTGAGAATAAAAGGGCCCGCCTTCCTACAGTCTGAGAGCTAGAGTCGGGAGTGGGAGCAGGACGAGGCTCCCATGGAGAGAGGAAAGGCAGTCCATGGGCATTTAAAGAGAAGCCCAGACGAAAAGTGATTGGGGCGAGGAGCCCAGTGTACTGTGCGGGACTGTGCAAATTGGAAAAAATAAACGTGCTTTTCTGTATAAAGATGCGGTTTCTGTCTGATGGTGCCTGGGCGTGTCTCACACTATCTATCTATCTATCTATCTATCTATCTATCTATCTATCTATCTATCTATCTATCTATCTATCTATCTATCTATCTATCTATCTATCTATCTATCTATCTGTTGTAACAAACTTAGAGCCAAACAGAAGAAAGGTTTGGGGTTTTCCGGCCCCGTATATTGTCTACAATCCAGCTCCTAATAAACAGAAACGGTCAGAACAGAAAAACAAAACAATTGCATCTGCGCGACGCCATATTAGGCGTCGGTGGCCATTTTATATGGGAGGAGGCATGAGGGATGCTGGGACTGGTGACGTCAGGGAAGATGGCGGAGGAAGGCCGGAAGTAGACGCACTGCGGTATAGTGGCTCATGGCGGAGCATCTTTACTTCTGGAAAACAAAGGAAAAAGGTTAGTACCCTGCCATTCCCGCCGGCGAACGTCTCTCGATGTGTTTTAAGGTCCCTCCGCGGCCTCCTAGTCGCGCATGCGTGACACTGTCTATCTATCTATCTATCTATCTATTATAGTGCCTTTCATCTTTCTGTCTATTATATAGTGCCTTTCCTATCTATCTATCTGTCTATTATATAGTGCCTTTCCTATCTATCTCTCTATCTATCTATACAGTTTATTTTTTTTGTATAGCCCAAAATCACACAGGAAGTGCCGCAATGGGCTTTAACAGGCCCTGCCTTTTGACAGCCCCCCAGCCTTGACTCTCTGAGAAGACAAGGAAAAACTCCCAATAAAAACCTTGTAGGGAAAAATGGAAGATACCTCGGGAAAGGCAGTTCAAAGAGAGACCCCTTTCCAGGTAGGTTGGGCATGCAGTGGGTGTCAAAAGTAGGGGGTCAATACAATACAATATAAAGAACAGAACAATTCCTTAAGACAGCATAATAATAAAATTTTTTTTTTAGAAGTACGGTATCACAGTAGATGATATGACATAATTAAGTTTGGATATTTTAAGAGTCCTGGAGACCTCATCCATCTAGCTGCCTCCCCATTTGGCCATGCCACGGCTGAAACGTTGCTCGATGAAAGGACCCTCTTTCCCATGATTCCTGTGATCCTCCATCAGGGATGACTTTACCATAGGCAGGCAAACAACTTGGCAGGTGGGCCGTGGCACCAATGGCCACATTTGGGTACCGAGAAAAGAAACAGAATAGGTGAGGGTTAGTATTCAAATATAATTATCATGTTACTTATGTTTTAGTGCTAATGACTAACAACAGAGATGCAGTATGTACAGTTAATCAGCAGCTCTAGTCAGGATATGCTAAACTGAAGTAGTGAGTCTTCAGCCGGGATTTAAAGGCTGAGACTGAAGGGGCATCTCTTATGGAAGCAGGAAGACCATTCCACAGTTTAGGGGCCCTGTAACTAAAAGCTCGACCTCCCACTGTTATTTTATTAATCCTTGGAATCTTAAGCAGACCGGCATCTTGAGATCTTAATGTGCGCTCAGGTTTGTAAGTCATGATAAGTTCAGACAAGTAAGCGGACCTTGGCCATTTAATGCTTTATATGTTAAAAGGAGGATTTTGAAATCTGCCCTGAACTTAACTGGGAGCCAGTGTAAGGATTTAAGAACTGGGGTTATGTGTTCATATTTTCTTGTTCTTGTAATAATTCTTGCAGCGGCATTTTGGATTAACTGGAGGCTGTATAGAGAACAGTTTGAACAGCCAGTGAACACCGCATTGCAGTAGTCAATCCTACTAGAGATAAATGCATGAATTAATTTCTCACAATCCTGTTTATTTAGAAAGCGCCTTAATTTCCTAACATTTTTAAGATGGAAAAAACATGTTTTGGACGACTTTGTAATATGCGCTTTAAATGACATGCTAGAGTCAAAGATAACACCTAGATTGTGGGCTGATTCAGTAAAATTAATTGGGATTCCAACTGAGTTAAATGACGACAAAATATTGCTGTGATCAGCGTCATTCCCTCCAACAATTAACATCTCTGTTTTATCTGTATTTAAAGACAAGTAGTTCTCATTCATCCATTCCTTTAATTCACTAACACAACTAATTAAAGACAACATCGGAGAAACTTCATTTGATTTAAATGAAAGGTATAACTGGGTGTCATCTGCATACGAGAGATCCCAGTGGAAGCATGTAAAGTGAAAACAGTAAAGGTCCCAGTACTGAGCCCTGCGGACACCATATTGAACTTCTGTGTATAATGATGGAGTACTGTCTGCACATTTCTGTACATACTGGAATCGATTTGATAAATAAGAATTGAACCAAGCGAGCACGGGGCCTGTAAGCCCAACATCGTTTTCTAGCCTGTGCAGTAAAATCGAATGGTCAATGGTGTCAAACGCTGCACTTAAGTCCAACAACATAACAACATAATTACATTATCTATCTATCTATCTATCTATCTATCTATCTATCTATCTATCTATCTATCTATCTATCTATCTATCTATCTATCTATCTATCTATTATATACTGCCTTTCCTTCCTACCTATCTATCTATCATTCTGGTGTGGACCAAAACAACCATGGACACGGTGGTCTTGGTGTGGTACCAAGTGAACCCTGGAGTGGCACACGTGAGGTACAGTATGATTGTGATCTGACACAGGACCGATCTAACCACAGGAAGTACTGGCCATTGTGGGAATCATTCCTACTGATAATTAGATAATCTCAGTATAAAAATAAATCCACACATTCAGTACATTTAAATTTGTTTAAAACAACTCGCACAACTGCCGTTCAATCAGACCAATCCTAGCATGTGATTCAGCCTCAGAGCCTCATTATCTCTCTCACAACTTGATTGAATAGCATTACAACCACCTAGTGAAACTACAATAACAATCAATCCTGGCAGTGACCATGGCTATAGTTGGGACTTGGGACATTCTGCTAAGGACTGCAAAGCATTGGCACCCTCTTCAAATCCCATTACTTCCATAAGGGATCCTACTCTGATGGGCCCTTGAGGAAGGTCCTTAACGTGAAATTTGCTCAAGGAGAGCTTGTACAATGGCTAACCCTATGCTTTGGCCCTCACAAAGGTCGTGCAGCAGGACAATTTCCCCTCTGTGTTTTATAATATATATTGTGACAAACAGACACACTTGATTTATCAAGAAAAACTATTTTTTACTCTTTTTCTTAATATTGGTAGTGTTATACATTTAAGTAACACAGACAACCACTACAAATGGGAATTTTCAAATTAAGCCTACCTGCTTTAGTCCCCTTACTGGGATGCATACACCCAGCATCATTACTGATGGTAGGCAAACTCAAAGCCCACCTCTCAACTCTAATAGAATACTCTCCATGAAAAAAGATACAACACAAATTTAAATCCAACTGTTTAAAACTCAACATCAAAAAAATTATAACTGAAGGTCTAATTTCAGATGCTAGGTTTAATGGTTGAACGTCTGTATTGTTAGAAGTCCTCATAAATATTATTTGTGTAAAAATTTTAAATTGAGGAAAGAACCCAAAGATACACGAAAAAAGATTTTAGGTTCCACCCCGTATATTAACGATAGGTTTCTTCTTAATAAGGTTTGGACTTAAGAGTAGTCTATAAAGAATGAGGCTGGATTGCGAATGCCTGTGGGAGGCGAGTGGTGGACTTTATATACCAGTGACTGGAAGAGGAGGGTCCAGTGGGATTTGGCGTAAGTGAGGTCAATTGGACGGCGTGGTCCGGAGGTGGAAGTGGAACCCGGTTGATACTTAAGTGTTTTTTCCTTCTGGGGATGTGCAGAGGTGGAAAGATAAGAGATTAGCACCCTTTGACACCCTCCAAGTCAGATCCTTACCCTTAGTTGATCCCCTTGACTGCCTCCCATGCACATGTGTGTGACAAAATTTCGAATTTCCTTATGATTAAAAACATTACAATGTTAACAGTTTTTCTAGTTATCCAATCTATTTTAGTGTTTTTGAGCCTATACTAGTTTCGTGTCATAGCAACAGTTACTAGGCAGCTACAATATTTATCTAACCACAATGAATATGAAAAGAGAACTCATCCTGCTGGAACTGAAAGGTATGAAAGAAAAATCCCAGTAGCCCTGGGGTCACCCACCCTGCCCCAGGATGTTTCAAGAAGTTCTAAAAAAAGAGCTTATTACTTAATTGTTTTCTTTTGCTACAGAGTAATATTACATTTTGACTCTCAGATAATTGCCTAATTGCCCCTTTGGGACTCCGTGGACAGCATGTGACATCTTTAAGTGCCAGCTGCCATGAAATGCTAACACCTAAAACAGAATCAAGTCTCTGCTAATCTTGAAGGTTTCAGTGGGCCTATTTATACATTGATTAAGCAGATTCAAAAAAATGTGAGGTCAGATCTATTTTAATTTGACGTGGACATTGGCACAGGAGGTATCACCACCTACAGTTCAAGGAAATGGATCTCACACTTAGGTTTTCTAGTTTGGCTGTAGTGTGTCAGCAATGAACTTAAAATTAACCTGGGACGGTCTTGGAAATTTTATCTAGTGGCAGATTTTGTAGGTACTGTGTTATTCATGTTATTCCCCTTTTGCTGGCCCTTACTTTCTCCAGGCATACATGAACTTGCCAGGTTCATTATTGGATTGGTCCATTCCTGCACCTTAAAACACATTTAAAACAGGTTTCAGTTTGAAACTGCCAGGTAACATAATCTGCAGGTCTTTAGGGATGTGGAAGGAAAAAGAAAACGACAGACCTGGGGAGAACATGCAAACTCCACACTGACATCTGGGTAACGCTTAATCTGTGAGTAGTCGGCACACCCACTGTGCTCCCGTGAGTTTAACACCATAAAGAACTTCAGTTGTACTACAGTATATCTGTTTGGTGTCTCTCTTTTTAGGATTTGTTAGTACTGTGACTGTTAGTAGCCAACTGTTATTTAACTTGAGTCCTTCCGTGAGAACCCTAAATACAAAGAGAACTGTTTCATTTATGTTAGGTAGAATGCCCAGAGGGGACTGGGCGGTCTCATGGTCTGGAACCCCTGCAGATTTTATTTTTTCTCCAGCCGTCTGGAGTTTTTTTGTTTTTTCTGTCCCCCCTGGCCATTGGACCTTACTCTTATTCTATGTTAATTAATGTTGATTTATTTTGTTTTCTTATTGTCTTTTATTTTTCTATTCTTTATTATGTAAAGCACTTTGAGCTACTGTTTGTATGAAAATGTGCTATATAAATAAATGTTGTTGTTGTTGTTAAAAATAACACACACACACCAAGATATACACATAAACACAGACCCTAACCACAACACTGTGAATGACGCACACACAGCTGGTTAATCTCTAGCACTTTTAACCACACAAGTGCCTTAAGAATAACACATAAGCAACTTGTCGCTCTCTTAGCACTTCACAAGACACACTTATTATCGGCACAAACAACATACAGTGTTTCAAATATATCTCAGATAAATATTACTTTGGTCTCTAGGAATATATTTAAATATACAAAGGCTTAACATCTTTGGTTATAGGCCATTTATCAACCAGAAATGTCTTACTTTACATGCTGTTCACTACTATTGGATGGAGCTCACATCCTCAGCCTTAATAAACCTTACAGATCAGAGAATATGGCAAACTTCCGACTGCCCCAGGTGCTCTTAATATCTACTTTATTACTTTGATCACTCTAGATATAAAAACAAAGTATAGAACTTTAAAAGTAATGTGGTATTTATTACATGAATAATAATACCAAATAGAACAAGGAATAATAGAAAATAAGATTGATAGTAAAGTCCGGATATACATATATCTCTCTATTATAAAAGTAAATCTTGAGATGAGATTTAAGTTCCACCCTCCTCTCAATCATTTTCAACCACACCCACGGTCCTCTCACCTCTCATTCATATGAATACTTTTGTCAGACACAGTTCCTGCTCTCTCAGCTCTTATAAATTCTTGCGTTTTCCTCACTTTAAGTTCCCAATAAAAGAAGACTTATTATGTCCAAATCTTATTAAAGAATTTCATCCCGAAGGGTTATCAACAGAAGAAATGAGTACACAGGTAATCCTAGAAACGATGTCAAATGAATTAACGCCAAAAATGTTGATCAATTACACTGCACATTTGTTAAATGTGAATCAATTGACTATGCTGAAACAGTTGGTGGTGATGGTGTGGAAGATGAAAACATCAACTTACAATATTCCATAGAAAATCTATAACTTTTCACACTGTCTGGTCTTCCACGGGCCGAATTACTATTGTGTGTAAAATTTTAACAGGCAACAAGAAAGGTAAAGTATTACATCTTCAGGAGATAGCATTAGACACCAAAGGAGATCATGATATGCCATTCGTATTAAAACATTTACAGTTTCCTGCTATGACAATTAACAAATCACAGGGACAAACATTCGAAAATGTCGGTTTATTTATTAGAGAGAAAGAAACAATATTCACTCTTAGGCAGTTATACATTACACTCTCACGATGTAACTCCAAACACGGAATCAAAATTCAATGCGATATTGATGAAAATTTAATTCCAAATATTGTTTTTACTGAAGTTTTACAGTAAAAGTGTAAGTTTAAAAAGTATTTGCGTGTTAATTTCAAAGTCAAACAGAACGAAAACATACATTTTACTATTATGTTTTGCTATTTTTTACTATTGTTAATTGCTCACTGTAATGTAAAACAGTTAGGTCTATTATGCATATGTAACAATTCCCATGAAAATAACAATCTGTTTAAACTGTACATCCACTTCCTCATACACGAGTGGCAGATCTGCGAAGTGGCTGGCGCACAGCACCTGCCCAGGGGTTGAAAAGCGAAGCAATCAGGGGGCAGAGCCCCCTAGTAGTCTTTAGAAAAAGCTGATGGTGGCTTCTTAATTCAGCAATCATTGTTCATGAAATGCTTTAGCTGATGATCAGATGAAACTGGTCACACATATCTTGGTTTCCTCTTCTTTATGTTGTCGTTGTTTCCACTTCTGACGTCGGTTTCAGATGAGACATAATTATTATAAAATTTCACGTGGGAGTTTCGCAGCATGTGATCGTTACATACACCTGATTGGCTGGCTGTCAATATGATGGGTGAATTCATTCAGACTCTTTAATCTGTTGGAGTATGTCTGTTTCCTAAACAATAAAGTTTTTGATGTTTTAAGAATCTTCCGGTCGCAATCTGTAAACTGGTTTGGCAATTTCTAGTCCCATGGTATCTCCAATTTGCAGGTTATAAAGTAATAAATACAGTTTTGAGGCATCTACATGTCTACCCTTCCCAAGCGGTAAACCAATTTACTCCTCGGGGCAGCAGATGTCACTGTGCTATGATTACTAGTACAATTCAGGAAAACAGATTGCTTTGATGTTAAAACTGCCCATGCAAGTGTCCTGTATTTACATTCATCTTGTTTGGCTTGAGCAAAATATAACAGAAATATAGACACAACATGACACATTTTGCACTCCAGCACAGGTACATTACAGAGGAATTGTCTAATATACCAGAAAAAGTGATTGGTAACCTGAACACATAGGAGAGGGCGAAACTCTTTACCATTAAAAACAAAAGAAAACAGAAACTGGATTGGTCCAGAATTTCAGTTCTTTTCATTATTTTTATTCAACATGCAGTTGTTATGTGTTGGTTTGAAGTATGTTTTATGTTTGACTGTTGGTTAATTATTATTGTTCAGGTCCATATGCTATTTTTGTTGATATATTTGATTTGATTCATTTTGGATTTGATAAACTTCTTGTCTTTTCGCATGACCTCTTAGTGCTCAGAGTACACTTGTACCATTGTACAGCTCCCCTAGAGCAATTTTCTGGTTAAAGGCTTTGCTCAACGCAGGGCCGTCTTAACGTATGGGCACAATTAGCACTGGCCGGGGGCCCCAGGAGCAAAGAGGTCCACAATGTTTCTGATGCCTATGTATTTTGGGTTTTGCTATCAAAACAGGGGCCCCAGCACACTGCCTTGCCTTGCCTGGGGATCTATGATGCTGTTAAGATGGCCCTGGCTTAATGGCCCAGCAGAGTAGGATCTCTTCTGGCAGTAACAGGATTTGAACTGGCAACCTTCCAGATACCAATGCAGATCCTTCACCTCAGAGCCACCACTCCACCCTATATGTGATGTTGTAATTGTGTACTGTCACTTTAAATATAGTTATGTGCTTTGTTCTCAGAGAGGTCTCGCCTCAGGAGGCGGGACCTCTCTGATGTCACCACTCCTGAGCATCACTCCCTCGGGCTATTTAAATCAGCTGAAAAGGCTCAGAAGTTGGAAATTATTTGTTTGTTGAAGTTTTCTGTAAATGTCACTGTTTTCTTGTTGTAGTTCCAGGATTTTGTCATTGTAAATTACTCTGTTTTAAAGATACTGATTTATGGATATTGCATTGGGACTTTGTTGCTGAGGATTACCTTTTAGACAACCCCTTTGTCATTCTTTTTGCTATTTTGAGTCATTCTTTATATTTTTGCTATTTTGGTTAATAAAGCATTCTTTTTTAAATATTCTTCACTTGAACTTTTTACTACAAGCTATGGGTTTACAGCCATCCCTCCTCGTGTGGTGCTTTGATTTTATTTTGGTGATATTTATAATTGTTTTGTCAGCCTGCCCCGGTGGAGGCCAGCAGGAAGTTTAAGGGATCAAACCAGGTTAAGGTGAGGCTCTACTGGACAGACCAGTGAAGATCCTCACCTGCTTTTTGAGGCCTTACACCTTTTGGCCTTTGTAGGGGAAACTCCATATGAGTGCCAGTGGTCCTTTTTTATAACATGACTGCCATGGTGCCCCAGAATACAAGGCATGTGCGTTACATGTCTAACAACCATGCAGCACATCATACTGCCCAGAAATACAAAATGACAGTGGCCATGAAAACTAGACTCCCAACATGATGGCTGTCATTCAGACACTCAAAATGATGGCAGCCATGAAAATTTAATTTTACATACCTGAGACAAAATGACTGAATCGCTGAAATAAATGTAAAAATCACAAAATACAGAAGACAAATGGAACATTATTTCCACCATCTGTACAATTTGTGTTATTTGTAAAGCACATGTTGTGCAGTGTTCAGAGCTCGGTTTTGTAAAACAGGCCCAGAAAGATATTAAATATTTTATGGCAATTCTAAACTTGCCCTATGGGAGTGAATGATGAGCTTTTTGATTCACTTCACTGAATCAATTTTAAGCAAATTGATTCTTTTAATTCAATTGGTTCATTTTCAGGATTAGATGCCGGTGCAGTAAAGACTAAGGTGGGGAGAGACACTCCGATTGCATCACAAACATGTAATTTAATCATTTATATTTTTTCTATATACAAACCTGAAACCCATTTGAACATCTCTGGAGAGACCTGAATATAGCTGTGCACCAGTGGTCTCCATTCACCCTGACAGAGTTTGAGAGGATCTGCAGAGAAGAACAGCAGAAAATCCCTAAATCTAGGTGTGCGAAGCTCATCATCTCAAACCCAAGAAGTCTCCAGGCTGCTTAAGGGGCTTCAACTTAGTGCTGAGTAAAGGGGTCTGAGTACGTGTTTCAAAGGGATATTTCTGTTTTTTACTTTTAATAGATTTGTTAAAATTTCTAAAAATCCTGTTTTTGTGTTGTCACTTTGGGGTATTAAGAGTTTCTTGATGAGGGAAAAAATGAATTTAAATGATTTTACTGCAAGGCTGCGGCGTAACAAAATGTGCAATAAGTGAAGGACTCTAAGTGTGTATGTTTATGTGTATGTCAGTTCTAAAAGTGTAATTCAGATTAATAATGCCATATGACACTGACATGGGGATGGACTTTGAACAGTTTACTTTTGTATTTGCTTTATGTATTGTCTTCCTCTTCCTTTTTATCATTTCCCACTTCTTTCTGGGGTCAATGTGCCTGATCAACCTTCACCATACAGCATGGTCCTGCATCTCCTCGCCAGTCAGTCCCTTCAGATCTTCTTTTACTTTACCCATCCACTATGCTACTGCTATGGCCTCCCTCATTTTCTCTTCTCCTGTACTTCCATTCCTGTCACTCTTTTGCCCACCTACTCATTGTCTCTCCTCATTACATGTCAATGCCACTTAAACCTACTTTCTACTTTCTTAGATTTCTCTCCCACTTTTGTTGTACCTCTGATGGTCCTATTTCTTATTCTATCCTTTTTTTGTCAATCCAAACATCTATCTCAACTTTCTCATTTCTGCCACATCAAACTTCTTTTCCTACACTCCCTTTACTGTCCATGTCTCAGCTCCATATATCAGTGCTGGTCTTACCACTGTCTTACAGACCTCACCTTTAACCTTCACCCTAATTCTTTGATCACACAGTACTCCTGATACCTTCTTCCAATTATTCCATCCACACTGCACTCTATCTTAGGCTACCACTGATCTTGGATATTTAGACGTATCCTCTCTTTTCAGTCGCTCTCCCTACAGACTAACTTCTGAATCCTCGTCATTATTTAACCTCACATATTCTGTTTTCTTCTTCCTGTTTATGTTCCACCCTCTATCTTCCAAAGCTCTTCTCCATTCTTCCAACATCCTCACTGCTTGCTCTTTTTTGGTGCTACACAAGACAATATAATCAGCAAAAAGCCTGCACTATAGAGATTGGGATCCCACAACTCAACACATCCACCACCAGACCAAAGAGGTTAGGACTTCAGGAAGACCATTGGTGCAGACCGCTTCTAATTGAGATCTTGTCTTGATACCAAAATACTATTTTAACCCGAGTCCTCAATTACTCACGCATATCCTGGGCAATCCTCACTCACTTCTCTGGTCCTCCTTTCTCCCTCATGCACCTCCAGACCTCTTCGCATGTCACTCTTTCATAAGCCTTCTCCAAATCAATGAACACCATATTCAGTCCCTTTCATTTTTCTATGAGCTGTCTCTCTAGCATGAAACCAAACTGCTTCTTCCCTATGGTGGTCTCCTCCCTAAGCCTTCTCTCTATAAACCTTTATCAGATTTACATTGTGTGTGACGTTGTCTATATTCCTATATAATTTCCACAATCCTGAATATTGCACGTCTCCTAATAAATGGTTCCAATCACACTGTTCCTCTACTCCTCTGCTTTCTATATTGTAATAGGCTAATTTTGCGGTATACTTATTGTGATAAAGTATGTACTTGAGAAAGAAAACTAAATGGTTTAAAAGATAACTTTGCACTGTCATTTTTTAGTCAGTAGATAACAAGATCTTCTTTATAAGCCCGGCACTCCACACTACCGGCTAGTGCCAGTTTAAAGAGGAACATGGGGTCGTCCAAATTCCAAAGGCCATTAGTGACATGCTGATTGGTAGAATGTTCAAGAAAATTTGGGGTGACTACTCGGGATTGGTCTGAACACAGGAAGGGACTTGGCCCCATTGGTCCAAGGGGTACAGAAAGGAAAAGCAAAGCTGGCACCAAAATGGAGTACACCAGCAGCTGCTTATCTCTCCTTGCATTGAATCCATGCAGAGACCATGCCTGATCAATAGCATATCAGCACAGAAGGATTAAAACAGCCATCTGATATCTTGGCACGTTGGGTGCTGCCCAGACTAATGGAAAAGTTCTGCTATCCATCCAAGTTATACTTAAGTTATATTGAACTTTCACATTCATTTATTTTGCTGCTGCTTCTGGCAATTTAGGAAATGCATTTAAAGAATGTTATTCTAAACTTTTGAATCTGCTCCTGTGCTAGTCTTTCTAAATAACCGTTTTAGGTCTGGAGATAAGAGAAGCTTTTTAACCATAGATGCAGTCAACACCAGCTCGTCTTGACAGTGACCACATGTGGAGTAGCAGACTGCAGTGACATCTCAGCGACCGTCTGCAAAGTGTGATTTAGTGGAGCAAGAGTGAAAGGTTTGGGATAGTCAGGTCTACAGAAAATGTCCAAAAGTGAGGAGAGGGTCACCATCTGACCCTTTCCATGACCAAACAGCCATTAAAGTAATACAGTTCATTTTTATTCTGCCAGTGGGTCAAATAATAGATGGATTTTGTCCAAATTTCATGCAATCATGAAAACATTTCAGTACTTACTTATAGCAAATGAATACAGTAATCCTTCCTCGATTGCGGGGGTTGCGTTCCAGAACCCCCCGCGATAGATGAAAATCCGCGAAGTAGAAACCATATGTTTGTATGGTTATTTTTATATATTTTAAGCCGTTATAAACTCTCCCACACTGTTAACATTATTAGAGCCCTCTAGACTTGAAATAACACCCTTTAGTCAAAAGTTTAAACTGTGCTCCATGACAAGACAGAGATGACAGTTCTTTTTCACAATTAAAAGAATGCGTGTCAGGAGCAGAGAATGTCAGAGAGAGACAGAGGAGAGAAAAGCAAACAATGAAAAAATCAATACGTGCTTTTGGGCTTTTAAGTATGCCGAAGCACCGCGATAAAGCGGCATTTTGTAGAGGAGCGTCAGTATCTTCTAAGCAAACAGCCTCTGTGCAAACAGCCCCTCTGCTCACATCTCCTCTGTCAGGCGCAGAGAGAGTGAAAGAGACAGAGAAAAGCAAACAATCAAGCACCGTGCGGGAAGCACATCGTATATCATTGAGGAGTTTTATTTAATACGTAATACATGCTCTGATTGGGTAGCTTCTAAGCCATCCGCCAATAGCGTCCCTTGTATGAAATCAACTGGGAAAACAAACTGATGAAGCGTGTACCATAAATTAAAAGACCCATTGTCTGCAGAAATCCGCGAACCAGCGGAAAATCCGTGATATATATTTACATATGCTTACATTTAAAATTCGCGATAGAGCGAAGCCGCAAAAGTCGAAGTGCATTATAGCGAGGGATCACTGTAATCCTAAATAGAAACAATCAGCCACTTATATTATGGGATACAGTGTATGCTCTAAATAGAATCTGCAGAAGTTTTACGCTCGTGTACTTTGTGGTATTAGAATATAATATTCCAGGACCAGTTTTCCATGCAGGTGGGCCCTTGGTTTCATGAGAGATATGGCATTTTAAGCTGTGTTGGTGTGGTGGTGACACTAAATGTCCCAGTGTGGGTGTGACCATGAATGTGCCCCATCAGCACAAGGACTGGCATTCAATCCAGTGCACTTTCCTGACTTATGCCCAGATTAGACAGCCCAGCACAGACTCTGGTGGGCGTCCACATGGCTGTGGTCTGACTGTTATCAATGACCGTGGACCCTCCAGAGGTTTCATTTCTCCAGGGTTGCTGCTGACTGGAGTTCTTGTTTTCCTCTCCTGCGTTGTCAATGAATTAATGGACAGGTGCTGGGCTCCATTTATTTGAATCAGTTTCAGACTACTTTGTTTTTCTGTCAGTTTAAACAAATCCGTGTCTTTATGTGCACTCATTATGTCATTAATAATTTGTAAAGTTTCTATCTGCATTTACCTGTGAACTTGTCACAGAACTCTGCACCTGCACTCAGTGAAAAGCGCCATACAAAATAAAAGACTGCATTGAATTCAAGGAATGCTGGCTTTGAGCAAGGAAGAGCGATTGAAGTAGTTGAATCTTTTCAGTTTCAAAAATTGAAGATTAAGAGAAAACATAATAGAAGTTAAAAATTACAAAACGAATTAGCATGGAGGATGAGAGCTCTTACTTCATGAAGAGCACAGAAGGCAGAGGGAAACTGTTAAGAATCAGTAAACCTTGGACATCTCACTGAAAGAATCTTTTGTCTTTTTCTGTTCATTTGTTCTGAATATTCTTAAAGCTTCATTTTCAAGGACCGTGACCACATGTGTGGTTTGGATTAACCCCTTAGATACTCATTTGTTTGTTATTTTATTTGAAGTGTGTCACACCTCCATTTTAGACTCTCAGCATTTTGTTGGTGAGTCAGAACTACATGCCACACCCTGAAGGCTCTCTGTCCGAGATTACGGATTTTAACCCTGAATAGTGTTACTCTTAAACTCATAGTGCTAGCTATTCTGTCCCACAATTCATAGGTTTGCGCTTCACAAATTGGTTCATAGTCTTAGAGTTTTGGTTCTGGTGATACCTTATATTTGCTGGGGTTCAAGTCTATGTTTCATGTCCTTTTAGTTAATTTTGGAATTATTTATTTGCGTTACATTGGCTAATTTTTTTTCATTATTCCTTGTTGTTTGGTTTTTGTCCTTAAGCTTTGATTTATGTGTCTTGTGCTTTGTGGATGGGCCCCAAGATGTGGAGCTACATGCCCATCACCAGCAGTACTGTCACCAGCCCTAAAATGGTGAGGGTTTCCCAAAGGTCCTGGTGGATCATCTTCAGTGCACTAGGAAGTGGCGAGTGTTCTTGTGTTTGACTGTACTTTTGTAATTTATTCTGGATTCCTGAACATTTTTGCTTTGTTTTCTGACCATTCTTAGGATTCTGTATTGGGACATCTTTGTTTTTAGGAATTGCCGTGTGCTCTTTGGAGCTTCAAATTGTAACTGAGTTTTTTGTTAAATAAATCTTTTATACACTGCTCACAAAAATTAAAGGAACACTTTAAAGAAACACATTAGATACATCAGATCTCAATATGAAGTTGGATATCTATACAAATAACGACAGGGCAATGTCTTAGTAAAAAAAGGATGCCAAGTCTTTTAATGGAAATAAAAGTTTTCTGCCTACAGAGGGCTCAATTGTGTAGACACCCTAAAATCAGAGTGAAATGAAGATGTGGCAGGCTAGTCCATTTTTTCAAAAACTTAATTTCTGCTACTCAAAATGCTTTTCAGTATCTTGTGTGGCCCCCACGAGCTTGTATGCATGCTTGACAACGTCGGGGCATGGTCCTAATGAGACGACGGATGGTGTCTTGTGGCATTTCCTCCCAGATCTGTATGAGGGCATCACTGAGCTGTTGTACAGTCTGAGGAGCAACCTGGGGCGCCTAATGGACCGAAACATAATGTCCCACAGATGTTCTATTGGGTTTAAGTCAGGGGATCGTGAAGGCCATTCAATTGTTTCAATTCCTTCATCCTCCAGGTACTGCCTGCATACTCTTGCCACATGAGGCCGGGCATTGTCATGCATTAGGAGGAAACCAGGACCTACTGCACCAGCGTAGGGTCTGACAATGGGTCCAAGGATTTCATCCTGATACCTAATGGCAGTCAAGGTGTCTTTGTCTAGCTTGTAGAAGTCTGTGCGTCCCTCCATGGATATCACTGACCCACCACCAAACTGGTCATGCCAAATGATGTTACAGACAGCATAACATTCTCCATGGCTTCTGCAGACCCTTCAACGTCTGTCACATGTGCTCAGGGTGAACCTGCTCTCATCTGTGAAAAGCACAGGGTGCCATTGGTGGACCTGACAATTCTGGTATTCTATGGTAAATGCCGATCGAGCTCCACTGCGCTGGGTTGTGAGCACAGGGCCCACTAGAGGACGTTGGGCCCTCAGACCACCCTCAAGAAGTCTGTTTCTGATTGTTTGGTCAGAGACATTCACACCAGTGGCCTGCTGGAGGTCATTTTGTAGAGCTCTGGAAATGCTCATCCTGTTTGTCCTTGTCCAAAGGAGCAGATACCAGTCCTGCTGATGGGTTAAGGACCTTCTATGGCCCTCTCCAGCTCTCCTAGAGTAACTGCCTGTCTCCTGGAATCTCCTCCATGCCCTTGAGACTGTGCAGGGAGACACAGCAAACCTTCTGGCAATGACACACATTGATGTGCCATCCTGGAGAAGTTTTATTTCCTGTGCAACCTCTGTAGGGTCCAGGTTTCGCCTCATGCTACCAGTAGTTACACTGACTGTAGCAAAATGCAAAACTAGTGAAGAAACAGTCAGAAAAGATGAGGAGGGAAAAATGTCAGTGGCTTCCACCTGTTAAACCATTCCTGTTTTGGGGGTCATCTCATTGTTGCCCCTCTAGTGCATCTGTTGTTAATTTCATTAACAGCAAAGCAGCTGAAACTGATTAACAATGAATGCCCTCTGCTACTTCACTGACCAAATCAATATCCCAGAAGTTTCATTGACTTGATACTATACTCTGATTAAAAAGTGTTCCTTTAATTTTTTTGAGCAGTATATATAAAGATTGCATGCTGCCCTCTCTGATACTAGCCAGGGTTTTTGACAAGATGTCCCCCTCTAGTGGGCTTTTTGGGAACTGTTTGTTTATGATTATTTTCAATATTTGGTTGAAAATCCTTTGCAGTCAATGACTGTCTGAAGTCTGAACCCATGGCCATCTCCAAATGCTGGGTTTCCACCCT
Organism: Polypterus senegalus; assembly: GCF_016835505.1. Taxonomy (NCBI): domain Eukaryota; kingdom Metazoa; phylum Chordata; class Cladistia; order Polypteriformes; family Polypteridae; genus Polypterus; species Polypterus senegalus. The sequence continues at coordinate 171,784,000 of NC_053159.1, forward strand.
AGTGATGCTTTGCCAGGTCTTGATTGTAGCTGTGCCACCAGTTTTGTTTTCAGCAAGTGAAATGCGCGTCCAGTTGAGCTTCACCCTGCCATATGGCTCATCTGAGGGAGGTTCAGTGTCATGGAAGGCCAGGGCCCTCTGCCTGGATGGACATAATGAAGTGTGCAGAAAGCAAAGGGATCTGAACACATTCTGAACCGACTATTGTCTGGCTGGGACGACTCTGCCATGGAAGGACCGGGGGAGCAAGTGTGGACAGACTATCACCTTCCCAGGAATGCTAGATGGGATGGCTGACCCACTGGATGGCATATAGCGTTCCAGGGGAGGTGATGCTCTGTCCACACTTGCTCCCCCGGTCCTACCATGGCAGAGTCGTCCCAGCCAGACAATAGTCGGTTCAGAATGTGTTCAGATCCCTTTGCTTTCTGCAAACTTCATTATGTCCATCCATCTATTATCCAATCCACTATATCCTAACTACATGGGGGTCTGCTGGAGCCAATCCTAGCCAACACAGGGCGCAAGGCAGGAAACAAACCCCGGGCAGGGCACCAGCCCACTGCAGGGCACACATACACACACCCACACACCAAGCACACACTAGGGACACACATTTAGAATCGCCAATGCACCTAACCTGCATGTCTTTGGACTGTGGGAGGAAACCCACGCAGACACGGGGAGAACATGCAGACTCCACACAGGGAGGACCCGGGAAGCAAACCCGGGTCTCCTAACTGTGAGGTGGCAAGCGCTACCCACTGCGCCACCACGCTGCCCCTACTTCATTATGTCCATCCATCCATCCATTTTCTAACTCGCTGAATCCGAATAGGGTCACGGGGGTCTGCTGGAGCCAATCCCAGCCAACACAGGGCACAAGGCAGGAACCAATCCTGGGCAGGGTGCCAACCCACCGCAGGACACACACAAACACACCCACACACCAAGCACACACTAGGGACACACATTTAGAATCGCCAATGCACCTAACCTGCATGTCTTTGGACTGTGGGAGGAAACCCACGCAGACACGGGGAGAACATGCAGACTCCACACAGGGAGGACCCGGGAAGCAAACCCGGGTCTCCTAACTGTGAGGTCGCAAGCGCTACCCACTGCGCCACCATGCTGCCCCTACTTCATTATGTTTTATGTTTAATTTATAAAATTCTAAAAGCTGAAATATGTCATTTATATAAATGTTGAGGCTCGATGCTGCAGGAAAAAGTAGCCAAGTTACCGATAATTGAAGCAATCTTGCTTGTATATGGTGCCTTATTGTGCAAAGAGCATTCTGCTGATCCATCAGACAATAACAGCATCACAAATCACTCACTAATCCTCATAAATAAGAGCTCTCCAGCAGACATAATAATAAGAAAAATGCTATAATAAAATAATCAAGCTTCATAAATCTGTCATGTTGCCATTATCAACGTTCAGCATTTTCAAAACAGAGCTGTGCGCCTGAGCTTTCTGCCAATCATTATGAATAATATGAAGTGTATTACTTATAGTGCCTTAAATAGCAGCATGACACAGCAGCACACCGTGGATTCAGTGTGTGTGCAGACCCCTTCACTTTCTGCTCACTTTATTGTGTTGTAGATATCATTTAAAATAAATACATTTGCCATTTTTGCCAATCAGTCTGCACTGCATAATGAAAAAGTGAAAGCATACTTTCTGAAAATGTTGCAAATTTATTAAAAATGAAACTCTGAATCTGTCATTCCTAGCAGTGTTCAGAGCCTTTGCTGTAGCACTCCAGGTTGTGCCCACGTGTGTCCTGTTTGCTTTAATCCTCCTTGAGATGTTTCTGGAATGTGATTGGAGTCCATCTGTGGCAAACTGAATTGACTGGGCATCACTTAGAAAGGCAACACGTCTACCTCTGTATGGAAAGTCTGTTTCTGTTTCCAGAAGGTTTGGCAAATGTATTAAGTATAAAAACTGAAATCTCTAAGTTATCAGTGTTCACAACCTTAGTTCAGTATTTTCGAGGGAAGCCCCTTTAGAAACAATTACAGCTCTAAGTCAGCTTGGGTGAGACTCTACAAGCCTTGCACACCTGGATTTGTTCAGTTTACTCAACACATCTCATGGAAAAGTTAAGCAAACGATACACCTGAGCACAGTTTGGAGTGCCACAGCGACGGGTAAGCTAACTTATATAAATGAGACAGTTCGCTTTTTGAATTTTAATAAATGATGATAATACAGTACAATACAATTTATTTTTGTATAGTCCAAAATCACACACGGAGTGCCGCAATGGGCTTTAACAGGCCCTGCCTTTTGACAGCCCCCAAGCTTTGACTCTCTAAGAAGACAAGGAAAAACTCACAAAAAAAATGGAAGAAACCTTGGGAAAGGCAGTTCAAATAGAGACCTCTGACCAGGTGGGTTGGGTGTACAGTGGGGGTCAATACAACACAATACACAGAACAGAACACAAGTAATCCTCAATACAATATGATTACAAGTACAGAGCAGAATTTAACAGTAGATGATATCCCATAATAAGATTTGGATTTGTTCAGAGTCTTGGAGACCTCGGCTATCAAGCTACCTCCCCCTATTGGCCATTCCACAGCCAATCTGATAAAAGAACCCCTCTACCTGATTATTCCTGTGAACCTCCATCAGAGATGATTTTATCTTAGGCAGGCAAAACAACTTGGTAGGTGGGCCGTGGCACCAAGTGACACAATTGAGTACCAACAAGAGAAACAGAGTAGGTGAGGGTTAGTAACAAATTATAACTGTCACGTTACTTATGTTTTAGTGCTAATGAATGACAACAGAGATGCAGTCTGCACAGGTAATCAGAAGCTCTAGTCAGGGTGTGCTAAACTGAAGTAGTGAGTCTTCAGATGTGAAACTGCTCTGCTACGGGTAACCAATGATTTGCTTATGGCAGCAGCCTCTGGACAAACCAGCATATTAATTCTGTTAGACCTCAGTGCAGCATTTGACACTCAGGTCAGACATGACATACTACTGTCTAGAATGGAGAACATGCTGGGTATCGCTGGCACTGCCCTCCAGTGGTTCAGGTCCTATCTGACTGACAGGCAAGAGTTTGTTAGTCTTGGCAATAACAGATCCAGCTCGGCGCCAGTCACAAAAGGAGTTCCTCAGTGCCCCGTCCTCAGCCCTCTTCTCTTCTGTATTTATAAGCGTCCCCTTGGCCTTATTATTCGTAGCTATGGACTGGGTTATCATTTTTATGCAGACGATACTCAACTCTACTTCAATGTTAAAAGTGCAACTTCATCAGAGCTTTCTCAGCTCACAACCTGCCTTAGTGAAATTAAAACCTGAATGGAGCAGAACTCTTTAAAATTAAATTGCAACAAAACTGAACTCCTGCAAATTGGGACTAAAATGCAACTTAATAAAATGAGCTCCTTCACAGTCCATGTTGGCGATGATCTCATCAGACCTGCCTCTACTGCAAAGAATCTTGGTGTCATTTTTGATTCCTCCATCTCTTACTCTCTCTTACCTCTCCACATAAATCACATTAAGAAACTTTCTTACTTTCACCTCCGTAACATATCCCGTGTTTGCTCTTTCCTCTCCTTTTCTAATGCTGAGAAACTTGTCCATGCTTTTATCATATCCCACATCGATTATTGTAACTCACTGCTGGCAGGTGTCCTGTCTAATCTTATATCACAGCTCCAGCTTATTCAAAACTCGGCTGCAAGAGTCCTAACACAGACCAGCAGCAGTGAGCACATCACACCCATCCTGCTCCATCTTCACTGGCTCCCTGTGTCTTACAGAATCGAATATAAAATCCTACTAATAACCTACAAAGTCTTAAATAACCTCGTGCCAAACTACATCAGTGACCTTCTCCATCACTATGTGCCTGCCCGCCCACTAAGGTCCTCTGATTCTGGTAATCTTGTTGTGCCCCACACTAATCTACACTTGATGGGTGACAGCAGGGCCTTCAGCTGTATGACGCCCAGACTCTGGAATGACCTACTGAAATGAATCAGGTCAGCTGACTCCATGAATTATTATAAAAAACAACTTAAAACTCATCTGTTCAGGAAGGCTGTTAGCTCTACTTGACTTCATTCACTTTCTCTCAGTTTACCTCTCTGTCAAGATGCTCATGTAACCCGTATGTGTGTGTGCGAGACCATCAATTATATTGTCTGTTAGGCTTTCTCTGAATTTACTGTCATAATCTTCTTTATTTATGTATTTATTTGGTTTGTACAATGCTATATACTGTATACCCTGCCATTCTTTCTTATATTCTGTAAGTGCCTTGAGCATGGGAAAGGTGCTATATAAATAAAATGTATTATTATTATTTGAAAGCTGAGACTGAAGGGGCATCTCTTATAGTAGCAGGCAGACCATTCCATCATTAATTACATATTAATTCCATATTAATAATAATAATCTTTACAATTTATAACACTTTTCTCACTACTCAAAGCACTTCAGTGAGTGGAGAGCCACTTCAAACACCACTAATATGTAGCATCCACCTGGATGATGCAACGACAGCCATATTTTCACCAGTACACTCGCCACACAATTAGCTATTATGTGGTGAAGGGGGTGAGAGAGACAGCCAATTAGGGACAGTGGATGATTAGGGGGCCAGAATGACTAGGCTGTGGTTGCCTGGACATCGAGATACACCCTGCTCTTTACAAAGGAGGCCCAGGGATCTTTTATCAATCAATCAATCAATCAATCAACATTTATTTATATAGCACATATTCATACAAACAAATGTAGCTCAAAGTGCTTTACAAAATGAATAGAGAAATAGAAGACACAATAAAAGATAAACATAAGTCAACATTAATTAACATAGAATAAGAGTAAGGTTTGTTGGCCAGGGTGGACAGAAAATGACTTTTTATGACTGCAGAGAGTCAGGACTTTGGTTTTATGCCGCATACCACGGACGGCACCAATTTTACAGCACAGTGTCCCCAAGTCTGCACTCGGGCATTGGGATCCACATTCAGACCACAGGGTAAGCACCCCCTGCTGGCCTCACCAACACCTCTTCCAGCAGCAACCCAAGCTTTCCTAGATCATGGGTCCCCAACTCTGGTCCTGGAGGGTCCCGGTGGCTGCAGGTTTTCATTCTAACCCTTTTTCTTAAATAGTGACCTGTTTCTGCTGCTAATTCACTTCTTTTGAATACATTTCAATTGATTTGCTCTTGAAGACTCAGACCCCTTAATTGTTTCTTTTTCCTTAATTAGCAGCCAAACAATAATGAGATACAAAATGAACCAAAACAGCTGGTGTCCATCATACAATATCTGAAAATAAAGAAAGGTGAAGGTCTCAGGAATGTCAATCTGCTCAGATCCACAAAACCTTTTAATGGAGCTCCTAGTAAAGAGAAAATCAACAATTTCAGAAATGTCTGCTATTGTACAACGAGAGCAGCAATAAGCCATGAAATTCAAGAACAGGGGGTTTCATTAACAACAAGAATCAGAGCCTAATTAAGCAACTGGTCGGAGTGAAATTGGTTGGAGTTGGAGGCCCATACTTAGTTGGTCTTCTGTCAGCTCAATCACTTCACATTTCATTTCTGTTTGGGTGTCATTTAAGGAAAGAAATGAAACAATTCAGAGGAACGATGAAAAATGCAGGGGAACAAATCTCAAAAAACAAGTCAATTAAATTGAATTCAAAAGAAGTGAATTAGCAGCGAAGAACAGTTCACTAATTAAGAAGAGGGTTAGAATGAAAACCTGAAGCCATTGTGGCCCTCCAGCACTAGAGCTGGGGACCCCTGTCCTAGATTTTGTTCCATCCAAGTACTGGCCATCCCTAAATAAGCTTAACTTAACAAGTGGATGACCTGTTTTGAAGTGCAGTTAAAAACATGATTTCACTTTGTCATTACGGGTTATTGAGAGTAGATTGGTAGTCGACATGGCACATTTAGAATGAACTCTACAACCCAATAAATTGTGCAAAAAGTGAAGGGGTCTGAATACCCTCTGAATCCACTGTACTGTAGGTGAGGTTAACTGGCATGTGCATGTTGCTTGGCACAGCTATTGCCACTTTAACTAGATTAAGCAGGTTAGATAAGTGAAAAATAAATGTGCCATCATAATGAACCACCTTTCCTTTTCCAAACGCCCCCCAGGCAATGCACCCTCTTGCAATGTCACTGAGCGGTTTAATTTACCTTTGCCAGCCAGAATTACACAAAACAAGGCCTTGCATTTTAACTGGCACCTCTGACCAGGCCTGGATTAACTCCTGAGCCACACTTTGATAGCAGGCAGCAAACTTTGTGTCGCCTTTTTATCTTTTAGATTTTCTGCTTCATCTTTAATGAGAATGTTCAAGAACATTTTTTTTTGTCCAGGTACTCTGTAGAACTAATGTATTATTTTATGTGTCTTATAAAGTACATACATTCTTCTGAGTAACATTTAACTGGAAAGCCTCCAGCATTAGAAGCATGGCATTATGGTAAAGTCTTCATTTTTAGAATTCTTAACTGTTTTTATTTTCTACCCAACTGCAAGGTCACTTTGTACTTGTTTTACAGACTTGTTTACCAGACAAGACAGTTTTTATGCTTTTATTACATTTATTTGTATTGAAGGTTAGAATGGAAGACTCACCGTGTGAGTGCGGCCTTGTCTCGGCCTTTCTCGTGTCTTATTTAATGCTTTCTTAGAACTGCTTTCATTTGGCCTTTGGTGATCACCTTAATGTATTTAAAATGCATTTTCTTAGGTCTAAAGAAATCACAGTGTTGTGACGTTGGCAATGGAGAGTTGATACCAGAGCAAAACAAAGACTTCAAAAATAGACCTTGTCAACGATGAGACAAGAGAGACTAAAAAGGTTTGGGGCAGCCGTCTGTATAACTGATCCTGGCTGTAAAATGAATGAATTTTGTGTACAAGTATGTACAGGCTGGAGTCCAAAACTAACTGGTGAAGTTGAGATGGTGGGTTTTTAAAGTGTGGCAGAGGAAGTGAGGTAATCATGACCGGACATGGAAGTGACATCATCGGGCTTGTGACTGGAAGTGGTGTCGTCATGTATAGAAAATTGTATTCTTAAAACTGGTAATAATCTATGTATTAGAAAAGTATTATAACCACATAAGAAAAGTAGACACTATATTATTAAAGAAAATCTTATGAGATGAGATGAGATGCGACTATTGCCATGTGATTTTTTCAAGTCCCGCCCTCCTCTCAATTATTTCTGTTTAACAGCCCACGCCCGCGATCCTCACACCTCTTATTCATGCGAATACTTTTGTCAGACACAGTTCCTGTGCTCTCAGCTCTTTTATAAGTTTTAAGTTTTCCTCACTTTTAACGCGCACACGTACCGGTCCCGGGACATAACAGCGTTTTGACGACGTATTGGTCTCATTCTGTCCGTAAGGCTCCAGCGAATATAATTCAGTAAAACGATTAGGTCCAAAACACACGATATAGCCTCAAAGGGACAAAAACTCCAGAAAAGTTTCATAACTTGAGACTAGCTACGTCATTTTTTTTCACTTCTATTGATCATATCAGACGTAATTTGTTTCTGTCGGTGATAACCATGCTACAGCATGTTACACGCAAGTGTTAGCTTCTGATTGACACCTAAGTTGGCCAATTACGATGGGTCTGGGGTTGACTGGCACCTCGTATAGCCAACGAGTGTCACAGACAGCTGAAGGATGACGTAAAACTCCAAACCCTGGTAGAATCTACCAGTTTGATTGGACACTGTGAGTGACACTCAAAACTTACAGCCAATGAGCAGCTGAGCATGTCGATATGTAACTTGCCATACTAACTTGTAAACAAAACGATCGAAGCTGCGCGAAGGTGGCATTTGTGCCAGTCTGCAGACTTGGTGCGTGGTTGTTTATTGTGATTTCACCAAGTTTTTTCGCATTTTAAATATGGATAAAAGTACAGATAAACGTGAAAACACTCTCGATTAAAAGTATTAGAGGCATGTACGCGGCGTGAAAGTAATCAATCGGCCCAGGAGACGTCTAATGGCAGAGAGCGACATGTGACACGCCCTTGTGCTTTCTGCCTGCTAGGATTGCTGCCATCAGTGGCACATGGAAAAACGCTGAGCTGTGTTGTAACAGTTTGTAAAAGAAATGTATATAGTTTGTGTGCATTTTATAAAAAAAGTAAAAAATAAAAATATATATATATATTTTTGGCCCATAAGACTTGTATTGACTATTTTTACATAGAAATGTGTATTTTTTATTGTTTTTATTATGGAATATGAATTTCCATAACTAATAGAGTGACACTGTGTGTAGATATAGATTCCTTTAGGTGTAAGCTTTCAGTAGAGCCCTCATTGATATCTGTGGGTTGAAGCATTCAAAAGTTATTCACTTTTTCCATACATTCCAAAATGTGGATAATGGATAAACCAAAGGTCCCTCTAAAAAGCACCTGGACATGCCCACATAAAAACTGGTGTAAAATGTCATTTTTACAGGTATTCTTTTCAAATTTGAAATGTGAGTAGTCAACAAGTTATTCTGTTGGTACATAGTGTGTTTCTGTCCCCACCTACCTACTGCAGCTATAGAGGCCTTTATTTTCACAAAAAAACTTAGGCGAGAACAAAAAAATTTGTTTTTTTTGTGAGTTCTAATGTGCATAACTTTTGATCAGTCACACCTACAGTGATTCTGACTACTAAGGGTGAAACTAGAGAATGTTACCTTTACAAAGAGACCAAACATGTGTTTATACTCCAGATAGTTCAATAACAGCAATGATTCTAATTTGGAGAGGTCGAATTACAAGCGATTTAGCAAAAATGACCCCGCTTGATAAGGGGTTAACTTCCCAATAAAAGAAGACTTATAATGTACAAATCGTATTGAAGAATTTCATCTCGAAGGGTTATCGATAGAAGAAATGAGTACACTGGCAATCCTAGCACCAAGAAACGATGAAGTCAAATGAATTAACGTGAAAATTGTTGATCAGCTACATGGCAAATTGGTTAAATGCATATCAATAGACTATGCTGAAACAGTTGGTGGTGATTGTGCGTAAGATGAAAACATCAACTTACAATGTCCCATAGAATATCTACATCCATTAACACCGTCCGGTCTTCCACCGGCCAAATTACTGTTGAAAGAAGGATGTATCGTAATGTTATTACGTAATTTATGTCTGAGTGATGGGCTATGCAATAGGACAAGATTAGTTGTATTAAAAATTGGTCGAACAATTCTAACATGTGAAATTTTAACAGGCGACAAGACAGGTAATGTACTACATCTGTCACAGATAACATTGGACACCAAAGGAGATCTTGATAGGCCATTTGTATTAAAATGTTTGCAGTTTCCCATTAGAATAGCTTTTGCTGTGACAATTAACAAATCACAGGTATATTTATTAGAGAGAAAGAAATGATATTCACTCACGGGCAGTTATACATTGTGTTGTCATGATGTAGGTCCAAACACGGAATCAAAATTGAATGCGATATTGACAAAAAGTTAATTCCAAAAATTGTTTTTACAGTAAAAGTGTAAGTTTAAAAAGTATTTGCGTGTTAATTTCAAAGCCAAACAGAACGAAAACGTATAAAGCAACAAATAACTTTTTTTCTTTCATATTATTATGTTTTACTATTTTTTAATATGGTTAATTACTCGCTGTAATGTAAAATAGTTAGTCCTATTATGCATATGTAACAATTCCCATGAAAATAACAATCTGTTTAAATTGTACATCCACTTACCTATACACAAGCGGCAGATCCACGAAGTGGCTAGTGCACCTGGGGGTTGGCGCGCCAAGCGAGCAAAAGGTCAGAGCCCCCCAGTTTTATCAAGTATTAAGATGTAAGAGTTAGGAGGTAAAAAAGCTCATGCCTATATATTTTTGTTCCCCTGTATAAGCCACCATTATCTCTCAAGTTAAAGTCTGGACGTGCAGGAGAGTTGAGAAGAGGTGGGCCCCTTGATAAGAAGGTGAATGTCATCTCTTGGGTTGTAAATATTTGTCCAACGCTGGGAAAGAAGGGTTGTGCAGGTAGGGGCTTACAGACAGATATGATGGACAGCAAAGAGTTTGACACCCACCCAGCCGAGTGACAATGGTCCCTGGTCTGGTGGGGAATTACCTTCCCTCAAGCCCTTTAGTTGCCTCCCATGCGTATGTGTGTGACAACCTCCATATAAAGGTTGGGAGCATGTGCAAATTACAGCGCATTGCCGCACCCACCACACGGCAAAACACCCGGATTGAGATTCGAGTGCATCTGTGCAGCGAGTGACACCTCAACACCACAATGGAACAGCGTGAGGTTTTTTATGGTGGCTGGAGTGCCAGTCCTTCTACCTGCTCCCAAGTTTTCACTGTAAGTTGGAGGACCTACTTGCAAGGCTGGATGCCCGTTATCGTCATACCCAGGATGGAGCAATCGCAGGTTAGGAGCATTTATGGAATTCGAACCGGCAACCTTCCGATTGCTGGGTCAGATCCGTAGCCTCAGAGCCACCACTCTTCCCCACCTCCATATATGTAACATAAAAAATGGAAACTTTCAAATGTCAACCATTCAAGACACCCAAAAAGTTCTTTTTCCCTTGTGGCTTCCTCTTGGAAATCACAAAGAAAAATATAAAGACCACTTCCACTGCTCTCCCCTTTAAATAAAGGGGATACATCATTTCAATAGGCTACCCTTCTAACCTTTAACCTCTATAACTTTATAACTAAATTAAATTCACTTAAATCTTTAGGAACTTTAGAAACAGTCAGTGGCAAAGTAGTACCTAAACCAGGTCTTTAAAGTCCTGAAAGTCATTGATAAAGCAGACCCATCAACATTTGTTCAGCTTAACGGTGAATCGGGTACTCAAGGACATCAGTGGAAATTAAGGGGGAGTGCATTTAAGACTGAAACCAAGAAGCACTTCTTTATGCAAAGACTTGTAGGACTCGGGAACAAACTACAGAGGCATGGAGTGAAGCAGAAATGTTAACAACCTTTATGAAGAATCAGGATAATCTATGGGGACAGCTGAGCTATTAGCTAAACAAACGGCCTTGATGGACTGAGTGGTCTCCTCTCGTTAGTCAGACCTTCTTATGTATTCTTCTGTAGTAAAAGCTGTAGACTTCAAACCCTGAGAATGTGAGTTCAAATCCCACTGCTGACACTGTGTGACCATGTGCAAGTCATATGACCTGCCTGTGCACCAATCGGAAAATTAAAAGAAACTAACTAATTGTGTCTCAGATGTTGTAAGTCACCTTGAATAAAGACATCAGTAAAGTAATAGGTAAGAATCGTTAGAAAAATTGTTTATAAATCTGAATAATCTGGTAAATGTGTCTATCGTAGAAAGCTTAGACACTCGATCGATGATCCTCAGGTTCGGGTATCCAGTGACACATCGAGCCCCACAAGGAAATTAAACACGATCAATGATCAAGGGGTTTGGGGGAATTGGAGACTAAGCCACTTAGCAATGCTAGTCCAGTTGACGAGCTTTGTCTCTCAATAACACCGGCTTCGCAGTTCAAAAACAGATGCACTACACCATTAAAATTGCTGCGCTACTGTCAGGACCACCAGCAGGAGAGATGAGCTGAGTGTAACCAGCAGGTGTTGCATCCATTTCAGTTCCCCTTGTCCTCACTCTGGCAAAATTGTCAATCAAACCTCAGAATCAGTAATGTTTCACGATCAGGGCGTGCACTGAAATCAATACTCGACTTCACCCTTCTCTGTGGATCATTACAAGGTCCAAATTCCATTCTCTTAACAAAATGTGATTCGACCTTACGAAGGCTTCACCTGCAGTGGAGAACCCGTGAGAACACGCATGTCACAGCTGACATTTGCTGTGCACAATGCTTCATTCTTTTCACATCACAGAAGAGGATCACTAACTAATAAATGACCTACACATGACGGCACACTGCAAGAGACCGATTGCACCGCAGTAAAGTCGGACAACACACCTCTCTCAGTTTTGGCAAACACCGCCCTGGGGAACCCCTGATCTAAATTGTGCAAAGTAACATCAGATCAAAAATTTCCAACCATGTCTTGTTAAAGAATTTATTTTAAAGTAACAGCTGAGATTCACTGTATCAATTCCCTTCATTATGTTAAGCGCTTGAATTATGTCACCTTTTAATCTCTTTCTGCTTAAACTGACAAGGTTCATCTCCTTGAGTCTGTCCTCATAGCTCTCATCTCTCTGTCCAGAATCAGCCCAGTCACTCCTCGATGGACCTTTCCAACCCTGCTATGTCCTTTTTGTGGCCTGAAGACCAAACCTGCACACAGGACTCCATATGAGGCCTCACCAGTGTGTTATAAAGCTCGACTGTAACCTCCTTGGACTTGTACTCCACACATCAAGGCGCTATATAACCTGACATTCTTCGTGATCATTTCTTTACCCTCTCTTGATGCAGATAGAGATGTGTCCACTATGACTACCAGGTCCTTCTCATAAAGGGAAACTTTTACTTTTCAAACCGCAGATCTAACACTTCTTACATGTAATAACTTTACTTTTACTTACATTCAAATTTAATCTGCCATAAACCCTGTATGCTGTCCCGGTCCCTCTGTAACAATTTAGTGGATTCTCCATTATCTGCCCTTCCACCTAGTGTGGCATCATCTGCAAACTCAACCTGATTGTCGATTATATTCTTGTCCAGACTGTTTACAGTACATGTATTTGTTGTCAAGCTTTTGTCACGAAGTTGCACAGAAGAGTTCAGGAAGATTTACAAGGAGTATAAAATTAATTGCTGTCCAGGTAGATACAAACACAAGTCTCTTTCAGAAGCGATCCGGCCAAAAAAGGTACAGCTGACAAACTAGACCCCTAGGCCACCGACTCCTGCTCAAAAGAACACAAAGTCTTCCTCTTCTACAGCGGCTCGGAAGCAACAAGTGGAGCAGAGGGAGTCTGGGGGAAGAGGGACAGGAGAGGAAGACCTTAGGAAGGCCGCAGCTCAGTCTTTTAAATGTTCGTCACACAGTAAGCCAGCAAGACTGCAGCTGATCCCACAAAGAGGAGCTGTAAGAGTGTGTTTGTTTCCTATTGAAAAACTGTTTAAGAGGGGGTTTCTGAAGAATGGTCGCGTCCCCCTGTGGCAACGGTCACAATATAAAATGTATACATACAGTATTAAAAGGAGCAGTGGCCCCAACACAGACCCCTGCTGAATACCACTTTTAATATCACCTAATTCTAAAAAAAAGATCCCCTCACCATAAGCCTTGACTTCCCAAGTGTGAGCCCACCTAGACACCACACTCTGAATTCCCACCTTCTTTAGTGTGTTCACTAACCACCTTTAATGTGGTGCCTTATCAAACACATTCTGAAACTCCAGATCAATTATTTCACATGCGCCTCTCTGATCGTATCCTTTTGTTGCTTCCTCATACAATCCCAACATATTAGTGAAACGTGATTTATATTCTGGAGTACTTTTCTCTTCTGGTATCATTAATGTTAAATAAATACCATGTAGCTTTTGCATGTACTGTACTTTGTCTCTATGTCTGGAGTGATTGAAGCAAATATTAGAACACCTGATGTGGGAAGATGGCTATTTTCTTGCCCACAGGGTTATCAAGGCTGAGAGGTCACACCTCAGTAGAAGAACAAGTGTGGTAGAAGTTAAACCCGCTGTTGGTAAATGACGAATAACCAAATGGGTGTTGAGACTTTGTGTGTCCTGTTTGTTAGTGCTTGTGGCAGTGAATGGGGAGGACGGAGAAGTGACAGGCTTGAGGCGTCACTCTTACAAACCTAATGTGGAAGGAATCCTAAGTGGGATGTTACAGAGTGACTGGCAGTGGGGCATCACGCACATTTAACTGTGTGGCTACAACCTCTGTTTGAGTGTGTGTGGGGATCCAATGTGGAATACTAGAGAGTAGAGAGACACTCATATGTAGTTGTGGAAATCAGACCTCTGAATGTGTGTTAATCTTATGGTGAGGAACAGACTTGGTAATGAACATAATAAGTCTTACCCAGCACATGACAATGTGCTCTGAATACTTTCTAAAGGTACTGATGACTGTCTTTCCCATCTATCTATCTATCTATCTATCTATCTATCTATCTATCTATCTATCTATCTATCTATCTATCTATCTATCTATCTATTAAATAGTGCCTTTCATATCTATCTATCTATCTATCTATCTATCTATCTATCTATCTATCTATCTATCTATCTATTAAATAGCACCTTTCATATCTATCTATCTATCTATCTATCTATCTATCTATCTATCTATCTATCTATCTATCTATCTATCTATCTATCTATCTCAAAAAAATAAAAACAAATCAAAATTGCAAAGCAAGCCTTCTCCATTTTTCCAAGTTGCTTTCCAAGAGAAGACTTCAGTAGTAATAACGTAAAACCTTGTTATCATAAAAGTTTAATTGAGTTTGGGGTATAAAGCACACGCTAGCATAGTAATGAAGGCGGCTCCTTGTGAGGGGCCAGTGCCCTCCGCTCATCTCCTGATCTTTTTCATAAGTCCACTGTAACTCTATGAATTCTTAATTTGTTCCATCCTGGGCTGTTCAACATCTGCAGTCCTGATTTAAGAAATTTAAAGCAGTTTTCCAACAGAAATGCTCTTTCTACTGCCTACTTTTCATTACCATCTTTGCAGTTTAGATGTTAAATAACTGTATGCTTTAATCAGTTTTTGTGAATCTATAATTAAGCTGTTTTTTTTTGTCCCCAGTTCTAAATTCTAGCAAATGGAGTGCAAAAACATCTCTGTCAATCTGCTGCAATATCACAAACCATACTGTGAGCAAAATGCCATAATGGCCATTGAAAAGCAATTTATGGCACTTTTATGAGGTACAGGAAACAAAGGAAAGAATAAAAAAAAGATAAGAAGTGAAAAGTCACACTCAGTGTTCATTGCTGGCATTTAGGTTTGGTTTACAGCAAACGGTAATAAAAACATAAAAAACACACCTGACAGAAAGCCATAAAGGGACTCGACTGTAAAGCAGGCCACTAAACTACCAAGCAGACTGGCGGGAGAAGTTTGACTCTGCGTGTGACTTTAACTGGCATCATGTGTTTTAATGCTTGATGCTCCTTTGGAGTCCTGGTTAAACTGCCCACCATGACCTGGTCATTCTGCCCCCTAATCGTCCCCTGTCTCTAATTATGTCTCTCTCTGTCATCACTTCACCACCTAATAGTTAATGAAAAAATGGCTGCAGTCTCATCCTTCAGATGAATGGTACACGTTGGTGGCGGTTCAAGTGGCTCCCCACTCATTATGATAGCGCTTTGAGTAGTGAGAAAAGTGCTATATAAATGTTATTATATTATTATTCTTGTTCTTGTTTGATGGTTCATACTTCATTGAACTCTTACCAGGCACACATGCTCACCATGGCCGTTCAGAGGAGGTGTGTGGAGATTCAGTATTTGGTATTTGGCCCACTGTATTAATCCCCGAGCTTTGGAGTGTGTCTAAGTGAAATCTAATCTTTGCCTTTTGTTAACTATTCTTATTCCAATAAACGCTATAAATCCATACAGCACTTCCAATAAAATTTCACTTTAGTGGTGCTGCAGGAAATCTCTCAGTAGAAGATTTTATAAAACAGTAAAGCCGATTGTACTGTACTGTAACATAAAATCGAGCACATAAACTGCTGTTGCCCCTTTAAACCCAACAGACAGACACTCAGGACACAGGGTAAAAGCACAAAGAAATATTTGAATATTTTTTCTTCTAGAAACGGTGCCCTAAGCGCCACAGCCACAAATTAACAGGTAAATAATAAGCACAATAATCTTAAATCTCTCCTCCACACCTCCCAGCAAGCTTTGTCCTCCTCCTCCCGACTGTGGCTCGCCTGCTGGGTTCACAGCAGTCCTTTGTATAGTCCTTGACCCGGAAGTGCTTCAGTTCTTCCTTTCATGTGACTTGCCAGCACTTCCGGATCAGCTGGAGAATTCCAAATCTATAATCACTTTGGAAGTACTTCAGGGCTTCCATCCTGATGACTTCCTCGTACTTCTGGGCCACAAGGGAAGCATGACTGCCCAGGTCCTTTCACAGCTCCCCCTGGCGGCACCCAACAAGGCTGAGAAACCGAACTTCAAGTCCCAGGATGCCTTGCGGGAATCTGGGGCACTGCTACATTCCGGGGAAGCTGCCATCTAGCGTATTGGGGAGACAGTGTCCACAAGTAGCTGCCTTCCCACATCCTTCCATTTCAGGGGTGTCCTGGCCTGGCTGAGCTGCCGGCCGTCTCTCACAAATGATATTTGTTATGTACCCAAAAAAATAAACAGGGAATTGAATGGAGCGAACAACTTCAATAATATTTATCTAAAGAGATTGAACGGGCCGCACAGACAGATAGATCGGTACGGGGTGGATGGACGACCTTCACAGAGCTTCTGTCTGGGTGTCTGGGTGGTCATTTCTTTCTCTTCGTCATCCAGTATGCACTCTGGTAGAGTAAACAAGCTTCCTGCTACCCTCACTTCTACATTTCTTTGGGTGTGCAAGATGTGTGTACTTCAGTGTAAATCTATACATTTATAGACGACTTCAGGATGCTGTCCAAAATGCAGTTTTCCAGTCATCTTCTGTCCAATGTCTGTGTTCTTCTACACATTCTGACCTTTATTTTTTATTTGTCAGACTTTTTCTTTGAAACTCTGCCTCTTAGACCTAGTGAGTACATACTGTATATAAACCCTTGACACATATTTTTAGGAAGTCACTCTCCACTGGGGAGATTCTGAAGGATTGGAAAATGGCAAACATTATTACGGTTTTTAAAAGGGTGACCGGGCAGATCTGAGCAACTATAGACCAGTAAGTTTAATGTGCGTCACAGGAATATTAATGGAAGGGATTATTAAGGATAAGAGTAAGCAACGCGTGGCAAGGACAGGAGTTATTCTGAACAGTCAGCATGGGGTCAGAAGAGGGAGGTCATGTTTTACTAACATGCTGGGATTCTATGAGGAGGCAACAAAAAGATACAATCAAAGTGGAGCTTATGATATTATTTATCTGGACTTTCAGAAACCATTTGATAAGGTGCCACATGAGAGGTTGGGCATCAAGTTAAAAGAAGTGGGAGTTCAGGGTGATGTTTTTAGATGGATGCAGAATTGGCTCAAACACAGGAAGCAGAGGGTGATGGTGCGAGGAACCTCATCAGAGCTGGCCGATGTTAAGAGTGGTGACCAGCAGGGGTCAGTGCTAGGGCCGCTGCTATTTTTAATATATATAAATGATTTAGATAGGAATATAAGTAACAAGCTGGTTAAGTTTGCAGATGATACCAAGATAGGTGGATTAGCAGATAATTTGGAATCCGTTATATCATTACAGAAGGACTTGGACAGAACACAGGCTTGGGCAGATTTGTGGCAGATGAAATTTAATGTCAGTAAATGTAAAGTATTACACATCCATTTTTTAACCCGCTGAATCCGAATACAGGGTCACGGGGGTCTGCCGGAGCCAATCCCAGCCAGCACAGGGCACAAGGCAGGAACCAATCCTGGGCAGGGTGCCAACCCACCGCAGAGTGTTACACATAGGAAGTAAAAATATTAGGTTTGAATACGTAATGAGTGGTCGGAAAATCGAGGGTACACCTTATGAGAAGGATTTAGGAGTCGTAGAGGACTTGACACTATCAATTGCCGGACAGTGTTCAGCAGCCATTAAGATGGCTAACAGAATGTCAGGTTATATAGCGCCTTGATGTGTGGAGTACAAGTCACAGGAGGTTCTGCTCAAGCTTTATAACACACTGGTGAGGCCTCATCTTGAGTACTGTGTGCAGTTTTGGTCTCCAGGCTACAAAAAGGACATAAAAGCGCTAGAAAAGGTCCAGAGAAGAGCGACTAGGCTGATTAGACTGATACAGGGGTTGAATTATTAGGAAAGATTAAAAGAGCTGAGCCTTTACAGTTTAAACAAAAGAAGATTAAAAGGTGACATGATTGAAGTGTATGAAGGGAATTAGTCTAGTGATTCGAGACTGTGAATTTAAAATGAGTTCATCAAGAAAACAGAAACTTAAGGGTAAATTTCGCACAAACATTAGGAAGTTTTTCTTTACATAAAGAATGATAGACACTTGGAATAAGCTACCAAGTAGTTTGGCAGACAGTAAGACTTTAAAGACTTTCAGGACTCGACTTGATGTTTTTTAGAGGAATTAAGTGGATGCGAGCTTTGTTGGGCTGAACGGCCTGTTCTCGTTGAGATTGTTCTGATGTTCATACCAGAGTCGGCTTTTTTCTGTTGCAGGTGACACTGATATTTTTTTATGTAGTTAAGAAAGAAGCCAACTGAGGACCTGTAAGGCGTTTGTTTCTCACACTACACACTCGGGTGTCCTTCTCCTCTTATGCAGTTGTCTCTCTGGGCCTTCTCCTTCTTTTTCTATCCTGGTCAGATCAGTTCTCCTTCTTCCCTTTGTATGAAATCTTCAGGTTTTTGTCACTTTGTCACGTGGAATAACCTTCATTTTGTAAAAAAAGTATGGACTGACATGTTTCTTGAGAAAGCTGTTTCATTTTGGCAATTTTTGAACACAGAACTGGACTTTATGGATGCCTGGACCTCACAACCCAAGTGAACAGAATAGCGGGTTTCAGTGGTGCTGATGCAGTTACAAAGGTTTCTCTAATAATCCCTGAATATTTCAAATGACTCATTAAGGATGAGCTAAAGGAGTTAACCATGAGAACACTGAAGGGATGGTTGATGAAAATGGGATTTGGCAGTCATATGTGAATAATAAATAAAAAAATCAGTCATTTCAAGCAGGGCTAGTAATGACTTGGCTGTATCTTCTTATATAATATGCTACCGTGGCTGTGCGTTTGTCTGTCCAGGGTTTTAAATTACCTGTAGTTTGCAAACTATTTGACTGATTGACCTGAAATTTTACACATATACTATATGACATCTACTGTCTGCTTTCTCTTTTTATTTTTATTTTATCGTAGAATCATCTCTCGGTAGCGCACAGCAGCGGGTAGCAGGCAGCTTGTTTACTCTACCATGTGTATGGACGTCCCTTATCACCTTCACCGTCACTTCCTCTACCTCTTCATATCTTAAATCATTCTTGAGGCAGGTTGAAGACTTAAGTGCCAGCTTAATTGAAAAATGAAGAAAAACGTACTAAGTAATTACAACACAAAAACTCACTTAATCAGTTTTAACGCTAAAAGATGCCGACGAAAGAAGCGAAGAAGATGGCCGCTAGGGTGGAGAAAAGAAGAGCTGCTCAGGAACAGCAAGCACATCAACCTCTGAGCAAACGAATGCTAAATGTACAGAGAAAGAGGATGAAAACTATAAGTCATGTGTAATCACTGCATGTTATTTTACAGTGTGCTGTTACTGGTTTTTGATATAACGATATCAAGTCCTGTGGGTGTCCAGACTTTTAACTGGTATTGTAAGTGTCTACACACACACATACAGATACATTGATACCGTTCCTGTCAGGATGGGTTCTTCTACCTTGCCTAGCTGGGAAGCCATGGCAGTGAGTGGGCATAAAGAAGGGCAAGATGTTCCCTGCCCTTGCCAGAAGACAGATAAAGTGTGCCATTATGCAGGAGGTAACCAGACTGGCTTCCCGCAAGGGATGGACCGAAGACCTTCACCTGGCCAGGAAGGGAAGGGGGAGACAGACAGGGAGAGTTACATGGTCCCCCGACACGTTAGGTCAGCATGCGTCCTTGGAATTATCATTTTATAAGTAACTTGTACATTCTTATATGGGATGGATTTCAGTGGTATTCTTGGCAGATTTGTTGATTCTTTTTGTGAAAAGTGCTATATAAAGTACAAATTGATTCATTATTTACAGAACTAAATGGGTGCACGTTACAAAAGGGTGCATGCTAAGTCACGTTCCGTGGATGCCACCAAGGGGTACTACAGGGATATGTGATCTCCACTTTGTGGAACTTTGTTTGGCCCGGAAGTGCTTCCTACGGGCGACGGTCTAGCAACTGAAGTACCCCCGGGTCTTTGATAAAAGGAGCTGCTTGAACTCATCCAGGCGAGTTGGATCGTGTCTGGAGGACCAACAGAGCTCACCTGGGAGAATATATAATATACTAGCTGTGTAAACCCGTGCTGTAAAAACCCTGGGCTCGTAGAAACCATGTATCCTGGCACTTCAATCAATCAATCGCATCGGTTGTGCATCAGTGGCTAAGCGAGGTTCTCTGTCCTAGGCAGTTTGGTTTTGCCGATGTGCTCGGCTTGCTTGTATCTCAACAGCTAAGCTAGTTTTTCTTTCCTCGGTGGTTTCACTTTGGCGACAGAGTCAATTTCTTTGAGCGTCACACTATAGACTCGGACTTCCAGGCCGGACAGACAAACACACACACTTCCACACATAGACGTTTATATTTAAGACTAGCTGTGTAAGTCCATGCCGTATCCAGGGTGGTTGCAACCTCGTATAGACCAATACCCGGTGGTCCCCAGGCTCCTGCCACTATATATATATATATATATATATATATATATTTTTTTATATATATATATATATATATATATATATATATACTAGCGTTGTTAGCCCTTGCTCTAAAAAGCCCAGGTTCATAGAAACTATTGAAATTGTCAGAAAAAAAATGAAATGTAGAGATGTCAGGTAATTGAAAGGAACTACTCTGGGCATCACCCTCCTAGGAGGATTCGTTTTGCCAATGTGCTCACATCGCTTGTGCATTAGTGGCTCAGCGACTGTCTTTCTTCGGAGGATTTGTATTGCCAACGTGCTTGCCTTGCTTGTGTATTAGCGACGGGAGGAAAAATAAAAGGGATACCGTTTTACGGATGTGCTCACCATACTTCTGTAATAGCGGAGTGACTCTCTCTTCGGAGGTTTCGTTTTTCCAATGTGCTGGCCTCACTTGCGTATCCTCGGAGGAGGAGCCCGTACCCCGACTTCACCACTCACTTCCGGGCCGGACAGACACATACAACTTCCATGCGTAGACGTATATATATAAGATATGTGAATATAGAACTAAGATGTTTTTTTTTTTTCCTCTACATTTTAATTACTAGCAAATGGAATGCAAATCATCTCTGTCAATCTGTTACAATACCACAAATCATATTGTGTACGAAAAGCCGTAATGACCATTGAAAAGCAATTTATGGCACTTTCATGAGGTAAACAAAGCAAAGAATAAAAAAAGAAAAGTAGAATAAAAAAGTGTGAAGGGAAAGAAAGAAAGAAAGAAAGAAAGAAAGAAAGAAAGAAAGAAAGAAAGAAAGAAAGAAAGTGTACTGGGCGGCAAGCATCCTGCTGGCATAGTTCAAGGTTCCCTATCTGGCCGGGAGACCAAGTGACTAAAGACAAGAAGAAAGTACCCTGCCTCAGCCTGCAAACGGAGAGAAGATGCCAACACAGAAACAGATATGCTGGCATCCTGGCAGGGCTGGACCAAAACAGAAAGCCAGTATAATGAAGGGACAGAAGGAGACAACCTGGAATATCTACTCCCCCTGACACGCAGCATCCCAGGGCTATGGTACCCATACAGACACCCACGGGGGCATGTTGGGAATTATAGTCATATGAGGGCAGCCATCTTGGAATCTGTGAGTGCTGCCAGGCAGTGCTGCAGGGATTAGTGGACCCTACTTTGTGGGACTTCCACCTGACCCAGAAGTGCTTCCTGCAGGCAATGTCCTGGCACCAGAAGTACTCCTGGGTGAGCCAGAGTCAGGAGGAAGAGGACTTGTGTTTGTGGTTACAAAGTAGTCTATTTGTAAGTTACTTCATTGTACTAAATCGTGTATTTCCACCCGGGACTTGTGTTCTGTGAGGGTGTGTGGGGTTTGGGGTGCTGTAACGGCCCCTACTGGTCACAACACACATAATGCCCACCTTGCTGAAATCAGCTTTTCTTGATGCTTTGAGCATCACAGAATTCAAATCTGAACCTAACTAGTGAATTTTTCACTTCATCGCCAAGCTTACTTTTTAAGTGGTATTGCTCAGTTTGACTCCCACCTTATAATTGACTACCAAATCCAAACCTTTCACATATAAATTACAAAATATATGAACATTAACAAAAAAAATGTGTTTTGTCCCAATTGATTCCTTTAAGACATGTTGCTCTTTATCGAGCTGAAGGTGACCAGACCTTTTCTGGGGGGACGCATTTTCAAAATGATCCCATATTATCACAAAAACAGACACAGTTCTCTAGTCAAGACCCTCCCGACCCCGTGGTTTTGACTAATTTATATGCTTGTCTTCTTTTTTCTCTTCTGTTCAGCCAGCGATGTTACTTGGGTGGGATATTTGCAGTAACTCATGAGCAACCAATCAATGAACTCAATTCCCTCCTTTCAGTGATGCAATGATGCAGAGAATAGGGCGCCTCAGTCGAAATGCTTGATTAATAGAAAAGGACACCTCGTCTCAGCTTGGTGTGAGAGCAGGAGTGACAGAAGGGGACCTGCAGGCAGACAGGAAGGAAATGGACGACTGGACAGGGACCTGGACTGAGCTTGCAGCTGAGCTCAGTGTTCATAAGGAAGTCTTTGCATCTGGAGAAGCAAATGGGTCTCATTTTGTTTTGTTGATAATTCATCAATTTTCACTTTTCATAGCAAGCCAAGAATACAACCCACCCCATGTTAGAATTTACAAGTTAATAATAAAGCGATGGACCATTCTAAAGGTGCATGTTGTCCTCAATGTAAAAGTCGTGAGCTTTAATGGCCACTTGGGCAAGAAGAATGTCCCTCATCTCAGTTGGATGAACTCTATAAGTTTAGTCACCTCTACTTCTCCACTCCACAAGCCTCTGTTGGAGTAAGCAGCTTTGAGAACGTTGTGTTATATTTCGGTTAAGCTCCTTGGGAGACGTTCACCAGAAATAGAACACCAGTCCAGTTTGAGACCTGGCAGAGGACTTCCCTCTCTGTTATTATAATAATAATAATAATAATAATATTAATATATTTTCATATATAACATATTTTCATTCATATAGTGCTTTTCTCACTGCTCAGAGCACTTTACATAATGAGTACAGGGCCACTTGAACCACCACTAATGTGTAGCATTAACTTGGATGATGCACCGGCAGCCATTTTTGTGCCAGTATGCTCACCACACAAGAGCTGTTAGGTGGTGAAATGGTTGGAGAGAGACAGGCGATGAGTAGGGGTCCATAAAGACGAGGCCATGGAGGGCAATATGTTACAATGCAATAAGGCCGAGCTGCCTTTTATTCCACACCCACTTACCACTCTGAATTGGCTTAAAGGGCTTGAATAATGAATGAATGAATGAATGAATGGAGTGTTCACACTCACACCCTGTCTCCAGAGTCCTCTCCCGTAACTGCCATGGTTCATTTCCTTGAGTTAGTGCACCTTGTTTCACGCTGCTTTATTTCGTATTATGAATATTGTGCATATGAGAAGCGCTTTGGTCTTAACATTTGGAGCCACCGGTGGAATGTGTACGGGTTTAGTTAGGCATAATGGTAATCAATCATGGCCCATTTTCTCCACTTTGTTTGCTCTCTTCCTCCTCTATTTTTACTGAGCTTTCACATTTTAAGTATTCTAAAAAAGTGGACTCATACTCAAGTGGGGAGCCTTGCTGGCCTAGTCTGCCATTCGCAGTCAATGACATGTGCAGTGCTGGAGTATGTGAACACACTGGCAGTGAGGACAGTGTCTGCGTCATTGCTAAGGTCCAGAATTCTGCAGCTCGCATCATTACTCGAACCTCATTTATTCACCTTATTACAGTCTTGCAGCAGATTCATTGGCTCCCGATTAAGTTTCGAATTGATTTTAAAATTCTGCTATTAACATTTAAGGCCGTTCATAACCTTGCCCCTCCATATCTGTCTGACCTTCTTCATGTTGCCATTCCCTCCCATAACCTTAGATCCTCTTCCTCCATCCACCTGACCGTCCCTCTCGCCCATCTAACCTCCATAGGGAGCGGAGCATTCAGCCGTTCTGCTCCCAAGCTCTGGAATTCATTACCCACTGAGCTCAGAAATATCGAATCTATTTCAACCTTTAAATGTAAACTGAAAACGCATCTGTTTAAAATGGCTTTTTCTTTATGATTACAGTGGCTTTGTTTGGTTTTAATTTTTATATCTTCTGTTTTTTTTCTGATTTTTAAATAGTTTATAATGTGTCTTTTTATTTATTTATTTTTTGTTTGCTGTCCTTGAGTTCTCAGTAAAGCGCCTTGTATAGATAAATTGTATTATTATTATTAAGGTTTCTGAGCAGGGCCATTTGCTGGGACAGCAATTATTGTATTATTGTTGTATTGTATTTTAATTTAGAGTTGTTCACAACACTTAGTGAAGAACACTACACAAAAAATAAATTGTGTTGTTGCTGACAGTCAGTGGACTGATGGGAAGTCCCCGCCTGACTCCTATGATCAGGGTGACAACAGGCAATATTTGAAATGTCCCAGAAGTTTGGAAAAGTGAAAGTAACAATTATATGTGTGCTGGGGCGACGTTTGATGTGTTACTGAGGTTAACATTGGTGCTGCTAACCGAAAAAAAACAACACAGTGGATTCAGAAAACATTCGCTTGCAGCACGCTTCATTGTGCTGTAAATTTAATTTTAAATGGAGAGAACTGTCCATCAATTGACACTCAACAATCCCTAAAATACCGAGTGAAAACATGTTAGCAGAAAGGTATTAAAAATCAAGGTAACAGTTTAGCTTGAGTACTGCATGCATCTTTTACTCATGTAATGAGACCTTAACAAAGACTTCCTCTGGTCTTCATAACACTTATAAAGCATCAGTAGACGTGTTATTCATCTCTGTGCAGTGTGGTGTATCGACATGCTGGTAAAATGACTTGTTAATATGAAGGATTCACAGCTCTTCTACTAAATATGGAATATCAAGAGAAATGTGTCTCGGTTAAGCCCCCTCAGACCACTCCAAAGTGAAGCTCTGTTAGTAGGTCACATTGCAGAGGTGAAGTGACTGATGCTTTCTAAGTGTTACTAGCCATGTGTGCCCAACTATGTTGCACATGTTAAAGTTGTCTGTGAAGGGCTCCCTGTTTAAACGCGGCTGCCAGTCGTGAACTGGGCCCTTCGTCGCACAGCACTATGATTTTTTATAAGGGAAACAAAATTACAAAAGAAAACCCTCGGATATTGATTCGATAGGAACGGCCTACTCGGAATCGCTGTCCGAATCGTAATTATGTGGTGTTGTAGGAGCATTTCTGCTTCTGTCCGTTCACAGTCCATCTCGTTTTCACGACGCTGTCGTTTCCTCTCACAATCTCTTCTCAACCTTTCTCCAATCGTGCAGGTTGTTTTGTGCCAATCCAAAGAGTAAGGCAATATACACGGAGCAATGGTTATAAAAGGGGGACACATAGGTATCCAGGCTCTTTAAAGCATAAATAGGGATCACTTCACTGACATGTGAGCAAGCCACGGTACAACTGTGAGACGCGCAGCACTCGCCGGCTACAACGTAACAATAATAATTTCCGGAACATACTGTTACGTTGTCATTCATTTTACCCACTATCTTTCTTTCATTCATATGTTACGTAGGCACGTACCTTTTATCTTCGGCAATCTCATTTTCTAACCAGGTCTCAGGAGCTAACAGCATAACAATGTCCACCACCCCTTTCGTTATTCCGGCACATTGTTGACATCCATGAGTAACAACAATGTACTAAACTGGAAGGTGGTCTACGCATGCGTGGAATTCATGGATAAACAAAGATCTAAATGAAGAACTCTTTAGTTAATTTAAAGCACAACAATTTGTTTAGTTTGAATGTCTGTGTTTTGAGGTGTGACTGGCGTACTACAGTCTTCAGTAGTAGAAGCCTGGAGGAGATTCTTAATGCAAAGCCTATGTTTTAGCTGTCTCTCTACTGCCACCTAGTGCTTCTTCTTCTAATTCATTCACGGACAAACAAAGATCAAGATCCAAATGAAGATTATATATAGAGATGAAGACCCAAAGAAGTGTTTGTTAAGGTCTTGTTCTATAAACATAAATGAGTAATAGATTCATGTTTGCAGTCCCTAAACTAAAGTGCTACCAAAATCAAAGTGTGTGTCTGTTACCCCATGAAACACTGGGCCTTGAGCCTTGGTCTTGGTCTTAATTGAGAGCTTTACGCCAAAATACATGCAACAGGACTCATAACTTTGATGTATGGCTTCTCTTGGCCATGATATTGGGCTTCAGGTTCATCTCACAGCAAAAGGTTACCCGGCCGTGCACCATGGCTGACAAGAAGTGAACTGGAGTGATATCTGCTAACAGTGTGAAGCAACTTGCAGAAGCCGATTATGTAAGAAGAAGAAGAAGAAGGATGACAGCTCCACCAATCAGCAGAGGCTAAGATGCATAGCTGCTGGTGTTTTGCTAGGACAGCACTGAATACATCAACAGTATCTGGGAATCACCACTAGTTTATTTTTGACCCTGTGCCAACCTCATTAGTGTGCCGACCGACTGTTCATTAGCCAACCTGTGTGGATAGGCTCCTGTAGCTGCTGGCGAGTAAGGCAGGATCAAGAACGGGTCAAACACATCCCGAAAGAAATCTCTCCGTCCAAAAGTTAGTTTTAAAAGATTTAGTGAAAATTCAAAGCAAAGAGTCTACACAAGAATAAAGAGAAAAAGGTTGTTACAGACGTGGAATAAAAAAGGCAATAAAATGGGAAAATGTCTCTTCTATAAACTTTTCTTGTCTAACTTCAGTTGTTTCTAAACTTAAAGATGCTTTACTTCGCCTTCAGTACGCTTTAAATGTATGGCACTGCACGTTCAATTCAACACGTGGCATTTCATGCTATTAGGCACATTAAGGTGTGGATTAAAACCGTGTGCCCTCCATGCCTTACACACAACAAGGCAGAACACTAACTGAGACTAATCAATAGTCCGTGAGACAAGAAACAGTTAGAATATACCAATTTAATATAAGAACCTCCCATAGACTGCACTAATATACAGGTAAACATTCAATATGACCTAAAGAACTAGCAAATGGCTCTTATAGCTACCCCCTCTGCCATGGTCTGTGCCCTAGGTAAATGTCTAACTCGCCTCGATGGTGATGCCAGTCCTGAGTTTAGCTTTCAATGATGACAGTAGAAAGGTGGACAATGGAAGAAGATGAAGGTCCTGCCATATGTTAAAACCTCTGAGAATTGAGTCATGGCTACTCTGTGATCCACTAAGGCCAGAGCTCCAATCAGCAGAGGCTCAATTGCACCGCTGCCAGTGATTTTACCAGCATGTCCATACTCCACACTGCACACTGGCACACGTCCGCTGCTGGGTCTACTGAGCATAAAGAAGTTAATTAGAAACAGATAACATTCCATACAGTAAAGTCAAGACAAATTTAACAAATTAGGAGGAGCCATCAACCTCAGCTACTCTATAAAAGGAGCAAGAAAAGAAGGACATTCTTTTCCACATACTGGAAGCTTATTCTAAAATGTTATTGATTGGATCCTGCCATATTTTGAAAATGTTTTGCATAGATCCTCTAAGTGAGAATTTGACTGTTTCCAATTTCAAATAGTTACCCACTGACTTGAAAGAGATGGGTTGGGATTCTGCCAGTTGAGTGAGATAAGTCTACATGCCAAAAGTGAAGTAAAGGCAATTACAGTTTTTTTGTCCTTCTCCATTTTAAGCTAATCTGGGAGCCCACCAAACATAGCTGTTAGTGGATTAGGATGGATTGTGACACCAAGGCTGTCTGATAGGCCTTTAAAGATTTGTGTCTAAAATCTTGTTAATTTGGTGCACATGTGGCCCAGTGAGGCTGGAGCTCGATTGCAATGTTTACAGATTGAATCTTGCCCTGGAAACATTTTGGACAAATATAAATGAGATATAATGGACTTGTAAAGTATTACACATAGGAAGTAAAAATGTTAGGTTTGAATACACAACGGGTGGTCGGAAAATCGAGAGTAGACCTTATGAGAAGGATTTAGGAGTCGTAGTGGACTCTAAGCTATTGACTTTCTGACAGTGTTCAGAAGCCATTAAGAAGGCTAACAGAATGTCAGATTATATTAGTCGCCTTGATGAGTGGAGTACAAGTCACAGGAGGCTTTATAACACACTGGTGAGGCCTCATCTGGAGCACTGGGTGCAGTTTTGGTCTCCAGGCTACAAAAAAGACAGAGCAGCGCTAGAAAAGGTCCAGAGAAGAGCGACTAGGCTGATTCCAGGGCTATAGAGGGTGAGTTATGATAAAAGTTTAAAAGAGCTGAGCCTTTACAGTTAAGATTAAGAGGAGATCTGACTGAAGTGTTTAACCTTATGAAGGGAATTAGTCCAGTGGATCGAGACTGTGACTTTAAATTGAGTTCATCATGAACATGTGGACACAGCTGGAAACTTGTGAAGGGTAAATTTCGCTTAAACACAAAGAACGATAGACACTTGGAATAAGCGACCTAGTAGTGGAGGAGGAGGACTTTAAGGACTTTCAAAACTCAACTTGATGTTATTTTGAAAGAAATCAGTGGATAGGACTGGTGTGCTTTGTTGGGTTGAATGGCCTGTCCTGATTGAGATTGTTTTAATGTTCTAATAAAATATTTTAAGTCAAATGACTGAATGCTTTGCACATATGGAGCTCTGGTGTATTCTGTGCATGGCTGCCTTCCACTTCTTTTATGAAACGTTAAGTGAAAGATCTTTTCTCCATTGTGGGCTGGGATTTTTGAAAGGAAGGGACGTTAAGACGTTTTTATAAATTGTGGAGATGCTATCTGAGTCTACAAGACTGATCAATATTATTTCTAGAGTAGAAATAGATGGAACATGAGGAAAATTGGGCAGGTCCTGTTTAACAAAGCTGATTCTCCCAGCTAACGTAAGGTGGAGGGTAGACCATCTAGTCACATCTTGTTTCTTCATCTTCTTCTTTTGGCTGCTCCCATTAGGGGTTGCCACAATGGATCATCTTCTTCCATATCTTTCTCCATTTTCCGGGCTTGGGATCAGTATGAAGAAACACACTGGTTTGTGCATCCCCTCTGACTGGGTTATCTAGTCACGTTTTGTTTAATTGTTTAAAGAAAAACACCAAGATTCTTTAGGGTGAAAGCGACCAATGCCTTGTCCCAGGAGTCACATCCTGCTAAGCCCTGAAATCAAAAGCTGCAGGCTTTCTTCTAGTGCCCATCTTCAAAAGGCAATGGGGTCTCACTTCAAAATTATAAGGATCATGCATCGCCCCTTTATCATCCAAGGAATGTTCCATTCTAACAGAGGATTTATCATTCCTGTCTCTTTCTGGGTCACATGTCCCCTCCTGTCATGGTGACACACGATTTCTTCTAAGGTTGAATGTTCCTCTGACTTCTCACCTTCTTGGAGTTCATGCCGCCATCTGACGTCCTCTGTGCTCCCACTTTTCTGCCAGCGTTGCTCTCTCTGTCTCCATCTACTGTTGGATCTAAAGCTGCTCAATGCTGTGTCTCCTACCTATGGCAACATCTTACAACTCTTTTGCAGTATTTGGGCTCAAATTGTTCTTACCCAAGCGTCATTTCATACAGAGCCATTTTATTAAGCTGCATCAATCAAGTTAACGTTGTGAGAGTGTAAGAGGAAAGTCTAGTCAACAGCTAACGTCACTCCAAACTGAACCAAACCAAGGCATCCAGGAAACGAGACTCCGCTCTTAATGAGATGCCTTAATGACACTCTTAATTTATAAATCCAGACACAAATGTGTTCTGATCAGACACTTCTCTTCCCCCGCAAGCAGAGAGGGCTGCCAACTTTTTACCTTTCTACGGTTTCTGTCACAATCACCTTTAATTATGCTAGATGCTTCCTGCATATTCTCTTTGATGATTTCAGCAAACTCAGATAAACATGCAATTCCTGTGTCGAGCACCGCTGTGCTCCCCATCTGACAGCCACGCTAGAGGTTATATAAAGGCATAGTCAGTTCTGGCAAATCCATCATGATATATAAGAAAATAATTCTGTTACAAATAATTGTACCCCTTTAATACAGAGAAGTAAAAATAACCCAGCAGATTCTCTCCTGTCTATTGTTACGCACCATCTAGTGTTTATATGAGGGAACTGCATTTAAACTTGTGGACGTCTGTCTCCATTTCAGTGCTGCCTTCCCGTATATGTGAGACTGAGCTGTTCTGGACTCTTCCTTTTGTCCATCTGTTAATCAATCCATCAGTTGCCTGAACTTGCTTTTTCCCATCACAGTGTTATGAGATGGTGGAACATTTCAAAGAACCATTAAGCATAATAGAATAAATGAGCCTGAATGGTAGAGTCGTCCACTTCAGTATTCACTCTCATCATACATCCATCCATTTTCTAACCCGCTGAATCTGAATACAGGGTCACGGGGTCTGCTGGAGCCAATCCCAGCCAACACAGGGCACAAGGCAGGAACCAATCCTGGGCAGGATGCCAACCCACCGCAGGA
This sequence comes from Polypterus senegalus, assembly GCF_016835505.1. Lineage (NCBI taxonomy): Eukaryota > Metazoa > Chordata > Cladistia > Polypteriformes > Polypteridae > Polypterus > Polypterus senegalus. The sequence continues at coordinate 171,814,601 of NC_053159.1, forward strand.
CACACACAAACACCAAGCACACACTAGGGCCAATTTAGAATCGCCAATCCACCTAACCTGCATGTCTTTGGACTGTGGGAGAAAACCGGAGCGCCCGGAGGAAACCCACGCAGACACGGGGAGAACATGCAAACTCCACGCAGGGAGGACCCGGGAAGCGAACCCTGGTCTCCTAACTGCGAGGCAGCAGCGCTACCACTGCGCCACCATGCCGCCCACCATCTCATCATACAGCGTTAATTTAACATTACTAAGGTGACATGCGCATTGTAAGGAAATGGTAGGAAACTGGCATAATGAAAACCTAGAAAATAGGCAAACCTCTCCTGAACTTCATGTTCTTGGGAATGGGAGCCTATCAAGGTCCTTCATCTGCAATTGCTCCATCCTGGGTATGACATTATTCTGCATCCAGGCACTGCAACTTACAGGGAAAACTTGGGGGGTTGATGGCAGGATTGGCACTCCAGCCGCCATAAAAAAAAAACTCACGCTGTACCAGTGTGGTGGCAATGTGCCACCCACTGCACTCGGGTTCTCAATCCAGTTGGTTCAGCATGTGGTGGGTGCAGCAACGTGCTATCAACGCATGCTCCCAACCTTCTGACAGGATCAGGCAGGGGACCAGACCAGGAAGGAGCAACGGTCTATCAGAGGGCCAAACTAACATAGTATGGTTAGAACAATCTAGGCCAGAACAGTCCAACAAAACTCACCAATCCTAGCCACTTAATTCATTCCTCCAAAACAACATACCCATTGTGTTATTGTGGGCTTCCAGAGTGCCAGGCTTAGTGACTTCCACAAATTGTGAACAGTCGTTAGGGAGCCAACATCCTTTTTGTCATTCCACTTGATTGTAATCAGTTTGCCTTTTTCGCCACATTGAAACTTCGCACAACTAAATTCATTCACAGCAGTTTGTTCGTACAGTGCTGTATGCATCAGCTTCACCACCTGTGCCAACATCTGATGACCAATTCACATTCTTATTACTACCGCTTGATTCAACTAAAGGTCATTGTGTGTTTTGGTTGGAGGCTCCGCACAACTTATGAACATTAGAAGACTCTAGACGAGAACAGGCCATTCAGCCCAACAAAGTTTGCCAGTCCCATCCACTTAATTCTTCCAAAATAACATCATTTGGAAGTGAGATCCCATTGCCTTTTGAAGATGGGCACTAGAAGAAAGCCTGCAGCTTTTGATTTCAGGGCTTAGCAGGATGTGACTCCTGGGACAAGGCATTGGTCGCTTTGACCCTAAAGAATCTTGGTGTTTTTCTTTAAACAATTAAACAAGACGTGACTAGATAACCCAGTCAGAGGTAATGCACAAACCAGTGTGTTTCTTCGTACTGATCCCAAGCTCGGAAAAATGGGGAGAGTTACGTCAGGAAGGGCATCTGGTGTAAAAATTTGCCAAATCAATATACAAACATTTGCACTGGGTGTGACGAGGATGGACAGGATTAGAAATGAGGACATTAGAGGGTCAGCTCAAGTTGGACGGTTGGAAGACAAAGTTTGAGAGGCGAGATTGCGTTGGTTTGGACATGTGCAGAGGAGAGATGAGGGGTATATTGGGAGCAGGATGCTAAGGATAGAGCTGCCAGGGAAGAGGAAGGCCTAAGAGGAGGTTTATGGATATGATGAGAAAGGATGTGCAGGTGAACCGGTGTAACAGAGCATGATGCAGAGGACAGGAGGAGATGCAAAAAGATGATCCACTATGGCAACCCCTAATGGGAGCAGCCGAAAGAGGACAAAGAAGTAACAAGATGTGACTAGATGGTCGACCCTCCACCTTATGTTAGCAGGGAGAATCAACTTTGCTAAACAGAATCTGCCCAATTTTCCTCACGTTCAATCTATTTCTGTTCTAGAAATAATACTGATCATTCTTGGAGACTCTGATAGCATCTCCACAATTTATATAAACGTCTTAAAGTCCCTTCCTTTCAAAAATCCCAGGCCCCAATGGGGAAAAGAACTTCCACTTAACATTTCATGAAAGGAGTGGAAGGCAGCCATACACAGAATACATTCAAGCTCCATATGCGCAAAGCATTCAGTCATTTGACTTAATATCTTGTATTAGAACATTAGGACACGCTAGATGAGAACAGGCCATTCAGCCCAACAAAGCTTGCCAGTGCTGTCCATTTATTTCTTCCAAAGAAACATCAAGTCGAGTTTTGAAAGTCCCTAAAGTCCTACTCTCTATCACACTACTTGGTCTCTTATTCCAAGTGTCTGTTGGTCTCTGCATGAAAAAAAACAAACTTCCTAATGTTTGTGTGAAATTTACCCTTAAAACGTTTCCAACTGTGTCCCCCCATGAGAGAGAGAGAGAGAGAGAGAGGTTGGCAGCCTGCACTGATACAGCATGTTGCTGCACTCACCACACAGTGAACCACCTCAGGATCCCAAATTAGGACCCGAGCATAGACGTGCAACGGGTGACACCCCTGCACCACACTAGTTTGAACGGGGTAGAGCAGTGTGAGAATTTTTATGGTGGCTGGAGTAATAATCCTGCCATTAAACACTGAGTTTTCCCTGCAAATTGGAGGACCTTCTTGCAGGGTTGTACCCAGGATGGAGTAATTACAGGTTAAGGGCCTTTGCTCAATGGCCTAATGGAGTGGAATCACTTCTAGCTTTTATTGGATCTGAACTGACAACCTTCCAATTACCGGAGCACATCCCTAGCCTCAGATCCACCATTCCATCCACTCTGTTCTTGAAGAACCCATTTTAAAGTCACCGTCTCGACCCACTGGACTAATTCCCTTCATAATTTTAAACACTTCAGTCAGGTCTCCTCTTAATCTTGTTTAGCTCAGCTCTTTAATAACTCATCCTCTTCAGCACTGGAATCAGCCTGGTCGCATTTCTTTGAGTTCTTTGCTGTTTGGCCCTGATCCCTTTTTTTCCTTTATTGCGTTCTTTATTGTACCATAAGTTAAAGACAGGACACTTGACCAATTAATTGTGGTCTTCAGTTGAATCATAACCATAATCCCGTGTGAATGGGCTTCCTATTTGTGGACTACAGCGGTATTTAATTACCAATATTTTAGCCAAAAATGCATGTGTTCTGCAATTTGTAGGCTTACAGCAGGAACACATGGCATGTGGATTATGCTGCATGAGTAACGTGAGGTTTTTTCAATATTTTCATCGTTGTTTTTTGTTATCTCAGGATTCCATGAAAGTGTGAGGCTAAAAAACTTTTCTTGACCATCCTGTGATAAGTAACATTAAAAAAAATGTAATTTTTGGGTGAATCATTCCTTTAAGAAAGTAGGTGAGAAGGTAGAATTTTATTATCCCAGATGACTATTAATTTGCAGCTGAAAAGTTCAAAATATATGATGTTTATTATACAGACACGTCATGAAGGAACACATGACAAGCATTGTTACAATTAGTACAAACATCCATAAGATTTCTACAATTACTGTACACAGTAATACAATAGTGCCTTGTATTTCAAATGATTGTAACTTAGAACATTCAAGGGTTTGAATGCTAAATTCGAGTGAAATTCAATCTGGAATTTGAGCGATGCTTCTATCACTGTGCATGCAGAGAATAAAATGCAGCAACAGATGACTGCGTAAACGGCATCTGCTGTGCACCCAACTCATCGCTCACTCTCACTGTGAAAGCATCTCTTGCGTTACGCTCATGTGCTTTGTTCATTTTATTTCTTAGCATGTTTTGGCTATATATTGTGAGGGACAGCTGGGACACCCCCTTAAAGGAATGATGGGGGAGTTGGGCATGACACTTGTCTTTTATAGTCAGCCATTTTGTACATTTTGTTGCCTGGTATTATTGTCTCGTTATTTGGGAGTTATGCTTTTGGACTTGTGAAGCGGAGAGACTCTTAGTACAGTATATTGGGTGAAGGATGCTAGGAATGGAGCTGCCAGGCAAGAGGAAGAGAGGAAGGCCTAAGAGAAGGTTTGTGGATGTGGTGTGTGTGACAGAGAAAGATGGACAGGAGGAAAGGGAAACAGATGATCCACCATGGTGACCCCTAACACGATACTTCTGGTGCCCAAGATTCTAAATATTTCTAAAAACATTCCATGTGGTGTTAGAGCTGGTTTCCTTGATAATTTCGCAGGACTAAAATCCTTTTTGCATGTTCCTTTAGATTTTGATTTCTGGTTAAGTTTCTAGCCTCTTTTTGTCTTTTTTACCATATTATTCACCATCCCCACCTCCTTGTCCATCAGCTTACTGGCCATGTTTCCTTGATCCAAGACAGAACAACTTGTGTGTGTTTAATTACAAGATCTAAGCCCTGAAGTCATGGAGGCTTTTTTTGCCATGGCAGTGTACTGTCGGGATACTGAGCAGTGACAAAAGAATGATTACAATGGCCTGACAAATGGATCAAGGTCAAGTTCTGAAAAAGGGGTCAACAAGAGATCAAACATGAAAATGAGAACGATAATCAAAAAGAAGAGTCTAGAAATACAGTAAATAGACAAAAACATATATATACAGTAATATAATATATAATGTTTGGAGCATTAAATCAAAAAAATGACTGGTAATGGTCTCCTTGTAAAAGTTACAGTAGACAATTCAATACAGATAGGGTGGAGCTTTTATATTGAAATGGCAGGGAGGGATTTTGAGGAAACGGAAGTGACATCATCAGTTGGAGCTGGAAGTGATGTCATCTGAGAGGAGATGGAAGTGACATCATCATTTAGAGTTGGAAGTGATATCATCAGTCGGAGCCAGAAGTGATGTCGTCTGAGAGAAGACGGAAGTGACATCATCATTTAGAGCTGGAAGTGACAACGTTTGTTTTTAGAAGTTTATCCAGTCGCAGGTGGTGAATTGCGATGTCAGACGACACAACACACAAAGCCATACCCTTAAATGTCCTGGCAACAAAACACATGAAATGGCAGCACCCTTAAACAAATACATGGTGTCACAGAACACTAACAACATAAGAGTAATAAAATGAAAAAATAATCAAACTGACTAGAAATATTCCATAGGGCATTAAACTAATATTCCCATACATACAGTAGTTTCCGCTATTAACATTGCAATGCCAAGAAGATAATAATAAGTCAGCATTTCACAACAGGTGAATTGTGTCCAGGAGGTCCTGTTTGTGAATCAAGTAGCCCAATGGCAGCATGTCAGTGTGGAGAAGAAAGGAACCAAGGACAGAACTTTGAGGAACTGCCATGGGTTCAACACAAAGAGAGTTAAATTCACTCTTAAAACAGCTACTAGAATATTATGAGATTATCCAGATGACATCCAGGAGTAGAAGGTTCTTGTCTGTCCAAGTTATTTCTTTATACCTTTTACTAAGATGTTGTCTTCAATAGTCAAAAGGGCAGTGAGATCCCAAAACAGCAGTGCAGAGGGACAAGAGATGTCATTAGCACTTAGGAGGAAGAGGAGGTCACTTACAAATCTGATATGAGCAGAATCCTGACTGGCAAGATTCAAATAGGATGGATGAGATGAGAAGAGGAAATCTGTTCAAGAAGTTTAGACAAATGTTGTTTAATGAGTGGAGGAAAGTTGAAGAGAAAATAAGTGAATAGGGCTGGTTTCTTCTACTGTATAGTGGGAAAAAACAGAAAAACCTGAGAGCAGCATAGCCAGAGCTGGACTGAAGAGATCGATTTACAGTGTTTCAGATTTACAGACATAATAAGGCATAATCTGCTTGGGCAGATTTGTGGCAGAAATTTAATCTCAGTATTACAGATAGGAAGTAAAAATGTTAGGTTTGAATACACAACGGGTGGTCGGAAAATCGAGAGTAGACCTTATGAGAAGGATTTAGGAGTCGTAGTGGACTCTAAGCTATTGACTTTCTGACAGTGTTCAGAAGCCATTAAGAAGGCTAACAGAATGTCAGATTATATTAGTCGCCTTGATGAGTGGAGTACAAGTCACAGGAGGCTTTATAACACACTGGTGAGGCCTCATCTGGAGCACTGGGTGCAGTTTTGGTCTCCAGGCTACAAAAAGGACATAACGGCGCTAGAAAAGGTCCAGAGAAGAGCGACTAGGCTGATTCCAGGGCTATAGAGGGTGAGTTATGATAAAAGTTTAAAAGAGCTGAGCCTTTACAGTTAAGATTAAGAGGAGATCTGACTGAAGTGTTTAACCTTATGAAGGGAATTATTCCAGTGGGTCGAGACTGTGACTTTAAATTGAGTTCATCATGAACATGTGGACACAGCTGGAAACTTGTGAAGGGTAAATTTCGCTTAAACACAAAGAACGATAGACACTTGGAATAGGCGACCTAGTAGTGGAGGAGGAGGACTTTAAGGACTTTCAAAACTCAACTTGATGTTATTTTGGAAGAAATCAGTGGATAGGACTGATGAGCTTTGTTGGGTTGAATGGCCTGTCCTGATTGAGATTGTTTTAATGTTCTAATAAAAGATTAGACCTTATGAGAAGGATTTAGGAGTCATAGTGGACTCTAAGCTATCGACTTCCAGACAGTGTTCAGAAGCCATTAAGAAGGCTAACAGAATATTAGGTTATATAGCGCCTTGATGTGTGGAATACAAGTCACAGGAGGTTCTGCTCAAGCTTTATAACACACTGGTGAGGCCTCATCTGGAGTCCTGTGTGCAGTTTTGGTCTGCAGGCTACAAGAAGGACATAACAGCACAAGAAAAGGTCCAGAGAAGAGCGACTCGGCTGATTCAGAGCTACAGGGGATGAGTTATGAGGAAACATTAAAAGAGCTGAGTCTTTAGAGTTTAAACAAAAGTAAATGAAGAGGAGACGTGATTGAAGTGTTTAATATTATGAAGGGAATTAGTCTAATGGATCGAGACTGTGACTTTAAAATAAGTTCATCAAGAACATGGAGACACAGTTGGAAACTTGTTAAGGGGAAATTTCACACAAACATAATTAAGTTTTTCTTCATATAGATAACCAGACATGCGTGGAACAAGTGACCAAGTAGTGTGGTAGGCATAAGAATTTTACGGACTTTCAAAACTCGACTTGATGTTATTTGGGAGTAATGAAGTGGATAGGACTGGCGAGCTTTGTTGGGCTGAATGGCCTGTTCTCGTCCAGATTGTGTTAATGTTCTAATATTTTAAGGAGATGAGCAGTAGGAATTGGAGCAATTATACTGTAGTTCTACGTGAGAGCAGTCATTGACATCAGAATGATATGAGACAAGACCAGAGGGAGGTAGGGAGGAATGAAAAGTGTACACAAAGAGAAAGGACTGGTGGAGCAAAGTGTTGGGGAGAGGCTGGTGGAAAGCAGTCAGTTTCGGCAGGACATCATCATTCATGTCAGAGAGGATGCAGAATTTTCCCCATGGCCAGGGTGAAGAAAGTTGAAAGTTTTCAACACAATCTAAGGATTATACTCCTTTTTACTAATAAAGTCTGAGAAATACTCATTAAAAAGCCCCTATGAACCAGTACATTTGATCACAGATGATATGTTACTGCCAGTGTTTTTTTCTTTCCTGGCTTGCATTGATTTATTGTTTTATTGTCATTTTTTGTTTCATGTTTTGATGTTATTTTTATGCTCTTCCTTTTATTCCTTGTGTTCTGTGGGAGGCATGGCAACCATCACCAATCCTGAGATCTTCCTCTTGTTTTTTAACAGACAGTGAAGAAGATCTCAGCAGTGGTGCATTGAAGTTGATTGGTGTTATTAAAATGAATTGTATTTTATTAAGCCCCATGAAGCTTTTGTGGCTTTTTTTTCTGATTATGCTGGAAAAAGATCAGAAGCATCAAGAACAGTGACAAATGGCGGCTCACAGAAATGACAGCAGCCACGAGTCTGACACAGCCAGTGGAGGAAGCAAACACACAAAGCCCACACTGATTGCGTAGTTTCAACTGGGCAGGTGCACTAAAAGCCTAAAAGTGCTCTGCATTTTTATTTTAATCATATGCCGTCATTAAAATGATGCACTAAACATACATGTTGGTATGGATGACAATTTTCTACAATAACCTAATGTTTAAATGTGTTGACCAAAAGATGCAATTTGATGCAACCACTGTACGAGTCCTCACGTGATCCAAGTGCCAAGTGTTTACTGAATTATATTTTTCCATCTGTGTTTGAGGAATAATTGTACAAAGTGGCAAAGAGAATTGTGGAAGAAAATTATTTTAAACAGACACCCCAAACTTGGAATGCCCCGATTTAAGCAATAAAACACAGGCAGGAGAAAGCATCAATCATTATTCTTTATCTAAATCTTGCAAGAGACGACAACATACTTTATTAGCCAGCGTTGCAAAGAAGTTCAGTTTCTCAATTCATTGATTAGATCACTACTCAAAAAATAAAATGGAATTCGTTTCATAATCAAAATACTTTTAACATGATTGGTTACACCCAGTTGCTAATAGGACATGACAGATACCTTAAACAACCACAATTTAACCCTGTCCACTAGGTTGATTGATAGTCCTGTTAACTTAGTATGTACGTGACTTTTTAAATATATTATTTTTCTTTTCTTAAGAAATGTGAGTTTTTTCATGTTTATCCTGTTTCTCATGGTTTGTAGAACAATGGCCTAAATTTATAATTTATAATGTACATCAACAAGAAACTTAATACTGAGCAAAATATAGAAAAATGATTATATCATAAAATATAACCTTTTCTCTTAAGGGTTATATAAAACAAAAAAAAAATGCATTTATCATATTGAATAATAAAATAACAGCATCAGGTTTTAAGCATAAGCTCAGAAGGATATGAGACTCAGACACATGCTAGGCGCAAATTTGTTCCAGGGTTCAAATTCAACTCATTATGATATAAAATCATAACCAGGTTTAGGGAATGTACTTACTGTATGAAACAGGGCACAAAACAACGCTCACACACAACATGAAAACCACTGACAGGTGAAGTGAAGAACATTGATTATCTCATTGCAATGGCACCTGTCAAGAGGTGGGATAGATTAGGCAGTAAATGAACGGAAATTTCTTCAAGGTGATGTGTTGGAAACAGGAAATCTGGGAAAGCGTAAAGATCTGAGTGACTTTAATTTGGGCCAAGTTGTGATGGCTCATCGCTGGGTCAGAACATTTCTGGGGCATTCCTGGTATGCAGTGGTTTGTACCTACCAAAAGTTGCACAAGAAATGACAACTGGTTAACCAGTGACAGGCCCATGGCCATCCAAGACTTATTGATGTGCGAGGGGGGCGAGGCAGGTCCGTCTTGTCCAATCCCACAGAAGAGCTACTGTAGCACAAACCGCTGAATGAGAGAAAGGTGTGAGAACACACAGAACATTGCAGCTTGATCTTTACGGCGCTACATTGCAGCAGATCATGCTGACCCCTGCCTCCTGCCAGAAACTCCTAATATAGGCAGATGAGTATCAGAACTGGACTATGGACTATGGAAGAAGGTGGCTGGTCTGGTCTGATGAACCACAGTTTCTTTTAAATTATACAGATGGCTGAATGTATGTGTCTCATTTACCTGGGTAAGAGATGGCAGCAGGATGCACTATGGAAAGAAGGCTAGCCAGCGCAGGTAGTGTTCTGGACAATGTTCTGCTGGAAAACCTTAGGTCCTGGCATTCAGGTGAATGTTACTTTGAAATATATCACCTACCTAAAGATTTTTACAGACCACGTACATCCCTTCATGGCAGTGGTATTCCCTGATGGCAGTGGTCTTTCTGAACAGGATAATGTGAACTACCTCTCTGCAAAAACTGTTCAGGAATGGTTTGAGGAACCTGACAAAGACTTCCAGGTGTTAACCTGGCCTACAAATTCCCCAAATCTCAATCAAACCGAGCATCTGTGGGATATTCTGGAAAAATAAATTCAATCCATGGAGGCCCCAGGAAGGTTCAAGAAGGTAGGCGGGGACTATCTTTAATAAATACAGCCTCGCAGAAGATAAGGGGATTCATAGAGAGAGAGGATTCTTCTGGTAGTATGACTGTGAATTATTTATTGTTAAAAACTCTCATTCTGTGTGTGTCCTCGTCTTTCCAGCTCGGTGCTCATTGCAATATTAGTCTTGATGTTGTTGTGAATGGCCATTTCAACGCATGACTCCAGAGTACTAGTACATTAGAGTGGCATAAATGTTTAATTTAAATGTAATCATCCCTTTGATGATGATGATGATGATGATAATTATTATTATTATTATCACCACGTTCACCAGAGGTCATCCAGACAACTCAAGGTTTGGGCTCAGCTTGTTGTTCAGCTGAGGAGATTGCGAGTCGTGCCGAGTAGTGCGATCTTTCTGGATCTCTTTCATGTTTGTCCAGCTGCTTTCGGACCCTGATCTTGATGGTTCCCAGTGCGCCTACAATTACTGAAGCCTTGCAGACGCATCTGACGTCAATCTCAAGGTCTTTATACTTGATGATCTTCTCGGACCCCTGCTGAGGATTTTGTCGTCATCCAGGAACTTCACATCAATGAAGACGCACAACTTGCTCCTCTTGTTGTGGAACACAATGACTGGCCTGTTGGTGTTGATGGCCCAGTCTGCAGGAATGGTCTTGCCTCACATGATGAGAGAGTTACTATTATAATTATTATCTTTGTGGTGAAGCCTTAGCTTTAGTGTCATAAAACTACAAAAAGACTTCCAGGGAAACCACAAATTGCCTTCATTAATATCATTTTGCCACTCAGGGGGCCTAAATATCATGACGTCTTTCATTCTCAAGAGTGAACTCCTACTCCATACTCGTGTCCTACTTTGGGGTAGTCAGACATTTGGTGCAATGTTGGACGTTGGAGCAGTGAAGGACTAACACTAACCAGTGGACCACCCCATAAATAATACTGCAGAAGGGTGGTCTGGTTCAAATCCTGGCTCAGTCGCTGGTTGGAGTTGTCACGTTCTTTGTGTGTTTTTTCTCCTTTTCATCCCATTATTTTAGTCTTTGTTGTCTGCTTTTCTACGATATCTATTTATAAAGGGCAGAGGGTTTTTGTTTCCCACCGGCTTTGTATTAGTTTGCTTTGTTTTATTAATATATCTTTATCCTCTGAAGACTGCCATTTGGTTTAATTAATGAACTCTTCTGAAAAAGTGTAGTTTGCGGAAAGGAGCGCATTCTAAATGGTAATAATTAATACTCAATTTAATCAGCCATACTTTAGGCTTGAAAAAAGACGTGAGCAGTCATTAATGCTCAGTGTGAATTCAGGGTCCTTCAATTAAACGTTCGTAGAATTAATTGCAACCTGTGATGTATCTGTCAAATTCTTATTTAATTAAAGTATTTACCGAGAAGCCGTATTAGCAGGATAATTAGATGCTTTTTTTAATTGGAAAGCGTTGACCATACTTGCTTTGCCAAAGCTGACCAAAAATGTTTTCCCGAGGGACTTTCTCCATCGGTACAGTACTAATAATGGTTTTTTTGTGAAAGGTGCTATATGAAATCAAAGCCTGATGAACAGCAAGCATTTTGCTTTTCACCCCACCAAATGGCTTCTAAATGAAACATTTGTGCATTTTTTTCAGTCAGCCATTTCACAAGGAGGCACGTTAGTCGCTTATCCCGCAGCACCGTGCGTAGCAGAGCAGAGCTCTTTGACACAAATACAAATTAGTGTTACTTACTTCCCATTGTTGCTCTTGACTTTACAATTAAGTATGTGTAAAATTGCATTATCACGATCGTGTCAGTTATTTACGTCGTGTGCACAGCTCTACGTGGCAGGAATATGAAAGACAAAAGCGGATGCTGCAAAGGCGGCACTAAACGGGCTGTGTGGAACAATGCCTTTCAACCAGGAACGCTTGTGTGGAGAACAATGGAATGAAAGGGATTCCTGACCTGACATGTCTGAATCCCCCAGATCTTTAAACTCTGCCCTCCCAAGTATTCTGGTACTACAACCCTAGCCTGCCCAGCAGTTTTGACAACTAAAAATTAAGATTTTATAAAAATATAATTTCCCTGCAGTGGGCTGCCACCCTGCCTGGGGTTTGTTTCCTGCCCTGTGTCCTGTGTTGGCTGGGATTGGCTCCAGCAGACCCCCGTGACCCTGTAGATAGGATATAGCGGGTTGGATAATGGATGGATGGATGGAAAAATATAATTTTATTTTACGATGATAAGCCACAGTGTTGTAACAACAGATTGATCCTCTAGAACAGTGGTCTCAAACTCCAATCCTGGTGGGCCGTAGAGACTGCAGGTTTTCATTCTAAGCCTTTTCTTAATGAGTAACCTGTTTTTGCTGCTAATTAACTTCTTTTGAATTCCTTTTATTTGACTTGCTCTTGAAGACTCAGACCCCTTAATTGTTTCTTTTTCCTGAATTAGCAGCCAAACAATACTGAGATACAAAATGAGGCAAAACAGGACCAACAAACTGTGTCCATCATACAGGAATGTCGATCTGCTCAGATCCACAAAACATTTTTAACGGAGCTCTTAGAAAAGAGAAAATCAACAATTTCAGAAATGTCTGCTATTGCACAATGAGAGCAGCAACAAGCCATGGAATTAAAGAACAGGTTTAATTAACAATAAGAATCGGCGCCTCATTAAGCAACTGCTTGGAATGAAATTGGTTGGAGTTTGAGGCCCTGACTCAGTTGGTCTTCTGTTGGCTCACTCACTTCACATTTCATTTCTGTTTGGGTGATATTTAAGGAATGAAATGAAGCCATTCAGAGTTTAAGAGAAGGCCGGCAGTTCAGCCCGGCCAGGACGCCCCTGAGATGGAACGATAGGGAAAGCTTTTTTGGGACAATGCCTCCCCCAAGACACTAGATGGCAGCTTCCCTGGATTGCAGAGGTGCCCAGGATTCCCGCTGGGCACTCTGGGACATGGAGTTCAGCAACACAGCCCTGCTGGGTACCGTGGGTGGTGCCAGGGGACACTGTGGGAAGATGGTGGGAGACAAAGTTCTCATTTAGCCCACAAATACTAGGGGATCACGATGATGGAAACCCCGGGCTGTTTAAACACTTGAATTCTCTGTCAGGCAGGTCACATGGATAGAACAACAGAAGCACTTCCGGGTCAAGGACCATATAAAGGACTGCGGAAAACCCAGCAAGCGAGCCACCGTCGGAAGGAGGTGGATGAAGCTTACTGGGAGGTGTGGAGGAGAAGAGAATTGTAATTATTATTGAGAATTTGAGAATTGTGAATTACTTGCCTGTTTAGTGTGGCTGTGCTGCTTGGAGGCACTGCTTATAGAAGAAACAGAAATAAAAATATTTCTTCGTACTTTTACCGTGTGTCCTGAGTGTCTGTCTGTTGAGGTTAAAGGGGCAACAGTGCCACCTAGCGTTCATGAGAGGAACGATGAAAAAATTCCAGGGAACAAATATTAGGAATTAATTAGCAGCAAAAACTGGTCACCAGTTAAGAACAGGGTTAGAATGAAAGCCTGCAGCCACTGCAGCCCTCCATGACTGGAGTTTGAGACCGCAGCTTGAGAACAAGCCGTATCGGTTTCAGTCTCACAGTTTTCATCTTTTTCACAAAAGTTGTCAGTTCCAGAAGCCATGCACAAGAACACTTTACATGAATTTTCACAGCGATCTAATCAATTGCCACACATGTTCTGTTTCCCATGGGGCTCTTGTGTCTGGCGTCAAACACCCAAACTCCCTCAGGCGAAGTGCTGTACTGCATAGCACACTCGAGGGCCAAACACATTTAAAGTGACATTTACTTGTGCCCTGGCCAAGCCATAATGCCGGTGGCACACCAAGAATGGCTCATCTGGGCACACCTGGCAGTGAGAGATGCTTGCACAGATCCAGGGAAGTCAGGTTGTTGGCTTGTTAACCATGTGGCCCTCCACCAGCGTATGTGGTCTAGAAAAACGAATGAATGAATGGATAGATTGAGGATTTTTTATATTCATTTTTTTTTTTTTTGCCAGAAGCTTAAACTGCTTTTTAACAATCTGCTCTTTGGACAAATCTACAAATTCTACCCTGATCCAAAAACGATTATGCAAATCTCCTTTGAAGTGGTGACATTTTTCACAGAATTGATTATCTTCACAGATAGAGTGAAGCCACCGTGTCCGAACATTTTGCTGCTCTTTCTTTTGTGTTATGATTTCTTCTAATTATGTTATTTTAATATGCCTCTTATTATGTCATTTTCTTCCTCATGACAGTATTATCTTCACCAGCCAGCCTTATCTTGCCTCAGGAACCTTGATTTAGTTAAAAGGCCTTCAGAGATCGACATCATCTCCTTTTAATGATGCTGACACATTCCTGGTCTTCACGCTGCGTAAATGTGTGAAACCCTCATTGGACATTTGCTTTGTCAGATTTACCCATTTCAGTTCTTTTTTTGCCTTCTTTTTATTGATAATGTTCATTATAAAATACCAGGTTGATTCTATTCTAGCAGAGGGCTCTTATCTTACTAAAGTTGTGATGGTGTCTATAGCTGGCAAAAGCTTGCTTAGGATATGAGCCCAACTGGGAGGACATACAGGGCAGGGTGAAGATGTGGAAGAAAAGTAAGCTACAATATTTAATTTAACAAAAACATTAATGCTGGCCAAGAACTTTATCATTAAGTCCTGAATAGCCAGTTAACACAGTGTGCGCTCTATATACTTTGAAAATCGCTCCCCCTTCTCTTATGGCGCTTTTCCACTGCATAGTACGGCACGACACGGTTCATTTCAGCTCACTTTTGGGGGGTTTTCCACTGGGAACAGTACCTGATACCTGGTCCTTTTTTTAGTACCACCTCAGCCGAGGTTCCAAGCGCGCCGAACCGTTACCAAAACGTGACGTGTAAACTCTGCTGGTCACTGATTGGCCGGAGAAAATCGTCATTACTGCGTCACTGGCTATTCTTTTCTTTAAAGGTACACACACGCGGAAGTTTGTGTCCCGTTTCTCCATCGCTGGACGCAGTTTGTTGCATAAGTGGATGAATGTTTCTTCAGACATTCGAAAGTTCTCCAGCCACTGAGTGTTTGTAAAACCGGGAACAATCACATCCCACCACTCTGAAGCACGGTTAAATGTCCAAACAGATGGTCTGTTGCAGCGACTTTTTTGCAAAATGTGGAAGATCTGTAATATACAGAATCAGCATTTTAATGTTACACTGGCAGTTAAGTTCATTTTATGCTTTGCAACAGTGATAAAAGTTAGCTAGTGATGTGCTTTTTTTAGATGCTTACCCTTGCGCGTAGTCGAGCTAAAGTGTTGTCGTTGTCTGCGTGTTGTTGTAAAAGTTCCACGGTGTCACGGCAGTAGAGGCGGCGCAACTATAACGACACGTGAATAATCTCGCCCACTCTAAAGCGGTACTAAACTGCTGTCGAAACGCAAACCGAGCCGAACTGAGCCGAACCAAGGTGAGCTGTACTGAAACGTGCTGTGCTGTACTATGCAGTGGAAAAGCGCCTTTAGTTACGTCATAAATCAATCCCAGACAGCTTAGTTCAGGGGTGTCAACCTCCAGGCCTCGAGTACCGCTGTGACTGCTGCAGGTTTTCATTCTAACCATCTTTTTAATTGGTGACACGTTTTTGCCCCTAATTAACTTCTTTTAAATTCATTTTAATTGACTTGCTCTTGAAAACTTAGACCCCTTAATTGTTTTCTTTTCTTTAATTGGCAGCCAAACAATAAAGAGACACAAAACAAGTGGCCACATGACCAGCTCCCCTGTGCCCATCACACAGTATGTGGAAATAAAGACTGATGAAGATCTCAGTAAGGTTGATCTCTCAGGACACCAACAAATTTCGACAATGTTCTTAGAAAAAACAGAAAACCAATAGTTTGGGAAATGTCTGTTGTGGCAGAATGAGAGCAGCAACAAGCCATGGAATTAAATAACGGGTTTAATTAACAGCAAAAATTGGCTTCTCGTTAAGAAAGTGATTGGAGTGAAACTGGTTGGAGTTTGAAGCCCCAATTTAGCTGGTCATCTGTTGGCTCGTTTCACGACTCATTTCTGTTTGGCTTGCCATTTAATGAAGAAAGGAATCAATTCAGAGGACTGAATCCTTAAAAGCAGGGCTATGAAAATGAAGAGAAAAGGAATTAATTAGCAGTGAAAACTGGGCACTGGTTAGGAAAAGGGTTAGAATGAAAACCTGCAGCCTACCAGGCCCGGAGTTCAACACCCATGGCTTAGTTTAGACCAGGGGTCTCTAACTCCAGTCCAGAAGAGCTACTGTAGCTACAAGTTTTCATTCTAACTCTTTTCTTAACTAGTGACCAGTTTTTGCTGCTAATTAACTATTTCCCTTTATTTTAATTGACTTTTCTTGAGACCCTGACCGCTGAATTGATTCTTTTTTCCTTAAATGGCACCTAAACATAAATTTGATATGAAGTGAGCCAACAGATGACCAACTAAGTTGGGGTCTCAAACTACAACCAACTTCACTTCATTCAGTTTCTTAATTTGAAGCCAATTCTCGTTGCTAATTAAACCCGTTTTTTCTGCCTCACTCCGCACTATGCGGCCGCAGAGAGCTTAAACAACTCGGTACATCCACATAAAAACGACAAGGGGTGAGCGAGCTATCTTGAAGGCTTTTACTGGACGTGCGTTGTAAACTGAAATATATACAAAAGAAACATACAAGCATTTACATGTGTACAATCAAAGACAATAAAGAATAATTTACAAAGCAATACATAGCAGACAGTGTACATTAAATAATAGAGCTTTAAAGACACTTACAAGGTGAGTGATTTCCACGGTTGGATCAAGACGAAGTGAAGCGTGTAGACAGAGGTTCAAATTGCTGCGTACCACAACTAACCAGACACAGGGGTTTATATACCCTAAGGATACGTTTTGGACGTGACCGAAACAAGAGATAAAGGGGTGCCTACGTGAGACACATGGGGTGTATTGTATTCAAATGTTTATTATGGGACCTACGTGCTTTATGTGAGTTTCATAGACTTTTATAGTACCACTGCGAGTATGGGATGTGACTGACTGGTGTGTTAATAAATGACAAGATGAAGGGGGAGCACAGTTCAACAAATAACAGTCTCAACTAACAAGATGTGGGGCAGAACACTCCCCGTCTGATATAACAACATTATATCACTAAACAGTACACTAAACACTAAACATTGTGTTAATTTAGAACTTATCCATTTTCCAGTAGAAAGATTTTTGTGATATGTCTGATAGAGTTCCTAGAGATGCCTTGAGAGGCAGTCTTAAATTCTATCTTTTGTTCGGTACCATCGCTGCTAGGGAATACCAAGATGACAAATCCCATAGGCCATTTATTGCGTGATAGTGGACTCTCCTTCAACGACACAATGTCTCTTATTTGGCAAGTCCATTTGCGCCTGCTTTGCAAAGCGGAAAGGTATTTAAGTCTCCAGCATGTCCAGAATTCATTTGCCAAGGCTTGCACTTGTCTCCACTGGCTTTTAAAGAGATCATTCTCTGTGAAACAACCAGGAAGTGCAGACAGTCTGATCCGTGGCAACATGGAGTCAAAAATTGTCCTCAGCACATCATTATGCTCAGACTTGATCAAAGGGGACAATGGTGTTGGCTCCCCCGTAAGTCACCCTTTCTCTCAAGCAAAGGCGTTTGTAGTAAGGCGTGAAAAGTGAAGGTCGCCCATTTTCCAGCACACTTGTTTTGAAAGTACAAACTGCTGGTTTGTGAGCATTTCCATTCACAGCCTCTGTTTGGAAGCCAACTGCTTTCCTGACAATTGTGTCCATAACTCCAGCACAGGTCCGTAGAGAGTTTGTGAATGGGCTACTCTTTAGAGGAGGGGTCTTGATGTGATGATCAAGCAGTCCTGCTTGGTGGGGCAGTCTTGGATAAATGGCACATGCTGACTGTGATGAGACTCTTTGGACATCTCCACTTTCTCCAGCCTGCACCATTGTAGAAAATGGGTGGTCAGCTGAGATGCGTGAAGGACTCTTCATCATGATGTTCTGTTGTGCTGCAGGTGATGTTTCCATTTCTTTCTGACTGGGTGAGTTAGGCTGAGAGGTGACAGCGTCAAGGGTGAGCCATGCCGTCTGCTCCTGTACAAACTCTGCTGTCCTTCCCTCATGTGCTGATTGTGATGATGCTTTCTGGACATCTTCACTTCCTCCTGCCCGCACCTCTGTAGAAAATGGGTGATCACCTGACATGCGTGAAGGGCTCATCATGACGTCCTGTTGTGCTGCAGGTGATGTTTCCACTTCTTTGTGAGTAGGTGTGTTAGGCTGAGAGGTGACAGCGTCAAGGGTGAGCCATGCCATCTGCTCCTGTACACACTCTGCTGTCCTTCCCTCATGTGCTGATTGTGATGATGCTCTCTGGACCTCTTCACTTCCTCCTGCTTGCACCTCTGCAGAAAATGGGTGGTCACCTGAGATGTGTGAAGGACTCTTCATCATGACGTCCTGTTGTGCTGCAGGTGATGTTTCCATTTCTTTCTGACTGGGTGAGTTAGGCTGAGAGGTGACAGCGTCAAGGGTGAGCCATGCCGTCTGCTCCTGTACAAACTCTGCTGTCCTTCCCTCATGTGCTGATTGTGATGATGCTTTCTGGACATCTTCACTTCCTCCTGCCCGCACCTCTGTAGAAAATGGGTGATCACCTGACATGCGTGAAGGGCTCATCATGACGTCCTGTTGTGCTGCAGGTGATGTTTCCACTTCTTTGTGAGTAGGTGTGTTAGGCTGAGAGGTGACAGCGTCAAGGGTGAGCCATGCCATCTGCTCCTGTACACACTCTGCTGTCCTTCCCTCATGTGCTGATTGTGATGATGCTCTCTGGACCTCTTCACTTCCTCCTGCTTGCACCTCTGCAGAAAATGGGTGGTCACCTGAGATGTGTGAAGGACTCTTCATCATGACGTCCTGTTGTGCTGCAGGTGATGTTTCCATTTCTTTCTGACTGGGTGAGTTAGGCTGAGAGGTGACAGCGTCAAGGGTGAGCCATGCCGTCTGCTCCTGTACAAACTCTGCTGTCCTTCCCTCATGTGCTGATTGTGATGATGCTTTCTGGACATCTTCACTTACTCCTGCCTGCACCTCTGTAGAAAATGGGTGGTCACCTGACATGCGTGAAGGGCTCATCATGACGTCCTGTTGTGCTGCAGGTGATGTTTCCATTTCTTTGCGTGTAGGTGAGTCAGGCTGAGGGGTGACAGCATCAAGAGTTACATACCCTGCTGTCCTTCTTTTAGCTTGAGATGAGCTGCGAATCTCATGATTTAGTTGATTGGTCGCAGCTGCTAATATTTCAGCTTCAGCTACTGCGGCAGCAGCTTCTTTTTCGGACTGAAGAGCCTCTAGTGCTGCCTCCAGTGCAAGTCTCTCTGCCTCCATTCTTGCTTGTTCTCTTTTAATCGCAAACTCTTTCATTGCAAAGGATGCCCGTACACGCGCAGCTTCAGCCATTGCGCGAGCTTTGGTTGCGGGGCTGCTTGCAGCCGCGTAGGAATAGCGGGTCTGTCTTGAACTGGCCACAGAAACAGCGTCAGTTTTGCATACCTTCTCCATGTTGCGCTTCAACCGGTCAGTAGGCGGAGTCAGTTGATTTAAAAGAAGCCGTGAAGATGTTGCACTCCGATTGCGGTGTGAATACTGTCTTTCAGCCAAGTTGCCCAGAGATCCTCCCTTTGATCCCTGGCACGAAAGTCCCTTTACTTAGCAAGTGAGGAGCAATGTTCTGCGGTTCCGTCCCGCGCCGTGGAATTGCCCCTTTTCTAAGTTGCCGTAGGATCCTTCTTTGATCTGCGTGGCCAGAACGTTCCTTAACTTAGCTGTCTTAACGATTCTCTTGCAGTCTGTCCCGCGACGTGGATTCGCCTTTTTACTTTTCTGCCTCACTCCGCACTATGCGGCCGCAGAGAGCTTAAACAACTCGGTACATCCACATAAAAAACGACAAGGGGTGAGCGAGCTATCTTGAAGGCTTTTACTGGACGTACTTCGTTGTAAACTGAAATATATACAAAAGAAACATACAAGCATTTACATGTGTACAATCAAAGACAATAAAGAATAATTTACAAAGCAATACATAGCAGACAGTGTACATTAAATAATAGAGCTTTAAAGACACTTACAAGGCGAGTGATTTCCACGGTTGGATCAAGACGAAGTGAAGCGTGTAGACAGAGGTTCAAATTGCTGCGTACCACAACTAACCAGACACAGGGGTTTATATACCCTAAGGATACGTTTTGGACGTGACCGAAACAAGAGATAAAGGGGTGCCTACGTGAGACACATGGGGTGTATTGTATTCAAATGTTTATTATGGGACCTACGTGCTTTACGTGAGTTTCATAGACTTTTATAGTACCACTGCGAGTATGGGATGTGACTGACTGGTGTGTTAATAAATGACAAGATGAAGGGGGAGCACAGTTCAACAAATAACAGTCTCAACTAACAAGATGTGGGGCAGAACACCGTTATTTCATTCCATGGCGCTCATTATGCCATGGCAGACATTTCCAAAACTGTTGATTTTCTTCTTTAAGCGCGCTGTCAACATGTTTTGTGGACCTGAGCAGATCAACCTTACTAAGGCCTTCACCTTTCTTTCTTTTCAGTTATTGTGTGATGGACGCAGGTTGCTGTTTATGTATTGGTATATTTTGTGTCTTGATATTGTTTGGTTGCTAATATAGGAAAAAATAAATAATTAAGGGGCCTGAGTCTTAAGATGTACACCAATTAAAATTAAGGCAAAGAGTTAATTAGCAGCAAAATCTGGTCACTACTTAAGGAAAGGGTTAGAATGAAAACCTGCAGCCACAGTAGCTCTCCAGGACTGGAGTTGGAGACCCCAGGTTTATACAAAACAAGAATCATGTTGTGCCTGGTAACTTTTTGGTTACCTTTAGTTAGCAAACACATTATCAGCTTTATTGCTTACAGAGATCATTAATTGTCTTATCAGTAAGAACCTGTCTTTAAACTCCAAGATACTTCATTAATGAAAACTCCTTCACGTAACATTAATGACCTGTCGCCTATGGAAATGTTTTATGGGTATGATATACTTAATAAGTATCAATAGCGATACAGATTTGGTTAAAACACAGACAAAATATCTAGTATGAAACGATTTGACATACATGAAACCCTGTTCATTACTTATTGTTAAACAACAACATACATTTTTCTAGTGATAGGATTTAAAATTAACATAAGCAGAATACAAACCCTGAATAGAGACATACAGTATAGCCACATAAATGCAATACAAGGTGAGCATATATTCTTCCACAATGTCTTGAAGAAAACCTCTCTGATCAAGAATGAGCACCCTAATGGGCAAGTGTAGGAAGACAGTGACCACTAGTGGGCACCATAGCATGAGAGAAACAACATCAACGAAAACAACAAAGTATTTATTGTCTAGCCCAAAATCACACAAGGAGTACCTTGACAGTCTCCCTGCCTTGACTCCCTAAGAAGATAAGAAAAAAACTCCTAGAAAATTCCCATGTAGGGAAATAAAATGGAAGAAACCTTAGGGAAGTCAATTCAGGTTGGGTGTGCAATGGGTGTCAAAAAAAGGAGTAAATACAACACACAAAACAGAACACAAGTGATCCTCTTCATAAAGCAAGATGGCCAATCTATCATGGCCACCTCAGGAATACAATACAACAGCACTGTACAGTGCGATGGTACAATAGTAACAGTACAAACTACAAAGCAAAATGGAAAAACAGATATCACGCACTAAATGCAGAACTATCACATATGAGGATTCAGGTTTGTTCAGAATCTTGGAGACCTCGGCCAAGTTGCCTGCACCATACTAACCATTCCACAGCTTAAGCAGTACTGGGTTGGCCAATCTGAGGAAAGGACCCTTCTACCCGATGGCTCCAGTGCTCCTTCATCGGAGATGACTTTTCCATAGGCAGGCAAATAACTTGGCAGTAGAGCACATGCGAATACAGAGAAGAGAAACAGAGTAGGTAAGCATTAGTAACAATTTATAAATATCACTTTACTTGTATTTTAGTACTAATAACTAACTGGAGAGATGCAGTATGCAAAGTTAGTCAGCAGCTCTAGTCAGGGTATACTAAACTGAAGTAATGAGTCTTCAGCAGGGATTTAAAAGCTCAGACCAAAGGGGCACCACTTATAGTAGCAGGCAGACCATCTTGAGATCTGTAAGTTCAGATACGGTAAGTAAATATTTAAGGCTTTACATGTTAACAGTAGAATTTTGAAATCTGCCCCAAACTTAATCGGGAGCCAGTATAAGGATTTAAGAAATGGAGTTCCGTGTTTATATTTTTTCATTTCTCATAATAATTCTTGCAGCAGCATTTTGAATTGACCGGAAGCTGCATAAAGAACGATGCCTGTGAACACCGCATTGCAGTAATTAACCCTACTACATAATATTGCTGCATAAATTAATTTCTCAGTATCCTACATATTTAGAAAACTTAAAAATGAAAAAAGCAGTTTTTTGGACAGGGTTCTTATGTGCACTTTAAATGACACGCTAGTGTTAAAGATAACAAATAGATGGCAGGCTGGTTTATTAAAATTAATGGTGATTTCAATAATGACAAAATATTGTTGCTATCAGCATCATTCCCTCCAATAATTAACATTTCAAGCACAAATCCTTCTCATCCATCCACTCATCTACCATATATACTCGTGTATAAGTCGGGTCTTGCAACCAGAAAAATCAATCATAAAATCAGACCCCGACTTATATACGTCCATTCAAAAATACGACACTTCATATTTTTTTTTTTTATATCTTCTTGTCTCCTCCAATCTGAATCCGTATTTCAGAAGCATTGAATTTTGTTGCAGCAGCTCAGTTACCAATTTCTTTTGCCACTTCAACGACTTTTAATTTTAAACCAGCTTCATATTTTCTTCTGATCAAATGCTCCATCGTAGATAAGGGATGCTCTTACGATAAATGTGTATGAGGGGGAGAGATACAAAAAACACACAAATCAATGCAAATGTTCAGGTATTACTGTGTGGTCACGTAGGCATGATACTTAGGAAAAAAGGCAGTTTGCTTTGTCGTTACTCTCTCGGGTGAGCATTAGCATATCATAATCTCTTGTACCAATAGCGAGTTTTCCGCATTTGACTTATTTGACCAACATTATAAAATACCAGAAATTATATGGTAAAATCAAGCCCTGACTTATCCACGGGAGAACTTAAATGAGAGTATATACGGTAATTAAAGACAACATCGATGAAATGTCATTTGGTCTAAAAGAAAGGCATAACTGGGTGTCGCCGGTGTAAAAGTGAAAATTAACATTATTTTTTCTAATGATGGGTCCCAGCGGAAGTATGTAAAATAAAATCAATAAAGGTCCCAGTACTGAGCCCTGCGGGACACCATATTTAACATCTGTGTATAATGATGGAGTACATACTGGAATCAATTTGATAAATAAGAACTAAACCAGGCAAGGACAGTGTCTGTAGGAGTGTTAGAACCACCCAATGGCTGGGCAACCCAGCTAATACCATTGGAGTCTGACCCATGACTTGGAGAAAAGAACCACGGAAACTTCACAAGATGAGACAAAACTGCTGTGGTTTTAGATTTCTAGTCTGTATTTTTTTTGACACATTACAATGTATTTTTTTTTTGTTGTCCCTTGTATGTGCTTGGTGTGTGTGTGTGTGTGCCCTGTGGGGGCTGGTGCCCTGCACCAGGGTTTGTTTCCTGCCTTGCGCCCTGTGTTGGATGGAATTGGCTCCAGCAAACCCCTGTGACACTGTAGTTAGGATATAACAGGTTGGATAATGGATGGATGTTTTTGACAGTATTGTCATTATGATATTTTCCAGACATTTTTTATTCGTTCTGGCATCAGCGTTTTTATGTTCTGTCACTTGGCACAGCATTGCAAACGTGATCTCAATGTAGTGTTTGCCATGACAGCATCCCTATTTAAGATGACAGTAACACACACATTTGCATACTGAACTAAAGATCCAGTGTCTCCATTACTTTCCTACAAACATTAAATGAATAGTCCACCCAAAAATGTGATGTGTTGAAGAGCAATGGATTCAAGCATTTTGAAGTTTAGGGATTGTTAGGATCCTGCTTAGTTATGAATGATTACTGCACAGTTAGAGTTCATTATAAATATTTGTAGAAATCTTACAGGGTTATGCACTGATTGTAGCAATGGTTGCCATATGTGGTTTCCTGACGTATTTTCTTGAGTCTAATAATACTAATAATAATACATTTTATTAATATAGTGCCTTTCCCATGCTCACGGTACTTGTCTGCACAATAATGTCCTATGTTTTATAAGTTCCTGTTGCAAACGAATTTCCCTCAGGGATAGTAAAAGTCTACCTATACCCATCCACCTCATTAAAGGAATACTCCACTCAAAAATGATATATTCTTAACGTTTAAATACCCCATGTACTTTTTTAATGCTGGCGAAAAAAGAAAAAAAAACATTTTTAATTTCATGTTTTCATACAGATTGGAGATAGCAAAGTTTCTGTTAGAATGGGCGTCAATGCAAACCAAAGTTGGACAGCAGCAAACAGCATCACAAAGGCCATGAAAAACAATCTCTCATTACTTGTGTCACATCATCCACCCGTCAAGCCATACAGTAGTGGCTCAAAACATCCCAAACACACCTAAGAGGGGCCGTCAATAGTTATCTGCACATTTGTGATCATTTTGTTGGAGCTGGCTGTACAGCTTTCCCATGTGGTGTGTCTATGGCCATAGTGGTAAAGTTTTGACCTTCAAAAGTCAGTTTCTCTTGTTTTGTATGAGCCGTTCCACTCTCTGTTTACACCAAAGAACTGCAGTGAGTAGTGATCTGCTGTCTATGGCCTGAAGAAAAACCAGGGGCCAACATCCATAGAAGACTTGCTGCACAATATGGAGACAGCAGAGTGTTTATGAATAATTGAGAAGTTGAAACACGTGTTAAGCATGAAGAAGAAGCAAGACATCCATCTATGTCCACTACTGACTGCAACATTGACAGTCCATAGCATGATTTTGATGAACAGATGAGGATATCAGACCCTTGTACACCTTCAGCCCATAACAAACGGATGACTGCTTGCTGCTACTCTCTGGTGCGAATTGGAGCAGCCATGTTTAGTCCTAGAAAACAACAAGAGAGACGGATGGGTCAAGGTCAAAACGTTAGCAGTGTGTCCACAATAGAAAGTTGTAGAGCTAAGCAGTGGCAGACCTACAGTACATATTTGGGTCCCGGAAGCTTGAACTGTTATGGGGTGCCCTTCACAGCCAGAATCAAGACCTGGGTGACCGCTGTTATCTCTTTCAATGGGATTGTCCCATGATAGATCATCTCAGCCTTCTTATACGTTTAACCGCAACATCTCAGATTTTGATTCAAGTTGATGTACTGAATTACACTATAATTACATATCTACACATATAAAGGAGAGTTGGGATCTGAGAGACTGTGTTTGTGTGTTTGTGTTCATTCACTTCATTTCGCTCCGAGCTGAGCTCCACAGCTGACGCAGTCTTGCCGTTCTTTTTCCTTAGTGTTTAGTCCTCTCTCCTTTACTGATTTATATAAAGGATAGTTGGAATCCGAGAGACTGTGTTTGTGTGTTTGTGGAGGGATGGAGAGTTAAGGTGGGTGGGGGAGTCACGTGATCATCTCCCCTCCCATTCACCTCATTTCATTCACTTCATTTCGCTCCGAGCTGAGCTCCGCAGCTGACGCAGTCTTGCCGTTCTTTTTCCTTAGTGTTTAGTCCTCTCTCCTTTACTGATTTATATAAAGGAGAGTTGGGATCTGAGAGACTGTGTTTGTGTGTTTGTGGAGGGATGGAGAGTTAAGGCGGGTGGGGGAGTCACGTGATCATCTCCCCTCCCATTCACCTCATTTCATTTACTTCATTTCGCTCCGAGCTGAGCTCCGCAGCTGACGCAGTCTTGCCGTTCTTTTTCCTTAGTGTTTAGTCCTCTCTCCTTTGCTGTTTACTAGACGCAGTACTTACTGAATAGTATTTTTTCCTTTAGTGTTTAGTAGACGAGGTGTACCGGTGTTCCCGGCGGTGTTGCCGTTTTTAACGTTTCTATTTTTTATGTAGCATATTCACGAATTAGTCATAGAGAAAATTTATATATTTTGGCTCCAGTAGGACAAACCAAAAATGTTGTATATTGTAAGAGCCATTTTCCTAGTTCTATAAAATGTATGAATATTTACTAGATGATAATGCATAAAATATGGGAGGTTCCTAAAACCCCCCTGAATAGAATTGAGTTGGTATTTTCCTGTCATTTCTTAACAGTTTTTGAGTAAACAATGTTCTTTAGTAAGTGTTTTGCCTTACCTTGTGTAAGGTATAGAGGCATACGGTTTTTTAACCGTGTCCTTGAAAGAATTCTTTTTATGGTTTTATGCTCGCGTTCGTGCTTATGCACGGCATTGAGCTTGGCGCATATCTAAGCGCCAACGGCCTAAGGGTCTTTTGAGTGTAAAGTAACTCGTAAATTAATAGATCTAAGTTTTGAACCGTATGTTTAAAGCATACAGAAGAAGAAATAAATAACCTTTAAGTACAGAAGTAACCAAAGCTTCATAAGAAAAACTAAGTTTATAGAAGATACATTTTTCCCTTTTTTTGCCTTTATTCTTTGTGTGTAACTATTTTTCTTTTTATTCTTGTATGGATTACTTGCCTTTAACTTTCACTAAATATTTTTAAAACGAACTTTTGGACTGAGATTTCTTTGACACGCGTCTTACCCGTGCCTGACTTCACCTTACGCAAAGCGGCTACATATATAAAGAAGTCACATGTAGATACATAATTATTCCAACTACAGTGACTGCAGCAAAGCGCACGAGGTCTGCGAGTTATTAATATTATTAGTTTTTAAAAACACCTCCTCATACAGAAGTTTTTAAGGAGTGTAGACTAAAGTTACTTCTGGCACCCTGAAGCTTAAGCGTCATTAGTTTCATTGTAGACCTGCAATGTAGCCCACCCAAACAAAACGATCACACAAGTGTGGCTAATGATTGACTTACTCTTATAACTCATAACCTATAAAAACACTGTCATTTTTAAGTGGTGTATTCCTTTAAAGAGGTTTTCATATCTATTTCGCTGTCTGAGTCTTTGTCCCTAGTATTATCTTATTTGATTTTGTCCTGGCTACTGTACTTGAATTTTTCATTTCTGATTTCTTATAATGGTGGAATATCATAAATCAAAGAAGTTACTGATGCAGTGGTCCGCCCTGCCGCTTCACAGGTCCAGCATCTCGGGTTCAGATCCTCCACTTTGTCACAGCCTGTCTGGAGTTTGCCTGACCTCCCCGCGTCTGGATGGGTTTTCTCCAGGTATTGATGTTTTCCTCCCAGAAACCTGAGGACTTGCATGTTAGGTTAATTGGGGTTTCTTATTTAGCCCCCAGTGTGAGGGTACATAAGTGCCATGTCCCGTCCAGAGTTCCTGTCTTGCACCCGGTATTCCCCTCCAACCCGGAGTTCACTTAATCGAGATTTGGAAGGCTAAATTTGGAGAAAGCATTTTTGCCCCCAGTGATCACACAGCAGCCTCCATTTATTCCTTGGCTTTTGATGCTCATGTTGTGCTCACTAAGCCTGGATTTGGCCGGGATTTGTCCTTTTATGATTTTTTTCATGATGTGCTGTGCTGATTTAAATTCATTTTTTATGGTCTGATAACATTCTAGTCTAATATATTGCTTTTTAATATCAGCGAACCAGCCGACTTTGTAATTTGTTTTCAGGTTCAGTTTGATATCTGTCATTATTTGTGCTGGTGTTTGTTTCTTGGAGGAGACGTGAAGCTCCGTTATGCTGATTTGGCTCAACTGACTGAGGGTCAGGGCCAGTTTGTGACGCTCTGTATGCTCTACTAATAAGTGTCACAAATGCACATGATTTCTATTGTGTTATGTGCTGGATGATAGCTTTAATTGTGAGGGATCCATTTTGTGAGCTACTTTTCATTTATTTGAAGAGTTTAACTTTATTTTTGCTAGTACCATCTTCTGTTTATGTGACACACAGTCACAGTACAAAAGGAAAGTCTGGACACAGTCCGAAATTTGCATTTTTTTGATAGGAATTGATATCTTTTATATCAAGATACCATTTAATTGATTTAAAAATATGAAGTAGGTTATCACTGCAGCCAGGAGCCAAATGTCAAGTGTGAGGGACTACAGGGTCAAATAGGAATGACTTCATTGTCATATCATCCGTACACAGTATTTATTACAGCATAGAGTGGCACGACACCAGGACCTCGGTGCAACATAAACACAATCAATTGGAACACGTACAGTATAACATAAAAAACAGGATAAGTGCAGGACAAGTGAGGATCTGTTCTATACTAAAGCATTACTATATTATATACAGTTTATCTACTCTGTATATATAAAGTCCTAAGCCTAAAAAATCAACGATTTTATGTGAAGTTTTTATGACACATTTTTTTGTCATGCTTTAAATCAGTATCATTCTTTTCAGAATTTATTGAACTTTAATGTGATGTTGTTAGAGTTTCAGATTCTTATTCCATTTTTAAATTATAAGCTAAAAAATATCAAGAACTCACGTCCCACGAGACTGGACTTTGTGCCAAGAGATTTAACTAGGCCCGGGGCTGGAAATAAAAGACAAAGAGTAGGACAGCTGCTGTACGGGCTCTTAAATGTTCGAAGCGCCGTGCAAGCTGCAGATCGCGCAACACGGCAGCAGCTGATCAAGCAAAGAGGAGGTAAAAAAAAAAACTATTTGTTTCCCCTTGTATCACCGTTTAACATGGACGTCGGAGGACCGACCGTGTCTCTTTGGGGTGCGTTCAGCCCCCCACGTGAGCGGCAGAGAAGTGAAGTGGCTGGCGCATAGCGCAGGCCTGGGGGATGGTGAGCAAAGCGAGCAGGGGGGAACCCCCTAGTATATATATATATATATATATTGTCACAAAAACCAGACATAAGAGTCATAAAAAGGTTTGGGGCAGCCACCCGTATTTTGGTATCCTGGCTGCAAAGCGAACTTCGACCACGTCCCGTGGGTCTCTGGAGGCAGCTGATAGGTACCGGCAGGCCAAGCGGAATGCGGCTTCAGTGGTTGCTGAGGCAAAAACTCGGGCATAGGAGGAGTTTGGAGAGGCCATGGAGAACGACTTTCGGACGGCTTCGAGGAGATTCTGGTCCACCGTCCAGAGCCTCAGGAGGGGAAGCAGTGCAGTGTCAACACCGTATATGGTGGGGATGGTGCACTGCTGACCTCGACTCGGGACGTTGGGGGTCGGTGGGGGGAGTACTTTGAAGACCTCCTCAATCCCACTAACATGCCTTCCAATGAGGAAGCAGAGCCTGGGGACTCTGAGGTGGGCTCTCCCATCTCGGGGAATGAGGTCACCGAGGTGGTCAAAAAACTCCTTGGTGGCAGGGCCCCCGGGGTGGATGAGATACGCCCGGTGTTCCTCAAGGCTCTGGGTGTTGTAGGACTGTCTTGGTTGACACATCTCTGCAACATCGCATGGACATCGCATGGACATCGGGGAAAGTGCCTGTGAATTGGCTCTTTAAAAAGGGGGACCGGAGGGTGTGTTCCAACTATAGAGGGATCACACTCCTCAGCCTCCCTGGAAAAGTCTATTCGGGGGTTCTGGAGAGGAAGATCCATCAGATAGTCGAACCTCGGATTCAGGAGGAACAGTGTGGTTTTTGTCCTGGTTGCGGAACAGTGGACCAGCTCTACACCCTTAGCAGAATCCTGGAGGGGGCATGGGAGTTTGCCCAACCAGTCTACATGTGTTTTGTGGACTTGGAAAAGGCATTTGACGTGTCCCTCAGGGAATCCTGTGAGCGCTGCTCCGGGAGTATGGGGTATCGGACCCCCTGATAAGAGCTGTTCGGTCTCTGTACAACCGGTGTCAGAGCTTGGTCCGCATTGCCGGCAGTAAGTCGAGCTCATTTCCAGTGAGAGTTGGACTCCACCAGGGCTGCCCTTTGTCACCGATTCTGTTCATAACTTTTATGGACAGAATTTCTAGGCGCAGCCAGGGTGCTGAAGGGGTCCGGTTTGGTGGACTCAGGATTGGGTCACTGCTTTTTGTAGATGATGTTGTCCTGTTTGCTTCATCAGGCCGTGATCTTCAGCTCCCTCTGGAGCAGTTCGCAGCTGAGTGTGAAACGGCTGGGATGAGAATCAGCACCTCCAAATCCGAGAGCATGGTCCTCAGCCAGAAAAGGGTGGAGTGCCCTCTTAAGGTTGGGGGAGAGATCCTGCCCCAAGTGGAGGAGTTCAAGTATCTCGGGGTCTTGTTCACGAGTGAGGGAAGAATGCACCGTGAGATTGACAGGCGGATCGGTGTGGCGTCCGCAGTGATGCGGGCTCTGCATCGGTCTGTCGTGGTGAAAAAGGAGCTGAGCCGTAAGGTAAAGCTCTCAATTTACCAGTCGATCTACGCTCCTACCCTCACCTATGGTCATGAGCTATGGGTAGTGACCGAAAGAACGAGATCGCAAATACAAGCGGCTGAAATGAGTTTCCTCCGCAGGGTGTCTGGGCTTTCCCTTAAAGATAGGGTGAGAAGCTCAGTCATCCGGGAGGGGCTCAGAGTAGAGCCGCTGCTCCTCCGCATCGAGAGGAGTCAGATGAGGTGGCTCGGGCATCTGATCAGGATGCCTCCTGGACGCCTCCCTGGTGAGGTGTTCCGGGCACGTCCAACCGGGAGGAGGCCCCGGGGAAGACCCAAGACACACTGACATGTCTCCCGGCTGGCCTGGGAACGCCTTGGGATTCTCCCGGAAGAGCTGGAAGAAGTGGCCGGGGAAAGGGAAGTCTGGGCCTCTCTGCTTAAGCTGCTGCCCCAGCGACCCGACCTCGGATAAGCGGAAGAGGATGGATGGATGGATGGCTGCAAAGCTGCAAAATGTATAACAGCACTGATGTGCACAAAACCAAGTTCAAAACAGGATTGAAGGAATAGAGAAAAGGTGGAGGCTTTTAAAGGGGAAGACAGGAAGTGAAGTCAGATGGGTCGGGCTCATAAGGGTCTTCAGCCATAGGCTCGAGCCCGGACGTGACATCAACCGGGACAGGTGGAATCTGCAGGAAAGCGAGAAAAAGAATCAGTGCAATCTGCCACATCCTGGTCTGACTCAGAGATTGCCCTTACTCAAGCCCTTTAGCTGCCACCCATGCGCACGTGTGTGACAAGATATTGTAACAAAGGCGCTAAATTGTGCCCGACCCGACACAGGCTGGACATGGGAGGCACGTATAAAATCAAAAGACTTTTTATTTCTCTTTACCTGTGGGGCACATCTTCCCCATTATCCCCACAGGCACAACACAGTCCCAAACAACACACAGAAGTAAATGAACACACTCCTCTCTTCTACCACCACTCCTCCAAGCTTTGTCCTCCTCCACCCGATTCTGGCCGCTGAGTGGTGGTTGCTGGCCCCTTTTATTGGGCACCCAGAAGTGCTCCAGGTGTTTGATTGCTGACATCTGGCTGCACTTATGGGTGTGGCGAAATTAATGCCCAGAAGGTTCCAGCAGCTCCTGCTACATCACCCCCTGGCGGTGCCTGCAGAACCCAACAGGGCTGTGGAGAACTTCATCCTCCATGGAGCCCTGCGGGAGGCTGAGGCACCGCCCCAGCCAAGGGGGGCAGCCATCCAGCGTCCAGGGGGAGGTATTACACTGTCCAGAGCTGCTCCCCCTGAATACATAGTGAAGGGGCGTCCCGGCCAGACATGGGACCCGGCCTTCAGCCACAATATATATACATATATTGTGAGAGGTCACCCAAACACCATCAGACAAACACCAGTACATTATAAAACACACATTTAATAAACTCAAAAGTCCCACACAGCACACAGTGCTCCCGCAACAAATACCCTTATACACGGGCTCCTCCAATGTCCGTGGACCGCCTTTCCTCCTCCTGTCACTGAAGCTTCATCCACCTCCAGCTCCCGACTCTAGCTCCCCGACTGTAGGAAGGTGGCCCTCTTTATAGTCACCTGGATGTGCTCCAGGTGCTCGCTGACATTCTTCCTGTGGCACATCCTGGTGTGGCGGAAGTGCCGCATGAGCACCCAGAAGCACTCAGGGTGTCCCTGGAAGGTCTTTCCTCCACCTTTCCAGGTGTAGTGGAAGTGCGTATCTCCCGGGCTCCATGATGCTTGGGGCGCCCTCTGGTGGTGGCCATGGGCCCCAGTGGGCTTGAGCCTCCCTGTTCTGTTCCCGTGGTCCCCTCATTAATCAGGTTGCCCCCTCATGGCCCGGGGGACGTATAGACCACCTCCCAGTCCTTCCAGGCGTCCTGGCTGGGTTTGGCCCCCAGCTTCGCGGCTTCACTCCATCGCGGATTTTAAATGTAAGCATATCTAAATATATATCATGGATTTTTCGCTGGTTCGCGGATTTCTGCGGACAATGGGTCTTTTAATTTATGGTACATGCTTCATCAGTTTGTTTGCCCAGTTGATTTCATACAAGGGACGCTATTGGCGGATGGCTTAGAAGTTACCCAATCAGAGCATGTATTACGTATTAACTAAAACTCCTCAATGATATAAGATATGCTTCACGCGCGGTGCTTGATTGTTTGCTTTTCTCTCTCTCTGACATTCTCTGCGCCTGACGGAGAGGGTGTGAGCAGAGGGGCTGTTTTCCTAGAGGACACGGACGCTACTCTGAAAAATGCCGCTTTATCTCAGTGCTTCGGCATACTTAAAAGCATGTATTGATTTTTTGATTGTTTGCTTTTATCTCGCTCTCTCTCTCTAACATTCTCTGCTCCTGACGGTACTCCTTTGAAGAGTAGATATGTTTGCATTCTTTAAATTGTGAGAAAGAACTGTCATCTCTGTCTTGTCATGGAGCACAGTTTAAACTTTTGACTAAAGGGTGTTATTTCATGTCTAGAGGGCTCTAATAATGTTAACAGTGTGGGAGAGTTTATAAGGGCTTAAAATATATAAAAATAACTATACAAACATATGGTTTCTACTTCGCGGAATTTCATCTATCGCGGGGGGTTCTGGAACGCAACCCCCACAATCGAGGAGGGATTACTGTATATACTAACTGTGTAAGCCGGTGCTGTAAAATCCCCAGGCACATAGAAACTATTGAAATCGTCAGAAAAAAAATCGCAATGAAGAGATGTCAGGTAATTGAGAGGAAGTACTCTGGGCATCTCTATCCTAGGAAGATTCATTTTGCTGACGTGCTCACCTTGCTTGTGTATTAACGGCTAAGCGAGTTTCTCTCTTTTCTCTGCGGTTTAACTTTGGCGAGTTGCTTTCTTCTTCTGACTGTTTAACTTAGGGCCAGCTCTCTGAGCTTCATGCTGTAGTAGCCTCGCACTTCTGGGGCCTGAGAGATGCACATCCTTCCACGTACAGACGTTTAGTTTTCTGTTTCCTTATCCCAACTCCACCTCTCACTTCTGGGCCGGGCAGACACATACATTTACACGCATAAAAACATTTATATATATATATATATATATATATATATATATATATATATATATATATATATATATATATATATATAATTAATATGCTCAAAAAGAATTAAAACACTTTTTAATCAGAGTATAGCATAAAGTCAATGAAACTTATGGGATATTAATCTGGTCAGTTAAGTAGCAGAGGGGTTGTTAATCAGTTTCAGCTGCTGTGGTGTTAATGAAATTAACAACAGATGCACTAGAGGGGCAACAATGAGATGACCCCCAAAACAGGAATAGTTTAACAGGTGGAGGCCACTGACATTTTTCCCTCCTCATCTTTTCTGACTGTTTCTTCACTAGTTTTGCATTTGGCTACAGTCAGTGTCACTACTGGTAGCATGAGGTGATACCTGGACCCTACAGAGGTTGCACAGGTAGTCCAACTTCTCCAGGATGGCACATCAATACGTGTCATTGCCAGAAGGTTTGCTGTGTCTCTCTGCACAGTCTCAAGGGCATGGAGGAGATTCTAGGAGACAAGCAGTTACTCTAGGAGAGCTGGAGAGGGCCATAGAAGCTCCATAACCCATCAGCAGGACCAGTATCTGCTCCTTTGGGCAAGGAGGAACAGGATGAGCACTGCCAGAGCCCTACAAAATGACCTCCAGCAGGCCACTGGTGTGAATGTCTCTGACCAAACAACCAGAAAGACTTCATGAGGGTGACCCAAGGGCCCCATGTCCTCTAATGGGCCCTGAGCTCACTGCCCAGCAGCATGCAGCTCGATTGGCATTCGCCATAGAATACCAGAATTGGCAGATGCACCACTGGTGCCCTATGCTTTTTACAGATGAGAGCAGGTTCACCCTGAGCACGTGACAGAAGTGAGAGGGTCTGGAGAAGCCATGGAGAACATTATGCTGCCTGTAACATCATTCAGCATGAGCACTTTGGTGGTGGGTTAATGATTGCCTGGGGAGGCATATCCATGGAGGGTCACACAGACCGCTACAGGCTTGACAAAGGCACCTTGGCTGCCATTAGGTATCAGGATGAAATCCTTGGACCCATTGTCAGACCCTATGCTGGTACAGTGGCTCCTGGTGCACGACAATTCCTGGCCTCATGTGGTGAGAGTATGCAGGCAGTTCCTGGAGGATGAAGGAATTGATACCATTGACTGGCCACCACACTTTCCTGACCTAAATCCAATAGAACACCTCTGGGACATTATGTTTTGGTCCATCCAATGCCACCAGGTTGCACCTCAGACTGTCCAGGAGCTCAGTGATGCCCTGGTCCAGATCTGGGAGGAGATCCCCCACAACACCATCTGTCATCTCATTAGAAGCATGCACCGATGTTGTCAGGCATGTATACAAGAACACTGGGGCCATACAAAGTGCTGCGTACAATTTTGAGTTGCTGCAATTAAAGTTTGGCAAAATGGACTAGCCTGCCACATAA
This sequence comes from Polypterus senegalus, assembly GCF_016835505.1. Taxonomy (NCBI): domain Eukaryota; kingdom Metazoa; phylum Chordata; class Cladistia; order Polypteriformes; family Polypteridae; genus Polypterus; species Polypterus senegalus. Next base: position 171,849,574 of record NC_053159.1, read on the forward strand.
TTTTTTCACTCTGATTTTTGGGGCGTCTTTGAATTCAGGGCTCTGTAGGTTGATCATTTTATTTCCATCAAACGATGTGGCATCCTTTCGTTCCTAACACATTACCCAGTCTATACCAGTATAGATATCCAGGAGGATTTCTTTTTCCCATTGAGATCTGATGTGTTTTCAAAGTGTTCCTTTAATTTTTTTGAGCAGTTTATATATATATACAGTATATCGTAATGAACCCAAAAGACAAGATAAAGGTTTGGGGGGATCTGCCCCGTATATTATCTGGATTGCTGTAAGGCAAAAAGCTTTGTTAACGAAGAGTGGTTGTTATAGACTGAGCCACATATCTGACTGTTGAACAGGTAGATTGCTGTGTTTATATGGCTGACAGGGAGTGAGAAGTGGAGAGTGAAGTCATCCAAGGGGGTGGTCTACTGCTGAAATAGGAAGTACCAGTTGTTCTTAATTGTTCCTGTAAAGAATGAGAGGAGGTATTAGTGCACATAACCAGACCCGTGCTGCATTTCAACAGTAACCAGACCGTGGTGCTGTCTCCCGATGCCTGCGTGTATGACAATATATATACCACACTATACTATACTTATTAGTTAATTAAATAAATAATGAATAGATCAAATAATTTAAGATAATTAATTATAGATTAATGAAAATAACAACTGACAATAATTCCCAATAGTTACAGATGTACAAGTATAGTGTATCATTCCTAGAACCAGATGTGAGTGCAGGTGGACAGCACAGAGTTCAGGGTCCACACAGCCAAGGGGTAGAAGCAGTTTCAGCACCTGGCAGCAGTGGTTTGAATGCTACGATACCTTCTGACAGATGGAAGTAAGACAAAGAGAATGTGGAAAGGATGGGAGCAAACCTTCACAATGTCGTAGGCTTTGCGAGTACAACACTGGATCAAAAATGTCTTCACTTGGAGGGTAGAGCGATCCCAGTGATCTTTTCCGCTGTGTGCACTATCTGTTGTAGGACCTTGTGGTCAGAGACACCACAGTTCCCAAGACCAGGGAGAAGGGATTTATGTAAATCTGCTTTCACAAGATAAGGTTTGCAATAACCTGCACCTCTCGATCTTATCTGCCAGGCTTAACTTTATTGTCCAATTTAATTGGAAATATCCAAGCTGGCCTTTGTAAAATTCAGTCAGGGATGGCGTGGGTGGAGGTGGAATTAAAGATCTTGATGTGGATCTTAGGCTGGCTATTCTTGGTCTAGGTGTGTGTTGTGGGAACATGGATTAACTCTTCTTGTAATGCATCCTGTCAATTCTGTTGAAATGATATATTTTAATTGCATATATTCCCTATTATATACAGCATTACCTGAGGAAGCTTTAGAGTATTCACAACAAACTTTTATTTTGACAACTTTATCTATGACAGACTTTTATCTTGAAAACTTCATCCCACCTGTCAAGTATGTCCCCTCCCACTCAATGTTGCCCCTCCTACTCGCCATTTGGCTCCTGGATGCAGAGATACATATTTGAAAATATGGGTAAAACATTATTAATAGCTTTTACTGCTTATGATGACTACATTTTAATTTATTATTCACCTATGACTCTTTTCAGCAGCAGTTCCTTTTAGTGTCCTCATGGTCACCTCCCTTAGCTTGTTCTTAATTAGTCATGTTGAAATGCTAATTGGTTATTGAAAGCCTGTTATTCTTGTCACTTGGGTTGCAACATCCAGGAATTTCTAAAATTCAGTTCTGGGTTCAAAAATGAGCAAAATGAAGCCACTTTCTCAAGAAACATGTCAGTCTGCTGTTTTTTTTTGTAGAATGAAGGTTATTCTTTGTGGCAGATTGACAAGAAACTTCATACAAAGGTAACTGTTAGTGCCATGAGAGAAGAGGACAGGAAAAGAAGGAGAAGGCCAGGATGGGAAACTGCCTGAGAGGAGAAGGACATCAAGGAGAAGGACATCAAGTTGAGACACAAACTGGTCCTCTGATGGCTTCTTCTACACAAAAGCACCAAATACCAGTGTCAGCTACAACAGAGAAAAGACGACTGCAGAATTCTATTATAAGAGGCAGAGTTTCAACAAAATGCCATCTGTGAAAATGGCAAATAATAAAGAAAAGGTCAGAACAGGCAAAAGAACAGAGACATTGGACAGAAGATGACCGGAAAAGTGCATTATGGTTGGCATCCTGGAGTCGTCGTTTCTTTTTTGCAGAAAACCCTGGTATTGGGTGTGTATTTAAGGAAAAGGCCAACTGAGGACCTTTAATATGTTTATTCCTCACTTTCTGCTCTTGGATGTATGCAGTTGCTCATCTGCGCCTAATGCTTATTGATAATTAGAGAGAAGTCAAGTAAAATGGCACCTTTTATTGGCTAACTAAGGTCTATTAATTTTTGACATTTAAGATGTCTCACTTAAAGATTTACCAATGTTGTTACTTGTCCTAGTATCTATATACTGTAAACACAGGGAACTCCAGTTTCTGTATTACATCTTGCCTGAAGAAGGGGCCTGAATTGCTTCGAAAGCTTGCATATTGTAATCTTTTTTAGTTAGCCAATAATGACACCTTTTATTGACTAACTAAAAAAAATTACAACATGCAAGCTTTCGAGGCAACTCGGGCCTCTTCTTCAGGCAACATTCATAATGGCTAACACGGTACAACACCCTAGTACTACTTGTTTGTTAGAGAGCACCGCTGAAGCCTGTTATTCTGTTCACTTGGGTCGCAATGTCCAGGCATTTTGTTTTCTGTCCTGGTTAGACCAGTTCACCCTCTTCTCTCAAGACACTAATCTTCCGTTTTTTTATCAATCTGTTACACAGAATAATTTTAATTCTGCAAAAATATAACACACTTCACATCTTTCTTGAGAGAGCTGCTACACTTTGGCCATTTCTGAACCCAGAACTGAACTTTTGGAATGTGAGTACCTTGCAACCCAAGGGAACAGAATGGCGGGTCTCATGGGGTGCTCATGTAATTATAAAGGTTTCTCTAATAAACATTTAGCATTTAAAACGACTAATTATGGATAAGCTAAGGGAGGTGACCACTGAAGCAGTGTCTGCTGAAAATGGAGCTTTGCAGCCATATGGGAATAATAAATTTATAAACCAGTCATTTCAAGCAGCAACAGCCATTATAACACTATGTGAAAAGATCAGACTCGACACACTTAAAAAGGTTTGGGGCAGCCACCCGTATATTATCCCTGGCTGCAATGGGTTTGCTTTTTGAACACAGAAGTGTCTCTGATGGAGTCCAGACATGAACTGCCTAAGGTTTGAGAAGATGGCAGTTTTAAATGGAAAGACCGGAAGTGACGTAGGGGAACTGGAAGTGGCCTTCTTCTGGAATCGTCCTCGGTGCCGGAACCGGAAGTGATGCCTTCAGCGATGAGTTAGACAGGTTTTCCCAAACTGGTCTGCAAAGATAACAGGAGAAGGTTTAATGCACCCCGCCACCCCCTGGCCTGGTGTGGAATTACCTTCGCTTGGTCCATACAATGTCCTCCTACTCGCACGTGTGTGACAACTAATAATGTATTTTTAAATCAACTAGGGGGCTCTGCCCCCTGTTCGCTTCGCTCACCCACCCCTGGGTTTGGTTTACCGGATATACAATTTAAAGAGATTGTTATTTTCATGGGAATTGTTACACATGCATTATTTTCACTTTTAATTTAAAACTTTTGCAACAACAATATTTTGAATTAACTTTTCTTCAAGATTGCATTGAATTTTCATTCTGTGTTTGGAATTACATTGTGACAACAAAATATCGTTTCTTCCATCCATTATCCAATCCACTATATCCTAACTATAGGGTCACGGGGGTCCGCTGGAGCCAATTCCAGCCAACACAGGACACAAGGCAGGAAACAAACCCGGGACAGGACACACACACACACACACCAAGCACATCTAACCTGCATGTCTTTGGACTGTGGGAGGAAACCGGAGCACCTGAAGAAAACCCACGCAGACATGGGGAGAAGATGCAAACTCCACACAGGGAGGACCTAACTGCAAGGCAGCAGCGCTACCCACTGCGCCACCGTGCCGCCCAATAGCGTTTCTTTCTCTCTAATAAATAAAATGACTTTTTTGAATGGTTGTCCATGCTCTTTCTTCTTCGCTTAGTCATTAACGTGTCATCTAGAACATATAAAATTATTGTCCTGATAAAATTTATAAGAACTGAGAGCGCAGGAAGTGTGTCTGACAAATTCATTCACATGACTGAGATTAGATGACTGTGGTCTTGTTTGAAAATGGTTGTAAGTAGGGCATGAACTGAAAGAATTTCATGTTAAAAGTCTCTGTCTCACGGGACCATACCGTGCCAATGTTTTTTGAAATCTTTTAATTCTCGCTGGCAACACGAATTAGACAATCTACAAGTGTCCGACTTAAAGTTTAAATCCGAACAATATATTCAATCTCTTTTCGCTGTTCCGTTATTTCACAGAGTAATAATTTCCATTTGTCTGTGCTAATGCAATCTTTCCTATCCTTTTTTCAGGCTTTGGAATTTTCGTACTTCCATTATCTCTAACCTGCTATGCATGTGTACCACGCCAACATTTTTGAATTTTTTATGACTTTCTACTTTGTCATCTACTCTTTGTCCTTTATTTCCGGTCCCGGGCGTGGTTAAAACTCTTTCTTGTGGGACGTATAACGCTACTCGCGTTGTGAAGTGGGAGGCTGAACACATGATAAGGAAATCAACTGCCTGCTTGCTGGTGCTGGCGAGCTGCGTGTTCTGCTTGTTGTGCTGCTGTTTATCATTTAAAAGCCTGTACAGAAGCTGTCCTTTTGCTACTTCTCGTCTCTGCCACTCTCGTTGTGAATGGGGCGGCTGAACACATGCTAAGGAGATGTGGTCGGATCATCTGCTGGCATTCTGCTGCTGGCAAGCTGCGTGTTCTGCTTGTCGCGCTGCGCATCAATCATTTAAAAGCCTGTACAGCAGGTGTCCTTTTGCCACTTCGCATCTCTGCCACTCTTGTTGTGAAGGGGGCGGCTGAACGCACGTTAAGGAGATGCAGTCGGATCATCTGCTGGCTTGCTGCTTTTCACGAGCTGTGTGTTCTGCTTGTTGCACTGCTCATCAATCACTTAAAAGCATGTACAGAAGCTTTCCTTTTGTCTCACTGCCTTGTCTCGCAGGACTTCAAGGTGTCTTCCGATAAGATCATGTTTTGTCTCCCTCGTCTCCCTCCCAAGATTTTTTTTTATAATAGAGAGATTTAATGCATCTTGATTGAAAACAATTATCAATTTCTACGAAAAACATGAACATTTCTGGGTTGTTCCAGATTTCTGACTGGAAGTTCACAGAAGTTTCGCCACACGTTCTGTAATGTAGCCCAGTCCCTTGATAGATAACTCCTGTCTGAAACTTTTTGAGTCAGTTTTATTTATTAAGTAGGCCGAGTGCCAGGTTTTAATTTTTTCATTCTGACTTCTCTTTCAATTTGCCTTTATATTTTGTTATTATAACACTCAGCAGCGCCACCTGCAGGCAGTTTAGCCCTTGTGTACGGCTGTGATGGGAGACATGGACTCGGGTCAGCTGTCCTCTGCCAGCAAAGCTCACTCCATTACTGGACATCTGCACCCAGGGATTTAATAAGATTCCAAATATCACTCCCCTGAATTTTACTTTCTCTTCATGAATATATTTGAACTGTTAAATTGGCATTCCGGCAAGTAAATATTTGAATGAAAAGGCTTCTTTTCTGTATGTGCATTTTGTACTTAGAACACTGAAAATGTGTCACACTGTGTAAGGCAAAGGGCTCAACTCCTGTAACACAAATGAAAGGTTCAGTACGACATTCTGAAATGGTGGCAGATGTAAAATTCTGTTAGAGTGGCACTAATTTCATTCCTTCTCAGCTGTTACATGTTTAACACTGCGACTTTACGTTTCTGTTTGTTACGTGGCTGCCAGAAGTCGGCAACAGCAAATGACACACAAATGGGCTTCCGTCAGCAGACACGTCCCCTAAGTGGTTATGTGCGGCAATCGGGTTATAGGCTGACTCAGATTTATGTGCCGTCTCTTTGACTGCTAATGGCAACAACAATATTTATTTCTAAAGCACGATTTTGTACTAAGGATGTGGCTCAGAGTGTTTTACAAGATGAGAAAAGAAAAAATTAGGAGGAAATGTAAAGACATTAGAATTACAACCCAAAAATTATAGATATGAATAAACTAGTGCGTATTTACTGAACACAGATATGCAAGTAATAGAAGAAAAAAGCAATCACTCTCTAAAGACAGGTAATGGGGTATTCACTCTTTTAAATGCTGCTGCTTTGTTGAATATAGCGCCTTTCTTACCAGGCGCCACAAGGCTCTCTTTTAAGCCCTCTTTTGTTTACCATCAACTTGCTTTCCCTGCCATGTTTGCAGTTTAATTTTCACCCCTACATATCTAAACACCCATCCCGGTGCCACCCCTTCTACCTTCTTCTCTCATAAACTGCCTCAAGAACTTCAAGCACAAGATGGCATCTTGTTTGCAGATCTTTTCCCAGAATTCAGCAGGCTCTTTTATGTCCTACCTGTATTTCTCAAACTGTAATCTGGTCGTCCTGTTTTTGTGGCTCACTAGTGGTTTGCACCTTGCAGTGTGTCCTCTGTGTTTCTGTTCATGAAGTCTTCTGCTGATAGTCGTTTCTGACACGTCCACATTTCCCCAAAGTCTGTTTGGGCAGGCATTGGGGGCTTTTTTTTTCCCATAGCAAGGATTCTTCTGTCATCAGCAATGGAGGTCTTCCTTGGCTTGCCAGTCCCTTTGTGATTCCTGAGCTCACCAGTGCTTTCTTTTTACTTCATGAAATTCCAGACAGTTGATTTTGGTGATCCTAAGGTTTCTTCAATGTCTTTGATGGTTTTCTTCTTGTTTTACATCCTCATAATGGCTTATTTGACTTTCATTGGCACAACTCTTGTCCTCATGTTGAACAATGGCAACTACAGACTCCAAAGGGTAGAAGCAGGCCCAGGTGTCTTTCTTACCGGGCACCACAAGGCTCTCTTTTAACCCATTTATGCTTAAGGAGTTTGTGCATGAAATTCACATATGTTGCGTAGAAAAATATAAGGAACAAGAATTTGAAGAGAAAAAAACTTTATTACATTCCATTGTTGAGTTATGTGACGTTCCAAAATTGGAACACTAGGCAAATCCACTTCTTACATTATACATCACGTATAAAATTACCTGACTGTCATTCCAATAAAGGAACACGAGGAATTAATGGGTTAAGTCCTCTTTTGTTTACCATCAACTTGCTTTCCCTGCCATGTTTACGGTTTGCAGATCTTTTCCCAGAATTCAGCAGGCTCTTTTATGCCCCACCTGTATTTCTCAATCTGTAATCTGGTCGTCCTGTTTTTGTGGCTCAATAGTGGTGTGCACCTGGCACCGTGTCCTCTGTGTTTCTGTTCATGAAGTCTTCTGCTGATAGTCGTCTCTGACACGTCCACATCTCCCCCCTAAAGACTGTTTCTGATCTGTCAGACAGGTGTTGGGGGCCTTTTCTTTCCCATAGTGAGGATTCTTCTGTCATCAGCAGTGGAGGTCTTCCTTGGCCTGCCAGTCCCTTTGTGATTCCTGAGCTCACCAGTGTGTTCTTTCTTCTTCATGATATTCCATACAGTTGATTTTGGTGATCCTAAGGTTTCACTGATATCTTTGATGGTTTTATTCTTGTTTTCTACCCTCATAATGGCTTCTTTGACTTTCATTGGCACAGCTCTCATCTTCATGTTGAACAATGGAGACTACAAACTCCAAAGGGTAGAAGCAAGCGGAGGTGTCTTTCTTACAGGGAACCACAAGGCTCTCTTTTAAGTCCTCTTTTTTTTTTACCATCAACTTGCTTTCTCTGCCATGTTTACAGTTTGCAGATCTTTTCCCAGAATTCAGCAGGCTCTTTTATGACCTACCTGTATTTCTCAATCTGTAATCTGGTCGTCCTGTTTTTGTGGCTCACTAGTGGTGTTCACCTTGCAGCGTGTCCTCTGTGTTTCTATTCATGAGTCTTCTGCTGATAGTCATCTCTGACACGTCCTCATCTGCCCCCTAATCTGTCAGACAGGTGTTGGGGGCTTTTTACCATAGTGAGGATTCTTCTGTCATCAGCAGTGGAGGTCTACCTTGGCCCACCAGTCCCTTTGTGATTACAGAGCTCACCAGTGTGTTCTTTCTTCTTCATGATATTCCAGACAGTTGATTTTGGTCATCCTAAGGTTTTACTGATGTCTCTGATGGTTTTCTTCTTGTTTTTTCAGCCTCATGATGGCTTCTTTGACTTTCATTGGCACAGCTCTTGTTCTCATGTTGATCAATCAAGACTACAAACTCCAAAGGGTGAGCAAAGCTGAGGTGCCTTTCTTACCGGGCGCCACAAGGCTCTCTTTTAAGTCCTCTTTTGTTTACCCTAGACTTGCTATCCCTGTCATGTTTGCAGTTTAGTTTTCACCCCTTCATATCTAAACACCTAGCTCGCTGCCCCCTTCTGGCTTTTTCTTTGATAAACTGTCTCAGGAATTTCAAGCACAAGATGGCATCTCGTTTTCTTATGTTAAAAAAAGGATCAGACAGATCATGTCGACAGGGTCCAAGGCTGCACTTCCAAAGGTCAGTCAGTGACTCTTCTCTCAATTTAGATGCCACTACAGTTTCTCTTTCAAGATCAGTACAGAATCTTTATGCTATTTTTGATTCCACGCTCTCCTTCCAGACACATTTTAACTCTTTAACTAAAGCCGCACTCCGATCACCTTTGGAATATTGCCCATCTCTGCTCTTCACTTACTTTTTATGAAGCACAGATCCTATTTCATGCTTTTATTACCTCACGTCTGGGTCACTGTAATTCTTTATATACTGGTCTTCCTGTCAGCTCTCTCAGTAAATTGGCAAGATGTTCAAAACTCAGCAGCCAGTCTACTCCCCTCTAGCAGGAAATCTCTACATACAGTCCCATTCATAATGTTTGGGACAAAGATGAATTTTTCCTTGATTTGCCTGCTCCACATTTAAAAATTAAAAAATTAAATTTAACAGGCCCTGCCTCTTGACAGCCCCCCAGCCTTGACTCTCTTCGAATACATGGAAAAAAAATGGAAGAAGCCTCGGGAAAGCCAGTTCAAAGAGAGACCCCTGTCCAGGTAGGTTGAGCGTGCAGTGTGCGTCAAAAAGAAGGGGGTCAATACAATATAATACAATACTCAGAACAGAACAAATCCTCAATACAGTATAAAAATAAACATTTTAGAAGTACGTAGCAGAATTTAACAGTAGATCAGCGTTTCTCAACCTTTAAGTATTTGCGACCCGAGTTTTCATAACAGTTTAATCACGTCCCCCCCTAACATTTTTTTGAAATGTAGATGCATATTTTATTATACCTACTTAACTGTTATCGACATTATTCTAACTCTTTATTTATTGTTCTAGTATCTGAATGTAGTTTAAGTTAATTTGTTTTGGTTTCAACAGATTTTGTTTTTCATATTTTTGATTCTTGCTTTCTTTTTTTCACATCATCGTGTCCCCCTTTTTGTTACTTCGCACTCCCCTAGGGGGGCCAACCCCACAGGTTGAGAACCACTGCAGTAGATGATATCACATAATATGATCTGGATATATTTAGAGTCCTGGAGACCTCATCCATCAAGCTGCCTCCCCCATTTGGCCATTCCACAGCTGAAACAACGCTGGGCCAGCCATTCCGATGAAAGGACCCCTATTTACCACGATTCCTGCGATCCTCCATCAGGGATGACTTTACCTTAGGCAGGCAAAACAACTTGGCAGGTGGGCCGTGGCACCAATTGCCACATTTGAGTACCGAGAAGAGAAACAGAATAGGTGAGGGTTAGTATCCAATTATAACCAGCATGTTACTTATGTTTTAGTGCTAATGACCAACAACAGAAGTTCAGTCTGTACAACAGCTCTAGTCAGAATATGCTAAACTGAAGTAGTGAGTCTTCAGCCGAGATTTAAAGGCTGGGACCGAAGGGGCATCTCTTATAGAAGCAGGAAGACCATTCCACAGTTTAGGGGCCCTGTAACTAAAAGCTCGACCTCCCACTGTTATTTTATTAATCCTTGGAATCATAAGCAGACCGGCATCTTGAGATCTTAATGTGCTCAGGTTTGTAAGTCATGATAAGTTCAGACAAGTAAGCCAGACCTCAGCCATTTAATGCTTTATATGTTAAAAGGAGGATTTTGAAATCTGCCCTAAACTTAACTGGTCTCTTATAGAAGCAGGAAGACCATTCCACAGTTTAGGGGCCCTGTAACTAAAAGCTCGACCTCCCACTGTTATTTTATTAATCCTTGGAATCATAAGCAGACCGGCATCTTGAGATCTTAATGTGCTCAGGTTTGTAAGTCATGATAAGTTCAGACAAGTAAGCCGGACCTTGGCCATTTAATGCTTTATATGTTAAAAGGAGGATTTTGAAATCTGCCCTAAACTTAACTGGGAGCCAGTGTAAAGATTTAAGAACTGGGGTTATGTGTTCATATTTTCTTGTTCTTGTAATAATTCTTGCAGCGCATTTTGGATTAACTGGAGGCTGTATAGAGAACAGTTTGAACAGCCAGTGAACACCGCATTGCAGTAGTCAATCCTACTAGAGATAAATGCATGAATTAATTTCTCACAATCCTGTTTATTTAGAAAGCACCTTAATTTCCTAACATTTTTAAGATGGAAAAACATGTTTTGGACAACTTTGTAATATGCTTTAAATGACATGCTAGAGTCAAAGATAACTCCTAGATTGCGGGCTGATTCAGTAAAATTAATTGGGATTCCAACTGAGTTAAATGATGACAAAATATTGCTGTGATCAGCGTCATTCCCTCCAACAATTAACATCTCTGTTTTATCTGTATTTAAAGACAAGTAGTTCTCATTCATCCATTCCTTTAATTCACTAACACAACTAATTAAAGACAACATCGGAGAAACTTCATTTGATTTAAATGAAAGGTATAACTGGGTGTCATCTGCATACGAGTGAAAATTAACATTATGTTTCCTAATGAGAGATCCCAGTGGAAGCATGTAAAGTGAAAACAGTAAAGGTCCCAGTACTGAGCCCTGTGGACACCATATTGAACTTCTGTGTATAATGATGGAGTACTGTCAGCACATTTCTGTACATATTGGAATCGATTTGATAAATAAGAACTGAACCAAGCGAGCACGGGCCTGTAAGCCCAACATCGTTTTCTAGCCTGTGCAGTAAAATAGAATGGTCAATGGTGTCAAATGCTGCACTTAAGTCCAACAACATAATTACAGTGGAGTTTCCTTCATCAGAGGATATCAGAATGTCATTTACAACCCGTGTTAGTGCCGTTTCTGTACTATGACCAGTGCGAAAGCCAGACTGGAATTTCTCAAATAAATTGTAATGCGTAAGGTGTGACTGAAGCTGACTGGCGACTACTTTTCTAGTATTTTAGAGAGAAATGGTAAATTTGAAATAGGCCTATAGTTATTTAGTATGTGTGGGTCTAGGTCTGACTTTTTAAGTAAAGGTTTAATGACTGACACTTTTAGTGCATCAGGTATGTGCCATGCAGTAATGAACTATTGATAACGGTTAGAATAGGCGCTGCAAGAACATCCATTGCACTTTTTACTAGTTTTGTTGGCACTGGATCTAGGGAACAAGTAGTGGGCTTCATTTTAGTAATTAAAGTTAAGACTTCCTGCTCAGTTACAGGATTAAAATTATTAAAGTGCTGAATGCAATGTGAGGCAGGGTCTGCTAAGCTAGTATTTGGTTTGTACTGTGATGCTGAGATCTGGGATCTTATATTTTTAATTTTCTCATTGAAGAAGTTCATAAAGTCTGTACTGCTAATATCTGTTGGTATTTTGCACTGTTGATCTGAATTCCATTTGTTAATTTAGCCACTGCTCTAAAAGTACCCTAGGATTTTTATTATTGCTATCTATTAATGTAGAATAGTATTCTGAGCGAGCTTTAAAGAGGGCTTTTTTATATTTATTAACACTCTCTGTCCATGCAATTTGAAAGACATGTAGCTTTGTTGTTCTCCATCTGGGCTCCAGTTTTCAACACTCTAATTTAAGAGCTCGAGTATTTTCATTAAACCAGGAGAGTTTCTATGTGCTTTGATCACTTTTGTTTTTAGGGGAGCCACTGTGTCCAGAGCATCTCTCAAGGTCACATTATAATGTGATATTAGCTGATCTAAATTGTTTTCCATTTACATTTGATGTTAACTGATCTAAATGGTTTTCCACAATTACACTCGACTTACTCAAGGTATCTATAAATTTTGAAGCAGAATTACAATCTAGATGTCGCACTGTCTTTGTTTTAATCTGTGAGTGCGTTGGCATGGGCAGAACTAAATCAAACGTAATTAAGAAGTGATCGGAAATAACTACATTTAATGGAGTAATATTTAAATTTTGAATTTCAACTTTGTAAGTTATAATTAAATCTAATGTGTGGTTATGATTATGAGTTGGACCTTTGACAATCTGACAAAATCCTACTGAATTTAACAAATAAGTAAAACATTTGCTAACAGTGTAAGTTTCCACATCAATGTGTACATTAAAATTCCACATCAGAACTACGTGATCATAATTTATAGCCAAATCAGATAGAAGGTTGCTAAATTCAGTCATGAACAATGAATATGGCCCTGGTGGTCTGTAGACTAGCACTATAATTGTGTTGGAATCTGTTTTAATATTTAAAATGAATGCCTCAAAGGATGTAAAGTTGCCTAAATTTTTAGAAGTGATTTGCATTTTGTTACAATGTTAGATCTTTCAACTCATTATCTGTCGTCTCCAGCAAAACACCTATTCACAACTGCATCTTTCAAGAAGTATTTCTTTCTTCTTGATTTCTGAATTCCTTTCTCACCGTTTTCCCTTCCTATTCTTACACCGCCGTATGCTACGGTGGGCGTCGGCTAGTTATTATTATTTTCTATAGAAGTCTTCACTGAGTACAGAAAAAAAGTGCTGTGACAAGAGCTTAAACAGATAGGAAACAATGTGGTATGAAACTGATCAACATTCAGTAGTAGGAGCCCAGCCACTATCAGTCCATTGATGAATTGCTAAAATATGGCCAGTTGACAATGGAAGAGAAAAAAACTCCAGTCAGTAGCATCCCCAGAGAAAATAAACCTCTGGAGGGTCCATGGCCATTTTTAACCTGTCCTAGGACCCTGGCCAACTATCTGATCACCCCTTCCTAGACATTCTGTAGTAGATTCTGGACTCTACTATCCAGAGAGAGAATCTGGACTGCTGGACTATCCAATGTGACAACAGAATCTTTTCATCTGTTGATACCAAGGTTCTCAGGTAGGGTAGGGAGTCTTTTCAGGAAAAAAAAATTGCTTGGCAGTAGAGCACTGGCACCAAATGCTCCAGCATGATACCTAGAAGTGAAAAAAGTAAATAAATAAATGGAAGTGGGTTAGTTCACAATTATTGAAGAGCTCATATATTTGTACCAATGACTATCAAACAGAAACACAGTATGCACAGTTAATCAGCAGCTCTAGTCAGGGTATGCCAGACTAAAGTTGGAAGTGTTCATCCTGATTTTAAAGGTTGAGAGCAACAGGGTATCTCATATATAGTCAGGGAGATCATTCCACAGCTTTTGGTTCCTGTTGCTACTTTACCCAAAATTACCAAAGTTCTGCAGCTTCGGGGGATTCTAGCAATAGCTTGACACTTTGAAATGATTCCACAGACCAAATATCTTCGTCTTTAGAGCTTTAGTAAAAATTCAAGGTAAAAAAATTGGTACTGTAAAGTAAAGAAAAGTTCTTTTTAAGGCTTATATACAGTATCTTGTTTGTTTCTTCAAGTATTCTAATACAGTTGAACTATTTCTAAACAGTCAGAAAACTGTACGCCTATCCCACTTACAAACCATAAGTGGGTCTTTCAGTCCATGATAGCAATGAGCGTAATTCTAAGAAACTGACTTAATTATCACACTGTGTCACAGATATAGCTGAGAAGATGCTATCTCATGTTAACTTACAGGGAGTAAAAGGCCATACCATAATCTATAGCCATGAGAGAAAATTGTATTCTATTCAAATTAAGCAAACACTAATATGAGTTTATCTTAAAACATTCATTTTCTAAGAATGGCTCTTACAGTCCCCATAACTAAATGCTCGACTTCCCACTGTTATTTGTTAATAGTTGGAAATTGTAAGCAGGCCAGCACTGTGAGATCTTAACACACAAGCTGGTCTGTAACGATAAGTTTAGCTAATTAAGCAGGGCCTTGGCCTTTTAAGGTTTTATATGTCAGAATGACCACTCCGGTGATCACAGTGGTGACTCATGTTTTGACAATTGTGCTCAGTTTACCTATGGGGACCACCCCACTCCCTCAACACAGACATTTCGTGGGTCATGCTAAATTAACAGAGGGGGAGCCCACCCATGGGGAGGAGGAAAGCTGGCTTGTGAAAAACTGGCTTGTGACAACACAAATGTTAGGAAGCATTGGGCCTAAGCAGTTATTAGGTTAGTGAATTAATTCAAAAATCATCAATGCCTACCAATCAATCAGAGGATCAGGAAAATGGTAAATCCATTAATTTACTGTAAACAGAATGAATTTATCAATAATGTAGCTAGCAAATCAGTTCTAAAGAAATCATTAGCTTAATTAGTCAGCCATTCAGTTAGGGACTTGATAAACCAACCATTCATTCAGTGCAATATACCAATGTTTCAAATAATTAGCCCCATCTTCTTAAATAATACACTACCGTGGCTGTCCGTTTGTCTGTCCAGGATTTTAAATCACCTCTAGCTTGCAAACCGTTTGACCGATTGACTTAAAATATGGTACACATATACTACGTGACGTCTACTATCCGCATTCGGGGTGATGATTGACCTCCAAGGTTATTCCTCTTTTTATTTTTATTTTATTTTATTGTAGAATCAACTCTGGGCAGAAGGGTGGCGGTGTTGCGCATGTGTACCGGTGTTGTTCTCCTCCCTACCACCTTCGCCGTCACTTTCCCTACCTCTTCATATCTTAAATCATTCTTGAAACAGATTGAAGACTAAAGTGCCAGCTTAAGTGAAAAATTAAGAAAAATGTATTAAGTAATTGCAACACAAACACTGATTTAAGAAGTTTTAACGTGAAAAGATGCCAACGAAAGAAGAGAAGAAGCGGGCCGCTAGGGTGGAGAAAAGAAGAGCTGCTCAGGAAGCAAGAAGCGCATTAACCTCTGAGCAAATGAATGATAAACGTACAGAGAAAGAGGACGAAAACTAGAAATACTCCAGTCAAGTGTATTCACTGCACGTTATCATGCAGTGTGCTGTTACTGTTAATATAATAATTGATTCAGTAAGCCAGTCCGTAAATCATTAACAGTTAATCGAATAACTAATGTTATAAGGCACGTGGGATAATTAAAGTGGTACTAATTTATTGTATGGGAGCATTCTATATTTATTTATATGGTGGGTATATGTTGATGTGGGCGGCACGGTGGCGCAGTGGTAGCGTTGCTGCCTCGCAGTTAGGAGATCCAGGTTCGATCCCGGGTCCTCCCTGCGTGGAGTTTGCATGTTCTCCCCGTGTCTGCGTGGGTTTCCTCCGGTTTCCTCCCACAATCCAAAGACATGCAGGTTAGGTGGATTGGCGATTCTAAATTGGCCCTAGTGTGTGTGTGTGGGTGTGTTTGTGTGTGTCCTGCGGTGGGTTGGCACCCTGCCCAGGATTGGTTCCTGCCTTGTGCCCTGTGTTGGCTGGGATTGGCTCTGGCAGACCCCCGTGACCCTGTCTTCAGATTCAGCGGGTTAGAAAATGGATGGATGGATGGTATATGTTGATTGTGAATCAATTTTGATTATTTATTTTTCATTATAATGTTCCTCACTTTATCATAAATAACATGCATACAGTGGCATTATATACTTGATAAATTGTTTTTTTGTATTTATTGATTGATTTTGAATTTTTAATTGTCCAGTATATAGAATTTTGGTTAGGTTAGTGGTAATCAATGTGTGTTCGGACCAAAGACCACTTCATTAAAGTCAAACCTAACAGTGGACCAGATGAGTTTGACAGTCACCTGTTAGAATAATTCTGTGTGGCAAATCCCAAATGTATTTTACAAATTGCATAAGGTTCAAATTCTATGCTGCTATATTTGTGTATCACCGTCCCAGTTTTCAGCCAGTGATCCGTAATAACCCATTAGCCATGAAGATCGATTAACAGCGGGCAGCCTGTCGCCACTAATGCAAGTGTCCCTGGTGACACGGAGTTACAGGACTGTCTCTAGGCTGGCATCAAAGTGAGTTTAGAAATGTGACCTGCACAGTGACCGACATCTTCTGGACTGGAAGAAGTGTTACAAGAGGGAGAGGCGACCATGACGAGTAAACAAGAGCGGTTGCTCAGCAGGAAGGCATGGAATTTAAGCAAAAGTTGTTACCATACACAGGAAAGTCAGATGATTTGCTCTGAAGTGATATCTTTAGAACCATTGTTTCATGTTTCTACGTATGTTGATTTAGAAACATGATTGTAGGTTAGTAGTCTTGATTGTCACAAATAAATGCTTAAATCAGAACATCAGGGGCATGCTGTATTCTGATGATTTTGCACTGACCACCCACTTACAAGAGCAACCACAGAGACTGATGGATGACTTCTTCAGAACAAGTCTGGAGTTTGACCTCACTATCAGTCTGAAGAAGACCAGCTTGATGGGCCAAGGCGCAAAAAGTCTACCCTCGATCACCATCCCCAACTACGAGCTGGAAGTGATGCATCACTTCACCTACTTTGGCTCCACAGTTACTGTCACCCTCTCACCGTGTGCAGAGATGGACAACAGGATCAGCAGTGCTGCTTCAACAGAGTTGGTTAATTCTGTCTAATCACAGGATCATTGTTGGATTACCAGCTTCTGTAAATCTGAATGAAGATGACATGTTTTCATCATGTATGTTTTTTTTTAATTCCAGGTTTATTGATTTATTTTCACGTCTTAAAGGCTGGTAACTCTAAATCAACACATTGTGGGTGTGCGACTCATTGACTGAGCTCCTGCTTTGCATTTGATGGTGTGACGATAGGCTTTGACTGACCCAGAAATGAAAACAATGGGTTTGGAAAATGGATGGACTGATGACTGAGTGACTAAGAGAGGCTGGAAGAACATGAAACTGACTCACCACACCAAAGATGGCTGTCTACAGCTCCTGTATGCTCAGTACCTTTCCGAATGGCAGCAAATAACTGGAAGTTCTACTGCAGACAAGAAAAGTGATTGTGCAACCTCAGACACATCGTCAGGATCAACTGACAGGACCACGTGACAAACAAGGAGGTCCTTACAAGTATCCCCAATCTTTACACTTTGCTGATGCAGCGCCAGCTCCACTGGATTGGTCCACATTCATCAGATGTCTGATGTAAGGGTCCCCAAAGATCTCTTGTAGGGTGAGCTGGCTGCTGGCACGAGGACACAAAGTCACCTGATAAGCATGACATGAAGTCCAAGGGCATTGACGTTAACAGTTGGGAGAAATGTGCCAGTAGCCACATTTGCTGGAGACAGGAGAGAAACCAGCAAAAGAAAGACCACCCTGACTCAAGCTGCAGCAGAGAAGAAACCGTAGTGAAAGGTAATCCAGGGAACAACACCCATATTGTGTCTCCATCGCCAGAGGCATTGGCACTCACAAACTGGGCTCTAAAGCCATACCAACCGCCGTGCAATCAACACCTCGTGGTTCTCTAGCCCACCAATGTCTGCATATGCCGTGATTTCTTGAGACTAACGGATGTCCCGTATCCAGCGCCGATGTTTGTTAGCAGCCTTGATTGTTACAAAGAAATGCTGAAGTACGTATAGAACAGACTAACGGGTTTAGTTTTTATGCATGCGCTGATAATTCCAGAATAACTATTTCAAAATATTTCAGCAAAAAAAAAAACATTAATTTGGAAATATTTTTTGCAAGTGATGACATAACAGACATGTGGATTATGCAGCACAAGTAACATGAGATTGTTTTTGGTTTGTGTTCTCTATTCACATTTTTCACAATGTTTGCCGTTATAAAGCACTGGCCACCATTGAGTTATGTTATGTGATAAGATTCTTTTTCTCCATTTTATGTAAAAATGTGGGATTAAAAATTTTTCTCAGAAACACATTGTGACCACAAGGCGGCGCCACTGAGCCCCAACCCACAGACACAATGTTAACCAATGTGAGCTTTTTATTTGTTTCTAAATAAGCACCATGCAAAACACACAAGTATAATTAAAGATTCTCTCCCTCCTTGTGTCGCCCTGATGAGCATCGCCCGCTGCCCCCCGTCCCTGACTCATCGAGGTGAGGCTGAGCAGTCTCTTTTATCTCCGACCTGGCAGTACTCCCAGTGCTATGGTCCATTGGAAGCACTTCATACTGTAAACCTTTCCAGCACCATCTGGTGGCACCCATAGAACCCCAAAAGGCTGCACTCTGGGACTCCAGTTCCCAGCATGCCCTGTGGATATCTAAATGGGAATCAAAGCCCAAGCCATCTAGCATATTGGGGGAAAAAATATTCACCAGACAACATCTTCCCCAATTCTTCCATTACATTAGGGTAAAGATCCTTGCTCAGCCCTGGCCAGGATGCCATCCCATGTGCCATCCATTACAATGTAAAAAATGTCATATATGGATGGAGTATTCCTTTAAAGCTACATCTTACCGAAATAATCTAAAGATAAAACCACACAAATCGTATTTAACAAACTGTAAAAAGCTAATTTTTCTTTATCCCCATTACACAACACCTCTGGGCAATGTCATGTAGTTAGGGTGGCACGGTGAGGTAGCTTTGTGTGCTTGGCAGGTTAGCAATGCACATGTGTGACGTCATTAGAGATGTGAGTGTTCAGAAAACATACCAAAAAACATGAAATCCCACAGATAAAAAAAAATAGAACAAGGAATCACTGTGCTGAGCAAACCATGTTAAAACGAAATCTGGCATAAATAAATAAATTATTTGTTACTGAGGAAAGCATCCAATAAAACATCAGCATATGGCAGGCACTGAGACTGAGCTAATAAAAAGCTTTTTATACTTAACGTGAACAAAATGAAGCCATGCTAACCCCAGCAAATGTCATCTGGCAGTTTTTACAAGCCGCTCTGTAAAAATAAACCACACTGTCCACAGCGGGCAGTCATATTTTATTGGACGTTTAACATATTGTTATTTGAAATCCCCAAAGACCTACGAGGGCAGCCGCAGCATTTATTGGCTTTTGAGTGCCTCTAAAATGGTTGTAACCCACGAAACTAAAGTGGAGCTGTCAGCTGCCCAGGGCCTTGAGTGGATTTGCCGCGGGTTGTTGTTATCTTTCGAAAGAACAAAAAGCAGACTTTTTTGTGGTGAATGCAGGATGAAACACTTCAGATCTGCCTCAGCTGGGTCTTAGAATTTTCCTGCTGTTTGCACTTTGCTCCTAAGTTAACTCCACCAGTGGCGTAGCCAGCTTGCTGAAGACCACTTGCTGCAGACCTCCTGTCTAGCATAACTGTTAGTAATTTATTCACCAACTAGATCCTAGGGGCCAGCTGGGCAGTGGTGTCCAGGACCGCGTCACTATCAGATCACACGCTGGGGAGAATAAAAACCAGATCTCTAAATGGAATTTGTAATAACTTTTTCAATCGCTTTATTACAGCTGCTGTAAGTTAGCAAAAATAAAATAAATTGTGGGAATGGGATATGGGAGGTGTGGGTAGTAGTAGTAGTACATAAATATATGTAAGATGTGGACCTGCTTGCTTTTCCAAGACAACTTTGTGAAGGAAGATGATTAAAATGTAACATAAGCTAGAAAGTAGATACTGTTCTGTGCTATAAAATAAATCCATTTCATTTTGTGACAATTTAAAATGACAACACTGGCTGACAGGATACTACTAAACAATTGACCTGTTTTACACAAGTTCTGAGAAAATGAACGTCATAAAGTGAGGTGTCAATGGTTTCAAGAAATTTGCCTTGTCGGTAGGAAATTGTTTGGTCATATATATTACTTGTTTGTCTTTAGTAGTTTCTCCATTGTTAACAGTTTTATCAGATAGCACCTGATCTGAAGCCGTTGTATCGGTAATTGCGACCATTTCACTCACTGCAGTGTCTGCATAACCTGCTTGTGGCCATTGTGATGATTCACCAGCATCAGCATTCTCAGTTACCACCGCTGGCCGTTTGTTCAGTTTTGAGAAGGGTAGAAATCTTGGTAGGCTTAGCATTTTTCAATTCCTATTGCTGGAGTGCTTTACGTTTAGCAGCACCACTCTTAGCATGTTTGACATGGTGTGGTATGGCGAGAGTATAAAAAGCATCAAATTGTTCAACTATTTGGATTTTGCTGACTAACAGGGACCACAACTTAACAACAGAATTGCTATGATTTATCGTTTACGAGTTTGAAATTTGAAAACTGTTGACATCAGACCAAAGTACAAAAGTAACAATTATCGATAATAATGTATATTTAATCTATTCATGTGACGTCCTTCAAAACTTCTTTCGTTCACATCTGCTCAGTGGTCGCCACTCTGCCATTGAAGATGTTGGAGGAGGAACTGTCCAGTCTGTCAGTGAGCAGGACAGTGACAGCCAGCCTGTCGCTGAAGCTTACTCTGTCTGGGATGATCCTGTTCAGTGGAACAGTGGATTCTCCATGACTGAGAGCCTGCTCAACCTGCCACGGATGTTAAACTGTCCAGGAATAGCCTGCCTTCCTAGTTACCCCTTAGAGATTTTGCAACAGTTGTAGAAGAAACCCACAGAGGAAGACAGGAATAGTTCAATCAATTAGATTTTTATTCAGTCACAGATGAGTTCCTGCAAGGCAGAAGAGCAAAGTTCCAATTTTTGATTGGCTTTTTGTAATTTGTCGTCTTTGGCAGATTCTACGTTTTTTTGCTATACAGCATTGAACCACAGGAGATTTAATTTGCCGTTTTTGATTTTGATCAGCAGAAAAAGACTATTTAATGTCTAAATCATTCACTAATTACTAATGTAAAACACTGTGCTGCACGCCCAATTTGATACATCGACAGTCCAACTCTTTTGTCAAATTCAGTGTTACAACGAGGTACACGGTATCCCAGAATCATTACAAAAAGAGAAGAAATCATATGAAGAAATTTGACAAACGAGCGTAGACCATTGAGTCCATCAGATTTACTTGTTTATCTGATAGCTAAGCAGACACTTTTGAAATCGAGCTCTAAAACTTGAAAGTACACCTTATGAGAAGGGCCTAGGAGTCATAGTAGGCTCATCATTATCTCCATCCAGACAGTGTACAGAAGTGATCAAGAAAGCTCAATGAGATCATAAGAAATCTGACAAATGAGAGGAGGCCATCAGTCCATCCATCCATCCATCCATCCATTTTCTAACCCGCTGAATCCGAACAGGTTGTCAAGGTTTCTGCTTCAACTCCACGGCATGGTCGTTTCTTCCAGAATCCCACAATTCTTTGCATAAAGAAGTGCTTCCTGTCTTCAGTCCTAAGTGCACTTCCCCTTAAGTTCCACTGATATCAAGTACATGACGCACCCTTAAGCTAATAGAACATTGCTGGATCTCCTTTATCAATGCCTTTGAGAATTTTAACACTAGAATCCCTGAAGCCTACGAAAAAACGTGTAATCCCGGCCCACCTTAAATTCCTTCACACCTCTCCTCATCAGTGTCTTTTGTCTTGTAAATGTGTCGATCAGCACAAGCAGCAAGCAGCCTGCTATCACATCACCCCCCCTTGACGGAACTCAACTCAGGCAAAAAGCTCTCCCAGCTCAAGCCAAGGCTCCTTATCTGTGTGTGAGGTGAGGTGCCTGGAGTTGTAGAGGGTAAATAATACAGTATATCATGATTTGGAATCCATGCATTTCATGTGTGCTCCGTGTCTACAAAGATCTGGGTAAGTGTAGGACGAAAGGAAATGTGAGGCAAGAAATGCTAAACACATACCTAAAACAGAAACTTTTTCCATGTTATACTAATAATGACGTGAAGTGTATAATGTGTGAAGACTTTAGTCCAAATATCAAATAAACATGTGATCTTTTATTCAAGAATATAACCAAAGTAAAAAAAAATTGATTTACATGTGGCTGTCAATGAGTTAAAAACCCAAGCTCAAATGTCAATCAACAAGGAGTTTATACATATTCTTGAATGGTGCAGAGGTAAGAACTGCTGCCTTATAACCCAGAGATCCCGGGTTCGAGCCCTAGTGAGCTGCTATTTTTATTATTATTATTACTATAATATTATTATTATTATTATTATTACTATTATATTATTACTATAATATAATAAAAACTTGCATTTGATTTGAGTCTGTAACACCCGGTGTAAATTTTGGAAACTTGTAACAGTTACCACTTGTTTTTTTATTAATCAGTTTTATTCTGTCAGTGATGTTCACGCGGTACAACGAACTTGCCTCTCCCTCTCTGAGTTGATGGCGTTTATCTCCATTCTTTTTAGAAGAGCAGTGATGACCACAGTGGGTGCTTTAGCTGATACCTGCTCAGAACTGTTTGTTGTATCGGCAGTTAAAGATATGATGTCCCGTGACTGCTATCAGACTGGACAAAGGCAGGACCGTAACAACTGACAGCTTCTTGACCGTGCTTTCGCTGGCTAATAGACTGCTGCACTCTGCTTGGCGCTATAAAGTAAAATGGGACTTCCACCTTCAGCTAAAGTCACTTCAGTATGCGAGCAATTCACCACGCTAGCGTTTAGACCTGGCAGTGCCGTGCTGACAGTGTATGCGCCCAAAAAGAAGAAGCCTTTGATTTGAGTCTGTAACAACCGGTGTAAATTTTGGCTACTTGTAAAAGTTAGCACTTGTTTTTTTATTATTCAGTTTTATTCTCTCAGTGACGTTCACGTGGTACAACAAACTTGCCTCTCGCTCTCTGAGTTGGTGGCATTTATCTCCAGTCTTTTCACACGAGCAGCGCTGTGGCTGATGCCTGCTCAGAATTATTTGTTGTACCGGCAATCAAAGATACAATGTCCCGTGACTGCTAACAGACTATCATGCGACATTTATGCTTTGACAACAAAGAAGAACGAGTGAAAAACAACAGGAACCATTTCTGGGTAAAGAAAAGAACTGTAAGGGCCGGTTTATACTTCACGCTCACAACGCGTACGCTGCCACGCATTCCCAGCGTTCATTTCACGCGTCCTCTGAGCAGGTCCTCAGAAATTAATGCGACGCGTGCGCAAGTTGCAGTACCAGCAAAAAGTTGAGGGGTGCAGTGTGCTAAAAGTCGGAATGTGACGTCAGAGTCCCTGTTTATTATCTACATGTGACAGAATGCCTCCATGCAGATCCTACAGGGATCGATGTGCGTGCTTCACCGTTTAATTAATGGTTCGATGTGGTGAAGCAAAATGCCGACATACAGATGCATTCGTGGTGCTTTTATATTCAAGCGTCGCATATCCCCCCGATCGTAATGACACGATACATTTTAAAAATCTCACATACCATCTTTTGTGCCGTCTTTTTTTTTTCTGCAACTTCAAAACAGCAACATAATGTATAGCGCTGTATTTGAGCCACTGAGAAAAAAATAAAGGACACGGCGAAACCGTATATTTTGTGATTAAAGTGGAAATTTCGGCTTTAATCTCGAAATGTCCACTTTAACCTCGTAGTTTACTTTATCATTAATGCAGACCATCGTAAACGTCATCCCAGTTTTTAATTGCTACGAGCTTCTTGGACCTGACGGCAGCAATAGATTACCACACAGAACAAATTAAATGTATGATATTGCAGCTCTCTGCACATTTAGAATCCTTCGATTTATACTTTATATCACTTTCATGATGAAATGCATTAAAGTGTGTATTTTACATTTTACATATAATTTCGTTTAAATTGCTGTCTCGCAGAGAGTTATGTTGCTGGTATTTCCTGCTTGTATTCCACACTGTGCTCCGGGTGTCTTCCAAAGATATGCAGATTTGGGGATTTGGTGCCGCTAAAATGACGCTAGTGTGTGCTTGTATTCACCTTGTGATGAGCTGAGGTCTCGTCCAGGGATTGTTTCTCACTCGTGCCCAATGCTTGCTGGAATGGACACATCCCTGGTTTGATGAATTTAATCAATAAACATCCTTTTCAGAGATATTGCGGTAAGGTGTCATCAGAATTTAATAGGTGTTCTAGGCAATTCACAACACAGAGAAGCCAAACCTGTTCTCACCATGATGATATCTCGCACTGCCACCTGGTGGATTCCTCCAGATTTACGTTAAGTACACGCGCAAGTATAAACACTACAACGCTTGCGTAGCAGGAGCGTCTGCTGCAGCATGCGTCGCGTCGCGTGAAGTATAACTCCGGCCTAACAACTGGCAGCTTCTTCACTGCGCTTTCACTGGCTAATAGACTTCTGCACCACAACACAACTCTGCTTGGCACCATAACATAAAATGGGACTTCCACCTGCAGTTAAAGTTACTTCAGTATGCGAGCAATTCGCCACACTAGTGTTTAGATCTGGCATCCCAAACTTTACACTGGCTGCTCCAGACTGAAATCAAAGGCTTCTTCTTTTTGGGTGCATACACCGTCACATGTGAAGGGATTTAAGGTGGGCCTGGATTACGAGTTTTTTCGTAGGCTTCAGGGATTCTAGTGTTAAATACCTGGGTGAGGCCCCCACAGAGTCTCCTCTGCTCAGACTAAACAGGTTTAACTCTCATGAGTCTGTCCCAGTAGGACACATCCTTAAGTCCTGGGACAGCTTCCAGTGCTGCTATGTCTTTCTTATAGTGCGGTGACCATAACTGCACATAATAGTCCGGATGTGGTCTCACCAGTGAATTATACAGTCTGAATCAAAACAAGACAGGATGTCAGCTCATCATAGTATGAATATTTATTAATTTAACAAATGATTCCTGACTGTCAAGTATTTCATTTAAGTTTATCCATTCATCCATTGTCTCACCTGGTTTCATCCATTTCCATAGCTGTGGTGGACTGGAACTGAAAGGATCACAGTGACAGAGAGACCCCCGCTCGCTCCCACTGGGCCAATGCTGAGTTAAGAGTCTCACATTCTTGGTTTGTTGTTCACATTGCTTAATTTCTAAAGAAAAAAAAAATTTCCAAAAATTGTACTGAACCTTCCTACCTTCCTTCACTTGTGGGAAAATAAATAAGTAAAAAGCTGGACTTGTCTAGTATCAATTTCTTTCCAGCTGTGCCCACCTGCCAGCTTCCTCGCTTTTTGGCTAATTCACTTTAGGAGATGTTCCTACCTCAAAGTCTTTTTTAACCACCTGGGGAAGCTGTGAAAATGGCTGCTTGTTTTGAACATGTCTGTCGAAGTTATTCACGGAGATTTCATTGGAGTAATCGTTTTTCCAGTACAGCTGCTGTACCTGTAAAAAGACTGAAGCTGGAAACGAGGAACTGTAATCGATAGAATCCAAAGTATTACCTTGAACCCACCCTGCGGTGCTACATTCCATTATCATTTAATGGTATTACCTATATATCGATTCACGTGTGTTTTAGTCCCACAATCGACATTGTTAGGGCGTTTAGCTTTTCATTCATTCAATGATTCCACTTTGATGCGTTAAGCTGGATAATTGAGGTCCCCGGCCATGTGGGTAAGGTCTGACTGCAGAGCGGCCCACCATGAACCTCAGGGCAGTTGAAGCAGGCTGGGAAAGGGGGGAAGTATACTAAGTAGGCTTTGATTTAGGAGAGGACATTTTGTCTAATAAGCAACCCCAAGCCTATTGGAAACGTAACAGCTCAGTGCACACAGACACCATCTCAGCACGACTGCCTGTTTGTCAAAGACACGTCTTCTCTCCATATTTTAGTAATCACTTCAGCTTTGCTCCTCTCCAGATGCTGTCCTTGCTATTATCACATATGCTATGGCAAGCGCTGTTGGGTCTCACCATGTGGACGTTTGTGTGTTTCTTATTGTAGAAGTGGCCACGGCATTTGATTGAGTTGATCCATCCATCCATTATCCAACCCACTATATCCTAACTACAGGGTCATGGGGGTCTGCTGGAGCCAATCCCAGCCAACACAGGGCGCAAGGCAGGAAACAAACCCGGGGCAGGGCGCCAGCCCACCTCAGGGCGCGCACACACACACACACACCAAAAACACACCAAGCACACCTAACCTGCATGTCTTTGGACTGTGGGAGGAATGGGGCAGACACGGGGAGAGAACATGCAAACTCTCACACACACACACACCAAGCACACACTAGGGACAATTTAGAATCACCAATGCACCTAACCTGCATATCTTTGGACTGTGGGAGGAAACTCACGCAAACACGGGGAGAACATGCAAACTCCACGCAGGGAGGACCCGGGAAGCGAACCCGGGTCTCCTAACTGGCAGCGTACCACTGTGCCACCATGCTGCCCTGATTGAGTTGATTCGTTTTATAAACCACCTTGGTATCAAGTTTGCTAATGAAGAGTACGCTTGAAGGAATTTTTATTAAGATATAATGTACTAGCCGACCCCCTCATAGTAATGAAACAGGACAGACTTTACAAATCAATAAACAAACAGGTATCACTAGCTAAGCGCAGGCGAGGTATCAATCAATCAATCAATCAACATTTATTTATATAGCACATATTCATACAAAAAAAATGTAGCTCAAAGTGCTTTACAAAATGAATAGAGAAATAGAAGACACAATAAAAAATAAACATAAGTCAACATTAATTAACATAGAATAAGTAAGGTCCGATGGCCAGGGTGGACAGAAAAAACAAAAAAACTCCAAAGGCTGGAGAAAAAAATAAAATCTGTAGGGGTTCCAGACCAAGAGACCGCCCAGTCCCCTCTGGGCAATCTACCTAACATAAGTCAAACAGTCCTCTTTGTATTTAGCGTTTTCATGGAAGGACCTGATGATGATGGTCACGTAGACTTCTGGCTTTCAGTCCATCATTGTTGGAGCATCATGATGCTTTGAGTAGGTGGTGGTGGCGCAGGCCGCCACCACAAAGAAACCGGAAAAAGAAACAGAAGAGAGAGTTGGGGTCAGTATGGATTTTGGAGCCACCATGAATAGTTATTATGAAGAATTGAACATACAGAGTATCAGTATTAAGTTAAAGTGAAGTTATAAAAAGGCCATGTTAAAGTAATGTGTTTTCAGCAGTGTTTTAAAGTGCTCTACTGTATCAGCCTGGTGAATTCCTATTGGCAGGCTATTCCAGATTTTGGGTGCATAACAGCAGAAGGCCGCCTCACCACTTCTTTTAAGTTTAGCTTTTGGAATTATAAGGAGACACTCATTTGAAGATCTAAGGTTACGATTTGGAATATAACGTGTCAGGCATTCCGATATATAAGATGGAGCAAGATTATTTAAGGCTTTATAAACCATAAGCAGTATTTTAAAGTCAATCCTGAATGACACAGGCAACCAGTGTAGTGACATCAAAACTGGAGAAATGTGTTCGGATTTTCTCCAGTACACTCCAAAACGCACAGGTAGACCGACTCAAATGGAGGCTGGTGTGTGAGTGAGGAGGGCCCTGCCCGGCTACCTCCTCCTGACGTAACACTTCCCCCTCCCTTCGTCCTGCAGCCTCTGTCTCAGATTTATATATATACTAGCCATCCCCTGTGGCTCTGCCCGTGTAGGAAACAGGACAAACTTTAAAATTCAATAAACAAAAAGGTATCACTAGCTAATAGGAGACAAGGATCACTACAAAACATGACCAGAAGTAGACCGACTCGAACAGAGGCTGGCACGTGAGTGAGGAGGGCCTTGCATGGCTCCACTCTCCTGACAGCATGCATGCCCTCGGCCCGCAGCCTCTGTCTTGGATTAGCACAAATATATCACGTCTGCAAGCGAACTGTGATTCTTAGCATGATGAGTGAAGTCACAAAATCAACCGGAATGTTCAAGCAAATTATAGAAAAAAACCAGAACTAAATCCGTTAAGCAGTTCTCTTGTGAAAAGCAGACAGACAGAAGTTAGATTTTATATATAGAGAGTGTGGCAGATGGGTGGGACACCCCTGCAGCATATGTTCCGGGGGAGCAAGCATGGGAGACCCAATACCTCCCTCTGGACGCTAGCTGGCAGCCTCCCTTGGTTTGGAGTGGTTCCTCAGACTCCCGCCGGGCTTCATGGGAGTTGGAGTTTGGTACAGCCCTGTTGGGTTCCACTGGCGCCGCCACGGGGTGTTGCAGCAGGCTGTATGTCCTGATGTCAGGAGTGTGGAGCTGTGCAGGGCCCTCCTCACTCATGTGCCAGCCCCTGTTCGAGTCGGTCTACCTCCTGCCGCGTGGGCAGTAGTTTTGCCACACCCGGAAGTCCAGCCAGGTGTCGGCAATCAAGCACCTAGAGCACTTCCTGGTGCCTAACAAAAGGAGTCAGCAACCACCACTCATTGGCCAGAGTCGGGTGGAGGAGGACGAAGCAGCCTAGGAGGAGTGGAGGATAATACTTTCATTTATTGGTGTTTTGGTGTGTGCTGTGCTTGGGACTGTGTACTGCCTGTGGGGCATGGGGAAGACGTGTGCCCACAGGTGAAGAAAAATAAATAGTTGTTTTATTTAACGTGTGCCTCCATGCCCAGTCTGTGTCGGGTCGGGCGCCTATATAGTGCCTTTCACAAGAGATAAATACTCTTTTGTCACACTTAATAATCATGCTTACTCATAAAGGCACTACACACAATAAAAATTGCAACTTATTTATTAAGATTATATAGCAGTTTTACTTAGGATTGATGGAAGCAAAGTTTTTATATATCTACAGTGCCACCATGATGTTTGGAACAAAGACCCATTTTTTCTTGATTGACCAAAAAACGTGCAGATTTTGGTACACTTTATTGAACCCTGAGGAGAGATTGTTTTTTATTTTGTATAACCTTTGGGGGTCAGCATGCAGGGTTAGCCATTGTACAGCACCCCTGGAACAAATTTCAGGTTAAGAGTCTTGCTCACGTGCCCAACGGAGTAGGATCCTTCTTGACAGTAATGGGATTTGAACCAGCAACCTTTCAGATTTTGCTTCACTTTATTTGGTGCCCTTTATTAATCCCTGATGGGAAACTGTCATTTTGTGTGACCTTTGGCAGTCAGAGCACAAGGCCAGCCATTGTACAGCCCCGCCGGATAGCTTTGTGATGATGTTATTAAAGTCACTATATGTAATATATTTTTTTATTATTTATAAGGATAGACAGAAAGCTCATGCGCTCAGCTCTGTCTGAAAAGCACAGTATGCTGACGACAATGTCGACGGCTCTTTATTGTACTGCGGGATTATGCCAACATCTGAAAGCAAGCTAAAATGAAGATTGCTTGATTGATTTATGAGGCTTGATTATTTTAGTGTAGCATGTTCTTACCATTATAACTACTGAAGACTCGGTTCAAAATGAAAGTATTTATTTGTAAAGATTAGAGGGTGATTTGTGATGCTGTTATTGACGGCACAATGGCTTGACTTCCTAATAAGGATCAGCAGAATGGCGTTTTTTGAAAATCAAATATATGGAATTGAGTAGTAACACCCATTAACTATAAAGATTGATTCGTCATGGTTGATTACTTTTTGTAGTTGTTTGTGTCCATAGGCTATATAATGAGAATGTTGATTTATAAAGATCACATGGCACTTTAAATTTAAAATAAAGGTGGATAGTTTCATAACGATTGGCAGAATTCATTTTGTCCTGCGCTTTTTCAAAATGCTAACTTACTGAAGGCTGTGCATGACGTATACAGAAGGAGGAAAGGATCTGTGATCCTTGATTACTTCCCTGTATAGCAGTTTATGATCATGAAGACCCTGCATAAAGTGACGTCACTAACTTTTAATAATCTGGGGCTGATTTGCAGTGCAGCTCCTTAAAATGAAACTGTGCCTGTTTCTTAATGATTCTCCGACTGCTGTGTGTGCAGCTCTTTTGTCATAAAGTACTTCAGAACATGTGAATTGATTCAATGTAAATGCTGACGGCCTTCTCCTAAGCTCTTTGTGCTGCCTCAGGACTTAAATTGCTGGTTTCATCACCCTTAGTGTGCCATTTGCATGTTCTCCCGGTGGGTTTTTCTCCGGGCGCTCTGACACTGCAAAGTTAGGCAGTTTAGGTTAGTTCAGCAATTCTCAAACTGTGGGGGGGGCGCTGAAGCTGTACAAGGGGGGCGTTGAATAAATGAACAGGGCATCAAAATTTATTTTTTACATTTTTATTTCAAATTTACATTTGCAAGCATATAATCACAACGAATGCATTATAACTAAAATTAAAAGAAAACATTTCTTAGGCATAGATCTAATGACTAATATGTGCCTGCTTTAAAGTACACAGCCTGCCAAGGTTTAGTTTGATATTCGAGATATCGAGACACTCTGAGCTCCTTTTCTATTTGAAGTTTGTTTCTATGACGAGCGGCGCCGCTGCTGCTGCTGCTTTTATAGTCGCGTATTTACAATCCAGAAAGTTCGAGACGTATCGGTATCTGTCGCGATCATTCGGGTAACCGTAGATCAGGTGATAATGCGGCACGACTGCACGACATTGGCAGCGTAGCCAATATTGCCAAATTGAGTTAAATAATTTACTGCATATTGGGTTATTTTCATGATACAACTAACAGCGGTATAATATTTGTCGGACGAAAATACGTTCGTCTCACACAGATTGACTTCATCGGTGTCCTCGTTTACGAGATTTTTAAAAATGAAAACGTATTGAATTGTTTCTACACACAAAAATATAATTAAATAAGAATAAATAATTTATTCTTTGTTTTTGGGATTAGAATTACGACCAAAAACCACACAAGGCATTTTAATAGTTATTAGTGCAAAAAAAAAAAATAAATTGCAAATATTTCATCAAAGTTAGCCGAACACATGCAAATCTTATGGAAGTAAAAATGATAGGATACCGCGACACTGCACGAGTATCATACCTTAGTTAGTTGTATCATGGGTCATTCTCATCAATCTTATATTATGCAGGGGGCGCAGAATTATTCCAGGTAGAAAAAATTTGCGCGAAATCCGAAAGTTTGAGAACCGCTGGGCTAGTTGGTGATTCCAAATTGTCTCCACTAAGTGAGCCCAGTAATTCACTCATGTCCTTTCAATGGTTCCAGTCTTGTAATCAATGCCATTGGGATAGACTTCAAAACACCTTGCATTATTATTATTGGGTTGGACGTGATATGATATGTTATTTTGTCCATTGATTGAAAGAGAAGCAAATTACTGGTTGGTACTGGCAGTTAGGGTGGTCTTGTTTTACCAACATGGTGGTATTCTATGAGTAAACAACAAAAAGATAAAATCAAAGTGGAGTTTATGATGTTGTTTATCTGGACTTTCAGAAAACAGTTGGTCTTGTGCTACATGAGTGGGTGGCATCAAATTAAAAGAAGTGGCAGTTCAGGGTGTGGTGTGGTGTGTAGATGCAGGAAGCTTATCAGAACTGGCAGACGTTAAGAGCGGTGTCCAGCAGGGGGCAGTGTTAGGGCCGCTGCTATTTTTAATGTCTAGAAATGATTTTGAAAGGAATATAAGGAACAAGCTGGCTAAGTCTGTAGATGATACCAAGATAGGTGGATTGGCAGATAAACTGGAATCTGTTATATGATTACAGAAGGACTTGGACAGCAGACAGGCTTGGGCAGATTTGAAATTTAATGTCAGTAAATGTAAAGAATTACCTGCAGGAAGTAAGAATGTTAGGTTTGAATACACAATGGGAGGTCTGAAAATTGAAAGTACACCTAATGAGAAGGATTTAGGAGTCGTAGAGGACTATACGTTATCAACTACCAGACAGTGCTCAGAAGCCATTAAGAAGGCTAACAGAATGTCAGGTTATATAGCGCCTTCATGTGTGGAGTACAAGTCACAGGATGTTCTGCTCAACCTTTATAACACACTGGTGAGGCCTCATCTGGTGTCCTGTGTGCAGTTTTGGTCTCAGGGCTACAAAAAGGACATAGCAGCACTAGAAAAGGTCCAGAGAAGAGTGACTAGGCTGATTGAGGGCTACAGGGGATGAGTTATGAGGAAAGATTAAAAGAGCTGAGCCTTCACAGTTTAAACAAAAGAAGATGAAGAGGAGACCTGACTGAAATGTTTAAAATTATGAAGGGAATTAGTCCAGTGGATCGAGACGGTGACTTTAAAATGAGTTCATCAAGAAAACAGGGACACAGTTGGAAACTTGTTAAGGGTGAATTTCACTCAGACTTTAGTAAAATGACACCTTTTATTGGCTAACTAAAAAAGATTACAATATGCAAACTTTCGAGGCCACTCAGTTTACTTGACTTGTCACTATATTCATAATGGCTAACATGGTACAACACCCTAGTACTACGCACAAACAGTAGGACGTTTTTCTTTACACAGAGAACCACAGACAATGGAATAAGTGACCAAGTAGTGTGGTAGACAGGAGGACTTTAGGGACTTTCAAAACTCGACTTGATGTTATTTGGGAGGAATTAAGTGGACAGGACTGGTGAGCTTTGTTGGGCTGAGTGGCCACTTGCATATTGTTATCTTGTTAGTTAGCCAATAGAAGGTGTCCTTTTGCTTGACTTCTCAGTGCATCCATAATGGCTAACGCGGTACAACACCCTAGTACTATGAACTCATACAAGTTATTTTTAATCCACCGACATGTGCAGAGGAGAGATGCTGGGTATATTGGGAGAAGGATGTTAAGGATAGGGCTTCCAGGCAAGAGGAAAAGATGAAGGCCTAAGAGGAGGTTTATGGATGTGGTGATAGAAGACATGAAGGTGATGGGTGTAACAGAACAAGATGCAGAGGACAGAAAGATATGGAAGAAGATGATCCGCTGTGGCAACCCCTACCGGGAGTAGCTGGAAGAAGAAGAAGAAGAAGAAGAAGGAGCAGGAGGAGGAGGAGATAGGGATGGTTCTGCCAGGTAAGAGGAAGCTCTGAGAGAAGGTTTATAGATGTGGTGAGAGAGGACATGCAGGTGGTGGGTGTGACAGAACAAGATGTAGAGGACAGAAAGATATGGAAGAAGATGATCCTCTGTGGCAACCCCTACCGGGAGTAGCTGGAAGAAGAAGAAGGAGCAGGAGGAGGAGGAGATAGGGATGGTTCTGCCAGGAAAGAGGAAGCCCTGAGAGAAAGTTTATAGATGTGGTAAGAGAGGACATGCAGGTGGTGGGTGTGACAGAACAAGATGTAGAGGACAGAAAGATATGGAAGAAGACAATCCACTCTGGCAACCCCTAATGGGAGTAGCCTGAAATAAGAAGACAGAGCCAATGAGGGACTTACTGAGCTTGCACCGGGCAGTGATGAACCCATTTTGGGCCACTAGGGGAACTTTTCTAAGAGACCCCTTGTAACAGCCCCCACACTTGAGCCAGTATGGTATTGAATTGGGCCTTCCCAAGCCCACACTGCCCATGGTCTGCCCACAGGGGCCACTTTGTGCCTGTTTGCTGGGCAAGAAATAGCCCTGGAGAGGATGGTAGTCCATGATAGTGGGGGGCTTTAGAAAAAACTGCATTTATCACGTGCCTTCTTTGTTCACATTCTTGGTGGGGTCTTATGATTTATGAAGATCTCATCACGTTATATGAGCAGTTGGAGCAGAAGAGCAGGTCACTGCAAAGTGGTCCCGGACTTTTTCTTGCCAGTGTATAAAGTTACGCAGAGGCACCTGTGCTGGCCGAGGTGTCACCAGGCTGCTCCTTCAGTATTGCAGCAGAGAGTACAGTAGAGAGTCTGGTCTTTTGATGATTCATCTTCTTGTTTGAGCTAAAGTACAATTTAATACATTTAAAAACTGTACTTTATACAAATGTTCTATATTTATATTTTAATTTTAATATAGATATAATAATAATAATCTTCTTCTTTCGGCTGCCCTCATTAGAGGTTGCCACAGCAGATCATCTTTAACCGTAAATAATAATAATAAGAAGAAGAAGAATTTTAAAATGTATTTATTTCTATTTATATTTTAAAATGTTTGCTATTTTTTTTTAACTCTTTCACTGCCAACAAGTCAAGCACAGGTAGGCTAAGTGACTTTGTTGGGATAAACCGATGAATCCATACTCGAGACGGAAACTTCAGTTACAGCAATTTACAAGCCAGTTTATCAAGTCATGTCAGGAAATTATTTTATTTCATTTTAAGAGTTTATTTTTATAAAAATAGTTTATTTTTTATAAAGTACATGAACCGCACATCAAAGCCCACCTTGTGTACTGTTGTTGTTTAAACACTTCGGGTCATTTGAAATCTAAACCTGTTGCTTTGCGGATTAAAGGCTCCCACCTTCGTTTCTCGGTCCCACCACCTCACATCTCCGCTGCTTTCATGTAATCCTCTTTTGTATTTCAGATAGCAAGTCTTGCAAATATGAAAGTTCCATCAGGTAGGTCCCAGCAGGGTGTGTTTAATGAGCGCGCAGAGACAAACGTCCCACTTTGTGGCGGGCTTTCATGTGAATGTCAGCGGCTCCCCACGCACTGGGAGCCCAGCCAATTATCTCTTATACTGACGCAGCTATTGTAACTTCTGTATGATGGAAAATAATCAAAATAGCGAGTAAGTTTTTGTTTTTTTTATAATAAATTCAGAAGCGTTCATTGTGTGCAGAGTGCCATGGCTGGCAGGAGGCAAAGTGGCACTTTTTCAAGGCTCTGATGCCAGCTTTGTTAAGTGCAAACAATGACAGCTTTGGAGCCCACTGATAATAATTAAATAATAATAGCAGGAAATAATAGTGATAAATATTTAAGTAGTACAAAATCATACGCAATTTATATAATGCAAATAAAAAACAATGGAATTGTGCAACAAAAAAAAGAACACATACTCGTTTTTAATTGAATTAAAATAAAAGCACACCTAGAAATATTTTTACATTTTGAAGTTTGTTATAATAAGTAAGAGGTTAGCACACCGTTGATTGGTTTGAATTATACGTATTCATAAAGAAATGAAACCAGTCAGAGGGTTGGATTAATAACGGAGATGGCAAAGCAATCGAGATATCGTAAAGTCGGGACGTCACGTTTCTTATTTGCCGTTTCTTCTTTGGTAAGGCCCTGCTCTGAACTCTACAGTCGTGGGTTTGCTAACAGGAATCATCGCCTTCTGGCCTGACGTCAGTGGCCGGGGTGACGGTGATGACGCCCCTCTCAGGCCATAGCAGGTGATCAGTACTAAACTTCAACAACCTCAGTTTCCCGAGAATTCTTGGCACCTCTCAGTGTGTACATAACGCTGACTCTATGGAACGCGTGCCCCTCGACTGTCAGAAATGGTGCCACTAATGGATTGACTGGCTCAGGTTGTTATAACCATTACAAATTTTTTGGTACGGGCGTCCTGTGCTGGCACCAGCAAGATGCCATCCTGGGTGGCTGCCCATGTCACCCATAACTAAATTTGCCACTGTTCTATGCTGTTATCAGAAGTGACCTCAGGCAGTCTCTTAGTGATGCCACAGGCCTCTTGAACCTTGGCAACAATTCAGAATCTGGGCATCTGGAGTTACAACCAAACGAATCGAGTCACAGACCGAAAAAAGGTAAAAGAGACCAAACAAAAATAATGACGAGTCCAGTGTCATGCAAATAAACGGAGCCGAAACTGAAATGACACTCTTTAAAACAAACAGAGGAAAGAATAAAAATATTCACAAAAATAAATGAGCAATCTGCCCACCTTCTCTCCTTTCCCACCCACCAGTCAACAAAAGATGACACACACACACACACACACAGTGTTCTCCGTGCCCTTTTACGCCATTCCTTAATGGCTGACATCCTGTTCCCCACACTGATGGCGCATGACATGATGCTGGCTATGCATCACATTCCCTCTTACAAGAACTCAACCCATAAGGGGGCTACACCCTCATATGGACCTGCCGGCAGCCATTTCCACCCTACAGCAAGTAAGAAATGGCTTTATTTCAATAAGCGCAGGGCGCCCCTCTTCTGTAAAGAGTTTCAGCATGTTGTGTCCATACACCTGCTCCGCTGTCTCTTACTGGGACCCCTCTCTTTGCGCTTCTTCATCTGCCGAGGTATGCGCCTGAAACCACTTATTAACTCAAAAAGCAACAACAACATTTATTTCTAGAGCACATTTTCATACAAATCATGTAGCTCAAAGTACTTTACAGGATGAAGAAAGAGAAAAAAGACACAATAAATAAGAAAATAGAATTAGGGAAGACTAATTAACATAGACTGTCCTGCGGTGGGTTGGCACCCTGCCCAGGATTGGTTCCTGCCTTGTGCCCTGTGTTGGCTGGGATTGGCTCCAGCAGACCCCCGTGACCCTGTAGTTAGGATATAGCAGGTTGGAAAATGGATGGATGGATGGATGCAAATGGTGGAGACGGATGCCAGTGACTGCTCTATAAAGTGGTAGTGCTGTAGGGCACATTCAGATCCCCTCTAAAGCATTTCACGTTTCTAATTTGATTCTGTCGGCGTCCATGTACTGCATTTCTAACATTAAAGATAAGATTGAGAAAAATTCCTGCTATTTCAGAACCAGCAGACCCCCGTGACCCTGTGTTCGGATTCAGCAGGTTGGAAAATGGATGGATGGATAATTAACATAGACTGCGGTGGGCTGGCGCCCTGCCTGGGGTTTGTTCCTGCCTTGTGCCCTGTGCTGGCTGGGATTGGCTACAGCAGACCCTGTGTTAGGATATAACGGGTCGGAAACTGACTGGCTGACTCACTGAAACTAACATAGAATAAAAGTCAGGTCTGATGGCCAGGGAGGACAGAAAAAACAAAAAATAACTCCAGACGTCTGGAGAAAAAAAAAAATCAAATCTGCAGGGATTCAGAGACCACAAGACCACCCAGCCTCCTCTAGGCATTCTACCTCACATAAAATGACCTCACAATCAGTCCTCATTGTATTCAGGGTTCACATGGAAGGACTTGACGATGATGGTCATGTGGACCTCCGGCATTTCATCCATCAAAGTAAGGACATCACGGTGCTTTGATTAGGTGGTGGTGGTGCAGATCGTCACTACAAAAAACTGGAAAAAGAGCACAAGAGAGAGTAGGGGTTAGAACGGATTTCAGAGTAACCATGAATAATAATGATAATTAAATGAATTTACAGAGTATTCACTAAAATGAAGTTATGAGAAAGCCATGTTAAAGTAATGAGTTTTAGCAGTTTTTTAAAGTGCTCTGCTGTATCAGCCTGGCGAATTTCTATCAGTAGGCTATTCCAGATTTTAGGTTCATAACAGCAGAAGGCCGCCTCACCACTTCTTTTAAGTTTAGCTCTTGGAATTCTAAGTAGACACTCATTTGAAGATCTAAGGTTACGATTTGGAATATAAGGTGTCAGACATTCAAATATATAAGATGGAGCGAGATTATTGAAGGCTTTGTAAACCATACACAGGATTTTAAAGTCAATGCTGAATGACACAGGTAACCAGTGTAGTGACATCAGAACTGGTGTGAAGTGCTCGGATTTTCTTTTCCTAGTTAAGATTCTAGCAGCTGCATTCTGCACTCGTTGCAATCGATTGATGTCTTTTTTTTGGGTCATCCTGAGAGGAGTGCGTTACAGTAATCTAGACGAATGAAAATAAAGCATGAACTCATTTCTCAGCATCATGCAATGTTATAAAAGGTCTAACTTTTGCTATATTTC
Organism: Polypterus senegalus; assembly: GCF_016835505.1. Taxonomy (NCBI): domain Eukaryota; kingdom Metazoa; phylum Chordata; class Cladistia; order Polypteriformes; family Polypteridae; genus Polypterus; species Polypterus senegalus. The sequence goes on from NC_053159.1 coordinate 171,887,475, forward strand.
TTAAGTGATAAATTGCTGTCCTAGTAATCTGATTTACTGTGACACTCAATTGAATAATCCATATCTCGTGACACGACTCATCACACTTGTATAGTTCTTCCTCCGTTCTACGCACTACAAATGGAGAAGGAGTCACCAACTGTGTCGCCCTACCCTCAGATTCTACCGTCACGTCCTGAAGATGCTCCCTAAGCTCCCGTGTCTAACAAAGTTAAACTGATGAAAGGAGGGAGTAGTGTAGAACAACACTTCTGCACATGGGGCTGAGATGAGACTGTGTTATTGCCTGCTTGTATCAGAGTTACATTTCAAAACAACTTGCGACAATGGCACCTTGAAGGACAGCACTTGCCCAAACCTTAAGTGATCTGTGAATCTGTCACCTCAAGAGAATCACACTGCGTCACCCTTTACAAGAATGTTTCGGAATTCTCACACTGATTCCAAGTCAGGGACTGTGAGGAGCACAAGGTTAAGGGGATTGTAAATTGATAATAACACTGGAAGAAGAACAGGAACACCAAAAGAATATAACAAACACCAGGGGCAACTCGGACACAGTGAGCCCCCTTTGTAAATTCAGAGCAATATGATAAATTCATTCCAAATCATTCAAGATTGTATGTCCACGGCCTGTACCCGCCCAAGGGAGTCAGCGCCTATGGAGGATTTCAATGGTAGGGAAAAAACTGGAGATGTTAGATGCTGATAATGCCTGGCATGCTACTTATACTCACTATTTTATTGTTTTGTTATGTATTTATGTTACCAGCTGTGCTACACTTCTAACATGGGTTGAAATCTAACTAACCAACATAGTCATCCAGCGTTAACATTCTCAGCGAACCGTGCAATGCGTATGTCTCTGTTATATGCCATTCAGTATGGGATTAGCAAAAAGTAGTGTTAATGTTTGAGATGAGCTATCTGTTGGAATGACAAATGCAATGCATTGTATTGTTTGGAGTTTGCACGTTCTCTTCTTACCTGCATGAGTTTTCATTCAGCAAACCAGTTTCATCCGACATCCAACGGACATGCAGGTTAATTTAAATGGTGACCCTAAAATTGGCCAGCTAGGAGAGCATATGGATATAGATAGATAGATAGATAGATAGATAGATAGATAGATAGATAGATAGATAGATAGATAGATAGATAGATAGATAGATAGATAGATAGATAGATAGGTGAGGCATTATATAAGATAGATAGATAGATAGATAGATAGATAGATAGATAGATAGATAGATAGATAGATAGATAGATAGATAGATAGATAGTGTTGGGACACCCAGGAGGACCAGAGGAGGGCTTGCGTCTCCTTCAGACCACGAGGGGGCGACCGCCTTGGTGGCTTTGACGACCACGGGTACAGAGCTTTGAGGCTCAGCTCTGTAGGGGCCTGTGGTCACTGCCAGGGGGCGCCCCAATGTCTTTGGAGCCTTGGAACTCAGCACTTCTGCCACACCCAGAAGTGCTGGGGGGAAGACAATTGAGGACACCCGGAGTGCTTCTGGTTGCACAGCTGGCACTTCCCCCACACTAGGGAGTGCCGGCGGAAGATTGTCGGGAGGCACCTGGAGCACATCCGGGTGACTATAAAAGGGGTCGCCTCACTCTTTGTCGGCTGGAGTCGGGAGGTCGAGAGACGAGGTCTTGGAGGAGACAAGGAGGCGGCCTGAAGAAGGAAAGGCATTTGGATTGTTGGCTTGTACTTGTGGGGACTTTGGGGCTGTGTGTCACATTTGTAAATAATAGTATGTATAGTAAACGTGTGTTGGGTGACTTCAACGTGTCTGCCTGTCTGTGTCCGGGTCAGCTTCCACAATAGATAGATAGATAGATAGATAGATAGATAGATAGATAGATAGATAGATAGATAGATAGATAGATAGATAGATAGATAGATAGATAGATAGATAGATAAAAAAAGGTTCTAAATTGTAAACCATAAGTTAAATTAAAACTGAGATAAGGCAGGATGCTCGATTAGCAGCCGGATTTTCTAACTAATTAGGTGGGCCAATTGAAAAGTAATGAGACTGTCTCTGATTCATTTTCATGGAGGTGTTTGTTTGTGAATGGCATACATGGATGTGTGTGAACCTGCAGTTGACCGCCGTATTTTTCAGCATTCTGTCACAGCGAGTGGAAGCTGTCACCTAGATAAGAAACTCCTCCAGTTCAACCTGCCATTGGACCACAGACCTTGTTACAGGTAGGAGACAGGACAGGCGAGGCTGGGCACACACACATGTCTGACCCGTTAACCCTTAGTGCTGGGGCACCGCATTGACGTGTCCTTTTCCTACTATCCTTCACGCTTTATACAAATGACTGGACCTCTGGTGATTTGTCTGTCAAACGTCTTATATATGCAGATGACATCACACTAACAGACCTCATTACAAACAGGGCCGAGTCCAAATACTGACAAGAGGAACAAAATCTGATATTGTGGTGCAGCCATTAAAATTTGGATCTTAACATTCAAGAAACCGATCATAGATTTCAGCAAACAGTCGCCTGCTCACCTATGACTTGCTATAAATGGCTCAGCCATTGAGATTACAGAACCATTTAAGTTTCTGGGCACTGTGCCATCACAAAACCTTAAGTGGGACAATAACATTATACTATATGCGTTATTAAGAAAACCCCTTAGAGAATGTTTTTTTGTGTCAGCTGATGAAATTCAGTCTCCTCTAACTGTCTGGTTTGGTGCCGGCCTCAGTTCAGGTTTAGGCCAATCTGCAACACATCATCAGGGCCTATTAAAGGATCTTAAGCTGTAGGGGGCCACTACGACCATTGCTGATCCGACTCACCCGGGACATCACCAGTTCCAAAGACTCCCCTCCAGCAAACGTCTTCATGCAGAGAAAACTAAAACAACACGTCAGCTGAAGAGTGCAGTGATTCTGACTAATCAGATCTGAGCTTCTACTCAATGTCCATGTAGACCTGCACACTCGACTGCCTGGACATTTTAATCCTGCCGTCTCTTTATTTTTTTATATTGCCCTTGAATGCCGCATCATATTTCGCTATTTTATATTTTATCTTCTTATATTTATCTTTTGTATGCTGTATTCTCTTTGTATGTTGCACCAATACTCTCAAGACTAATTCCAAGTACACATTGGTAGACCTGGCCAATCATGGGAATTCAGATTCTGATGGTTTGCAGTTTCATAGGCCTGCTGTAAAGTCAGGCCAGGGTGATGTCTCATCCATTAGAGATGCAGTCGGTGAGAAACGCATTTTAAAGTTTGTATGCAGCTCAGTCTGACTTTCAGCATGGCCGTAAATGATGGATGGGGCGATGAGTGTTTCTCCAACTTGGACGAATGACGTGAGAGTCACAAGCGGTGTTACAACCATGACATTATCTGCAGTGCTGAACGTTTAGCAGTCATGGAGTTAAAGCTGTTTTTTTTTCTTGTCTTGTGTTTCTTCCTTGACCTGCGCGTTATCTTTTGATTTACACTCTATTTCCTCAATTATTTCTTTCTCCTTGGAAATCAGCAGACCATGCAAACAATTCCAGCGCCGTTCCATCTGGGCATCAGAAACACACAAGGCTGTCCGTACAGCTGCTCAACTCATTGGTTCTTCTTGGCTACTGATTGCTTTGCAGTAAGGAGAATTTTTCCTTGGTCGCCCATGCTGAAGTAAGGCTTGTGGCGTACAGATCTCCAGCTGTTAAATCATTTTCTGAAATAGCAGGAATTTTTCTCAATCTTATCTTTAATGTTAGAAATGCAGTACATGGACGCCGACAGAATCAAATTAGAAACGTGGAATGCTTTAGAGGGGATCTGAATGGGCCCTACAGCACTACCACTTTATAGAGCTGTCACTGGCATCCGTCTCCACCATTTGCATCCATCCATCCATCCATTTTCCAACCTGCTATATCCTAACTACAGGGCGCAAGGCAGGAAACAAACCCTGGGCAGGGTGCGCGCCCACACACACACCAAGCACACACTAAGGACAATTTAGAATCACCAATGCACCTAACCTGCATGTCTTTGGACTGTGGGAGGAAAACCATTTGCATCGTACTATTTAAAAATGTAAAACATTTTGTTTCTTTGTCAGTTATATTATAAGGTTTCAAAAAGTACACCATTTGCTATTGGGTTACTGCTGGAGCGGAACTGGAGTGATGTTCAATTAGTTCCTGTCATGCCTGTTGTGCCAGTACTGCAATATAAAGTATGGCATATGGCTGGGGAGCCTACCCAGCCGGGACGCCTGGAAGGACCGGGAGAGGGACAATACATCCCCGGACCATGAGAGGGCAGCCGCCCTAGTCTGCTTCGGGGCCACGGGATCAGAGCTTAGAAGCACAACCCTGTTGGGGCCCGTGACCACCGCCCGGGTGGCGCCCAGAGGATTGTGGAGACCTGGATTGCAGCACTTCCGCCACACCAAGAAGTGCTGCCAGAAGAAATTCCAGGCACACTTGGAGTGCTTATGGGTGCTCATGCGGCACACCAGGAAGTACCATCAGAAGATCATCGCGAAGCACATGGAGCTTATCCGCCAAGGTTGTTATAAAAGGAGCTGCCTCACTCCATTAGTCGATCCGGAGTTGGGAGAAAGAAGATAGAGCTTGTGAGAGGAGGAGTGAGGGCGACAGAAGAGTAGAAGAAGGAGATAGAAAGGGATGGAGTGGTTGCCAGAAGGGCATTGTTAGGTGCTGTGTACTTTGAAGAAAATATTAAACGTGTGTGTTTATGGACATCTGGCGTCCGTCTGTCTGGGGGCTGAACTTCCACAATACACATATAAGCCCTGGTGGACTGGCAGGGGACTAAAATAGCTTCTCCAGACTGTAACAAGGCCAGACCTTTCCAACTTAGCCACTGTGTGACATCACAGGACCCCTCGGTGGGATGCACAAAACTGTTTTGCCCCCTTCGAAAGACAATGACCTGACTCATTATGGTCTTCATTAGCTCACAGGTGCAGGGTCCTGCGGGGCCACTAGAGGGAGGTCTGCCACTAACCAAGAAAGAGTCGTCAGTGCTCTCATGACGGTATTTGAAGCTTAGTCCTAAAGTGGGCACAGGAGACTTTTAAATGCCAACTCAAGCCAGAGATCCATTTATTGTGAAGCCCGGAGGCAGGTAAGTGTAATCACGAGGTGGGATATTGGGGAAGACAATCCATTGGAGAAAGAGGGTAACAGTCTGTGAAGGCAGGGCTTTTGGTTATTTAGTAATAATAATAATAATAATCTCTCTATTTTAATAAAAATATATTGGGACAAGACAAGACTAATCCTGCGACGAGACGTGACTTTTTGATGAGACTTTTTGGAAGAAAGTCCCACGAGACTGAGACTTTTGCCATGAGATTCTTACAAGTAATGCCCTAATATTTTCAAACAAGACCACAGTCATCAGGTGCATTCCAGCACTTAACCTGGACAGGCACGAATCCATTAAAGGGCTTACTTATGAACGTACACACCCTCACACTTACAAAGATCCAGTTTAGAATCACCCATTCATCTAAATACGGCAGCGAGAAACGATGAAGTCAAACAAATTAACATGAAAATTGTCGATCGGTTACACGGCAAATTGGTTAAATGCATATCAACAGACTATGCTGAAACAGTTGGTGGTGAAGTTGCGGAAGATGAAAACATCAAATTACAATATCCTGAAGAATATTTACAAGCAATAACAAAGTCCGGTCTTCCACTGGCCAAATCACTGTAGAAAGAAGGATGTATCGTAATGTTATTGTGTAATTTATGTCTGAGTGATGGGCTATGCAATAGGACAAGATTAGTTGTATTCAAAACTGGTCAAACAATTCTGACATGTAAGATTTTAACAGGCGACAAGAAAGGTAATGTAGTACATCTTACGCGGATAACATTAGACACCAAAAGAATCTTGATATGCTATTTGTATCAAAATGTTTACAGCTTCCCATTAGACAGGGACAAACATTCGACAAAGTCGGTTTATTTATTAGAGAGAAAGAAACGATATTCAATTACGGGCAGTTATACGTTGCATTGTCACGATGTAAATCCAAACACGGAATCAAAATTCAATGCGATCTTAAAGAAAGTAGATGAAATTCATGAGTAGAGGACGGTAATCAGCTGTAAACTGCAACAAAACTCATTTCTAACTTTGTTAGAAGGAAAGTTACATTGCTTTGTCGATTTAACCTCAATTCACTATGTGTGCATAAGTATCGAAGAGCAAACAACCTCTAAAATGGGACCAACATCTGGTGAGAGACCAAAGAGAACGTACAAAGCAAAATACTCCATGAACCTTTTACGTAATTTCGTTGAATAGGACTCTGACTTGTCAGACTCCGAGTTTGATGCAAGTGATCTGGAGATGGATATCAAAAACAAAAGTGAGGTACCAGGGATTGCATTCTGCCCAGTAAAGGTGAGGGTTTTCCACAATTCCTGGTGGTGCATTTGGATGCACCAGGGTGTTGGTGAGTTTTTGTTTATGCTTTGTGATTTCTGGATTTTTGACTTTGCCATTGGATTGTGTATTGAGACATTGTTTGCTTAGATTGCCTTATAGGTTTAGGGAACTCCTTTTGCCTTCCATAATCCGCAGGGCTTCATTCTTATTCAATTTTGAGAAAATAAATCTTTATATTTTTTAAAGACCCTGAGCTTTCCCTTATATCTAAATGGGGCTTGATGGTATACTTTCCTTTAGTGGGCATTTTGGAGAATTGCAGAGGTTTTTAATGCTTTAAACTCCAAGTTTATAACAGAATGGGGGTGAAATATAAAGACATCTAGTGAGTGGCAGTTCAATTAATAAGAGAGATCAAAGGAGAATGACTCAACTGTCTGCAAGGCAGAGTTAAATCGTCAGGAGGAGGGGCTTAGGTGCTGCCGTCAGTGCAGTGGAGCATTGTGGGTAGCAGGAAAGAACACAGACAAAGCTTGGGTGTTCCCTGTGTCCATTTCAAAGTATTAGTTTGCCTTTTAGCAGTTCAAATTGTTACCAAGCTCCTTATGAACAGTGTGTGTCAAACGGGGGTCTGTTCTTATTTGTGATAAATTGTTTGCATATGTATGTTTCCTTTAGAGCCAGTGATAAAATTAAGTAAATAAAGGACAGAATAGCAAGGTTGCTATATTTGTGTTTACTTTAATTGTCTATGCAGTTCTTACAGGGCACTATAAAATAAGAATATTTATTAATGGCATTTATAACAGTTAAGCTTGTATTTTCATTAACCCAGTAAGATACTCAGTAGTGCCTTTAGTAACAACAGTGACATCTAGTGACTAATTTCAGTATTGCAACTTTGTGAAAAAATAATAGGAACGTGTTATAATAATAACAATAATACATGTTACCTATTTTTCTTTGGGTGTAATTTGAGTATTAATAATAGTTTAACTTTTTTGTTTTTAGACCCCACATGTACACATATAACTTCATATTAAAGTCTTAAACTGAACCCTAATGTCCAAGTGAGTGGTGGCTCTGAGGCTAGGGATCTGCACTGGCAATCAGAAGGTCGCTGGTTCGAATCCCGTAAAATGCCAAAAGAGTCTCTGCTCTGTTGGGCCCTTGAGGAAGGCCCTTAACCTGCAATTGCTCCATCCTGTGTATGACGTTAATCTGCATCTGTCCCTGCATGTAGGCCCTCCAACCTGCAGGGAAAAACTTGGGGGTTGGTGGCAGAATTGGCACTCCAGCCACCACAAAAAACCTCACACTGCTCCACTCCATCTGAACTAGTGTGGTGCTGAGGTATCACCCGTTGCATGGCTGCACTTGGGTCCTAATCTGGATCCCGAGTTGGTTTGTCATGTGGTGGGTGCGGAAATCCACTGTATCAGCGTGTGCTCCTAACCTCTCTCTGTCTCTCTTTAATTCACATGCTGTTGTGAATGCCAACTATTCCTGCACAACCAGTAAAAGCCCTTTAACTTTCTCTGGTAAAGCAGCTCATCATGGCAGAGTTGGGCAGTCAGAGGGGTGACCCCAGCACACAGTGCATCAGACTGTAAAGCTGTTATGTTTCAGCCAGGGTTTATTCTCTGGTTTATAAATATGTTCTGCTTTATTGCTATCTTTCTTATTTTTTGAACTATACCTTTTCATTTTTCAAATGTAATTTCTGTAATGTTTGTTGATTGTTCGGTATTTACTGCATCTTTAAGTTTATATGTGTACCTTGTGCTCTGTGTATAGCGCACCAAGAGGCGGGGTCATCATGACATCACACCCAAGGATCCGCCCTCCTGCTCAATCCTATGGCGGATGAAGCGGCATTCCTCAGGTTGTCATTGAGTGTTGTCGGAGGTTATCATTGGTGATGCTGATCAGTCGGAATTCACCAAAAGTTTTTTCACCGTGATTTGCACACCACAAAATATTTTCATTAGAAGGGGTACATTAGCTGCATTAATGAAAATATTATAAAAATTCTTTGCTGTTCTGCAGGAATCATTGTGCATTGTGTTTTCACCACTGGAATAAGCAAGTTATGTAGCACAGATTGGGTAGTATCAGGGCCAGCCCCTTGAGTATATAATGCTGAGTGATGGCATCACAGACTCACTTTTCAATTTTACAACATCGTCCCACAATGCCATTGTTAGTTTTGGTGATGGGCACTGCCATTTCATAGATTTCAATGCTAGGATGTGTCTCTTGCTCAGCTCAATGTCTGAAGTTCATCGGGTCTCATGTGACAGTTTAAAAACTGCCGCTGTGTGTTTCTCATTTTCTGCAGATGTTACCCCCGCAGTCAAGTTCACATTTAATGTTGTGTGTTCACAGCACACTGAGATTGTCAAGTTCATGTCCTCCACAAACATCACTTTTACTGAAGAGTACATTCAGCAGTCCTCCGTAGTTCAGCTCATATTAGTGTAGCACATGTGCTCCGCCACTGACCTCCTTCTTTTATGCTTTCAGGCTCAATCTAGCAGCAGGAAGATCAGTGGATGTGGAGAAGAAGACAGATCATTCAGGGCAGTGTGGTGTTTACTGAAGAGGTAAGTGAACTTAACAGCATGACGCTGTGTGCTTTCCTAGCTGGATTTTGAAGAGAATTACATTGTCCATGGAGGTTGCTCATACAAGAAAAGTCAATTACTTGCCTGTATGGTTTAACAGATGTACAGTAGCACTCAAGGGATCCTCTTAATTACGTCTAACTCCGACCAAATGCAAACACAAAGGTTGTCGCCTACTGCCTGCTTCTCTGCTCCTGGAGTCTCATATTGGCTGAAACACCTGCAACCCAAATAGGACCAATGCAGATCCCAGTCCTGCCGCACACGTGTGCCTGAGAGGGGGCCGCCGTCTTCTAGTGTTGAACCCGAAGTTTGTGTGTGTGAATGTCACAGTTTCTGTCCTTATTCAATCCTTTATCCTGCAGTTTGCCATGCAACATTCATTAGGAGGCGGTTGTGTGATTTGAGAGGCAGGAGAAGATGGGCACAGCTCTTATCTCGAACTTTGTGAAAATCTTTTGTCTGACTGTGTAGATATTCTGAGATTTGTGACATGGTGTCACAGTGTGACCCTAGAATCGGTGCAAGGAGGAGAAGGGGCACCGTAATGTGTAGAGATGGCACGGTGTGCTTTCGGGTGTGCCATTGTGAGCGAGTGTAGAAGGGAATATGGGCCCAGAGATGTGCATGAGGGGCACAAGAGCAAGAGTGAGATGGAGTTTAATGGTTAATTGTACAACCACCCCCCTACCGCCCAATCAGAAAAAGTTGGAAAGTATGGAAAATGCAAATTAAAAAACAAAAACACAGTGATTCTTAAATTTACTTTGACTTTTATTTCATTACAGACAGTATGAACCCACCAAGATATTTCATGTTTTCTCTGGCCAACTTCATTTCATTTGTTCGTATTCAGATTCAATGAAAGGACTAGATGTTACAATCCCTGATATTTTCATTGCTTCTTGAGGGATGGCTGCTATGAGGAAAGGCAGCCAGGAAGCTTTACCAGCAGGACACATCATCAATTGTGTGCCTCACCTTCACAGGGTGTTTCGGCCTTTTATCACAAGACACCCTCTGTTGAGGCAGGCCCACCACAGGTTGATCAAGCCTGGCCGTGTGTCTCGCGGTTAGCTGATCACCTTAGCTGCCCTAGTGATGTCAGCCCTCTTCAGCCATAGCCAGTGACTGACCCTCTCAGCAGTGTTCTCTGATAGCCTGTCGTTGGGCCTGTCCCCTGACTCCAACCTCTCTAAGTAGTTTCGCTGTTGTACTGGCAACAAAGCCCCTACACCCCACCTCCACCGGGCGCACCTTGATCTTCCAGCCTCTGTCCTCTGCCTCAGCTGCCAAGTTGGCATACCGCAGCTTCTTACGTTCAAATGCTTCCACAATTGCATCCTCCCATGGTACTGTCAGCTCAATGACGTAAGCAAGTTTTCGGGAGTTAGACCAAAGGACCAAGTCTGGTCCCAGAGTAGTTGTTACGATCTCTGTGGGGAAGATGAGCCTCTGATCCAAGTCAACTTGCATCTGCCAATCCCTGGCAACCTTCAGCGGTCCCAGATCCGGGGTTGAAGGGCTTGTCTTTGGCTTGTCCCCCTCCCGGACAAATGCTGATGGATACTTGCGCTCCTCCTGGTTCATGAGAGGTTGGGCGTTGATCGATTCCCTCTTGCACTCAACTTTCTCAGCTAGACACCTGAGGACCTGGTTGTGTCTCCATGTGTATCTGCCTTGAGTAAAGCTAGTCCTATAACCAACCACGATGTGCTTGAGTGTTGCTGGGACTGTACACAGGGGGCAAGATGGGTCCTTTCCAAACCATAGCTGCAGATTTATGGGGGAAGGCAGCACATCATATGTGGCTCGGATGATGAAACTCAGCCTATTGGACTCCATTTTCCAGATTTCACTCCATGTGAGTTACCTCTTTTCAACACATTCCAATTTCATCCAGCGGCCCTGCTTGGCCAGCGCTACAGCTTGTCAGTCTGGCTGCTTCCTCCTGTCGACACACCTCCTCCACCACCATGTTTCGACGTTCGGTTGCAGATGCCTGTTGACATAGAGGTGTTACCGCTCCAAGACCAAAGCCTTCTCTGCCCTGTTGGACGTGACCCACCACGTCACGATGGAGAAGAGCAGATTTGGCCTGTAGCACAGCTGTGGCTGGGGTCCACTTCCTCCCCGTTGCTAGGGTGGGAGCAGCGCCTCTCACTATGGCATCCCATGAGACAGTAAGTGACATCTCCAGCATCACTTTTGCACATTTGAACTCCTCAACCAGGCTAGGAATGGGCAGTGACAATATCCCGTCACTGTAGAGTCATTTCGGAAGTCCAAGCTACTTCCTCACGTAAGAGCTCACTAGCCTCTCCATTCAATTGGCATGATTAAGCGAGACCTCGTACATGGTCAATGGCCACAGTAGTCTGGGTAACAAGCCAAACTGGGAGCACCAGAGCTTCAATTTCCCTGGGAGTGCGGTGTTGTTAATCTGCCTGAGGTCATTAGACATGTCATGCCGTAGTTGTTCAAGTTGGCAGGTGTCATATACATTGTGAAAAGATTGGACCGACACAGGAAGAGGTTTGGGGGCAGCTGCCCATATACTTGAATTAGGCTGCCAAAATTGACAGGTTGGTTGCATAGAACAGGTCTCAACAGACTTCAGTCCAACAATAGAACAACCATAACAGGTAAATAATGGCGGTTTTAAAGCCGTACAGGGGAAGTGATGTCATTGGGGCAGGAAACGGTAATTATGTTATTGGGGCAGAAATTGGAAGTGACATCGTCAGGCCCGGAACCGGAAATGATGTTGTCGGGCCCAGAACCAGAAGTGGCATCCTCCAGTCCAGGCAAAATTTTCCCTGGTTGGTCTGCCAATGAAAAAGAAAGAGGATTACCTGGTCTGGCATGGAATTATCCCTTTGTGAGCCCTACAGCTGCCTCCCATCCACGCGTGTTTAACAACATCTACTTCGATATTTCAGGCTTGCAACACATTCCAAAAGACATGTTGTGCCATTGAGGATACCAAGCGGTGAAGTGTTTCAGGTGTTCTTTTGTCCCATTCTTCCTGCAAACATGTCTTGATGGGGTGGTCGTCATTATTGTCGCATTTTTTGTTTCCAAATTCTCCACACATTCTCTACTGGGGACAGGTGAGGACTGCAGACCTCTTCTTCCACAGACATGCCTTTGTTCTAAGTGTGTAGAATGTGCTTTTGCATTGTCTGATTGAATCTAATCTATCGATTAGATGCACTTACACTCAATGAGGTACCAGGAAACACAGAACAGTCTTGCTGGCTTGTCCATCCAATGGTTGCTTGCATGTACAGTGAATTAGCAGCAATGGATGTACAAGAGGGAACCCAAAAATAACTAGACTTTTTTTTTCTGGAGGCTGGAAGGACGTTAGTTCCGATGTTTGCCGCTAGGTGCGTGTACTAGACTGCCCTCTGCATCATTTGGCCAAGTGACGTCGTTGTGGAAAGTTCTGTAAGGTCAGTGTCAATTTTTTTCTTGAGCCTCTGTAACCATCTTCATCACTTTTGTGATGGCAGACTTCAAAGAATAATATGTTTGCATCAAGTTCTGGTTCCATTTGGGGAAAACAGCAACAGAAGCTGTCACAATGCTTTGCGAGGCGTTCAAAGAAGAAGCTTTGAGCCAGGCAAGGGTTTTTACCTTAAATTGCTCAAGCAATTGCGTGATCAGTGTGGAGAAAACGACCCGAATTGTGGCAATCAGGCGAGTGTCTTCTGTGTCAGGATGACGCTCCCACCCACATGCACTGAGGATGACAACGGTCCCCCCTACTCCCTGGACTTTGCACCCTGCAATTTTTTTTTCTTATTTCCAAGAATGAAGAGGGACCTTAAAGGAAAGCGTTTTCAGGATGTAGAGGAAGTCAAGAAGCAAATGACGGAGGCATTGAAGGCCATTACTTTGCAAGAGTTTCAGATTAGTTTTGAACAATGGAAAAAATGGAGTGACAAGTGTATTGTGTCTCAGGGAGAGTATTTGGTCGGTGATTACATTTTGGAAACGCTCAGAGAAAAAAAATTCTATCTTTGGGTCCTCTCTTGAATATTAACAAATGAAACAAAGTTGACCAGACAAAACATGAAATATCTTGGGTTCATGATATCTGCAATGAAATTAAAGACAAAGTAAATTGAAGAGTTGCTTTTTTTTTTTTCTTTTTTGGATTTTCCATATCTTGCCAATTTTTTCTAATTTGTGGATTCTAATTGACTCCATTGGGAGATATGCCAGAAGGTGAGGATTCTGGCGTGAATGTAATTTTGAGTAATGGAGATACAGTTAGGGATTGGGTGAGGTGTCCCCGATTGTTTTTTAATAAAGCTGGAGTGTGGGGTGCATGATGGAGTTGTAAGATTATAAAAAGGTTTAAAAGATCTGGAGGTGCTGATAGAGGGTGCAGAGCCTGAGTAAAATAAAAATAAGACGAGTGTGAGGAGCATGAAGAACTGGAGGACTGTGAAGAGTGAAGAGTGTCACGAGCCTGAGATGATCAGCATGACGTTGTATTGGTTGAGTGACTGAACACTGAGGGCAGAGGAATGCGCCCTCAGTTACCTAAAAGAGGGGAATGGGATGTCGATGTTTGGGCCGGGTCATCCAAATTGGGCACAGAGACAGAAAGTGAAGAGTCTTCTTAGAACAAAGGTGATAGGGGAAGATACCCTCAACTCTATGAAGTGTGTGCTTTTAGGATTGACGCCTGTTTGGATTTCAAGAAGGTTTTTGGTTTGTTTTCTCCCTTTCTAAACATTTCGTTTTAATCTTATTGGGGTAACTCTGTTCATTATTGTATTTAAGTGTTGGTGTTGTGCCACATTTCTTGACTATTTAAGAAAGACCTACACACTTTTAGCACACAATTTTTGGCCATGTAAAAATGTAGAACAATTGTTTGTCACCACTTGTGTAGTGGTCCGTGTCCCTCTTTCACTCACTGGGCTCGATTTCATGATCTATGAGATCCCCAGGGTTTGATATGTGCTGGGGCTGAGGGCACAGGGCATCAGAGATTTTTGTAATATTTTCTGAAGGATGCTCGTTTTTTATTTTTTGGATTTTGTCTTTGGTTTATGTGTATTGGCTGGGGTGCCGACAGGGTGGAAAATGGAAACATTTGTCCCAGATCCAGATTAATTTTTGTAATGGTGCCATCTGTAACAATATCCAAATGATTTGCCAACACCATTTGAGTGTTAACTGAAGCACCTGAAGAAGGTACATCGTGCCAATTTTAAAGATGAATGAACGCCTCCTGAATTACTTAAGCTTCAGAGCGTCTACCAGATGTTTGAGTTGTAGTGCATATTTTTGGATGCTACCAGTCGTTGTGGCTGAGACAGACACCGTGTAAAGAAGCCGGTTTATTGATTAGATGCACTTATACTCAATGAGGTACCAGGAAACACAGAACAGTCTTGCTGGCTTGTCCATCCAATGGTTGCTTGCATGTATAGTGAATTTTGCGGATGCTATTAATGACTCATAGGTGGGCTCTGTGGAAATTAGTGCAGTATTTTGTTGCATTTTGATTTCTAGTCTTACAAGCTGATAATCGTTTGTTTTGGCTTGAAATGTACAAAAATAATATTCATTGATAACATTCTGTTAGTATTTTTTTTTATATATTGCCCATACACTGTGAAGCTGTGGCCTAACTTGTCATGAACTAGGAGCCCCAAAGCACATAAATCCCAAAAGCACTTCCAAAAGTTTTCAATAGAGGGCAAAATCCCATCAAAACCCTGGCTAGATACATTAAAGGGCTACGTAGGAACTTTATAAAAATAGAAAAGGTTTATTTCCACAAACTGCCCAGAAGCAAAAAAGAAAGCTCTGTGGAGCATAAAAGGTAGAATGGAATTACCTGTAACACAAAGGAGTTCCACAGCAAACCAGTCCTAATACAAAATCAAAAATAAAAAAAGAGCAAAATGATCAAAAACCGGGGTGGCACGGTGGCGCAGTGATAGCACTGCTGCCTCGCAGTTAGGAGACCTGGGTTCGCTTCCCGGGTCCTCCCTGCGTGGAGTTTGCATGTTCTCTGCGTGGGTTTCCTCCCACAGTCCAAAGACATGCAGGTTAGGTGCATTGCCGATTCTAAATTGGCCCGTGGGTGTGTTTGTGTGTGCCCTGTGGTGGTTCCTGCATTGTGCCCTGTGTTGGCTGGGATTGGCTCCAGCAGACCCCCGTGACCCAGTGTTCGGATTCAGCGGGTTGGAAAATGGATGGATGGATGATCAAAAACCAGAAATTTCACCAAATAAAAATGAGTAAAAATCTTAAAAAACACAACCGAAGGCATAAGAACTCACCGACTCCAGAACACTTTCACAATGCACCACCAGGAACTGTGGGAGACCCTTGAGATACTGTACATAGGCAGTGGGCGGTTCCAGGCAGTGATTGGCAGGTTGCTACACACAACATACATGGAACATCACCAAGGCGTTGAAAGTTTGAAACATTTAATCAAAAGAAGATGAAAAGGAGACGTGATTGAAATTAGTCCTGTGGATTGAGACGGTAACTTCAAATTGAGTTCGTCAAGAACACAGGGGAACAGCTGGAAACTTGTTGAGGGTAGATTTCACACAAACATTAGGAAGTTTTTTTCTTCACACAAAGAACCACAGACACATGGAATAAGTGATCAAGTTCTGTGGTAGACAGTAAGACTTAAGGGACCCTCAAAACTGGACTTGATGTTAATTTTGAAGAATTAAGTGGATAGGCCTGGTGAGCTTTGTCTTGCTGAATGGCCGACCCTTGTATAGCTTGGTCTAATGTTCTAATCAATACAATTAGTAGCAAATAAACATCAATAAAACTAACACATGCAAAAGATTTAAAAATGAACAAAAATGGCATAAAATGTGGATTTGAACCCCAGCCAGGCTGATATCACACCACTGAGATAGCTCTGTCCCAAGCCCTAGCGTGTGTAACAGGAGCCCTGATAATTATTTTTCATGCTTGTTCTTATCCTTTTCTTTTTTACATGACAATCTGTTTCTCCTCTTTGACTGCTATTTTGGGATTGATAATAAAAGTGATTGTGTTTTGTTAAATCACACCCTAAGGAGCCCCTTGTGCCGGCTTCCTTAGTGGACTGCAGCCATGGTGTGCCACCTTGAATTGTATGACTGGCTATTCGCAGATTGAAATGAACCATCAGGCTGAGATGTGTAACTTTACTAATACACAGCAAACCAAAACAGAACTTGATTGTCCTACACAAAAGAGCACAATTACTGTACTTACAAGCTACCGAAAAGGCAATGTCTAAAAAGAAAGTAATAATGTCAACTAGAAACAAAACAATCATTAGATATGGCAAACAATTTTTGCAAAGGATGGAAGTGTTAGGATTTGAGGGGACAGCTATAGCAAAGAAGATGCAAGGTCTCCTAACGGTCACAGTAGTCAGGCTAGACCTTCCCATCCTGCCTGAAATAGGCCTCACCCCAAGCTGTCTGACCTCCTGACACCACAGGGAGGCTTCGGCCTACTTGGGCCCAAAATTGGCCCTGACTTTCACTGTTCAAAATAATTTTTTAGTTTAGTGCCAGAAATGCACATAAATGCCCTTCTAGGGAAAGAAATCATCAAAACCTGTGGCTACAAAGGACACGTAATCCTTAGAATTTCAAATAGTATATAACATCAGTTACCGCAGCGCTGAAGCTGTACAAGGGGGGCGTTGAATAAATGAACAAGGCATCAAAATTAATTTGTTACATTTTTATTTCAAATTTAAATTTGCAAGCATATAGTATTTTCAATCCAGAAAGTTTGAGACGAACATTCGGGTAACAGTAGATCAGGTGATAATGCGGCGCGACTGCACCAGATTGGCAGCGTAGCCAGTATTGGCAAATTGAGTTAAATCATTTACTGCATATTGGGTTATTTTCATGATACAACTAACAGCGGCATAATGTTTGTCGGACCAAAATATGTTCGTCTCGCGCAGATTGACTTCATCGGTGTCCTCGTTTACGAGATTTTTAAAAATTAAAACATATTTAATCGTTTCTTTACAAAAAAAAATAATTAAATATGAATAAGTAATTTATTCTTTGTTTTTGGGATTAGAATTACTACCAAAATCCACACAAGGCATTTTAACAGTTATTAAAGCACTTAAAAAAAAATAAATTACAAATATTTCATTGAAGTTTGCCGAACACATGCAAATCTTATGGAAGTAAAAATGATAGGATACCGTGACACCACACGAGTATCATACCTTTGTTAGTTGTATCATGGGTTATTCTCATCTATCTTATTTTATGCAGGGGGCGCCGAATTATTCCAGGTAGGCGCAAAATACAAACGTTTGAGAACAGCTGAGTTACCCACTGACTTAACAGAGGTAGGTTAGGATTCTTCCAGTTGAGTAAGATAAGTCGATATGCCAATAGTCAAGTAAAGACAATCACAGTTTATTTGTCCTTCTCCAGTTTAAGCCCCTCTGGGAGTCCACCAAACACAGCTGTTAATAAGGTTAGGAGTGACTGGGACACCAAGGCTGTCTGCCTTTTATTTTCTTGCCCTCCCATCACATGACTGCAGCCTGATTAATGTTGTATGGCAACTAACACTGATGGGAGGAGTCGAGCACAGATTGAAAAGGGGAGTGGCTAGCGGCCAAACCTCGGCAAGTCTTACCAGTAAAGCAGTGAGGCCCTCCATGACCAGTACTGCAGATAATGACGGCTGTCAAGTGATTGACGTATTACGTAATCCACGCTCAAATCAGATTTCTCACAGCTTTGCACGCCATTCTCAAAGAACAACACAGAGGTTTCTTCTCTGCATGCTCTCTCCTTAACTCTGCTCCACTTTAAGCCACAGAATTATCTGAAATGTGCCTCCCTGAAGCACAAAAAAAAAATCACTAATTTCTTCCGAGTCCCCAATGTAAAGAATTCTAAACACTTAAAAATTGCACTTCCTTTAGCTTACAGTTTCACTGGCTTGGAAAATTGCTACTAAGCAGATTTCAAAGTGCTTCTGCCAGTAAGGAGATTCATTTGTCAGATCAGCCTTTCCCGTCATCTGCTAATGGTTTTCCAAGCAGATGCCACCACTGAGGTGTCTTTTGAAACGTCAGCTTTAGGAGTGGAATTTTTACCCAGCAAAATAAACATTCAATAGGAAGCACTGATAGATTTCTGGAAACCTTTAACATGATATCTTGGTTGTAGTGGGTGTGCAGTAAAAGGAACAAGAGAGGCTCTTCAGAGTCAGGGTCTGTTATGTAAAACCCTGCTTAATTCAAATCAGTTCTGTTTAATTCAATTTTGTAATCCGAACAGGGACATTTGGTTTGTCGGCAGGTTTTACAGAGAGACAAATTAACAAGAAAAACACATCACTAAGAACACGGCCATTATATTTATTCATTAGCTTGGTAATATTTGGTGATATATGTGTCTAAACTGCCATTTCTATACCTGGGGAATCCTCATATTAGGTTTTCACTAATTAACTTCCTTTAAAATTTCCTTCTCACGATATCATTCTGGATTCTTCATGGGCGCCAAGTATGTGGTAGGAGCAACAGCTGTTGCCTAGGCCACACTCCCAGAGTTCCACAGGACTGCGTGACAGGTGTCGTCATTCTCACTAATTTGGGGTTTGGAGACAAATCTCTCTATTACAAAAGGAAATCCTGGGACGAGACTTTCTCGGAGATAATTTCAGGACCCGCAAGACAAGACTATTTGCCAAGAGATTTTGACAAGTCCTGTCCTCTTCTCAAACATTTGAGATAGATAGATACTTTATTAATCCCCAAGGGAAAATTCACATACCCCAGCAACAGCATACTGATAAAAAACAATATTAATTAAAGAGCAATAAAAAAAAAGTAGTGCAAGTTAAAAAAAATTCAAGGTGGAGAGTGCGAGGCAGGTATAACAGTCTATAATCTTGTATAGTGTTAACATTTACAACCACGCCCACGGTCCAATCACTTCTCATTCGTGTGAATGCTATTCTCAGACACAGTTCCTGCGCTCTCAGCTCCAAGTGGGGTCGGAAATAAAAGACAAAGAGTAGAAGACAAAGTAGAAAACCGTAAAGAGATTAAAAAACATTGGCACGATACACATGGACAGCAGGTTAGTGATTATGAAAGTACTAAAATTCAAAAGTCTCAAAAAACTGAAAATAAAGATCGCATTAGCACAAACAAATGCAAATTATTACTCGGTGAAACAATGGAACAGTGAAAAGATATTGAATATATGAACATAGGTGATTTGACAGAAGTATGTAGATGTTGTTTGACTTTAAACTTTAAGATGGAGACTTAGATTGTCTAATTCGTGTTGCCATCAGGGAAAAGTAGTGTTTCTTCCCAATGAAAAGGCCTATCCGCGAGAATTAAAAGATTTGTTATTTGGTTAAAGTGAAATCCACATACGCGAGTGGCAGAGACGTGAAGTGGTTGGCGCGTAGCACAGGTAGGGGGGTTGAGGAGCGAAGCGAGCAGGGGGTGATGTGATTGTCTGTGTCTTTCTGATCTCTGTATGCTGACTTTCTTCTCAGCTCTTTCTGATTCGTATTGTCAAGCTTGGGTCACAGAGTTTCACAGGAGATTGGAAAAGGGAACAGGTCTCCAAGGTACAAAATCTCTATTGCTGAACTGGCAGGTACAAACACATGAAGGGGTGTGAAAATCTATGGGATGATTTGAAGCAGGCTGTCCATGCTCGGCAGCCATCAAATTGAACTGAACTGGAGAGATTTTGTATGGAAGAATGGTCAGAAATACCTCCATCCAGAATCCAGACACTCATCACAGGCTATAGGAGGACAGCGTCTAGAGGCGTCTGTTAGATTTGCAAAAGGAGGCTCAACTAAGTATTGATGTCATATCTCTGTTGGGGTGCCCAAATGTATGCACCTGTCTAATTTTGTTATGATGCATATTGCATGTTTTCTGTTAATCCAATCAACTTAATGTCACTGCTGAAATACTACTGTTTCCATAAGGCATGTCATATATTAAAAGGAAGTTGCTACTTTGAAAGCAATAATAAACAGAAATCCAAAGAATTAAGAGGGGTTCTCAAACTTTTTCATATGACTGTAAGATACGTGTGTGTATTTGTGAATCTAAATTGTAGAGGTGTCAGTGGACGTGTTCATGACTGTACCTCAAGATGAATTGCACTCCATAGTGTCGCTGCCTACAGGAATGTCCTTCTGCTTCCTACAATACTGTAATGCAAAAAGTGTGTTCAGAAGTGAATGGATGGATTGATCGATTGATCAATAGACACTAAGTAGAGCATTTAGTAACAGCATCACGCAGCTGACATAAAGACGATACATTTGACAGAATTGCTTCACTCACAGATATGCTGAACGTCTGCCTGGGGTGGTAGCGATGGGTCTAATCTGATAGTGAATTTTGCTGAAGTTTTTACTTGCGCCGCATGCATGTGAGTGGTGCCGTGCCAGTGAGGGTCTCGCCTTCCTTGTGTCTTCTGCCACTCTGGCACCTCACCAAACCTGAACAGGAATAAGAAGACAAAAAGGATTAACAGCTGGATGTGTCTATAAGTGAAAATTCTGGGAAGCGGCACCGTAACTCTCATGAATATGAATCTGTCTAACCGTGTCTATTTTACTCCTGATTGATCTGTGCAAATTGAGCAAATTTATTTCATTGAACTCAGTGTGGAATGATTTGTTTTTAAATTGCGGCCTCTAATGTCTGTAGTACAAACAGTCTGCAGTATGGCTCTGACTGATAGCAGCATTGGGAAAATGAGTTATCTTTGTAGGTCGTTTATCAGACTTTATTTGGCATCTTGTCTGGCTGGTTTTACAGCTGACTACTGTGCACTGCGGCACAACCTGAAATAAAACACACAACTCTCACAAAGTATTGTACTTGTAATAGCAGTCGTTCTGAAATATGCTATAAAACTGGATGATTCTTTTCAGGTTCACACACCATTAAGAATTGTTTCCTCCATTTTTAGTTTAGTCGATACTTTTAGTCCTGTACATTTCTCACATATAATGGAAAAACCTGGTAACTTCCATTTTTTTCAAAATTGAGTTTTTTCTAGCTTTTGAAGTTTCCTGATGTTATAAGGTAGTGGTGATGGCCAAATATGTCTTCATTCTGGTCATAGCACAATGGAAGAAGCTTACATGTTCACAGTATTTTACATACTGTAAGACAAAAACCTAGCAACTCCACTGACCAATGAGGTAAGACCGCCTACCAATGAAAACGTCAGATTACAATCACGCGATTTAAATGTGGTGACTGTGTGATTTAAATGGCAGGTGTTGCTGATTCGTGAAAAGAACAATATTATGTACGTGAAGCTCAGGAAAATTAAATCTAGAGATTGTTAATTATCAGGGTGACATCATTTTCTCAGTTTGTCAAAAACAACATAGTAGGTTTTTCCATAGTTGGTGAACGTTGTTTGGAGTTATTTTACTCCACTGAACAATAACAAAGCAAAATGTGATACGTGTCAGAAGACTGTATGTTACAGCCGCAATACCATAAACCTGGTAAAACACATGAACGTCAGTGACATTGCCGAACACGAGGAGTTACAACAGAGGGGATCAGAAGAGAGTACAGACACTCCGGCTGCAGTCTACTCTTAATGGATCCTTCAATAAAGGCAGGCAGTCCCCAGGCAACGTTAGCATTGCAATATGATATAAGGCTGCTGTAATTGTTTGAATAGAAAATACACAAAGTCTGTATTTAGGGAGGCATATATTACATTTATAGCTTGACAAATGGACATACTTAGAACACTTTTTCAAACTTAATGTATTTGTTATGTTCATTTTATAAATATATATATATATATATATATATATATATATATATATATATATATATATATTGTTGCATCCGGCGGACGCAGGAGGACCGGAGGAGGGCTTGTGCCTCCTCGAGACCGCGAGGGCGTCCGCCCTGGTAATGTTGGGGGCCTCGGGTAAAGGGCTTGGAAGCCCAGCCCTGTAGGGACCCGTGGCCACCGCCAGGCGGTGCCCCGGTGCCTGAATATCCCTGGAGCCCAGCACTTCCGCCACACTGGGGCGTGGCTACGAGGAAGCTGCTGGGAAGCTGCCGGGAAGCAGCTGGAGCACATCCGGGTTCCTATTTAAGGGGCCGCCTCCCTTCAGTCGATAGCGGAAGTCGGGTGGAAGAGAGACGGAGCTGGAGAGAGAACTGGAGGTGGCCAGGAGAGAGAGGCATTGAAACTGTGAGGCCTGGACATTGGGGAAATGGTGCTGGAGGCACTGGGGTTTGAGGTGCACATGATTGTAAATATATTGCAAATAAACAGTGTGTGGTGGATCCAACGATGTCCGTCTGTCTGTGTCCGGGTTCAAGTCCACTATATATATATATATATATATATATATATATATATATATATAGTAACACATGTGCAATTAGGAGGAGGTTGAGTGGACTAAGTGGAGGTAATTACCCACCAGGCCAGGGGGTGGTGGGGTGCGCTAAACTGCCTTTTGTTATCTCTGCAGGCCAAATATGGGAAAATCTACCTGATTTAACAACAACAATGTCACTCCTGATTCCACAAGGAGATCATCCTGCCGACTACGCCACTGTAAAAGAATGAGTCTCAACAAACTGGAAAGGTTTGGGGCAGCCACCCGTATATTGTCCCTGGCTGCAAAAAAGGGTATAGAAATAAGCACTGATGTGCATGGATTGAGTTCGAGACTGAACTGATTTAGTGGTGGAAAAAATGGCAGATTTAAAGGGTGATACCAGAAGTGATGTCATCTGAGGCCAGAACAGGGAGTGATATCTCTCTTGGTGCTGAGACTGGATGTGATGTCTTTCTTGGCGCCGGAACAGAAGTGACATCGGACCTTACATATTCTATGTTAATTAATGTTGACTTATTTTGTTTTCTTACTGTGTCTTTATTTTTCTATTCTTCATTTTGTAAAGCATTTTGAGCTACATTTTTTTGTATGAAAATGTGCTATATAAATAAATGTTGTTGTTGTTGGAAGTGATGTTGTTCTTGGCGCTGGAACCGGAAGTGATGTCATTCTTGGCACTGGAACCAGAAATGAATTTGTTAAATCAGGTAGGTTTTCCCATATTTAGCCTGCGGAGACAACAGAAGGTTTAGCGCACCCCGCAACACCTGCCCTGGCGGATAATTCCCTCCACTTGGTCCACTCAACTTCCTCCTAATCGCACGTGTGTGACAATATATATACTGTATATATATATTATATATATATATATATAAACTGCTCAAAAAAATTAATGGCACACTTTGAAAACACATCGAATCTCAATGGGAAAAGAAATCCTGCTGGCTATCTCTACTGATATGGACTGATATGGTAATGTGTTAGGAATGAAAGGATGCCACATCATTTGATGGAAATGAACATGATCAACCTACAACAACAACATTTATTTATATAGCACATTTTCATACAAAAAGTATCTCAAAGTGCTTTACATACTGAAGAAAAGAAAAATTAAAAACAAAATAAATTAAAATAAGACAACATTAGTTAACATAGAAAAAGGAGTAAGGTCCGATGGCCAGGGTGGACAGAAAAAACAGAAAAAAACTCCAGACGGCTGGAGAAAAAAAATAAAATCTGCAGGGGTTCCAGGCCACGAGACCGCCCAGTCCCCTCTGGTCATTCTACCTAACATAAATCAAACAGTCCTCTTTGTAGTTAGGGTTCTCACGGAGTCACATGATGTTGATGGTCATACAGACTTCTGGCATTTAATCCATCCATCATTGTTGGAACATCATGGTGTTTTGAGTAGATGGTGGTGGCGCAAAGTGCTCCACCGTATCAGCCTGGTGAATTCCTATTGGCAGGCTATTCCAGATTTTAGGTGCATAGCAGCAGAAGGCCGCCTGCCTCACCACTTCTTTTAAGTTTTGTTCTTGGAATTCTAAGGAGACACTCATTTGAGGATCTGAGGTTACGATTTGGAATATAAGGTGTCAGACATTCCGATATATAAGATGGGGCGAGATTATTTAAGGCTTTATAAACCATGAGCAGAATTTTAAAGTCAATCCTGAATGACACAGGTAACCAGTGTCTGTAGGTCAGAACCTACAGAAGGTTGAATTCAAAGACACCCCGAAAATCAAAGTGAAAAAATGATGTGGCAGGCAGACGAGTCCATTTTGCCGAAATTTCATTGCAGCAACTCCAAATCGTACTCAGTAGTTTGTATGGCCCCCACGTGCTTGTATGCATGACTGACAACACACTGCAGGGCAACTGAGTAACTGTTTGATCAAAATAATTTTTTTTTTTTTTAAGTGTTGTAATAAGACAGACAAAAATATAAAACAGTGTGCAAATTCTGCTATTTCCAAATAATAAAATCACGAATTCAGTTTCATTTGCTAAAGTAAACTTAATTATACTAGGATTTGTGGTGATTAATGGATTAAATCTGAGCGTACAGTGACAGACTACTGTGGTCACCACATTTCTGAATCTACTTATCCTGCAAAACAAATTGCAGTTTTTTAAGTAAAAAAGCTAAACTTTGATATGATAATGTTTTCTAAGCAGGCTCTGTCATTACATACCTGGACTCGATTGTTTGTCATTTACCAAAACCATCTTGACCATTCATCAACCATTTGCAATAGTTGGTAGCTAATGCTAATTCATTCCTCCATGAAAAATTTTATTTTAGTCTGCTTAGCTTATGACACCATTTAACGAAAGGTTTACAAAAACTAGAAGGGTCTACATAAAAACTCTTTTAAGTCTGGGATTCTGTAACTTAACAAGACTAACATCCGCCTAACAGCAAAAAATGAATTTATGTAAAACTTACCGCGACACGTTTCCTCGGGTTTGACATTGAGTTTTTGTATGCTGAAATGTCCGTTTGTTTTGCCAGACACAGAAGACATTGCATTATAGAGCTGTTCTTTTGCACTGTGCGTAAGCAAAACATGCTTTTTATATGAGGCCATTGGTGTTCATCCTCATCCTCTTCAGTTGTAGCATTGGAGACAGTTGCCTCTGCCATTTTTAATGTATTCTTTCTTTCCCTGTCTTTGAGGAGTTTGTGCCCCTATGCTGCCACAGTTTGCGTGTGGTCATGTGACTGCATAGCTACGTCTGATTGGTGAAACGGAGTCATGTGATTATTGTTGCTACGTCTGATTGGTAAAACAGTCATGCAGTAGATCCACTGGTGGCTTCTCTCTGGCAAAAATATAGCACATCTAATGGAAAAAAAGTAACGAGTCGAGTATTGCTCAGTGTAGCAGAGTAAGAGTAGCGTTTCTTCTTCACAAATGTACTCAAGTTAAAGTAAAAAGTATGGTGCAGTAGAAGTAGAAGTACAATTTTTTAAAAGTAAATGTAACTCGTTTCTACCCACCTCTGCTCTCCACTCCCTAGCGCATTTGTAATGAACCCCAGGAAGTATGGGAGGCCCTTCTTTAAATAGGGTGGAGGGCTGTTCCTGACATTGATTGGCAGGTGGTACCGTCCCTTGGGGAACCACTCACTACACACAAGGGACATAACAAAGGCCACATTTATTTAAAAACACAAAGAAAAATGTGCGTCGTAAACAGAAGAACCATAAATACAAATAAATACATGAAATTAGACATCACAAACAAAAAACACAACCGTGAACCCCAGCCAGGGGGAAAATGCTGGCTGAACCATGACACGAATTAGGGAAGTGTCATTGTGATGTGCCACTTAACCAACTAAAGGCACAGGCCTAATTCTGTTTTACTTAAAATGAGATCAAATCAAACTCACTTCAGTTTTGTCGTGGCAGGGTTTGAGGGTGACCCCATCTTCCCTTTCAGACTGTGTATTATCAGGACCCTAACAGAAAGCCCCAAATCCCATCTGTAGACCTTGTATGTTTATTCTTACCAGCCTGGCCAACGTCAGGGTTGTTCTGCTATTGTAGTTAAATACTTAGGGATTCTAAAATAGGTTTTCTTTCCAACCTTATTTTGACTAACAGGTGAAACTCTAAAATTTGATTTGACACAATTGATAATATTGTTTCAGCGGCTCTAGCTAATAAGCAGGTATTTTCAAACAAAGACTGTGATGACCTACTTAAGCATGTTGTTAGTTGAATTAATGATGTAAGGGCTAACTCAGCTCCCTCATCTTTCACTCATACTTCCTTACGCTCGGAGTCTTTTTCCTGGTTCTGCTCAATTTAGTCAGAGGGCGCAAATCACTCTCATTTTGTATGCCTAGCACTGGCTCCCAGTCTATTACGGAATTTGTTTTAAAATGTTACCTATAGAGCTCTCTGCGGACAAGGCCCTGAGTACATTATTGAGCCGCCATACAGCATGTAAGCCTCGTACCCGGCTTAAACTACTTGGGGATTGTGCTTTCCAGTCCGTTGTTCCAAGACTTTGGAGTGGTCTTCCGTTAGCGTTGCACACTCCTGAGTCAGCTGATTCTATTAGTAAGCAACTTCAGACATTTTTGTTTAAGCAGGCTTTTGAACACAGCTCAGTAGTCTATGTTTATTTTTGTTATGCTCTTTTATTTTCTCTTTTTATTTTTCTTGTTTTGTTATATTTGCAGGCGCTAATACAGAGCATTGTCACACCCACCACATGACAAACCAATTCAGGATCCCAGATTAGGACCCGAGTGCAGCCATCCAACGAGTGACACCTCAGCACCACACTAGTTCAGGTGGAGTGGAACCAGTGGGAGGTTTTTTTTCATGGTGGCTGGAGTGCCAAGTTTGCCACCAACCCTCAAGTTTTTCCCTGCAGGTTGGAGGGCCTACATGCAGGGATGGATGCAGATTAACGTCATACACAGGGCGGAGAAACTGCAGGTTAAGCGCTTTATAAATACATTTTGCTTACTTCCTTACATCTTTGTTTCTTTTACATCTGGAACTGACGAAAAGAAAATCGTTGGACCAAAAGACACACCAAAAAGTTTTCACCTGGAATGAAGGCTCTAGGAGTCAAGAGGATGGGCAAACAGAATATATTGTTTTATTGCAATAAAACAAGACCACAGACTCAACCCAATTCGGCCAAATCAGGTTGACTTGCAAACAGTTCACAAAAAAAAAATTTGCAGTTTATATATCATTTCTTGTCATTCTGACCTCGCTAGAAGCAGCCTATTCGCTGCTTTCCCCGACTCCTTTTTCTACAGTTGGCCTAATGAACTTTTATTGGAACTACCAATATTTCTTATTTTCTCTCAATTATCTTTATTTTTCTGCTTCACTTATTTTTAGGTCGGCTGAGAGCCAACAGGTGTTTTCCCTTCTTCCATCCTTGAGCTGTCGTTATTTCATTGTTCTCCATTCCTGGGTCCTCTCGCTAGGTTTTATTGGCAGCTAAAGCTAAGCTGTAATTAAAAAAGAAATATGGCATGGGCCTTTATTTAACCATTTGTTTAGCAGGCCTCACAACAACAACAACATTTATTTATATAGCACATTTTCATACAAAAAGTAGCTCAAAGTGCTTTACATAATGAAGAATAGAAAAATAAAAGACATAGTAAGAAAATAAAATAAGTCAACATTAATTAACATAGAATAAGAGTAAGGTCCAATGGCCAGGGTGGACAGAAAAAACAAAAAAAAAACTCCAGATGGCTGGAGAAAAAAGTAAAATCTGTAGGGATTCCAGACCATGAGACTGCCCAGTCCCCTCTGGTCATTCTACCTAACATAAATGAAACAGTCCTCTTTGAATTTAGGGTTCTCATGGAAGGGCTTGATGATGATGGTCATGTAGACTTCTGCCTTTTAATCCGTCCATCATTGTTGGTGCCTCATGAAGCTTTGAGTAGGTGGAGGTGGCGCAGGCCGGAAAAAGAAACAGAAGAGAGAGTAGGGGTCAGTACGGATTTTGGAGCCACTATGAATAGTTATTATGAACATTATGAATATTGAACATACAGAGTATCAGGATTAAGTGAAGTTATGAGAAGGCCATGTTAAAGTAATGTGTTTTCATCAGTTGATGATGATGGTCACGTTGACTTCTGGTTTTCAGTCCATCAATGTTGGAGCATCATGATGCTTTGAGTAGATGGTGGTGGCGCAGGTCGCCACCACAAAGAAACCGGAAAAAGAAACAGAAGAGAGAGTCGGGGTCAGTACGGATTTTAGAGCCACTATGAATAGTTATGATGATTTGAACATACAGAGTATCAGGATTAAGTTAAAGTGAAGTTATGAGAAGGCCATGTTAAAGTAATGTGTTTTAAGCAGTGTTTTAAACTGCTCCACTGTATCAGCCTGGCGAATTCCTATTGGCAGGCTATTCCAGATTTTAGGTGCATAGCAGCAGAAGGCCGCCTGCCTCACCACTTCTTTTAAGTTTTTTTCTTGGAATTCTTAGGAGACTCTCATTTGAGGATCTGAGGTTACGATTTGGAATATAAGGTGTCAGACATTCCGATATATAAGATGGGACGAGATTATTTAAGGCTTTATAAACCATAAGCAGAATTTTAAAGTCAATCCTGAATGACAAAGGTAACCAGTGTAGTGACATTAAAACTTGAGAAATGTGTTCGGATTTTCTTTTCCTAGTTAGGATTCTAGCAGCTTCATTCTGCACTCATTGTAATCGATTTATATCTTTTTTGGGTAGTCCTGAGAGGAGTGCGTTACAATAATCTAGTCGACTGAAAACAAACGCGTGAACTAATTTCTCAGCATCTTTCAATGATATAAGAGGTCTAACTTTTGTTATGTTTCTTAAGTCAAAAAATGCTGTCCTAGTGGTCTGATGAATATGCGATTTAAAATTCAGATTACAGTCAACAATTACCTCTAAGCTTTTTTCCTCCGTCTTGACTTTTAATTCTAATGCATCAAGTTTTTTTCTGATAGCCTCACTGTATCCATTATTGCCAATCACTAAGATTTCAGTTTTCTCTTTAGAGAGTTACTATTCATCCATTCTGAGATACAAGTCAGACATTGTGCTAGTGAATTAAGAGAATCGGGGTCATCAGGTGCTACTGATAATTGCAAGGCCTAACTTGCATTAATATTTGCACTAAGGTTAATGCTTATATATTTTCCTATATTTATTTATGCTAATACATAATACTAATACTAATTTTATTTTCCATAGAACCCAAGACATTCAGAGAGAGTACCAGAACAGACAGGGGACAGAGTTACACGTTAAATTCATGCATAGATTCATGTAAGGCAGCGTTTCTCAACCTTTAAGTATTTGCGACCCGAGTTTTCATAACAGTTTTTATTGTGCCCCCCCTAACATTTTTTTGAAATGTAGATGCATATTTTACTATACCTACTTAACTTTTATCGACATTTATCTAACTCTATATTTATTGTTCTAGTATCAGACTGTAGTTTAAGTTAATTTGTTTTGGTTTCAACAGGTGTTTTTTTCAAATTTTTGATTCTTGTTTTCTTTTTTTCACATCTTCACACCCCCCTTTTTGTTATTTCGTGCCCCCCTAGGGGGGCCCGCCCCACAGGTTGAGAACCACTGATGCCCAAAGTATAAGCAAAGCAAAAGTGGTGTGACAATAATATCGATACAACCTGCGTAATACTCATTAGGTGGGCTTAGCTACCAGGTGGCTCTCTGTCTTAGTATGCTGGTTGGTCTTTGTTCAAACGCCGTCCAGCATGGCCCCTTACATCAGTGGCTTTGTTTTGCACCATGGACCGGTTTCATGTAAGAAAATTTACGACGCAACGGCAAATAATAATAAAAGAAAAAAATGTTGTTGTCTGTCTTAGAGTCTTCTGCCGTCTCATCATTGGGTCTTTGCCCTTTTTACAAAGAAGCTCTCCAGTGACTTTGGTCTTTTAGTCATTTTAGCTAAGGTCAGCTTGTGGACTTAATTTATCGGGCATCAAAACTGTGACAGAGACAAGTGTGGGAAAGAAGCACCGATGGGTAGTGATGGGGTGATCGTTGAATGATGAGTGACCACAGTTACTGAAAGTTATCAACGGTTTATAGTACACCACAAACAAATCAGTCTGCACGCACATCCAGTCTTCTGAATGTTGTCATGATTCTTGTCGTTATGACTTCACTTTTATACTGTTGTTCATGGCTGGGCAGGATGGCTGAGGTCTTTACTAATACTGTTTGCCTTTCTAAGGTGTTGTGTCATGGACTTTATACCATCACCCCTCTTCCTTCCTTCCTTAACAGCAGTGGCCATCAAAGCACACAAACAACAGAACATAGTCACTGTTCTACATCCTCTCTCTTTAGCTTTGTTCCTTATTCTAAAATACATGAACATGTTTGCTTTAATATTTTCTTTAAACACATTCAAGAATCTGCGGTGGGCTGGCACCCTGCCCGTGGTTTGTTTCTGCCTTGCACCCTGTGCTGGCTGGGATTGGCTCCAGCAGAACCCCATGACCTGTGTTAGGATATAGCGGGATGGAAAATGACTGACTGGCTGACATTCAAGAACATTACATGAACAGTTCAACATAGCCTGTCAGATGGAGAAGTATGAATGCTCGTGTGCGTATGCTTCTGTGTCTGAATGTGCAGCCGCTATAAAAATATTATATTCTTGTTCAAACACACGCCAGTTCTCAGCGACATTGCCATCAAACACCAGCAGTTCAGGTCTATGAAATCCTTCTGCCATGACGAAGGTACAGTCATATGAAAAAGTTTGGGAACCCATCTGAGCCTGCATAATAATTGACTCTACTTTCAACAAAAAAAGATAACAGTGGTATGTCTCATTTCCTAGGAACATCTGAGTGCTGCGGTGTTTTACAAACAAAAATTATTAGTGAAGCAGTATTTAGTTGTGCGAAATTAAATCAAATGTGAAAAACTGGCTGTGCAAAAATGTGGGTCCCCTTGTAATTTTTCTGATTTGAATGCCTGTCACTGCTCAATGCTGATTACTTGCAACACCAAATTGGTTGGATTAGCTCATTAAACCGTGAACTTCATAGACCGGTGTGTCCAATCATGAGTGATGAAAGGTATTTAAGGTGGTCAATTGCAAGTTGTGCTTCCCTTTGACTCTCCACTGAAGAGCGACAGACAGCATGGGATCCTCAAAGCAACTCTCAAAAGATCTGAAAACAAAGATTGTTCAGTCTCCTGGTTTAGGGGAAGGCTACAGAAAGATATCTCAGAGGTTTACACTGTCAGTTTCAACAGTAAGGAATGTAATCAGGAAATGGAAGGCCACAGGCACAGTTGCTGTTAAACCCAGCAGGTTTGGCAGGCCAAGATATATACAGGAGCGGCATATGACAGGATTGTGAGAATGGTTACAGACAACCCACAGATCACCTCCAAAGACCTGCAAGAACATCTCGCTGCAGATGGTGTATCTGTACATTGTTCTACAATTCAGTGCAATTTGCACAAAGAACATCTGTATGGAAGGGTGATGAGAAAGAACCCCCAGTTCAGTTCAATCAGTGGTGGGTTCTGTTATGGGAAGGGGCAGTGATTGCTGAGAATTTAATAGGCTGGTTGTTTTGGGGTCAAAGCTGCTCTTCAGCTTGGTAGTGTAGGCATGTGGGGCTCTTAAGCACCTGCCAGAGGGCCGAGGAGTGAAAATGCCATGGCTGGGATCTTTACAAATGTTCTTTGCTTTTCTGCTGTAGTTGGTAGTGAAGATATCTTCCAGTGATAGTAGCTGAGTGCCAGTAATTCTCTCAGCTGTTTTGATGATACACTGGAGGGTCTTCCTGGGGTGCTCATTTTTCTAAAACTTGTCCTCCTTCCTGGGGCTCATAAACTCTACAACCAGATCGATGCAAGTTACATGGCCTAGAGCGGCACTTAACAGCGGTTCTTCTCTGATCTAGTAGGGTCATAAAGATGCCCGAGCAACACCCTGTCAGATTAAACGTTTTAAAATTAAATATTGTGAGAGAATAATAAAAAAAAGAATTGTCAACCTATCTTTATATATAATACGCTACCATGGCTGTTCGTTTGTCGGTCCAGGATTTTAAATCACCTGTAGCTCGCAAACCGTTGGACCTATTGACCTGAAATTTGGTACACACATACTACGTGACGTCTGCTATCCACTTTCGGGGTGATGATTGACCTCCAAGGTTATTTCTCTTTTTATCTTTATTTTATGTTAATGTAGAATCGACTCTCAGCAGTGGCCAGCAGGGCGCTCGTGCAGCACATGCGTACAGGCGCCGTTCTCATCCCATACCACCTTCGCCATCACTTCCCCTACCTCTTCATATCTTAAATCATTCTTCAGGCAGATTGAACACTTAAGTGCCAGCTTAAGTGAAAAATTAAAGAAAATGTACTAAGTAATTGCAACTTAAACACTGACTTAATCAGTTTTGACGCAAAAAGATGCCGATGCATGAGGAGAAGAAGATGGCCACTAGGGTGGAGAAAAGAAGAGCTGCTCAGGAAGCAGCAAGAGCATCAACCTCTGAGTAAACGAATGATTAACGTACAAAGAAAGAGGATGAAAACTAGGAATGCTCAAGTCGAGTGTATTCACTGCTCGATAACGTGCCGTTACTGGTATGCTAGATGTTACTTTCCATTGCAACTTCTCAAGGAACTTTCAAAAAGGAAGAACTTTATTAATGTTGTCCTCTGCTGGCCATGCTGAACCACTTCTAACCATCTGGACTTCTCCAGATCTCTGAGTGATTCCTACAGTTCTCAACCTGTGGGGTGTGCCCCCCCCTAACAAAATGGGACGCGATGATGTGAAAAAAAGAAAACAAGAATCGAAAATATGAAAAATACATCTATTGAAACCAAAACAAATTAACTTAAACTACATTCTGATACTAGAAAAATAAATATAGATAAATGTCGATAAAAGTTCAGGAGGTATAATAAAACTTGTAGCGATGTATCGGCAGCAAAAAATATATGAATACATTTTATTAGGGTTTCAAAAAAATGTTAGGGGGGCACGATTAAAACTGTTATGAAAACTCGGGTCGCAGATACGTAAAGGTTGAGAAACGCTGCTTCAGACTGAATCTTTTTGCTTCTCTGTTGCCTAAAGGGTAATCTGGATAAGATACAGGACGGCATTGTACGTCTTACTGATTCATAATGTGTGTATTGTAATGTAATCTTTAAAGTCAGTATGGGGCACCGAGTCACAAACACACACCTGGCCATACTGCCTGACTGTTTGCTGTTTTCACCAACAAGTCCATCTGAAGTTTTAATATGAAGTTTTTGTAGTTGTTCCTTTCAAATCTTAAGTGTAATGGATAACTAAAAGCCGTATTAAGTCAAACAAAGCTCCATTAAAGGTCGGAAGCAGCTTCTTTTCTATTCGCTAATGAAACCAACCTACTTGAGAGCAAAGCGTTCTCCTTTAATCTTCAGTCTCCTTTTCAGTTCTGAAGTGCATCCATTTCCTGCTACAATTAAGAAGCAGCTTGATGAAAGTCAAACACTGAACATGGACGTATTTAGGAATATCTGATCCCGCTCAGATGACAGCATCTCGAGCCGGGCTTGCTTAATGTTGTTTGATTTTGTTTTGTTTTATAATTTTTTTTTCTCATATTAATGACAAAAATTTACATGATGGATAAGACCCTGCAGTGCCGGCTCTGAACGTCTAGCTTTGGTAGTGAATATGCCAAAAGTGGGCTTATCTGGCTATGGGGGTGGAAGAACACAAACTCTATTAGTATGCTTTCCACCAGCAAGATTCTGCTGAGGACCCCAGTTTGGCCAGGGGTGGCACTGCCTCGTCCCCTCACGATATCTGACTTTACTGGCACGCAGGTCCAGCCAGCAGTTCACCATTTAAATTCTGGTAACTGTATTACATGTTTTTTTGGTTTATAGATTTTTACATAGAACTTTATTTGTCTTAAGGGGGAAATTTGGCTTTTTACAGAAGCTCTTTAAATGAATAACTACTATGGGGAACAGCCCGGACACAGACAGGTAGACATGTTTTTAAGCACCACAACACACGTTTATTTACAATTATATATACAGTGATCACGCACAAACCCAGTACTGCAGCACCAATCACCCTCAGTCCGGGCCCTCAACAATGCCTTTCTTCTCCAGGTCCGCCTCCTCTCCTCTCCTCCAAGACTCTGTCCACTTCCACCTGACTCAAGCCATCGAATGGAGGGAGACGGACCCTTTTATGGTCCCCCGGATGTGCTCCAGGTGCCTCCCGGCAATGTTCCCGGTGTAGCGGAAGTGCCGGCTGTGCAACCGGAAGCAGTTTGGGTGTCCCCACTCCTTTTCCCCCCAGCACTTCTGGGTGTGGCGGAAGTGCTGAGGTCAGGGCTCCAAAGTCATTGGGGCGCCCCTTAGCGGTGACCATGGGTCCCTACAGGGTTGAGCTTCAAGGCTCTGTACCCATGGTCCCCATAGGCACCAGGGCAGTCGCCCCCTCGTGGTCTGGAGGTGGCGCAAGCCCTCCTCCGGTCTTCCAGGGTGTCCCAGCTGGGTACCACGCCCCAGCCGCGTACCACACTACATAAATAGGTAAATAAATAGATAAATAATTATACACACACACTTTGGTCTAAACACACACCAGAATTAAAAGAAACAAAAGTTCTGACTTGGCTGTCCCAGTGCCAGTGAGGCTTATGTAGACATATGAGGAACGGTCAAAAAGTTTCCGCATTTTCATATTTTCGTTGGAAACGGTGAAGCTGGAGAAGTAGTAAGTGGGCATTAAAAAGCTGGTACGATGCTGGGAAAATTGTATCACAAAGGAAAGTGACTTTGTAGAAAAGTTGATTAATAAACAGAGTTAAAAAAGAGTGTGGAAACTTTTCAAACGTCCCTCATATTTCTGTTGGTATAAAGGAGCCCCCTTAGTGTTTCTTGACACACTTCTGCTGAGTAAGTCCTCAGTGTTGGTGTGTCACAGAGAGGATGTGCAGCTTTGTTCATAATGGCACTCCATTTTGTTTTAATTATCTCCTTTGCAACGACCTCCACGGGGTCCAAAGTGTGTCCCATAACTGAGGCTGCCCTTTTAATTAGCTTGGTAATTTTGTGGGCTTCTCTTAAAGTGATATTACCAGCCCAGCACACCACAGCACAGAAAATCACACTGGCCATCACAGAGTTGTAGAAGATGTGAAGGATGTCACTTCCCACATTAAATAAGCACCTCAAGTATTTGTAGGAGTGGACCACCTCTACATGCACTCCCTGAATAGTGACTGAACATAAAGACTCTTTGGTGCGGTGAAAGTCAATAAGCAGTTCTTTGGTTTTGCCGATTCTGAGGTGTAGACAATGCTCTTTGCACCAAGACACAAACTTTTCCACCTGACTCCTCTCCTCTGTCTCATCCTCTCTATCAGTACACCCCATAAGTGCAGGGTCATCTGAGAACTTCTGTAAGTGACCTGAGGTGTACAGAGTGAAGACAAAAGGAGACGGGCCTGTTCCTTGTGGTTCTCCAGTGTTGCTCATGCAGACCTAGAGTCTCATAAACTGCTGTCTGCTGGCCAGAACACTATGGACACATCCACCTCCAAATCTCTGAGTTTACCCCTTAACATGGATGGCTGGATGATATCGAAGGTGCTGGAGATATCAAAAATCATCATCCTCACATGGCTGCCAGCTTGAGAATAAGCCCTGTGGATCAGATAAATCATTGAATTCTCCACTTCAGTCTTTGTCCAATAGGCACACTGCAGTTGGTCCAGGAGATCTACCGCAAGAGGACTCTTGTAGTCCTGAACCAGTCTCTCTCAAAGGTCTTCATGATGTGATACTTAAGTGCCACTAGTCTGTAGTCATTAGGTGAAGAGGCGCCTGCCTTCTTTGGAACAGGAACAATGCAGGAAGTTTTAAACAGCAGTGGCACTTTCTGAAGCCTTGGGGACAAACTGAATATGTGACAGAGAACACCACAGAGTTGGTCAGCACAGGCCTCAAGAACTCAAGGACTGGTCCTGCAGCTTTTCCTGTGTGTAGCTTCCTCAGTTGTCTCCTTACTTGATCTTCAAAATGATGATGGTCAGAGGTGGAGTTGTCACTGGCCATTCCAGTTGATGTTGTCAGAGCTATTGATATAGTAGAGATGGAGTGGCGAGACTGGTCGTTGGAAGAAGGCGGCAGTGGGAAGAAAATCTGTTGTGGAGGTTCATACCCGAACAGAGACAGACAGACAGATGGACACCAGATGTCCATAAACACACAAATGTTATATTTTATTCACTAATGTACAGCACCGCACAATGTATAAATCAGCTGTATTGCTCACCATCCCTTCTTTCCTTCACTCTCTCTCTCAGTTTTTCTGCCACCTCTACTCCTCTCCTCACAAGCTCTGTCTTCTTCCTCCCAACTCTGGCACGACTAATGGAGTGAGGTGGCCCTTTTATAACACCCCAGATGTGCTCCAGGTGCTTCATAATGATCTTCTGATGGCACTTCCTGGTGCAGCAGAAGTGCTGCATGAGCACCCAGAGGCTGATCCTGTGGCACCCATGCAGACCAGGGTGGCTGCCCTCTCTTGGTCCAGGGGAGGTATTGTCCCTTTCCCGTTCCTTCCAGGCGCCCCAGCTGGACAGGATCTCCAGCCTTCTGCCACACTATTAAAGAATTTGTTCAGGGTTATTAGCTTTGTCCACATCCCCTTCTGGCTACTGAGCCCTGAATTGCCTGAGTCCAGTAATCATACCCAGTCCATACCAGACATCCTTCATGTTATTCTGAGTGAGTTTGTTTTCTATTTTTATATGTTTCAATCTCACTTTCTGATTTATATGTTTCCTCATAGTATTTGCACTATTTATGCTTCCATTGCACTGCTGTATTTATTGTGGATTTTTTCTCCTCTTCGTCTCAATTGTCTATGGACTATTAGTAGGGTGTTTGTATTGTCTTGTGTTTCCTTTGTTTATGCGGGTGGCCAGAACAGCATGCAGAGTATGACTTTTATTGCACAATGTGACCGCTTCCGAAATTCTCAACTCAACTCATGTTTGTTATCGCGCCTTTCAGAGTGAGAACAGATCATAAAAGTGCACACTTCACAATCTGCTACAAAAAAAGTACAATTTGTACAAAGCTGGGTTGCCTCACTTACGACCCTTGCTCCAAGTGAGTAGGAAAATCAATGGATGGATGAATGGCTGGATGGCAGTCAATGACAGACTGTACATTATTTGGATTCATCAACACACGATGTGAGCCATCAACACCTGTGAGGGGAATCCAAACCTTTCGATATCCCTCAAATGCAGCAGGGCCCATCTTCCTGCTGAGTTCGATGCTAAACGGTCAGCAGGAAAAGAAATGACACTTTGAATGTGAAGAATATTGAGAAGATTTCAAATAAATAAAGTGGATTTTTGCAAAAAGAGTTCAAAAAGTAAACAGCTTTAAAAAAGAATAGCAGATGGTAATGTTAGTTTGTGCCCAGTGGTGTAGCTGACTCCCTCGGCTTATGCAATGCAAAAAAAGGAAAAATATTAATAAACCAATGGAAAGAAAAATCTGTGCTTAAAAATGAAATTAGAGTATTGGATTGAAAGGAGTCAAGTAAAAGTCCACTTACATTGATGACTGCACTCGGGTCTGGTTATTCTTCCACGTTACTATTGCTACTGGCATAAGATCTGCTTTATTGCAATTATTTATTAGTTAAGAAAGTTGAAGGAGGGGCTTGATACACACACACAGTCACACTCACACACAGTCACACACACACAGTCACACCCTCACACACACACCCAAACACACACACAGACACACAGTCATACCCTCACACACACAGTCACACCCTCACACACACACCCAAACACACACACAGTCACACCCTCAACACATATACACATGTACTCACACACAGTCATACCCTCACATATGCACACACAGTCACACACACGCAAACACACACACAGTCACACACTCACACACAGTCACACCCTCACACATGCACACACACACACAGTCACACAGTCACACACACCCAAACACACACACAGTCACACCCTCACACACGCAAACACACACACACACACACACACACACACAGTCACACACACGCAAACACACACACAGTCACACCCTCACACACGCACACACACAGTCAAACACACACTCAACACATATACACACATGCACGCACACACACAGTCACACACACGCACGCACACACACACACATACATATAACCTTCCACCTACCGATTCACTCCCCAGCACACTCACTGACTGCATCACTGATCTTAAGCTATGGATGGAAAAGAACTTATTCTCAAACTTAATGCCAATAAAACTGAAGTGTTACTGGTAGGTCCAAAATCCCAACTTTCTAAGGCATCCAACTTCTCTGTTTCTGTTGATGGTGCACTTGTCAAACCTGCTCCTGTTGTCAGAAATCCTGGTGTTTTGTTTGACTCTTCACTTAACTTTGAGCTACACATTAGGTCTCTTTCTAAAATTTCCTTCTATCATCTCCATAACATTGCCCGCCTCAGTCCATTTCTGTCATTTAATGATGCTCAAACTCTGGTTCGTTGTCTCATAATGTCCCGTATTGATTACTGTAATCCCCTCTTCATTGTCCTCCCTGCAAAATCTATACAGAGGCTACAGTACATTCAGAACTCCATAGCCACACAAAGCGTTTTGCTCACATCTCCCCTCTTCTCTCCTAGCATTACTGGTTACTGGTTCCATCAAGGATTGAATTCAAGATTCTGCTTCTCACCTTTAAAGCCCTACATAACCCTCTGCCCCCTCTACCTCACTCAGCTCCCAGCTCCGTCACACTCCCTCCCAACTCCGGCTCAGTCTGCTGGGTCTCCCATAGTCATCTTTATAGTACTCGACCTGGAAATGCTTCTGTCCTTCAGTCCATGTGATTCCATAGCACTTCCGGGTCAGATGAAAACTCTTCTTTTTCTTCAGCCTGGAAGTACTTCATTTCTTCCCTCCTCGTGACTAGGGGGTACCTCCGGACTATAAGGAAAATATAAATCTCTGTGCCTCCCTGCAGCGTCCCCTGGCGGCCCCCACGGTATCCCGCAGGGCTGTGAAGCCAAACTCCATTGTCCATGATCCCCTGTGGGAATTCAGGGCACCGCCATGTTGCAGGGAGGACTCCATCTAGTGGCCTGGGGGTGTTGGCCACCTCTCACAATATATATATATATATAAATATACTTGCTATGTAAGCCTGTGCTGTATAAATCCTGGAGTCGTAGAAGCTATTGAAATCGTCAGAGATAGAGATGTCAGATATTTGAAAGGGACATCTCTCTCCTAGGAGGTCTCATTTTGCCAACGTGATCGCATCACTTGTTCATTAGTGACGGGAGGAAAAGTAAAAGGGATACCATTTTGCCGATGCTAGTGGCTAAGCGACTTTGCCTTTCTTCTGAGGTTTCATTTTTCTGACGTGCTGGCCTCACCTATGTATTAGCAGCTAAGCGAGTCTTCTGTTTCCTCGTTGGCAGAGCCCTTACCCCGACTCCACCTCTCACTAGTCTACACAATAAAGAATATAAAAGGGAAAATAGGGTCACCATGGAATGATAAAACCTACAACATGTGCAGATCATCAGCAGTATGACCTCCTAAAACTCAAACAATATGTAAAACATGGCGACCACACTGAAAGAGCTTTAATAAGTGATAAACACATAACCTTTAAAAAGTGGCCGATGGCGAAGGACTCCATGTATCCCTCCATCTTCAAACCCACAAGACTTCCTAATAGTCCAAGCTCTCCATCTGAATTTAAATTTGGAAGTTATCCACTTACTACACAGCAGGATCTTTCCATGCCTGCCTAGAGATCAGTATTAATGTCTGTTTAACACTAAAACGCAGTTTTTTTTTAAATTTTTTTATATTTTTTAAAGCACCTAACTGTTAGTTTATTATGATCCATCCATCCATCCATTCATTATCCAGCCTGCTATATTATGAGTCTCCAAAAATTGCTTCATACCATTGATTGCCTGTTGGCTTCCTGGCTTTGTCTCTGCTTCAAAACAGTGACATGTCAGATTGACCTCAATACCGCACACCCTGTCATTGCAGATGACTTCATTAATCAATAATATATGGAGAGTACAGTGTTTTAAACCATGAAATCATATCTCTTTTCTCAATGCCGCTGTTCCTCTGCCTCTACAGAACATCCATTAAAATAATGGCTCTGCAGAACCATCACTCTCACTGATGCCGAGACCAGAGGAAATTATAATCATTGTCAAAGCATCAAGACAGTTATTTCAATAAAATAAGATGTTGTAGCTCCAGTTTTTTATATATATTTGCAGAATGATCTTTTAATTCCCAGCATGTTTTTTTTGCAAATGACCTAGTTTTATAAAAAAAAAAATTGGAGCAGATGTTCCTTTTTGTCTGATTCAGTAATTTACTTAGCTTTTATCCAGATTTAATCTTAAATAAAGAGGTTATCATTTAAAACAAATGTTCCCATTTATGGT
This sequence comes from Polypterus senegalus, assembly GCF_016835505.1. NCBI lineage: Eukaryota > Metazoa > Chordata > Cladistia > Polypteriformes > Polypteridae > Polypterus > Polypterus senegalus. Next base: position 171,928,015 of record NC_053159.1, read on the forward strand.
GTATATGTGTGTTTGCATTTCGACACCCTTACGTATTATAAGAGCACACCCAGCTGGTGATGTGCAGCAAGGACGACACCTCAAAATGTGGTGTGGATTATCGGTGGAATTTTACAATCGGCAAATGTAATAATAAACACCTCAGCGTTATCCACATGGCAGTCCTTCTGTACGGAAGAATATTTGAGACAAAACACCTGAAATAAATGGGCAGTGTGTAAGAAGAGAAGAACTGTGACAAACGAGAGGAGACCATTCAGTCCATCAAGCCCGCTTGTTTAGCTAAGCTGTCCCACAATAAACATATTATGAAAGGGGACGATAAACAAATTAAAACACAATGACATGCAAATATAAATAATTAAATGTTCTTACTGCTTATTTATGTATTGTCCTAAACTGAGGGAACACACACGTCCACCACAAAAAAGATGGGGCACCAACCAGGATGCCCCTTTCAATAACTGACAAGTCCTGAAAATAAGCTGGCACTCAATGGCACAAAAAACAAGAACAGAAAAATGTCATTTAGGGCTGACAGATGAATCATGAGTGATAGATGTAGAGCGGCCGCAGTATCAGGTAGGAGCTCCGTCCTGCTGGGATTGTCTCAGCTTTATACTCCCCAGACTGGAAGGGGCGGGGTCAGTTGCCCTCATTGGGTGGTTTCTCTGGGCTGTGGGTGTCGCAGAATAAAATCCCAAACCAATAAAATCCAAAGCCAGTTGAATCACTCAGACTCCAAAAGCATTTCAGTGTCAGTTTAGACTTTTATGAAAAGATAATAACAGCCATGCTTGGTGCCGGGAGTGAGGTGCTATTCCTGGGTTTCGGGGACATTTGTATACATCATGTGGATGGGTGAAAGAAAGATTCTTAGTCCTTGCAAACTGCTAGGGTGCCAACCCTGTGCCCCTTTTATTCTTGTTTCATTCAATGTCAATAGGCACTTGATGGCACTGCAATAAACAAAAATCGCCTCAAGGATTATAGCAGTCATTAACAATTCTGGGGAACTCCGTCCTTCTCAAAGCTTGACATTCGGGGGCGTCTCCCTTTTATATTGGCTCCAGCAGAAGGGGCGTGGTCAGTTACCCTCAGGGAGGGTCTTCTCTAGATTGAAGGAGGTGAAAGAGACAAGTCTGTTAGTGGCAGCGCCCCCTGTCGCCTATTCAGGGTATTACATGCCTGTGATGAGTCTTTGCGTGACAATAGCTTAACAGAGTGAAGATACTTTGACGCTTCTGCTTATGCTAATGGACAACATCTAATGGCATTTTGCCATCTTCGTCCGGTCACTTTTACAATCAAGCCCCCTTATTGCTAATCCTCCACCCAGTCTTTGGCATCGGTTTCCAGGTTGTCATTTTATGTTAGTGGAGTAGTTACATGTAAGACTCCATGCATCTCAGTGCTTTCCAGTGTTTTAACTATCTAAGGCCCAGTGCAATTCAGTGCTTAACAGTGCTTAAACTACATTGGTGAGATTGGGATATACTTTAAAAATCATAATGTCTTATAAGGTGCAGAATCACATAGTAAATCAAGTGCTTAATTAAAATAAGTGTGTAATCATATTATACATTCTAATTTCTGTGCATACTGTATTCTAATTATCCACTGTGTGATTGTATTTAAAAATATCCAGTAAATATTCATGTAGATATATTTCCATATATGGGTAAAAGAAGAGACAATACCATCAGCGACTACGCCCCCTTGTGTCCTGAAGTGGTAGTGCTTGCCTCTGATGAGCCCAGAAGGTCACCCTCACGTGTGACAGTATATATTTAATTATTTCTTCATTTATTTTATTTAGTGATGCCGCATGCAGCATGAAATACACCCGTCAAAGCTGAGAGGGCGGGCTCTAGTGAGTACTGTGCTTTGATTGGTGAATGGTCAGTAGAGTGCAAATAAATCTTGAGTCATCAGAGGCTCCACCTACAGGCAGATGCCACACATCAGATGCAGACTCCTGACAAGGGGATGAATTCAGAGCTACTTCAGACAATAATTCTGGACAACATGTTCCTGCACTTGTATACACCTTGGACACACACACAGACTCACAGCTTTTTTATTTTTTTTTTTGTGAACAATTCTTTATTATCTTTTAAAGAGAAAAAAATGGAGAAATAACCAAAAGACAAAAGCACAACACCAAAATAGGATACACAAATTTCCCAGCCCACCAGCACCCAGTTCAGAGACGGCTAAAAAGCAACTGTGCTAGCAGCATACACATCCCAATTAGAGCAAAACAAATGCTTTTCAATTTTTGTTTTTCTAAAGATGACATAATGAATAGAGAAAAGAAATTGATATGAACTGCTGAAAGTGTCCATCCATACATTATCCAACCCACTATATCCTAACTACAGGGTCACGGGGGTCTGCTGGAGCCAATCCCTGCCAACACAGGGCGCAAGGCAGGAAACAAACCCCAGGTAGGGTACCAGCCCACCACAGGGCGCACACACACACACCAAGCACAAACTAGGGACGACTTAGAATTGCCAATGCACCTAACATGCATGTCTTTGGACTGTGGGAGGAACCTGGAGTACCCGGAGGAGAACATGCAAACTCCACGCAGGGAGGACGCGGGAAACGAACCCGGGTATCCTGACTGTGAGGCAGCAGCGCTACCCACTGCGCCACTGAGCTCCCCTGCTGAAAGTGTATATATATATATATATAAAATGATAAAATTTGACAATCTGCACTGCCATTATTTGCAAACTGCTGGGGCTAAGTCCTTGCTCATGGTCTCAACCAAAAAACCTGACCTGATCTGCTCTGGGAATTAAAAATAAATAAATAAATAAATAAATAAATAAATAGGTAAAGTGACTTGTGTTTGTAGTGCTTCCAAGTGATTGCAAAACCAAATGAAATGGTTAAAAGAAAATGAAGAGCAGTGACATCATCTGAACTTCAAGCAAATTGCAGCTTACCTGATGAAAAACACCATAATGGGAAGAAAAGGAAGACATCTGCTGAGCTCCAAAATAATCACACAGGCTGCTTATATGACAAACAACATTGGTTGGAGTTTGAGGCCCTGACTCAGTTGGTCTTCTGTTGGCTTACTCACTTCACATTACATTTCTGTTTGGATGCCATTTAAGGAAAGAAATGAAGCAATTCAGAGGAATGATGAAGAAATTCAGGGGAACAAATCTTAAAAAAACAACTCAATTAAAATGAATTCAAAATAAGTTAATTAGCAGCAAAAAACAGGCCACTAATTAAGAAAAGGGTTGGAATGAAAACCTGCAGCTGCTGCGGCCCTCCAGGACCAGAGTTGGGGGTCCCTACTCTAGAGTGCCACTTTTTCCTGCACGATTTGATTGAAAAACTAATCAGCACTTTGTCATCTCATAACAGGCTTAAATTGCAATGTTGGTATTTTTCCGTCCGGCCGATTTAACTCTAGACTGTCCTCAAGAAACTGTGACACACACACACACACACTGAGACAGACACACACCCATCATCGAGATATCAATGTTTTCTGTGTCAGGGGACCCTAAAACATGAAATTCTGTTAAAAACTGGTGTTGAATAAATGGAGGCCGTACCACTCCCCGAACCCGGACACAGACAGGCGGACCACACATGTGAATATACAGCACACTTTTTATTTTATTTTCTTGCCATTTCACAGCACACAGTGCACAAATCAGGAACAGATAATTCTCAGTCCCTTCTTCTTCTCTCTTTCTCTTTCTTTCTTTGTTTGTTTGTTTCTCTCTTCGCCGTCTCCACGCAAGCTTTGTCCTCCACCTCCCAAATGGAGTGAGGCGGCCTCTTTTATTCTGCACCTGGTGCTCTTTGGTCATCTTCAGGCAGCACTCCCAGGTGTGGCAGAAGTGCTGCAGTCCATGGCTCCGGGACTGTGCCAGGCGCCCCCTGGCGGTAACCACAGTCACCAGCAGGGTTGAGCTTCCAAGCTCCAAGCCCATTGCCCTCTCATGCCCGATGGGAAGTATTGCTTCTCTCTTAGTCCTTCCATCGTAGAGGTGACCCAGCCAGGCAAGGGCCCCAGCCATCCACCACACCACAGATCGAAATTTATGACGAATCTGAAGCTTTCACTCCTCCCCATAGACGATAGGTTATGGTAGGGGACACAAAGCAAAAATAAAATCACAGTGAAGAACAAGGAAGATAAACTTCATAAATCAGGGGTTCTTAACTTGAGGTCCATGGATGGGTTTCAGGAGGTCCATGAGGGCCAGATAAAATTTCTCTCACGTTTACGTCTCTCGCTGTTAATTTTCTAAAAAGAACCAACAACAACAACAACAACATTTATTTATATAGCACATTTTCATACAAACAGTAGCTCAAAGTGCTTTACATATTAAAGAATAGAAAAATGAAAGACACAATTATAAAACAAAATAAATCAACATTAACATCGAATAAGAGTAAGGTTCAATGGCCAGGGGACAGAAAAAACAAAAACTCCAGACGGCTGGAGAAAAATAAAATCTGTAGGGATTCCAGACCATGAGACCGCCCAGTCCCCTCTGGGCATTCTACCTAACATAAATGAAACAGTCCTCTTTGGATTTAGGGTTCTCACGGAAGGGCTTGATGATGATGATGGTCATGTAGACTTCTTCCTTTTAATCCGTCCATCATTGTTTGAGCATCATGAAGCTTTGAGTAGGTGGAGGTGGCGCAGGAAAAAGAGACAGAAAAGAGAGTAGGGGTCAGTACCGATTTTAGAGCCACCATGAATAGTTATTATGATGAATTGAACATACAGAATATCAGGATTAAATTAAATTGAAGATATAGAAAGGCCATGTTAAAGTAATGTGTTTTCAGCAGTGTTTTAAAGTGCTCTACTGTATCAGCCTGGCGAATTCCTATTGGCAGGCTATTCCAGATTTTAGGTGCATAGCAGCAGAAGGCCGCCTCACCACTTCTTTTAAGTTTTGTTCTTGGAATTCTAAGGAGACACTCATTTGAGGATCTGAGGTTACGATTTGGAATATAATGTGTCAGACATTCTGATATATAAGATGGGGCGAGACTATTTAAGGCTTTATAAACCATAAGCAGTATTTTAAAGTCAATTCTGAATGACACAGGTAACCAGTGTAGTGACGATCAAAACTGGAGTAATGTGTTCTGATTTTCTTTTCCTAGTTAGGATTCTAGCAGCTGCATTCTGCACTCGTTGCAAACGATTTATGTCTTTTTTGGGTAGTCCTGAGAGGAGTGCGTTGCAGTAATCTAGTCGACTGAAAACAAACGCGTGAACTAATTTCTCAGCATCTTTCAGTGATATAAGAGTTCTAACTTTACTTATGTTTCTAAAGTGAAAAAATGTTGTCCTAATGATCTGATTAATATGTGATTTAAAATTCAGATTACAGTCAACAATCACCCCTAAGCTTTTTACCTCCGTCTTGACTTTAATCCTAATGTATCCAGTTTATTTCTAATAGCCTCATTGTATCCATTATTGCTGATCACTAAAATTTCAGTTTTCTCTTTATTTAACTTGAGAAAATTACTATTCATCCATTCTGAGATACTAGTCAGACATTCTGTTAGTGAATCAATAGAATCGGGGTCATTAGGAGCTATTGATAAGTACAGCTGTGTGTCATCAGCATAGCTGTGGTAGCTCACGTTGTGCCCTGAAATAGATTTTGAAATAGATTGGATGTCAAAGAAGCTATGCATGTCACCTTATCGAAAAATACTCCATAGTTTCATATTTTTATTCAAGGCAAACTATGCAACACGCCATCCAAATGCACTTCAGCAATCCTCCTAATGGTGACGTCCCAAATCGGAAAACAATTCTTAAGTGGGTGGCAAAATTTAGACAGATGGGCACAACATCCATCCATCCATTATCCAACCCGCTATATCCTAACTACAGGGTCACGGGGGTCTGCTGGAGCCAATCCCAGCCAACACAGGGCGCAAGGCAGGAAACAAACCCCGGGCAGGGTGCCAGCCCACCGCAGGTCACACACACCCACACATCAAGCACACACTAGGGACAATTTAGAATCTCCACTGCACCTAACCTGCATGTCTTTGGACTGTGGGAGGAAACCCACGCAGACACGGGGAGAACATGCAAACTGGGTACAACATTGAACAGAAAATCTCCAGGCTGTCCTCGGACTGTAAAAACACCTCCAAACATCCAAGGTGTAAGGGCATCAATTTTGCAGCCTGCTAGACGTTCTGCGCACTTCTGCCTTAGGCATTTCCAACACGTCTTTGATTTTGCATGAGGACCTTAATTTCCATTCATACAAAATGATGGTAGTGCAGGAACTTGCTTAAATTAGACTGGGAGAGCCGGAGAGAGTGATGCGTGAACATTCTGCAAACCGTTCGTCGAGATGCCATCGTCATGTGCAGCGATGAGGCACATTTCCATTTGAATGGTTGCGTATATAAGAAAAACTTTTGCTATTGGGCTGAAACCAACCCTCGTGAATTTCATCAGAGACCCCAGCACAGTGAATGTGTTACAGTTTGGTGCGCCGTTGCAGAATTTGGCATTGTAGACCCTTACTTTTTTGAAGACTGTCCTAAATGAACAAAAGAGGGGTGGAAATAGAGGACCACAAAGATGTGGCAATGAGGCAGGAGAAAACATTTGAAGAAAGGAACCAGGCATTTTAAGAGAGAGTAAGGCACAAAGTGAATGAGGGGCTAAACCCATTAAAGATTGTGTCAAAGAGAAGAGAGAGAGGAGCGGAGTTAGGAGCCTACGCTGATACATGACAGACCACCTCAGGATCCCAGATTGGGACCTGAGTGCAGCCATGCAACAGCAGGTCAAAGGAGTTTTATAAATCCTACAACAACACCATTTCTTTCTATAGCACATTTTCATACAAAGGAGGTCAAAGCGCTTTACAACATGTCAAAGAATTAATTACATGCAAAGAAAAAGAAATTAATACAGAAAAATAATAATGCATACATAGTGTCACTCAGTCATTGCCCAACCCGCTATATCCTAACAAGGGTCATGGGGGTCTGCTGGAGCCAATCCCAGCAAGCACAGAGCACAAGGCAGGAACAAATCCCTGGCAAGGCGCCAGCCCACCGCAGGGCACACACACCAGGGACAATTGTCTTTGGACGGAAACCGGAGCACCTGAAGGAAACCCACACAGACACGGGAAGAACATGCAAACACCATGAAGGGAGGACCCGGGAAGCGAACCCAGGTCTCCTTACTGCGAGGCAGCAGCGCTACCCACTGTGCCACTGTGCCGCCCGCATACATAGTGTACAAAAGAGAAATTAATAATGCACACTTACATAAGAAAGACATATAATTAAGAGAAACGCAGTCCTTAAACATGATAAGGATGGCCAAGGTGGACAGAAAAAAATTCAAAATAAAAAGCAAAACCTGCAGGAGTTCCAGGCCAAAAGACCACCCAGCCCCCTCTGGGCATTCTGCCCTACATAAATATTCTTAAGTCTCTCTTTTTTTTTTAAAGCTTTGTCTTAAAGGGATTCAATACAGTGGGTCTCTTGAGACATTGGGGGTATTCGCTGTCATTCAGACATCACCGGCGTCTGCACAGGACTTTGATCAGGTGGTGCTGTAGGTGGTGAAGAAAACAGAGAAATGTGAAGATTAATAAAGACTGTAGAGTCACTGAAGAGAAAGATGAGTTGATGCGTATCTAGGTTATTAAGAGCAGAATTAAAATGAAGACAAATTTAGAGAAGTGGGATTTTAAGAGTTTCTTCAAATGTTCTACGCTATTAGCCTGGAGTATATCAATTAATAAAATATTCCAAAATTTTGGTGCATAACAGTAAAAGAGTGCATAATGCCTCACCATTTATCTTAAGCCTGGCACTTGGAAACATAATGCATTATTATTACTATTATTATTATTATTACTAGTATTACTATTATTATTATCATTATTATTATTATTATTATTTATATAAACAGGTGTGAAAGGATCAGACACGACATACTTAAAAAGGTTTGGGGCAGCCACCCGTATATTATCCCTGGCTGCAATAGTTTTGATTTTGTGGACAAAAATGTCTCTGTTGGATTCCAGACATGAACTGCTTGAGGTTTGAAAAGATGGCGGTTTTAGCTGATAAGACTGGAAGTGACATAGGGGAACCGGAAGTGACCTTCTTCTGACGTCATCGTAGACACCAGAACCGGAAGTGACGTCAGCCTAGACACCAGAACTGGAAGTGATGTCGTCACAGGCACCAGAATCGGAAGTGTCGTCATCCTAGGCACCGGAAGTGACAATGTCCTCGGCTCCACAACCAAAAGTGACGTCATCCTAAGCGTCGGGACCGGAAATGATGTCTTCAGCGATGAGTCAGGCAGGTTTTCCCGCAGCTGCTCTGCAGAAATAACAGAAGATGGTTTAATGCACCCCACCATCCCCTGGCCTGGCGCGGAATTACCTTCGCTTGGTCCATACAACGTTCTCCTATTCGCACATGTGCAACACAGGCCACCATTAGAAGATCTAAGGTTAAGGGCATAAATGTAAACAGGAGCTTTATATCCATTTAATGATATCCCCCGGCATCACAATGAGATTCACATAAGGCCGGCGTTAATTGACTAATTGTAATGCTGTCTGCTAACTTTGGTGTCACCACTTCCTAGTCTCCTTGCCCACGTCAACTACGTAGATGGATTGGCGCATCAAAATATAGGAAGGAGTGAGATTATCTAAGGCTTTAAACAGCAATGGTAGTATTTTAAAGTCAATTCTAAAGGACACTGGTAACCAGTGTAATGACGCTAGAACTGGTGTGATGTGCTCAGATTTTCTTGTTCTAGTTGAGACTCTTGCTGTTACAATCTGGACTTAGTGAAACTGACTGATGTCTTTCAAAGGCAGACCAGTTAGGAGTGCATTACAGTAATCTATGCGGCTAAAAACAAAATTGTAAAGTAAATCCTATGGATAATTTTATAGTGAATATTTTTTGATGTCTTTAAAGCTTGAATCTCAGTTCAAGAAAGAGGAGGGGTACAGATCTGAATCCCACCTAACTGGAATACCGAGAGGATTTTTCCTCACATCATGGAGACGTGCATACAGCACACAGTCACAACTTTGAGCTCACACTCTGCTTGCCTTGTCAATCCTGTGGCTCCTAGGCATGAGTGCAAAGTTGTGACTATCAGGGTCTCCACTACGGGTAGAAATTACCAAACAAAACACTTTGAAACTGAAAGTTTGCACATTTTTAATGTATTCTATTTTGTCTTAAATATTCCTCCATACCTCTGAGGAAGTTGCACCTGCAGTACAACTCTTAGGCCGTGACTTCTCAAACAAGACCACCACGCTGTGAAGACACCGAGCAAGGCTCAGCTGACATTTAGAGAGGTTAAGCTGAAGGTGTCAGAGCAATTATGAGCAGATAAAAATCAATGGTCTCTATACATGAAAGCCGGAATCCAAAAACAGCATGTAACGGCCGACCTCTTACCCAGCCGGCAGCTACACTTCCAAGACCTGTAGCCTGGATAAATTACTGAGGCTAATCTATAAATACCAAGCCGTACCTCTAACAAATAAAATTTTCCCCACAATCGACTGTTTAAACATAAGCACACAAAAGCACATATGTAAAAATACGTGGAAAAATATATTTAATGAAACAATAACCAAAAATGTAAATTTCACACGTAGAAAATAAGTATATATATATATAGATACAGTGCATCCCGGAAAGTATTCACAGCGCATCAGTTTTTCCACATTTTGTTATGTTACAGCCTTATTCCAAAATGAATTAAATTAATTTTTTACTTTGAATTCTACACACAACACCCCATAATGACAACGTGAAAAAAGTTTACTTGAAATTTTTACAAATTTATTAAAAATAAAAAAATTGAGAAAGCACATGTACATAAGTATTCACAGCCTTTGCCATGAAGCTCCAAATTGAGCTCAGGTGCATCCTGCTTCCCTGATCATCCTTGAGATGTTTAATTGGAGTCCACCTGTGGTAAATTCAGTTGATTGGACATGATTTGGAAAGGCACACACCTGTCTATAGAAGGTCCCACAGTTGACAGTTCATGTCAGAGCACAAACCAAGCATGAAGTCAAAGGAATTGTCTGTAGACCTCCGAGACAGGATTGTCTCGAGGCACAAATCTGGGGAAGGTTACAGAAAAATTTCTGCTGCTTTGAAGGTCCCAATGAGCACAGTGGCCTCCATCATCCGTAAGTGGAAGAAGTTCGAAACCACCAGGACTCTTCCTAGAGCTGGCCGCCATCTAAACTGAGCGATCGGGGAGAAGGGCCTTAGTCAGGGAGGTGACCAAGAACCCGATGGTCACTCTGTCAGAGCTCCAGAGGTCCTCTGTGGAGAGAGGAGAACCTTCCAGAAGGACAACCATCTCTGCAGCAATCCACCAATCAGGCCTGTATGGTAGAGTGGCCAGACAGAAGCCACTCCTTAGTAAAAGGCACATGGCAGCCCACCTGAAGTTTGCCAAAAGGCACCTGAAGGACTCTCAGACCATGAGAAACAAAATTCTCTGGTCTGATGAGACAAAGATTGAACTCTTTGGTGTGAATGCCAGGCGTCACGTTTGGAGGAAACCAGGCACCGCTCATCACCAGGCCAATACCATCCCTACAGTGAAGCATGGTGGTGGCAGCATCATGCTGTGGGGATGGAACTGGGAGACTAGTCAGGATAAAGGGAAAGATGACTGCAGCAATGTACAGAAACATCCTTGATGAAAACCTGCTCCAGAGCGCTCTTGACCTCAGACTGGGGTGACGGTTCATCTTTCAGCAGGACAACGACCCTAAGCACACAGCCAAGATATCAAAGGAGTGGCTTCAGGACAACTCTGTGAATGTCCTTGAGTGGCCCAGCCAGAGTCAGACTTGAATCTGATTGAACATCTCTGGAGACATCTTAAAATGGCTGTGCACCGACGCTTTCCATCCAACCTGATGGAGCTTGAGAGGTGCTGCAAAGAGGAATGGGCAAAACTGGCTAAGGATAGGTGTGCCAAGCTTGTGGCATCATATTCAAAAAGACTTGAGGCTGTAATTGCTGCCAAAGGTGCATCGACAAAGTATTGAGCAAAGGCTGTGAATACTTATGTACATGTGATTTCTCAGTTTTTATTTGTAATGAATTTGCAAAAACCTCAAGTAAACTTTTTTCATGTTGTCATTATGGGGTGTTGTGTGTAGAATTCAAAGTAAAAAATTAATTTAATTCATTTTGGAATAAGGCTGTAACATAACAAAATGTGGAAAAAGTGATGCGGTGTGAATACTTTCTGGATGCACTGTATGTATAAGCCACCACCAAAGCAACATATATACACAATAACAAACCCTCCCTTGTCCCAATAACATAACAAACGTAAAACACAAATAACAATGAATGAATACGGAAAATGCCAAAGATAGTGAACTTGAGTCCGAGTATACAACTGTCCTGAATAAGGATGACTGGTCAACAGATAAGTGATGTGTTTGAATTTCCCGGAAAAAAGGGAACGACCTCTCCGTCAATCCTCGGCGTGTGGTGGATAATGTAGTCCAACCCCGGGGTCTCTGGCGGTGATTGAATTGAAATAAGTCTGGCGGAATGAAAAACAAACTGATACCAAAAGCACGATGTGGAAAACAGCAGGTAACGTTGGTTCATTGTCGTGAAAATGTAATCTCCATCTCTCTCCTTCCCCTCCTCTGTTCCCTCCTGATTGTTTATATAGGCATGAGCCGGCTGTAGTTGATTGATTGTAAACAGGTGCTTTCCATCTTGGGGTGGCGGTCTCTCTCCATCATCCACCCCCCTTGTATTTACAGGGACGACATTCACTGACGCACACATAAACAGCCAACGGGACGATGGAAACAAAGTGCACTCAGTACAAACATTGAAAACACTACAAGCAATCTGAGAGGCAGGCATGAGGTCCAAATGCAAAGAGGCAGGCAAATATAGGCATAGGTAGGCAGATAGCGTGGTGTAGTGGTTAAGGCTTTGGACATCAAACCCTGAGGTTTTGGGTTCAAATCCCACTACTGACACCATGTGATTGAAAAAACAAAAGAAATGTAAGCAAATGTCTTTCAAATGTTGCAGGTCACCCTGTATAAAGGGGTCATGTCAGCTAAGTACGAATGTTCCTGTCAAGTAGTTAATTCTGGAGCTCAAGGAGCACACACTAGACATGGCGCTTTCACGATACTAAAGCAAAGAGCCTATGTCGGGCTCCTTCTGTTATGACTCTTGCTCTTCATTAATGTTAAGCGTTGTGTGAGTGCAGGCCAGGGGAGGGGGGGACAACTGCGTTTGGGCACAGTACGAAAAACAAGCATGCCTAGTGTGAGCACACCCTGAGTCTGTCAGAGTAGGGCACGTCCTTAAGTCCTGGGATGCACTTGGTTGCTCTTCTCTGCACAGATTAAAGTGTAGTATGGTGACCAGAATGGCACACGGCACTCCAGATGTGGTCTCACTCGCCTGTTTAATAGTCTGAGTGTAATGTCCCTTGATGTATATTCATTAGTTTTTCCAATATAACCTAACATTTAATTTGCCTTTTAATTTGTTTCTGTGCAATGCTTAGATGATGAAAACGCTGTGCCAGCATAAACACCTAAATCTTTGCAGAGGTTGTTTCCTGTCGCTCAATGTCTCCCATCTTGTATTTATATTCAATGCTCCTTTTACCCACATGCAGCACTCTGCACTTTTCTATGTTAAACTGCATTCTCCAGCTGTTCTCCCAGGTCTGAAGCTTGTTCAGGACTTTCTGAATTCTTTTTGCTGCCTCCTCAGTGTCAGCCGGCACACCAGTTTTAGGGTCATCTGCAAATTAGATCAAAATTAGAAATATTGATTCATTCTCACTTTTCAAATCTAAACTTAAAACTCATCTGTTTATTGATCGTTGTGTTCAAAAATGGAATTTATTGATGTGTATGTCCGAGACAGCGTATCAAATAATTTGAGCACCAATTGATTCATTTTATGCCTCCCCCTCCCCATAGCCTCTCTCTTCACTTTGCAATGACAGAAGTTACAAACTCAACCGGAATGTTCAAGCAAATTATAGAAAAAAAACCTGATCTAAATCCGTTTAGTAGTTCTCTCGTGTAAAGTGGAGAGACATACAGACCCGACTGGCACGTGAGTGAGGATGGCGCCACCCCGCCCCCTACTCCTGAGCTCCCGCCTCACCCACCCATTGGCCCGCAGCCTCTATCTTCGATTCATGCTTATTAGTCACTGCCGCAAGTGAACTATGAAACTTAGCGTGATGAGAGAAGTCGCAAAATCAACCGGAATGTTCAAGCAAATTTCAGAAAAAAACCCGATCTAAATCTGTTAAGATGTTATCTTGTGAAAAGCGGACAGACATACAGGCCAGACTCGAACCGAGACTGGCAAGCAAGTGAGGATGGCGCCACCTGGCTCCCTACTCCTGGGCTCCCGCCTCACCCACCCCTTGGTCCGCAGCCTCTATCTTCGATTCATGCTTATTAGTCACTGCCGCAAGTGAACTATGATACTTAGCGTGATGAGAGAAGTCGCAAAATCAACCGGAATGTTCAAGCAAATCTCAGAAAAAAAAACTATCTAAATCTGTTAAGATGTTATCTCGTGAAAAGCAGACAGACGTACAGGCCCGACTCGAACCGAGGATAGCACGCGAGTGAGGATGGCATTTATTGATGTGTATGTCCGAGACAGCATATCAAATAATTTGAGCACCAATTGATTCATTTTATGCCTCCCCCTCCCCATAGCCTCTCTCTTAACTTTGCACTTATAAATCGCTGCAGCAAGCGAACTATGATACTTAGCACAATGAGAGAAGTCACAAAATCAACCAGAATGTTCAAGCAAATTATAGAAAAAAAAACCTGATCTAAATCCGTTTAGTAGTTCTCTTGTGTAAAGTGGAGAGACATACAGACCCGACTGGCACGTGAGTGAGGATGGCGCCACCCCGCTCCCTACTCCTGAGCTCCTGCCTCACCCACCCCTTGGTCCGCAGCCTCTATCTTCGATTCATGCTTATTAGTCGCTGCCGCAAGTGAACTATGATACTTAGCGTGATGAGAGAAGTGGCAAAATCAACCGGAATGTTCAAGCAAATTTCAGAAAAAAACCTGATCTAAATCTGTTAAGATGTTATCTTGTGAAAAGTGGACAGAAAGACAGACAGATGTTGGATTTTAAATATATAGAGATGTGTTTCTGGGCGGAAGTAGTAACACAATTTCAAATAATACAAGCAAGTCCGGCACGACTCCGATCTGAGTTCACCTCAGAGGTTGCTGAGCTGACTCGTAGTAAGAGCCTGTTTAGTGAGACTCCGATTGGAGTTTAACTCAGAGATCGGCAGAAGAGCTCATACAGGAAATAAGTGGGTTGGTTGGTTTATTGGTTATATTATTTTATTACTTTATAATGTCGTTTTTAGATTGATTTAATAAAACTAAGGGAGATATAGAATTGGCTAGGCCTCTGTCGTCAGGAAAGACGTCACACGCACTGTTAAAACCTTCTCGGTGTCGTAGGCCTTAAATCTGACGAAACACCAGTTGAGAGAAGATGACCTCAGTGATTTTCCTGTGAGGCAGATGGTCAGCCAAGTCGCAAAGTCATTTTAAGTAAAGCCTGGCTTCATACGCGTATGTCGCAGTTCCATTAGGATAAGGTGAGGAAGGGGTTTAAATGTGATTAAATGAAAGCATTTATTGGAATTTATGAGTAGACTTGAAAATGCCAAAGAATTTGTTAGATACTGGCATCCTGAGTAGCGTATGACCGTGCCAAACAAAAAGTCAGGAGTACGAACGGGATGAAAGAAAACTCTGCCAGACCCTCGGCCTTCTTCTCGCCTTAAGCGCCTGCCTATTGAAAGTGACACCCTGAGGTCACTGGACTGCACTGAAAAGCAGAAACGACTTATCTCACAGAAAAGCAAGAAAGCACTTCTGAGCCGAGCCAGTTCTCACTGATTAGCCATTGTCAACTGGCTGTTGGTGATCGGAGGAGTGCTGGGCCTGCGCTCATCCATAAGTGGATTTTTTTTTTTGCCAGACACATCTTAAGATTTGGGCTTTTGATCTGAAAGACAAGACCGTGAGTCCTGAAAAAGGCAACTTTAAGGTTGCATTGGCTTATTAACGCGTTCGTTGTGTGTTAAAATGTGTTTAAGTGTTGTATTGTTAATTTTACTGTTCTAGTTGTATTTGTATTATTATGTTTAATACTTTAACATTAGGGCGGCATGGTGGCATGCTGGGTAGCGCTGCTGCCTTGCAGTAAGGAGACCTGAGTTCACTTTCTGCGTAGAGCTTGCATGTTCTCCCCGTGTCTGCGTGGGTTTCCTCCGGGTGCTCCTGTTTCCTCCCACAGTCCAAAGACATGCAGGTTAGGTGCATTGGTGATCCTAAATTGTCCCTAGTGTGTGCTTGGTATGTATGTGTGCCCTGCGGTGGGCTGGCGCCCTGCTCGGGGGATTTGTTCCTGCCTTGCGCCCTGTGTTGGCTCCAGCAGATCCCCGTGACCCTGTGTTAGGATATAGCGGGTTGGACAATGACTGACTTTGTTTATTAATTGTTTCTGCCCAAAGTCTAGTGGAGGACCAGGACATGAAATGTAGTCAAAACTAAAAATAAGTCGAAACCAAAAGGAGGAAATCTTTCGTACCTAACCCTATTCGCTAATCAGAAAGCAAATTCTAACCCTATTCGAACCTTTTTTTCAATGATTGACCTGTTTTTGCTCCTAATTAGGTTGGAGGGGAGAAATAGAAAGCCGAGAAAACAGCAATTCAAAAGAGACAGAAATTCACACCACCTTCAAATCACACATATGAATGAATGGTATTTACTGTAAGTGGTCGTGTTGATTACATAACACGAAAACCACAGATGGCAACCAGGAGCAGCATGCCAGTAACGGGAAAACATAACATGGCAGCACCCGTATTCCAACTAAAACAACAAGGAAGGGGTAGGGAAAGAGACTCCTATAGAAAGATCAGTCTGCAAAATAGTGACCTGTGGGGGGAACCGAGTGTGAGGGTGGAATGGGACGGCCAATGGGATGTGCTCAGAGGAATGAAAAATCCAAAAAGAGATCTCCTTGTTGGTTTTGGTTGGAACTCCCACAAGGGTCACCTCTTGAATTTCAGTGGAGATCTCAGCAAATTCTCACAATGGGCTCAAATTTTCCAAGTGTCTTGACATTTTTTCTTTTTGGCAATTTGAAAGTATTTACATTGTGTGCTCAGTAAGCTACTGTGAAATATATAGACCAGGGGTCCCCAACTCCGATCCTGGAGGGCCGTAGTGGCTGCAAGTTTTCATTCTAACCCTTTTCTTAATGAGTGACCTGTTTTTGCTGCTAATTAACTTCTTTTGAATTCATTTCAATTGATGTGTTCTTGTAGGCTCGGACCCCTTAATTGTTTCTTTGTCCTTAATTAGCAGCCAAACAAAATACTGAGATACAAAATGAGCCAAAGGAGGACTATCATACAGTATCTGAAATTAAAGAAAGGTGAAGGTCTCAAGAATGTTGATCTGCTCAGGTCCACAAAACATTTTAATGGAACTCTTAAGAAAAAGAAAATCAACAATTTCGGAAATGTCTGCTATTGTAGCACGAGAGCAGCAACAAGCCATGGAATTAAAGAATGAGTTTAATTAACAACAAGACTTGGTGCCTAATTAAGCAACTGGTTGGAGTGAAATTGGTTGGAGTTTGAGGCCCTGACTTAGTTGACCTTCTGTTGGCTCACCCACTTCACATTTCATTTGTGTTTGGTGGCCATTTAAGGAAAGAAAGAAAGCAATTCAGAGGAACGAAGAAGAAATTCAGGGGAACAAATCTTAAAAAAAAAAAAGTCAATTAAAAAGAATTCTAAGGAATTTAATTAGAAGCAAAATCGAGTAACTAATTAAGAAAAGGCTTAGAATGAAAACCTGCAGGTACTGGGGCCCTCCAGGACTGGACTTGGAGACCCCTGGTACAGATGGTAGTAATAAAACACTATACTCTGATTTCAAGACTGTAGTACTGGCTTCTGAATAATGCTGCTATTATATCCTACTCATTCTGAAAGAAATGGCAGGCACAGAGGTTAAGACTTAGGGCCTCAAACCTTGAATTTATGGGTTCAAATCCCACTGCTGACACCACTGTTGCACCAAGAAAAAAGTCACTTCAATTGCCTGTGCTCCAGTTAGCAAAAAGAAATGTAACTGATCACATCTCAAATGTGGCGGCACGGTGACGCAGTGGGTAGTGCTGCTGCCTCGCAGTAAGGAGACCTGGGTTCGCTTCCCTGGTCCTCCCAGCGTGGAGTTTTGCATGTTCTCCCCGTGTCTGTGTGGGTTTCCTCCGGGTGCTCTGGTTTCCTCCCACAGTCCAAAGACATGCAGCTTAGGTGCATTGGTGATCCTAAATTGTGTGGGTGTGTGTGCGTGTGCCCTGCCAAGAGGCTGGGATTGGCTCCAGCAGAGCCCCATGACCCTGTGTTAGGATATAGTTGGTTGGACAATGACTGACTGTTATAATATGTTTATTATAATATTAATTTAATGGCACTGTCTCTGTGCACACTGTTATACAGGCAGAACAAGTATGGTACACAGGGGCTCAGCATTCAGAATTGCCAACCAAGCATTGGATTAGATAATCAAAGACAGCTGGAGGATTGTATAGTCAGCCTAAAAGACAGAATAGTATACTACTGTCCTCTGTCAGCACAAAAATCTTCTTTCCTTGTTGGGAGAATGAGAGCTGCAAGTAGGCATTGTGCCATTCCTGTATTTTTTGGAGGTGGAGTTGAGCCTTTCCTGTCCTTGTTTGGAGACCAGAGAGGACCAGCACGTGGATAAGACAGTATATAAGGATGGACCTAATGCCAATACACTTTGAAGCTGTCGGGCGGAAGATTATGTCATCCGTCCGGAAAACCCTTTCAGCGTGGTGACGAAAGATGGCAGACTGTGTAGATCAAGACTCCCACCTTGATAGAGTCTGTCACAAGCCTCCCGTCTGTAACCGCGTAAAAACCGTCAGTAAAGTAAGCTAAAATATTCTTTTTTTCTCTCATGTGATTTTTATACCGCCGTAATCACGATGGGAAGGATATCGCCTTTTCTGTCATAATTCTATCTTTTTTGGTTACTTAACATGCTGCAATTTCAAAAGAACACATTTTCCGGAGAGCTAATGCCTCCTAAGGAAACACTGACTGACATCTCAAATGTAAGTCACCTGGATAAAGACATCAGTCCAATAATAAGTAAAAATATGAAGTCTTGAAACAGGTTTAAACAAGACAAGAAAGAGACGTCACAAAATACAACATGCTTTTCAAAGCAAATTTGACTCAGTTGTATCTCATGTCTCCTTTCTCTCTAAAGCTGATTCTCCTAAGGAATTTTATTAGAAACGTCTGTGACAAAGTTGATTCTGAAATGAAACATAAAGGAGAATCTCTTTAAAGTTTTAAGCTATCAAAAAATCAGCCTTTGAGAAGTAAAATTTCCCTATGGGTGGGTTTCATTCTTCTTAGTGAGGATGTCATATGGTCTACTGGCTTTAATGAGGGCCCGGTCCTCAATTTAAGAAGAGCACCCTCTATCGATGAAGAAACTTCTCATTCCGAGTGCATCATTACTGATGTTAGCCTCACTGCAGAGACGACACAATCTAAGGAACTGTGAAGGAGGTTGAGAGAGTTTAGTACACAATACAATACAATACAATTTATTTTTGTATGACCCTCTAAGAAGACAAGGAGAAACTCCCAAACAAAAAAAAACATGGAAGAAACCTTGGGAAAGGCAGTTCAAAGAGAGACCCCTGTGCAGGTAGTTTGGGCGTGCAGTGGGTGTCAAAAAAATAAGGGGGTTAAATACAATGCAATACACAGAACAGAACACAAGTACTCCTCAATATAATATAAAAGTGAAATAGAAATATTACAAGTACTGAGCAAAATTTAACAGTAGATAGATAGATAGTGTGACAGATAGGGGGCAGTATTGCTCCCTTGAACCCTCCGATCAAACGTCAGACACCAAATAAAAGTCCAATAACTGACGTTATTGTCACAGTACAGTGCACAAAGCACCCTCTCCACCACAATACTCATAAACAGACGTGCTGCCCTTTTACCACCCAGCTCAGCTCAACGCTCTGGTGTCTCCTTCAGTCTTTTATAGTCCTTGTCCCGGAAGTATTTTGCCCTCTCTGTCCACGTGACTAGGAACACTTCCGGGTCAGATAAAAAACCTTCTTCTTTACCCCGGAATCACATCATTCCCCTTGTCCATGTGTGCTTCCGGGGCGTAGGGAAAATAGTCACTGTTCCTCCCTGCAGCGCCTTCTATTGGCCCCCATGGTATCCAGCTGGGCTGTAAAGGAAAACTCCAACGTTCATAATTCCCTGCTGGCGTTCGGGGCACCTCCATGCTGCAGGGAGGGCTCCACCTGGCAGCGTGGGGGTATTGGCCGGGATGAACGACCGGCCATCCTTCACAATAGATAGATAGATAGATAGATAGATAGATAGATAGATAGATAGATAGATACTTTATTAATCCCAAGGGGAAATTCACATACTCCAGCAGCAACATACTGATAAAGAACAATATTCAATTAAAGAATGATAACAATGAAGGTATAACAGAAACAATAATTTTGTATAATATTAACGTTTACCTCCCTAGAGAGAGAAGGACTGTGAGCTATTATTGTGGTGGATTGTGAACAGTGTGTGCAGGAAATGAAAATAAAACGTGTGTGTTGTGGAAATCTGGTGTTGTGTCTGTCTGTGTCTGGGGCATCTTTCACAATAGATAGATAGATAGATAGATAGATAGATAGATAGATAGATAGATAGATAGATAGATAGATAGATAGATAGATAGATAGAATATAAAAGGCTCTATATGATAGATAGATAGATAGATAGATAGATAGATAGATAGATAGATAGATAGATAGATAGATAGATAGAATATAAAAGGCTCTATATGATAGATAGATAGATAGATAGATAGATAGATAGATAGATAGATAGATAGATAGATAGATAGATAGATAGATAGATAGATAGATAGATAGATAGGGAAATTCACATACTCCAGCAGCAACCTACTGATAAAGAACAATATTCAATTAAAGAGTGATAACAATGAAGGTATAACAGACACAATAATTTTGTATAATATTAACGTTTACCTCCCTGGGTGGAATTGAAGAGTCACATAGTGTGGAGGAGGAACGATCTCCTCAGTCTGTCAGATGATATCCCATAATAGGATTTGGATTTGTTCAGAGTCCTGGAGACCTCGGCCATGAAGCTGTCTCCCCCTATTGGTCATTCCACAGCTGAGACAGTGCTGGTCCAACCAATCCGATGAAAGGGCCCCTCTACCCAATGATTCCTGTGATCATCGATCAGAGATGACTTTACTTTAGGCAGGCAAAACAACGTGGCAGGCTGGCCGTGGCACCAAGTGTCACATTTGAGTACTGACAAGAGAAACAGAATAGGTGAGGGTTAGTAACAAATTATAACTATCATATTACTTATGTTTTAGTGCTAATGACGAACATCAGAGATGCAGTCTGTACAGCAGCTCTAGTCAGGATACCAGGCATGGAAGGAGCTGCACAGAAGATAACTGTGTGAGTCAGTCGGCTTGTAAGTTCTGGAGAGCTGATGGAAACAACAATAACTCATAACGGTAGAGCTGTGGTAGAAAACTTCGACAATAAACCTGAGACATGGATAGAAACTATTAAAATTGTTAATGAATTCCTGTAGCTGGTTACTGAAACAAGAGGCAGCACCAACACTATTGTAATATCTTTTGTAAAGGTTAGGTACAAAAAAATCTCCCACCCAGCTGACGAAGATGTCAGCATAGCTGTGTCCCATTGTAGTATCCATTGTAACTCCACTGACCTGCTGAAAAGAGTTGTTATCAAAAGAAAAAGCATTGAGGTCGAGATCCAGTCCTGCCAGTCTGAAGAGGGTGTTCATGGGAGTATCCTGGACTGGACGTCTGTTAATTGCCTGTCTGAGGTCAAAGAGACCTTCATCATGAGGACTGACTGTCTACAGAGGGTTGATGTCCATGTTAAAGATCAGGCAGGCAGTCAGGACTGTCAACCTTGAAGGTATCAAACCATTGGAGAGCACCATTAGTCTTGTTTAAATATGAAGGGAGACCATCAACCTGCAATGTTAGTAGTAGGACAGTTGCATCCAGGATGGTCCAATTTGTGGAGAAGCTAAAACTGAAATATCTGTGGATTTCCAACAACGAGACAGTTAGCTTTAGGAGGCCGTTCCTTTCTGGTGATCAGATTATGTTCATTAATTTCATGTTTTGCTTCTTTCCTTGTAGTTAATCATGCAGTTTTGATCTTCTTGTTAATTTTTAATTTACAACTAATATTTAATTATTTCTGGCACATGAATGTCAATTTAAGTAATTAAGTTTAGTAAATTAAATGATTAAGTTTTCAAGTTGGGCGTCCTCGAATGTTGTACAGTCCTTTCACTTTATCGTCTATTAACTCTTTTAAGGGCGGATGTCAACTTTTGTCGACATAACGGTTTGAGGGAGTTGGTCGATTAAAGTCAACATTCAGGGGCAGAGGGCAAAAAAAATACTATAAGCATCGATAAAACTCACCACCCTCTTTGCTAGGAGGACTGTTAGACTCGTTGACTTGACGTTGAATCCCTGCGTGTTTGTGAGTAGCTCAGAGTAAACAACGTCTAGAATGGTATCGACATCGGGCGAGAGAGCGAAGCAAAATAGTCCATGCGTATTATTTATTTATTTATTTATTTATTATGTATTATTGCTGAATCGGATTCTGACATATCGAACTCCAATTTTGATGCAAGTGATCTGGACATCAAAAACGAAAGTCAGGAACATGCATCAGCTGATTGATCCCCAGCTGATTGTGCAGCTACACAGAAACTTATCAAACTCAAATTTTAATGCAATTCAGCTGGGAATCAATAACGAAAGACAGGAACCTGCATCAGCTGATCAGTCCCCAGCTGATTGTAGTGTTGAACACGCTGGTGCAGCTGACGTGCTTATGGCAACATTCGCCCCGGGAGGACTACGCAGATGTAGATCTATGGGAGGCATGCTGGCCATTTGCCATCAGATGACACGCCGTGCCAGTGGAGACCACGGATTACCAGCCACTCGACTCCTTCATGCTGCTTTTTTTTCCAGAAAGTGCCTATCAGCTTACGGGCGATGAGACAAGCAGGTATGTAATAAGTATGTGAATGTACATAATGTAGGGGCTCATGGAACATAAAATAGAGTGACACTTGTCATAAATAAGTATACTGCTAAAAAAATGAAATGAACCCTTTTTAATCCGAGTATAGCATCAAGTCCATGAAACGTTTGGGCTATTGATTTGGTCAGTTAAGTGGCAGAGGGCATTGTTAGTCAGTTTCAGCTGCTTTGGTGTTAATGAAAGTAACAACTGGTGCACTAGAGGGGCAACAATGAGACAACTCCCAAAACAGGTGGAGGCCACTGACATTTTTCCCTCCTCATCTGTATTTTCACTAGTTTTGTATTTAGCTACGGTCAGTGTCACTACTGGTAGCGTGAGGCCATACCTGGACACTACAGAGCTGGCACAGGTAGTCCAACTTCTCCAGGATGGCAGGCACATCAATACGTGCCATTGCCAGAAGGTTTTCTGTGTCTCCCAGCACAGTCTCAAGGGCATGGAGGAGATTCCAGGAGATGGGCAGTTACTCTAGGAGAGCTGGAGAGGGCCCCTCGTAGAAGGTCCTTAACCCATCAGCAGGACTGACCGGTATCTGCTCCTTTGGGCAAAAAGGAACAGGATGAGCACTGCAGAGCCCTACAAAATGACCTCCAGCAGGCCACTGGCGTGAATGTCTCTGACCAAACAATCAGAAACAGACTTCATGAAGGTGGCCTGAGGGCCAAATGTCCTCTAGTGGGCCCTATGCTCATTGCCCGTCACCTTGGAGCTTGATTGGCATTTGCCATAGAATATCAGAATTGGCAGGTCCACTACTGGCGCCCTGTGCTTTTCACAGATGAGAGCAGGTTCACCCTGAGCACATGTGACAGATGTGAAAGGGTCTGGAGAAGCCGTGGAGAACGTTATGCTGCCTGTAACATCATTCAGCATGATTGGTTTGGTGGTGGGTCAGTGATGGTCTGAGGAGGCATATCCATGGAGGGATGCACAGACCTCTACAGGCTAGACAACTGCACCTTGACTGCCATTAGGTATCGGGATGAAATCCTTTGGCCCGTTGTCAGACCCTATACTGGTGCTGTGGGTCCTAAGTTCATCCAGGTGCACGACAATGCCTGGTCTCATGTGGCGAGAGTATGCAGGCAGTTCCTGGAAGATGAAGGAATTGATACAATTGACTGGCCCCCACGCTGACTCACCTGACCTCAATACAATAGAACACCTCTGGGTGGGACATTATGTTTCGATCCATCCAACATCACCAGGTTGCACCTCAGACTGTCCAGGAGCTCAATGATGCCCTGGTCCAGATCTGGGAGGAGATCCCCCAGGACACCATCCATCATCTCTTCAGGAGCATGTCACCCCACTCGACGTTGTCAGGCATGCATACAAGCAAGTGGGTGCCATACAAATTACTGAGTACGATTTAGAGTTGCTGCAATGAAAGTTCGTCAAAATGGACTCGCCTGCCTGCTGCATTATTTTTTCACTTTGATTTTCGGGGTGTCTTTGAATTCAGCCCTCTGTAGGTTGATCATTTTCATTTCCATCAGACGATGTGCCATCCTTTCACTCCTAACACATTATTCAGTCCAGATCGGTAGAGATAGCCAGCAGGATTTCTTTTCCCATTGAGATCTGATGTGTTTTCAAAGTGTTCCTTTAATTTTTTGAGCAGTTTATTTTATGTTGATTTACGCCTAAAACCATTACTTTACATGCTTTTCAGAAAACTAAATAAACTAAAAAAATATTTAGCCTTGGGACAAAAGGGAAAAAGAAAAATAATTAGCCCTGTAAGAGTTAAATTGCACCGCAGCAGTTCTGGGAGGCATGGCACAGGACATGGTGATTGGGTACGAGAGAGGCATCTTGCGAGTTTTTTTTCATACATTGACTGCTTCTCAGTCTAGCATGTTGATTTCTTAAAATAAAAAATTGATCACAGTGAGAAACTCCTGCATTAAATCACAACACGTACACAAGTAAGACACCAAGGCACTCACATCTTCTCTCTTAGATACTTTCTTCTTCGTGACCCTGGCCTCTTCCTTCTGCCTGTCAGCCTCTCCTTCCCACTCCAGATTCATTTGAGCTCATATCACACAGGCTCACGTTTCAGTCAAGTCCTGTAGTCATCTCCAGGGTCCGCAATTGGCTTTAGAATGCCAGCTATTGGCCCCTGGTACCTCTGCAACCCCTATAGACCCCATCACTTTTTGATCAATTTTTCGTTCATCTTAATGAGTCCATGCCCATCAGGTCAGGCTCCTTTTTCCTAACAGTCAGGTAGTCTGACATACCTAGAGATTCAGTGGTCCGCAACTCACCCTGACAAAATCAGACAGAGCTGATTTAGTCTCAAGAGATAGGAGCGGATTCTGTGTGTGTGTGTGAAAACAAATGAGCAGTCAACTAAAAATACAGTGCAGCGATCAGGAATAAGGACTGTTGCTGGTTTGGATCTTTCAAAACGGACAGAGACTCATGAATTGGATGTCTCGTGTTTTACATGCCATGATGGGTGTATCGTGGGGAAATGCTTTTGGGACACCTTTCCTTAAAACATAAATCCCCTTTTGTCAAATACAGTGATAGGTCACACTTGTATCACGACTCCCATTTGTCATCTCTCACACTTACAAGCCTTCTGGGATAAACAGATCATGGATGCAGTGCACCCAGGATTATGCCCCACTACCTTCTGATTTCACCCAACTATGACTGTAATTCTAGCTTATATCTGACACCCCTCATTGACCGAGCTGAAAAAGGACTTTTGTGGAACAAATAGAACAAAACATACAAGCAGGAAAGCATTCTTAAAAAATGTACATCTCAAAATATTATAGCTAGTGCCATTAACAAAATCAAATCGAGATGTGGCTTTTCATACCAGAACAACCTAGCAAGACCTGTTGTTCTGAAAACAGACAAAGATCAGAAACATATTCAATATGTGTGTGTCAATTCCAGGTGCACCATAATCTTAGTAGTGACACAAAGTTTCCGGACAGGTCGTCATCTCTCATAAGCTCTTTCTCGTCTAGTTGTCCCTGCAACCAGCATCTGGTCTCCTACTTTCTGTGAGGCCCTGTACCAGTTCCTAGGCTTGGCTTTGTGAGAGACAGCTGGCATCCTACCCGGCATGAACGCTCTCAACCTGGAAGGACAGGGGAGACAGCTTACACAAGACTTTCTCTCCCCCAAGACGCTAGATGGCAGGCAACGCAGGCTGGAATCCCAGCTTAGGTGCCCACAAGGCATGACGGGTATTTTAGTCCAAGGGACAGCCTTGTTTGGCGCTGTGGGGTCCACCAGGGGGAGCTGCAGGATTTGGGAGTCCCTACTCTGTAAGGCTCTAACCTCACCCAACAGTGCCTCAGAGCAACAGCTTCATATGACCAGGAGCACTCTAGGGGATTACATAGAAGGGGCTGCCTGCCACAACTTAATGAACCAGAGTCGGGAGGAAGGAGATGTAGCTCGAATGAGGAGCAGTGGAGGCAGTGACAGAGAGATAGTGGAAGAGAAGACAAAGGGATACAAAGTGCTTTATCATTCTGTGCTGCTTTGTGACCGTGATTGTGCTGTGAGAAACACAGGGGATAAGCGACTTGTGTCTGACCCTGTGCTTGTCAGATGTTTGGAGAGCTGGAGCGCCTCCTAGTGGTCACTGCTTATATATCTTACCTGCCCCTCATCCCACATGCTTTCTTCCTGAAGGGGGGAAGGTGTACTTGTGCTTTGTAAAATGGGACAGATTATCTATCTATCTATCTATCTATCATATAGTGCCTTTCATATCTATCTATCTATCTATCTATCTATTGTGAAAGATGCCCCAGACACAGACAGACACAACACCAGATTTCCACAACACACACGTTTTATTTTCATTTCCTGCACACACTGTTCACAATCCACCACAATAATAGCTCACAGTCCTTCTCTCTCTATTGCCTTTTCTTCACCACCTCCACTCCTCTCCTGCAAGCTCCATCCTCTTCCAGCTGACTCTGGCTTCCAGAGTAGTGTCTGCTGGTCCCTTATATAGGTCACCCGGAAGTGTTCCGGGTGCTTGCTGACCCACTTCCGGCAGAAGAACTGCCCACACAGGCTCAGGGACAGTTGCAGCACATACTGGCAGGACCCCCAGATCCCAACAGGGCTGTAACAAACTCCAATTCCCATGAAGCCTTGTGGGAGCCCGAGGTATTGCTGCCATCCAGGGGGTTTGCCATCTAGCATTCCCGTGGAGGTGATGCTCTGTTCACACTTGCTCCTCTGGTCCTTCCAAGGCAGAGGCGTCCCGACCAGGCAGGGGCCCCGGCCATCCATGACACTATCTATCTATCTATCTATCTATCTTATATAATGCCTCGCCTATCTATCTATCTATCTATCTATCTATCTATCTTATATAATGCCTCGCCTATCTATCTATCTATCTATCTATCTATCATATAGAGCCTTTCATATTCTATCTATCTATCTATCTATCTATTGTGAAGCTGCCTATTTTGATGTAAATTTGTCTTTTTCACAGAAGCTCTTTAAATGAATAAATATAAATGCACATACAGTGTGGTCTGAAAACACAACAGAATGACTGCAAAGCAAGAAAATGAAAAAGAAAATACTTATGAGTTAGTAGTCCTACAGTGTGTTCCATTACTGAGGCTGCCCTTTTAATTAGCTTGTTGATTCAGTGGGCCTCTCTTGAGGAGATGCTACCAGCCCAGCACACTGGCCATCACAGAGTTGTAGAAGATGTGAAGGACGTCACTTCCCACATTAAAGGAACACAGATGGGTAGGAAATGCACTAAATAATAGATAGATAGATAGATAGATAGATAGATAGATAGATAGATAGATAGATAGATAGATAGATAGATAGATAGATAGATAGATAGAATCAGAAACAGAGTCAAGATGGCAATACTTTGGAAATGTGAAACTCTCCTGGAAAGTCATCGCAAAGTCACCTAATTTGACATTTCCAGAGAGTATAGTCATGTAACCTGATATCTTCAGGTGAGAAGATCAGCCTCTGCAGTCATTAAGTGTGACATCCCCTCCGAGTGATGCCAGCTTTCGTCCTACATAGCCTGTGAAGGGCTGGATCTCCACAGTTTCACATTTTAGCTGTTTTGGCACTCAGATGAGACAGCAGTCTTTCCCGTTCCCCATTAGAGATGTAATATGGAACTCCTTTTCCCAAAATGCTACCTTTCACCAAACTGGTATAATACGTTTGTTGTTGTTGTATTCCTAGTAGGAGGGTCAACTGTTTAACCTCTGCAGTGTAGTCTAACTCCTAAATGCTAAGAGGCCTGATCTCTTTTACTAAACTGGAGTTTTCCTTTTTTAAATAAATGGTGGAAAATCTGTAAGACAAAAACCAAACTTAGGAGGGGCGAGAGTCAGTCAATCCATTAGACAATATAGGCGGCCTAGGTCGCTGTCACCTGAGGGATGCCGTTCATGAAAATGAAGGAGAGCCATTTATCTGACTCAGGCAGTGCTTGTTGCCAAATATCCTTCATGCTGAGGACACTGAGGGGGAAGCCACCATATGGGCCTCAGCCGGCTCTGGGTGGGACACCAGTTCATCACACTGTACCTGCTCTACACACCTACTGTACGTCTCACCTCACTTATACAAGGCCACTTCAGATGCAACAGTTAGCCTAATATTAATATCTTTAATGTCTTTAACAGACATGGAGAGAGTCCAGGAGTGGCTCAGCAGCCATAGCCACAGCACTCCACGCCATCCTGTACTTTAATTTAAAGTATGTTTAAGTTGTTCTTTTATTTCCATTTACAGGAACTAACTATCTGTTCTTTTCTTTTATTCTTTTCTTCAACACCTTAAGTTTTCCACCAGAAAACTTTCAAATGTCTACGAGGCTCGACTGACAAATCACTTCCTGCAAGCCTGACCTCCTTATCAGTTTTGATTGGAATCTTAACAACCCTGCCAGTAACCTAATCAATAAGCGCTTCCATTATCTCTGTCTGGCCCAGCATGTGAACCGGCATCAGTCCCATCCATTCACTTTCCGTTGCTTAGCAACTGTGAACAGGACCCCTTTCTTAGGTGACCAAAGCCCATCGGCTCCTGTCTGTCTCCGTTCAGCAGAGTAGCCATTCAAAGCCACCGCTGGGCATGTTAAAGTCAAGTTAGGACAAAGTTGATCATCAGGCCATGTGTGTCTGCATTGTGCATTTTTAATTCACAACATTTATAAAATCTAAGGTAGAACGATCTGCCGTCCCCACCAAAAGTACTCTCCTTTACTATCTGAGCACCCGGTCTCTCTATCATGTACCCAACTTTCTCTTTACCTTTAAGATATGAAGTAAACCGGATTCAGAAAGTTTTCAGATCTCTTCACTTTCTGCACACTCTATTGTGTGGTAGATTTCATTTCAAATAAATACATTTAGCATTTATTTCCAGCAATCATCACTGAATAACCCGTGATGAAAAAGTGAAAAACTGCTTTGAGAAAGGTTTTCAATTGAATTTAAAATCAAAAACTAAAATCTCTAATTCATGTGAGTTTTCAGGTTCTCATTTCAATATTTTTGTAGAAGCCACTTTGGCAGCATATCCAGCTTGGAGTCTCCTTGACTGTCTCTACAAGTTTTGCACCCCTGGATTTGGGCGCTTTAGCCCGTTTTCCTTGGCAGATCCTCTCAATTTCCATTAGCATGGATGGGAAGTGACTGTAAATGTGCATCTTTAGGTCTCTCCACAGATGCTCTTCGGAATGTGATGGCCCCTCAAAGTCCCAACATGATCACACAAAGAGTCCTGGGTTCAAATAAAGAGTGGTTTATTAACCAAAATACCTCAAAGGTAGCACAAAAGCACAGCTTCAAGTAATGTCTTTCACAGTCTCCTCGCAATTCAGTTGCTCTACATCTCTTCAACTCCAACTCACCTGGATAAGGAAGTGCGGTCCCTTTTATTGAGGACCAGGGCTGCTGCCCGATGGAAGTACTTCCAGGTCACACAAGAGTCCCATACATCTCCCTACGCAGGGTTGTGTTGCTGGACTACATCTCCCAGCATTCCCTGCTGCTTCCCAAAAGGCTGTTGATACTGAGGGCTGCTGTCATCTCGTGTCCTGGGGGACTAGGACATTAAGCTCTTGGTCACTTTGCTGATCATGGCCCTCCATGTCCAGTTATTCAGTTTTTCTAGATGGCCAACTCTAGGAAGAGTCCTAATGGTTCCAAACATCTATCATTTCACAACTACTGAGGTCACTGTGCTCCTGGGAACATGGAAAGCTTTAGAAATGGTTTGATCCCCTTGCACTGATCTATGCCTCACCACAATTTGATCACGAAGAACTATAGAGAGTTCCTTGGGCTTCATGGCTTGGTTTTTGTCCTGACATGTAGTGTGAACTGTGGACTGACATGAACAGGAACACGTGGGCCTTTCGAAATGACGTCCAGTCAGTTCAGTTTGTCACTGGTGGACTACAGTCAAGGACTAGAAACAACATCTCAGGGAGAAGTAAAGCAAACACAAGATGGAGTGCCACAGGATGGATGGATAGATAGATAGATAGATAGATAGATAGATAGATAGATAGATAGATAGATAGATAGATAGATAGATAGATAGATAGATAGATAGATAGATAGATAGATAGATAGATAGATAGATAGATAGATAGATAGATAGATAGATAGATGTGAAAGGCACTATATAATAGATAGATAGATGTGAAAGGCACTATATGATAGATAGATAGAATGAAAGAAAGAAAATTAACAAGAAAACACTTCTAAGTTGCCAGTCTTAGCATGTGTCAGTGAGAAGGGTCCTTCCAGGCTCCACACTCCAGATATCAAGGCTTCCCCCTTCCCCCCTCAGCCCACAGACTCTGTCTTGTATTTGAACAAATATATTGCTCCTGCAAGCAAACTTGAAAAATCAACCGGAATGTTCAAGCAAATTCTAGAAAAAACACTGATCTAAATCTGTTAAGTAGTTCTCTTGTTCGCTAGCTAAGCAGATGTAAGATACGCCCAGAGCCTGGAGCATGAGTGATGACGGCCCCGCCCCCTCCCCATGGCCCAATGTGTCTCTGCCACAAAATTACCCCAAGCATGCGAATAGAACTATCAAATCTGCCATGGTGGGTCTATGTGGACTGACATGAACAGGAACACGTGGGCCTTTCGAAATGACGTCCAGTCAGTTCAGTTTGTCACTGGTGGACTACAGTCAAGGACTAGAAACAACATCTCAGGGAGAAGTAAAGCAAACACAAGATGGAGTGCCACAGGATGGATGGATAGATAGATAGATAGATAGATAGATAGATAGATAGATAGATAGATAGATACTATCTCTCTCTATATATATACAGTGGTGTGAAAAACTATTTGCCCCCTTCCTGATTTCTTAGTCTTTTGCATTTTTGTCACACAAAATGTTTCTGATCATCAAACACATTTAACCATTAGTCAAATATAACACGAGTAAACACAAAATGCAGTTTTTAAATGATGGTTTTTATTATTTAGGGAGAAAAAATCCAAACCTACATGGCCCTGTGTGAAAAAGTAATTGCCCCCTTGTTAAAAAATCACCTAACTGTGGTGTATCACACCTGAGTTCAATTTCCGTAGCCACCTCCAGGCCTGATTACTGCCACACCTGTTTCAATCAAGAAATCACTTAAATAGGAGCTGCCTGACACAGAGAAGTAGACCAAAAGCACCTCAAAAGCTAGACATCATGCCAAGATCCAAAGAAATTCAGGAACATGAATGAGAACAGAAGTAATTGAGATCTATCAGTCTGGTAAAGGTTATAAAGCCATTTCTAAAGCTTTGGGACTCCAGCGAACCACAGTGAGAGCCATTATTCACAAATCGCAAAAACATGGAACAGTGGTGAACCTTCCCAGGAGTGGCTTGCCGACCAAAATTACCCAAGAGCGCAGAGACGACTCATCCGAGAGGTCACAAAGACCCCAGGACAACGTCTAAAGAACTGCAGGCCTCACTTGCCTCAATTAAGGTCAGTGTTCACGACTCCACCATAAGAAAGAGACTGGGCAAAAACGGCCTGCATGGCAGATTTCCAAGACGCAAACCACTGTTAAGCAAAAAGAACATTAGGGCTCGTCTCAATTTTGCTAAGAAATATCTCAATGATTGCCAAGACTTTTGGGAAAATACCTTGTGGACTGATGAGACAAAAGTTGAACTTTTTGGAAAGCAAATGTCCCATTCCATCTGGTGTAAAAGGAACACAGCATTTCAGAAAAAGAACATCATACCAACAGTAAAATATGGTGGTGGTAGTGTGATGGTCTGGGGTTTTGCTGCTTCAGGACCTGGAAGGCTTGCTGTGATAGATGGAACCATGAATTCTACTGTCTACCAAAAAATCCTGAAGGAGAATGTCCGGCCATCTGTTCGTCAACTCAAGCTGAAGCGATCTTGGGTGCTGCAACAGGACAATGACCCAAAACACACCAGCAAATCCACCTCTCAATGGCTGAAGAAAAACAAAATGAAGACTTTGGAGTGGCCTAGTCAAAGTCCTGACCTGAATCCAATTGAGATGCTATGG
This sequence comes from Polypterus senegalus, assembly GCF_016835505.1. NCBI lineage: Eukaryota > Metazoa > Chordata > Cladistia > Polypteriformes > Polypteridae > Polypterus > Polypterus senegalus. The sequence continues at coordinate 171,959,965 of NC_053159.1, forward strand.
CGTGACCTTAAAAAGGCAGTTCATGCTAGAAAACCCTCAAATAAAGCTGAATTACAACAATTCTGCAAAGATGAGTGGGCCAAAATTCCTCCAGAGCGTGTAAAAGACTCATTGCAAGTTATCGCAAACGCTTGATTGCAGTTATTGCTGCTAAGGGTGGCCCAACCAGTTATTAAGTTCAGGGGGCAATTACTTTTTCACACAGGGCCATGTAGGTTTGGATTTTTTTTCTCCCTAAATAATAAAAACCATCATTTAAAAACTGCATTTTGTGTTTACTTGTGTTATATTTGACTAATGGTTAAATGTGTTTGATGATCAGAAACATTTTGTGTGACAAACATGCAAAAGAATAAGAAATCAGGAAGGGGGCAAATAGTTTTTCACACCACTGTATATAATAGATAGATAGATGTGAAAGGCACTATATAATAGATAGATAGATAGACAGATAGATGTGAAAGGCACTATATGATAGATAGATAGAATGAAAGAAAGAAAATTAACAAGAAAACACTTCTAAGTTGCCAGTCTTAGCATGTGTCAGTGAGAAGGGTCCTTCCAGGCTCCACACTCCAGATATCAAGGCTTCCCCCTTCCCCCCTCAGCCCACAGACTCTGTCTTGTATTTGAACAAATATATTGCTCCTGCAAGCAAACTTGAAAAATCAACCGGAATGTTCAAGCAAATTCTAGAAAAAACACTGATCTAAATCTGTTAAGTAGTTCTCTTGTTCGCTAGCTAAGCAGATGTAAGATACGCCCAGAGCCTGGAGCATGAGTGATGACGGCCCCGCCCCCTCCCCATGGCCCAATGTGTCTCTCACTCTCTCGGATTCGCGCAAATACATCAGTACCACAAGCGAACTATGCTACTTAGCACGATGAGAGAAGTCGCAAAATCAATGGCATGTTCAAGTAAATTATAGCAAAAAACCTGATCTAAATCTGTTAATTAGTTCTCTTGTGAAAAGACAGACCGATGTTGGATTTTATAGATAGATAGACATGTGAAAGGCACTATATGACAGATAGATAGATAGATAGATAGATAGATAGATAGATAGATAGATAGATAGATAGATAGATAGATAGATAGATAGATAGATAGATAGATAGATAGATAGATAGATAGATAGATAGATAGATAGATAATTAAGAAGAAAACACTTCTCAGTTGGCAGTCCTAGCATGTGTCCCATAACTGAGGTTGCCTTTTAATTAGCTAGTTGAGCTGGTGGGTCTCTCTTGAAGCGATGTTACTGGCTTCACGGGAGAACACTACAAACTGCCCCCTGACTCGCTAAGATTATGAAAATGAAGACTACAATTGAAAACTACTGGAAAAGTTGTCTTTTGTGAGATATTGTAGGCTTTCATTTCATTTCGTTTTCCTTCCTTTTTCTCGGCAGGCTCATAGCAGGGGGGCAACTGGCTGACCCCAGTAATCCCTGTCAAATGCCTCTTTATGATGATGATGTTTAAGTTTCTCTTAAAGATCACATTTAACTTTAACTTGTTTTCTGCTGGTATAGGCAGCATTACTCTGCTGTCATAATCCACATTTTCAATTTTAACAGGGCTCGATGTTTATTTTGAGGGTTTTGGTTTGTTTTTTATTTTCTTTAATGTAAAGAATGATATTTGTTAGAGCATTTATTTCATTAAATCCTGTTATTTACCTGGCCTTACTGGTACACTTTTAAATGCCATGTGCCATCCTTCAAATGTCACAGAGAAACACAAGCGTGCGAAGCCTCCTAGGGGCATTGGTAAATAATCTGCCCTTCAAAGCTTTATTACTTTTGCGCTGATGTGGGCATCGATCAGCTCTGGGATTAATTGCCCTTGTGACCTTCGTCCACCTATTATTTGTGCCCAAAGGAATCAATTTAGAAGCATTCACACGGCGCATCAATTAGCGTTAAAAAATTCGGCATTGTCTTCATAAATTTCCTTTTGCCCATTTTCTATGCGATTTTGTGAGCATCATGTTACAAAAACAGCAGTGAGACTTACTGTAGGTGTGAAGGCGGCTGGAAGAGATGGAGCCCATCACACAAAACAAGAATGCACTGCGAGGAAAGGCTCTGCACTGAGCCGTGCTGCCTTGTGATGCTTGGCTCCTTTGTGTTGGGTTGCAGCTTATGGTTTATAGAATTGCAGTATTTCCTTCAAATGACAAAGGGCAGTCTGTTTGAAACAAGCACTCCACCCTTCTCACCGTTTGTGTTTGCTATTTTTAACGTGCCAGTCGTCTAACTTCTGTAAGGAAATCACAGTGAGTGACATCAGCCACCTGGCTGGCAAATGAATGTGAACAAAAATCCCGAGGATAACGTATCACTGTGAAAAAGATAATAATGTTAAATCTCTCTATTATATAAAAAAAGACTTGGGATGAGATGAGACCTGTTCATAGAGGCGAGACGTGACTTTCTCAGAGAGATACTTACACGTCCTGCGAGCCAAGACTCTGTGCCTAGAGATTTAACCACACCTGGGGCCAGAAATAAAAGACAAAGAGTAGATGACAAAGTAGAACATCGTAAAGAATTTAAAAACGTTGGCGCAATACACATGCAGAGCAGGGCAGCACGGTGGTGCAGTGGGTATTGCTGCTGCCTCGCAGTAAGGAGAAACCGGGGGTAACTTCCCGGGTGGAGTTTGCATGTTCTCCCCGTGTCTGAGTGGGTTTCCTCCGGGTGCTCTGGTTTTCTCCCACAGTCCAAAGACATGCAGGTTAGGTGCAATGGCGATCCTAATTTGTCCCTAGTGTGTGCTTGGTGTGTTTGTGTGTGCCCTGCAAAGGGGCTGGGATTGGCTCCAGCAGACCCCCGTGACCCTGTGTTAGGATATAGCGGGTTGGACAATGACTGACTGACTGACATGCAGAGCAGGTTAGAGATAATAGAAGTACTAAAATTCGAAAGTCTCAAAAAAAGGATAGTAAAGATGGCATTAGTGCAAACAAATGGAAATTATTACTCAGTGAAATAATGGAACAGCGAAAAGAGATGGAATATATTGTTCGGAATTAAACTTTAAGTCGGAGACTTTGTGTTGCCAGGAGGGGACAGTTCCGTCTCTCAATTAAAAGAAAAGAAAATCTTCCTCTTCATAGGGGCATGCCTTGGGAGAGGGACCCCCAAAAGGAGCAAAGGATGTCTGGGGGAGAAGAGAGACAAAACGACAGCTGCTCTACAGGCTTTTAAATGTATGAAGTGCCGCATGAGATGCAGATCACGCGGCATGGCAGCAACAGCAAGCCAGCAGCAGCTGATCGAACAAAGAGGAGGTAAAAAAAAACTGTACTTGTTTCCCATTGTATTACTGTTTAAGAGGGGGTGTCGGAGGAATGACAGCATCTGCTTGGGGTGCGTTCATCCCCCCTCTTCACAACGCAAGTGACATGGACGCGAAGTGGTTGGCATTTAGCGCAGGCCAGGGGGGTTGGCGAGCGAATTTCTATTGCACCTTTCTCACTGCTCAAAGCACTTCAGCAAGTGGAGAGCCACTTCAACCACCACTAATGTGTAGCATCCACCTGGATGTTGTGATGGCAGCCATTATTGCACCAGTATGCTTACCTCACATTAGCTGTTAGGTGGCGGAGGGTGAGAGAGAGACAGCCAATAAGAGACAGGGGAATGATTAGGGCAGAATGACTAGGCCATGGTGGGCAATTCCGCCTCGACATCGGGATACACCCTGCTCTTCACAAAGGAGGCCCAGGGATCTTTGTGATGAGGGCCTCGGTTTTTTACGGCACCATTTTTACAGCACAGTGTGCCCGTCAGTGCCCTGGGCCATTAGAATCCACACTCAGACCACAGGGTAGGTGCCCCCTGCTGGCTTCACCAACACCTCGTCCAGCAGCAGCATAAGCTTTTCCTAGCTGGTCTCCCATCCAAATACTGGCGGGGGCCGAACAGGCTTAGCATCAGGTGGGTGACCTCTTCTGAAGCTCAGGTGGTATGGCTGTACATATAGTGTACATGCAGGGGATTTAGAAAGCAGTCAGACCCCAACACTTTCTGCACACTTTATTCTGTTGATGATTTAATGTTAAATGCATAAATGTGTCATTTTTGCACATGAAAAATAAAACGTAGCAAAATCTGGAGGAAGCCTCATGACATGACTAAGAACTGCATGACTAAGTTGTGACTGATTACACGACTTCATCACATCTTCGCAGCAGAGTTTCAAATCTCCAAATTGTGTTGCCTCCAATGAACATGGAGCTCACCAGAAGAAGAAGAAGGTGCACCGCATGAAAGTGAACGGACAAGATGGAGAACAATTAGTGGTGAGTGAAGTGATATGTGCAAAACTGAGCATTCAGTGAAATCCATGAAACAAATGGAATTTCACTTCCAGGGTGGAGTGGTGGCTCTGAGGCTAAGGATCCTCTAATGGCATCCATGAGTGCAATGAGAAAATGAACCCTGGATGGGATGTGAGTTCATTACACTCATGTAGAGGACATCCTGGAGCAGTCAGTTCACCTGCTTCCATCGCCACACTGGCACGTCCTTGGATCAGACAGCATATCGCACTTAAGGATTACAGCTGATGGATCTCATAACCAAGAGGAAGCCTCATGACGTGACTAAGAACTACATGACTAAGTCGTGACTGATTACATGACTCCATCACATCTTCTCCGCACAGTTTCAGATTTCCAAATTGTATTGCCTCCAATCAACATGGAGTACACCAGAAGAACTGGTGCACTGCATGAAAGTGAACAGACAAGATGGAGAACGACTAGTGGTGAATGAAGTGATATGCGCAAAACTGAATTTACTGTGAAATCCAGGAAACAAATGGAATTTCACTTCCAGGGTGGAGTGGTGGCTCTGAGGCTAAGGATCCTCTAATGGCATCCATGAGTGCAATGAGAGAATGAACCCTGGATGGGATGTGAGTTCATTACACTCATGTAGAGGACATCCTGGAGCAGTCAGTTCACCTGCTTCCATCGCCACACTGGCACGTCCTTGGATCAGACAGCATATCGCACTTAAGGATTACAGCTGATGGATCTCATTACCAAGAGGAAGCCTCATGACGTGACTAAGAACTACATGACTAAGTCGTGACTGATTACATGACTCCATCACATCTTCGCAGCAGAGTTTCAAATCTCCAAATTGTGTTGCCTCCAATGAACATGGAGCTCACCAGAAGAAGAAGAAGGTGCACCGCATGAAAGTGAACGGACAAGATGGAGAACAATTAGTGGTGAGTGAAGTGATATGTGCAAAACTGAGCATTCAGTGAAAACCATGAAACAAATGGAATTTCACTTCCAGGGTGGAGTGGTGGCTCTGAGGCTAAGGATCCTCTAATGGCATCCATGAGTGCAATGAGAAAATGAACCCTGGATGGGATGTGAGTTCATTACACTCATGTAGAGGACATCCTGGAGCAGTCAGTTCACCTGCTTCCATCGCCACACTGGCACGTCCTTGGATCAGACAGCATATCGCACTTAAGGATTACAGCTGATGGATCTCATTGCCATGAGGAAGCCTCATGACGTGACTAAGAACTACATGACTAAGTCATGACTGATTACACGACTCCATCACATCTTCTCCGCACAGTTTCAGATTTCCAAATTGTATTACCTCCAATCAACATGGAGTACACCAGAAGAACTGGTGCACTGCATGAAAGTGAACAGAAAAGATGGAGAACAACTAGTGGTGAATAAAATGATATGTGCAAAACTGAATTTACTGTGAAATCCAGGAAACAAATGGAATTTCACTTCCAGGGTGGAGAGGTGGCTCTGAGGCTAAGGATCTGTCCTGTCGGTTTAAATCCCATTAATGTGTTGAGCACTCGAGTAAGATCCTTAACCTGAAGTTTGTTCCAGGGGGTGCTGTGCAAAGACTGGCTCTGTGCTCTGAACCCCCCACAGGTCACACGAAATGACAATGTCCCCTCAAGGATAAATAAAGTGTATCAGAATTTGGAAGTTTGCTGATTCAAATCTTGTTACTGTCACAAGGGATCCTAGTCTGTTGGGCACTTGAACAAGACCCTTAACCTGAAAATTGTTCTGGGGACACTGTACAATGGCTATCCTTGATCTCTGACCCCCTAAGGTCATGCAAAGTAAAAAGCAATCCCCCCTCGGGGATCAATAAAACGTACACAAATCTAGAAGTTTGCTGGTTCAAGTCCCGTTACTGTCAGGGGGGATCCTACTCCGTTAGGCACTTGAGTAAGACCCTTAACATGAAAATTGTTCCAGGGCACTGTACAATGGCTATCCCTGCACTTTGACCCCCTAAGATCATGCAAAATAAAAAAAAACAACCCACTCCCCGGGAACAGGGCCTTCTTAACAGCATTATAAGCCCCCGGGCAAAGCAGTGCACTGGGACCCCTACCTTCACAACCACTCAGCATGTCACAACATACATAGAATATCAAATGACTACAATACCCGTGGAGCCCACGGGCAAGTGCCCAGCATGCCCATGCATTAAGACGGCCCTGCTCAAGGATCAATAAAGTGTACCAACATCAGTCTAAACTCAATAATCCGTAATAACAAAGTGAAAATGGGTTTTCAGAAAGGTTTGAAAATTTATTTCAAATCAAAAACTGAAATCTCCCCTTCAGATAAGTACTAAGACCCTTCATTCAGTACTTAGTAGAGCCCCTTTGCCAGCAATTACAGTTTCAGAAAGTTTGCAAATTTATTTCAAATCAAGTAAATGAATTATGGGTTATTGAGTGTAAATTGATGGGCACAAAATGGCAAACTAATCCGTGTGAAAAGAAATCTCAAGCACAATTAAATGTGGCTCTGACTACTTTCTGAATCCACTGTACGTTAACATGTACCATCTGTGTGACAAATTAATATTTTCAGTTAAGGTCTAAAGAGTAAAATACAGGCATAATATTCATTCATTAATTTTGTGATAAGAACATTAAGTTACGATGGATAGTGAGGATTTCTTTGGAGCACTGCAGGTATGAGCGCACGTCTCTGTTAAAGATGAAAGCTGCAGTCGATGTCTTTAGATTGTTACCAAAATGAAAATGTTAACGAAAAATCCTTATTCAAAACCAAGCAAAAAAAGACAGAGAAAGTAAAATCTTTCTAAATAGTTTTCGTTTTATTTGCTTGGGTGCTAGTAGTTATGAACGAAACAGGCAAGTATCGATCCATGTAGAGTTTCGCCAAATCATTTTGCAGCAGATTTTGCAATCGTGAAACGTGATACTCAGCTACTGTGAGATAAAACACCCTGCGCCAACTGTAGGAATGAGCACACAATTGTACTGCACAGGACGTGTGGTTTAAAAATGGCAGTAGTAGCAACGACAGCATGAAAAAAATCAGACTGAACACAGTGGACCAGAGTACAGTGGACCCTTGACTTACAAACTCAATTCGTTCGCGAGGGCTGGTTGTAACTCAAGTTGGTTGTAAGTCAAGACTATTTTTCCCATAAGAAATAATGGAAATACCCATAATGCACTCCGAACCTCCCACAGCAACACTTACTTAACCTTTTTATAATAAAAAGGGTTGTATAATGTGCATAATTTACCAAAACACCAATAATTTTTCTAATGTACTAATTAAAAAGTTATAAAAAGTGCTTAGCCTACCAGAAACAACAATTTCACACTGTACTCACCATTTAATTTGACATCTTTAGGCTGCAGGAAGGGAGGAGGAGGAGAATGAAACAGAAGTTGGTTATTGTTTAGAAGGAGCCTCCTTATGCAAAGCTTTTCTTTGTAAAATTGTCGAGATGGTGGATTTCGACATGCTGTACATATTAGCGAGATCGGTCATGAACACCACTCATATTTCCGCACAATTTCCTTCTTCGTTTCGATTGTGATCGAAGTTTCTCAAGTTAATAATGACAGTAGTCGAGCACTCAGTTCAAAGCTGGTCGTGTTGTGAACTGCTGTAATAATACACTCCAAAGCAAGCCGGTGCTGACTCGGCCTGATGACATCATCATGTGCCGCGCCAGCCCGCTAGCTAACATCCTTTAACAATCGCTTTACCTTCGTTACCTTCTCTTCCTTCCTTAGCAATTATGCGTCTTGCTTGCCATGGTCTTAGTGAATTATATATACAGATAAATCACCGCACTGACCGAAATTACGTCCACAAACACATGTATCTGGGCTCCGAATGACGCTTACGAATGCTCTCAGCTGTTCGTTTACAATCGCACAAGCGGATACACGTGACCGCATTCGGGTCGTAACGCAAGATGTTAGTCGTAAATCAAAATAAAAATTTTGGTTGTAAATCAAGTTGTTCGCACGTCAGGCCGTCATATATCAAGGGTCGACTGTACTTAACATGGAATAAAAAAGTGTGGCCCCTCGTGGCCGGAGTATTCCTTCAATAAAGCATATGGTTGTCGGTTCTTTCCAAACCACCAGCTGCAGTCACATGAATCAGTTAATCACTTAGTGATTTTTCCATTGATTTTTCTGAATTCAGTTATCCCAAATTCACAATTCTGTCTCCCCAAGGGCAGACCGTATCCTGGGTCAGGGCACCAGTCCACTCCTAGAGATTAATAACACAGGCTAAATAAATGTATCTACAAAAAGAAAATGACAAAATGAACGGAATCGCACACAGCACTCCACAGTCATGTCCCTTTCCAAGCCATTGAGCAGCACTGCTAGCAGATCGACCATCTTGATTTGCAATTACGCGGCGTATTGAACGGGGCTTTTTACTAAGCCGTATTTGTCAAGTAGCCTTATTAAGAGAAGCACTTCTTCCCTTTCATCTCCTGAGATGATTCCAAATGCTCAATGTATCATCAATTAATGGTGGAAGTAATTGCCTGCACTTCTTCTCACAAAGATCTGATAGGAAGATCAAAGGAAGAGGTCAGTGAGCAGACAACAATGTCTCCAGTGAGCCACGTTTGTTGTTCTCCACCATTTGATCTGTAAAGTATGCACCGTGCAGAACATGACATTCTCAAACCTCTTCCAATTCATTTCAGTATTGTAGGAGGCAGAATCCTCTCTCGGCATCCATGAGTGAAAGGAGAGAATAAACCCTGGAGGGGGTGTCAGTTCATTACACTCATGAAGAGGACATCTTGGAGCAGCCAGTTCACCTGAGGCCATCGTTACGTTGGCGTGTCTTTGGATCAGACAGCATGTCGCACTTAAGGATTACAGCTGATGGATCTCATTGCCATGAGGAAGCCTCATGACATGACTAAGAACTGCATGACTAAGTCATGACTGATTAGATGACTCAATCACATCTTCTCAGCACAGTTTCAAATTTCCTAATTGTATTGCCTCCAATCAACATGGAGCACACCAGAAGAACTGGTGCACTGCATGAAAGGAACCAGACAAGATGGAGAACAATTACTGGTGAATGAAATGATATGTGCAAAACTGAACATGCAGTGAAATCCATGAAAGAAATGGAATTTAACTTCCAGGGTGGAGTGGTGGCTCTGAGGCTAAGGATCCTCTCCCAGCACCCATGAGTGCAATGAGAGAATGAACCCTGGACGGGGTGTGAGTTCATTACACTCATGAAGAGGACATCTTGGAGCAGCCAGTTCACCTGCGGCCATCGTTACCCTGGCATGTCCTTGAATCAGACAGCATGTCTCACTTAAGGATTACAGCTGATGGATCTCATTGCTATGAGGAAGCCTCATGACGTGACTAAGAACTACATGACTAAGTTGTGACTCCGTCACATCTTCTCAGCACAGTTTTAAATTTCCAAATTGTGTTGCCTCCAATCAACATGGAGCTCACCAGAAGAACTGGTGCACTGCATGAAAGTAAACTAACAAGATTGAGAACAATTAGTGGTGAACAAAATATGTGCAAAACTGAACATGAAGTGAAATCCATGAAACAAATGGAATTTAACCTCCAGGGTTTAGTGGTGGTTCTGAGGCTAAGGATCTGTGCTAGTATCTGGAAGGTTGTCGGTTTAAATCCCATTTAAAGGCATATTACTCTGTTGGGCACCTGAGTAAAACCCTTAACCTGAAACTGTTCCAGGGGTCTGTGTTCTGACCCTCCCAAAGGTCACACGAAATGACAATTCCCCCTCAAGGATAAATAAAGTGTACCAAAATCTGGAAGTTTGTTGGTTCAAATCCTATTACTGCCAGAAGGGATCCTACTTCATTGGGCACTTGAGCAAGACCCTTAACATGAAAATTGTTCTGGTGCACTGTACAATGGCTATCTCTACACTCTGACCCCCTAAGGTCATGCAAAATAAAAAACAATCCCCCCATTGGGGATCAATAAAACATACACAAATCTGGAAGTCTGCAGGTTCAAACCCCATTATTTCCTGAAGGGGTTCCTACTCCACTGGGCACTTGAGCGGAGCACTTGGAAAATTGTTCCAGGGTGCTGTACAATGGCTGACACCGAAAGGTGATGCAACAAGACAATTTCCAATTGGGGATTAACAAAGTATATAAAAAAAATTCACACCATTCACACAAGTAAAGAGGTGTTTGGTTTTCATGCATTAATTCTGCATGTGTCTGTATGAGGGTTAGGATCAGGCGCTGATACAGCGCATTGCCACACCCACCACATGACAAGCCAACTCACGATCCAGATTAGGACCCGAGTGCAGCCATCCAACGGGTGACACCATAGCACCACACTAGTTCAGATGGAATGGAACCAGTGGGAGGTTTTTTATGGTGGCTGTAGTGCCAATTCTGCCACCAACCCCCAAGTTTTCCCTGCAGGTTGGAGGGCCTACATGCAGTGATGGATGCAGATTAACGTCATACCCAGGATGGAGCAATTGCAGGTTATGCCATTTAATATTAAAATAAAAATCTTTAGTGAATAAAGAATCACCAGAAGTGAGCATATCCTCAATTAGGATTCGGTTGTAGGTAGTGCACTAACATTGGTGTAATGACCTTTACTGTGCACTCCTCTGTGCACTTCCAGGTTCCCCGATGACATCATCAGTCCGTGGTGTCTAATAGGCGGAGCTCCTCTCCTGCAGGACTCCCTCAGTGTAGAGTTGTACTTGAGAGGCCTGGATTGGCTGTCCTCCCCAGGACCCATGTGAGTTTTCAGCACATTGCCTCCTAGGTGCCTGGGGAACCTTAAAACGTGCAATTCGGTTTCTCCTGCCACACCCAGGGTCTTGGTGATTGTGTCCTTTGGTATCTACAGTGGATTCAGAACATTTTCAGACCCCTTTACTTTTTGCCCTCTTTATTGTTCTTTTCTGTGGCAGTGTGTAGGTTTTTTTAATAAAAACAGTGTGCTCAAACTCGGATGAGGGATTGTAGTAGTATGGAGAAGATGCCCTGGGTGTTGATGAAGGATTTGGCAGAGCCCGCATTCACAAGCACATGCGCACGGTTTGATCAGTTTCCTCGTTAGCACTCATGTTCATTTAAAAAGACACCTGCAGCCACTCCAGTAAAAGGGAGGCTGAGTTCAGAGAGGGACGAAAAAGGAAAATTAGAATGTAACCAAGACTAGAGATTAAAAATGAACAACAAAGGAAAAGAAAAGAGACAGGATTGTGGCTGAGCCAGTACTGCTATGGAGAGGAGGCGCTCGGTCGGAGATGTGTGCCCTGATGGGATCAAATGGATGGAGCTCAAGGGTCAAGGCTGCTCCTGCTGAGAGGTTAAGGAGCAGAAGAGACAAACTGCTTTGAGTGTGAACATCTAAGTATTCAGACCCATTGCAACTCCAAATTATTATATAGTGCCTTTCACATCTATCTATCTATTATATACTGCCTTTCACATCTATCAATCTATCATGATATAGATGCTATATAGCACCGCTACCCGACACAGACTCACACTGAGGTACATGTAAAACACTAAGAACTTTTATTTTTCTTCATCTATCTATCTATCTATCTATCTATCTATCTATCGTTGAAGGAACACATGCAGAGACAGGCAAGATTGGCTATATTCCCTTAACTGTGTGGGAGGCCAATATGATGGAACAATGGCGGGAGGCTTGGTTTCAGAAATATATGCCTCCCCAAAGCACTAGGTGGCAGCATCTCTGGAGGCAGTTATACCCATGGACAACCACAGGGCATGCCGGGTTTTGTAGTGTCATGAGGCAACACTGCTGGGGCCCATGGGTACCACGAGAGGGCGCTACTGGGAGTTACGCTCCCTGCTTTAACAAACTTCCGATTGAACTTGCAGTACTTCCATCGTGCTATGCCCTGGCATCGGAAGTACTCGCGTGTCCAAAATAAAAGGACCCCACATGATAAAGTTGGAGTCTGGAAGAAAAGGACAACACTTATGGGAGGAAGAATCTAGAGAGGATTCTGAAGAAGAATAGAGAAGGAAGATGATTCCTGGTTATTTGTATTTGTTTTGTAGAGGAAGGTAGTGTGGTGCCCCTAACTTCCACACTATCTATCTATCTATCTATCTATCTGTACTATATGTTTGTAAATATATAAGAAAACATTAAGGTCAGGTCAGGCTGGGGAGCAGGCACTGGTACAGAACGTTTCCACAACCACGACACAATGAAACAGCTTGGGATCCCAGTTGGCCACCCCCAGGCACACATGCGGTCCACTCCAATAGTCCAGAAATGAGCCTCTATCTGCCGCAGCCAATCGGGTCCTGAACTAACAGGATCCTGTGTGCCGGATCACCCTTGGGTAATCATGCCACATGGCCACAGTGCCTTAACTGATGCTCCCTCACAATGCAAGTAATGTGCCTCATTTGGGACTCCGTGAGCAATGGCACATTCAACACAAAGTCAAACCAGTGGTACACAAGGGTTCTCCAAAGAGACAGAATACCAAAGGAGTCCTTTAAGCCCACCATTTAAGTATACAAGTGCACCAATCTATTTAAAATATGCTTCCTTCTTGTTTCAAAAACTGCTAGGATAGGCTCCATTCCATGTGACCCTAAATTTAATAAACAGGTTGAAAAATGTATGAGTGTACTGGCAAATCAATTTCAATCATCAGCTAATGAAATTTCAATAAACTGCCGCTCACTGATGCTGAGCTGACAAAGAAGGACATTAAAACAAAAGCACAAGACAACAGCGTTTATGGAGAGAACAAACCTCCGGGCTGTCCATGGCTCCTTTTGTTATGACAGTCCGACTGAGTTGGGCCAGCTAGCCTCCTTTTCTTCATTTTTGCCCATTTATATATATATTTACAGTTGGCCCTCATTTATCGCGGTTAATCTGTTCCAGACTCGACTGCGATAAATGAATTTCCGCAAAGTAGGATTCTTTATTTATAAATCGAATATTTTCTATGCTCTAATGCAGTTAGAGCATAGAAAACCTGTTTACCTTCTAAATACGTTTCTTAACATTTTTAGAGCCCTCTAGACATGAAATAACACCCTTTAGTCACCATTACACTTGTATTACCCAATATATTAGACAAAATAAGAGAAAATAAGACATATTAGATGTTACAAATATCATATTATTATTATTGTACATTTAATTACACACACACACAGTTCTTACACACATATCCACTAACCTAGAGCTTCACCTTCTCCTGGATGGTAAGCATCTTCCTCCGGTGCTTAGTTTCATCATCAGAAGGCTTAGAAGAAGCAGCACGTTTAGGAGCCATCGTGAGGCTTAGATAAAAGTTCTCAGAAATCGCAAACACTTACAAGAGCAAATATGCTTCCGATGCGTAGCGATGTAGAAGCGTATATGAGAGAAACGAACTTGGATGAGGCTGAGCCAATCAGTGGCTAGGATAGGAAGAGGATAGGATAGCCAATCAGTGAACAGCACAGTCTGATTGGCTTGGTTTCACCACACCCAATTTTTTAGAAAAAAGTTATTGCCCACACACAAGGAGTGGTCGAGCGGTTGCACCTGGCGTTGAAGGATTTGCTCGAATACATAGGCCTACAGTCTATACGTACAGTAATTTTAATTGTAATACAGGGGTGTATAATTGACTCCCAAGCGTGCGCTGTATCATTTTCACTGTCTCGATCAACTTTTTAATGAATATATTTGAAAAAACTGCGATAGAGTGAAGCCACGAAAGTCGAAGCGCGAAGTGGTGAGGGACGACTGTATATATATTTTTCAGCCTAGAATCTCAGGCTCTACAGTATAGTGGCTTTCACAGTGAGCTCCCCATTAAGTCTAGACAGAGCCAGAGCGTTAAGTAAAACTCACTTGTAATCTCCTGGTAATCCCATCCTGAGGTCAACATACGAAACATTCCCAAACCTCCTCAGTCCGATTCAGGGTCACTGTGAATTGGGGCTTTTCCCAGCAGCCTTTGGTGCAATGCAATAACCAAACCGAACAGAACAGAATTCAATCGCAGGGCTCAATGACTCAGAATCTTTAAGTTACCCTAACACGTCTTTGGACGGGACACTGTGCCACACACACACACACATGCATTCACTCGGCCACTTTGGAGTCCACAATGAACCTAAATCACACGTCTTTAGTAATATGAGAGGAAACCATCTAGAAAACAAGCATATTTCAATTTAATGCCGAGCCAACTTTCTCTGTATTTAAAGCAAACAGTGAAATGGTGTTCTGTTTCCTCTTATTGCTCTTATTATGTGCTGTGTGCTCCAGCAGCCTTTCAAATAAGCCTTTGATGTTCAACACACTTCTGAAATATAATGAAACACAAGGCTTCCCGCGGTATGATGGAGCTGCACTCATAAACCATTCTAAAATACTTCTTAAGATATGTTTGCTTTAGAGCATTTCACTTCTTGAAGTGTTACTTTATCTTTAGTAAAAAAAAAATAATTTGCTAACAATGTGCACATGAAATAGAAGGAAAAATCAAGGCTTTAGCACTCGAATAATAATGTCATTCCATGTAACTAATTTAGTTCAAATTGCTGCTAGTGTTTTATTATATATCAGTGAGCGCTTTGCATAGGTCGATTACGTGTTCTGTGTTAATTAAATTTCATTCTTTCCTCACAAGTTATTAAAATCTGTCATCATGTTATGATCAATAGGGAGTGATCGATCTGGCAAGGCACCTACCACACAGATCCACCTAAATGATGCCAAATTCGTTAACTTCGTCCCTCCTCAATCTCAGGCCTCACTTCCTCCCCCCATTTTAACCTTTTTCCACCTCCCACCTGACTCCAGTTTTAATAGGCTGCTTTCCACCACCAGTTCCAGTTTCTCGTTCTGGTTTATTCTGATGGACTAATTCTGGCGGTCCAGCATGCTGTGTAGAAGCCCTGAGGCCAGACATGTAGAGCTCCCTCTATTGGCCCCAGGTAATCCTGCATGCCATCTAATATTTAAAGGGCTAAACAATCTCCCCTACCATCTCCCATAGCATTTAATAAGGTGCCACTGTGGTAGAAATTTAACATCTTATTAAAGAAAGAAGCATCCCCTAACAGGACAAATCAGTTATCAGGCAGGAGAGGAGCAGTTCATCATATCTTTTAATTACTCCTCTGCAAAATGCCTTGGAGGGAGCATTCAACAAAAACAGTCTGTTACAGCCTGGTCAGAATGATCAGAGAAACAAAGAATGGAGGGTCATTTTATAAACTACTGAATTTACATACAGTGTCAATCACTGCATACATTTACTCTGATTGGTTCATTGATTTACACCCAAATGATTTATATAAATAAAAGTCTGTTAGATTATATTCTGGTTCTTCTTATACCTTTTGAGTTGTGCCACCCTTGAAATTTCTATGCATATAACAATTGTCCATTCTCATTGCTTATAGTACATCTACAAGTGAGCAAGTGGATAACCTGCCAGAGGTAAACACAACTACTAAGGAGGTACTGAGGGATTTGGAAATTGTAGAGGGAGAAGTGCTGCTCAGATTAAATAAGATGAAATCAAACAAATCACCACGCCCAGATAATAGTTATCCTCGTGTTCTTAAGGAGGCTAGTGAGTACATATATAAACCCTTGACACATATTTTTAGGAAGTCACTGTGCACTGGAGAGATTCCAAAGGACTGGAAAATGGCAAATATCATCCCATTATATAAAAAGGGTGACAGGGCAGATCCAAGCAACTATAGGCCAGTAAGCTTAACAAGCATCACAGGAAAATTAATGGAAGGAATTATTAAGGATAAGATTGAGCAACACATGACAAGGACAGGAGTTATTCTGAACAGTCAGCATGGGTTCAGAAGAGGGAGGTTGTGTTTTACTAACATGTTGGAATTCTATGAGGAGGCAACAAAAGGATACGATCAAAGTGGAGCTTATGATATTATTTATCTGGACTTTCAGAAAGCATTTGATAAGGTGCCACATGAGAGGTTGGGCATCAAGTTAAAAGAAGTGGGAGTTCAGGGTGATGTTTTTAGATGGGTGCAGAATTGGCTCAGACACAGGAAGCAGAGGGTGATGGTGCAAGGAACCTCATCAGAACTGGCCGATGTTAAGAGTGGTGTTCCACAGGGGCAGTGCTAGGGCCGCTGCTATTTTTAATATATATAAATGATTTAGATAGGAATATAAGTAACAAGCTGGTTAAGTTTGCAGATGATACCAAGATAGGTGGATTAGCAGATAATTTGGAATCCGTTATATCATTACAGAAGGACTTGGATAGCATACAGGCTTGGGCAGATTTGTGGCAGATGAAATTTAATGTCAGTAAATGTAAAGTATTACACATAGGAAGTAAAAATATTAGGTTTGAATACACAATGGGCGGTCGAAAAATCGAGAGTACACCTTATGAGAAGGATTTAGGAGTCATAGTGGACTCCAAGCTATCAACTTCCAAACAGTGTTCAGAAGCCATTAAGAAGGCTAACAGAATGTTAGGTTATATAGCACGATCTGTGGAGTACAAGTCCAAGGAGGTTATGCTCAACCTTTATAATGCACTGGTGAGGCCTCATCTTGAGTACTGTGTGCAGTTTTGGTCTCCAGGCTACAAAAAGGACATAGCAGCACTAGAAAAGGTCCAGAGAAGAGCGACTAGGCTGATTCCAGGTCTACAGGGGTTGAATTATGAGGAAAGATTAAAAGAGCTGAGCCTTTACAGTTTAAGCAAAAGAAGATTAAGAGGTGACATGATTGAAGTGTTTAAAATTATGAAGGGAATTAGTACAGTGGATCGAGACTTGTATTTTAAAATGAGCTCATCAAGAACACGGGGACACAGTTGGAAACTTGTTAAGGGTAAATTTCGCACAAACATTAGGAAGTTTTTCTTTACACAAAGAACGATAGACACTTGGAATAAGCTACCAAGTAGTGTGGTAGACAGTAAGACGTTAGGGACTTTCAAAACTCGACTTGATGTTTTCTTGGAGGAAGCAAGTGGATAGGACTGGCGAGCTTTGTTGGGCTGAATGGCCTGTTCTCGTCTAGATTGTTCTAATTCTAATTCTAATTCTAATCTGCTGACTTCTTAGTCACCTCTTAGTCATCCTTCAGTACATTTTATAAATGACATCAACCTTTCTTCTGGTACATTCTTCATTTACTTGACCATCTCAGTAGTTTTCCTAAACCAGTTCTTATATTTTAGTGTGTGCCTGAACAGGTTTCTGACATTTATTAAGCCTTTATGCTATTTCTTTAGGATGAATGCTATGTTACCCTAAACTTATTCTTCCACACCACACGAGAGGATGAGCTTCAAACTAAAAGAGGTGGAGATTCTGAGTTTTGTTTGTAGATGAGTGCAGAATTGGCTCAGACACATGAAGGAGAGGGTGATGGTGAGAGGAACCTCATCAGAATTGGCTGGTGTTAAGAGTGGTGACCACAGGGGTCAGTGCTGGGGCCGCTGCTATTCTAAAAATATAGAAATGATTTACTTATAGGAATATAAGTAACAAGCTGAAGAAGTTTGCTGATAATACCGAGATAGGTGGATTGGTAGATAATTTGGAATCTGTTGAATTACCACAGAGGGACTTGGACAGATTTGTCAGTCAGTCAGTCATTATCTAACTTGCTATAACCTAACACAGGGTTACTGGGGTCTGTTGGAGCCAATCCTAGCCAACACAGGGCACAAAGTAAGAACAAATCCCCCGGCAGGGCACCAGCCCATCACAGGGCACCCACACACTAGGGACAATTGTAGGACCGCCAATGCACCTAACCTGCATGTCTGTGGGAGGAAACCAGAGCACCTGGAGAAGACCCATGCAGACACGAGGAGAACATGCAAACTCCACACGGGGAGGACCCGGGAAGTGAACCCAAGTCTCCTTACTGCGAGGCAGCAGTGCTACCACTGCGCCACTGTGCCGCCCTTGGGCAGATTTGTGGTTCAATAAATATAGCATTACATATAGGAAGTAAAAATGTGTGGTTTGAATACACAGTGGAAGAGCTGAAAATCGAAAGTCCACCTTATGAGAAGGATTTAGGAGTCGTAGTGGACACAATGCTATCAACTACCAGACAGTGTTCAGAAGCCATTAAGAAGGCTAACAGAATGTTATGTTATATAGCGCCTTGACATGTGGAGTACAAGTCACAGGAGGTTCTGCTCGAGCTTTATAACACACTGGTGAGGCCTCATCTGGAGTACTGGGTGACGTTTTGCTCTCCATAAGGACATAACAGCACAAGAAAAGGTCCAGAGAAGAGCAGCCAGGCTGATTCAGGGCTACAGGGGATGAGTATTGAAAAACGATTAAAAAAAGTCAGACTTTTCAGTTTAAGAAATAGAAGATTAAGAGGAGTGGCAACATTTTGTTTTGATTCAGGCTGGCCAAGTGCTGAGTTGGTCTGGCTTTGAATCCCTGTTAGCCTTCTGTATTATCATGGCCAGGTAAGACTTCGTTACTAGTCTACTCCTGCACCTTAAGATTAACACACACACACACAAACAAACACACACTGTGAGACTTCTGAACCCTTTGAGACACTCCCCAACAGGACGACATGCAGATGCACAACTGCCACGTCTGTTGAGGGTTGCTTGAACATTGCCAAGGGAACCACAGATTCGCAGTGCCAGAGAAATGACCACAAGCTAACTGCTGCCACATGTAAAGCACTGGTCGCCCAATGGGTGAACATTATAACTTGGCCAATGACCTGGCCTGGACCCTGCCTGTTTGCTGTGTCTGAGTATAGTAGAATGGTGGACCCCGTTACAGTAAATAACCTTGCTGTTCTTGTTCTGAGATGAATAACGCTGGTTCTGATAAAGTACTGAGACTCAGCCTTGTCTTTGGGTTGCAGGCGTCACAACACATTCAGAGGTCTGATTTCCACAACTACATATGAGTGTCTCTCTACTCTCTAGTATTCCACATTGGATCCCCACACACACTCAAACAGAGGTTGTAGCCACACAGTTAAATTTGCGTGATGCCCCACTGCCAGTCACTCTGTAACATCCCACTTAGGATTCCTTCCACATTAGGTTTGTAAGAGTGACACCTCAAGCCTGTCACTTCTCAGTCCTCCACATTCAATGTCACAAGCACTAACAAACATGACACACAAAGCCTCAACAACCATTTGGTTATTTATCATTTACCAACAGCGGGTCTTACTTCTGCCATACTTGTTCTTCTACTGAGGTGTGACCTCTCAGCCTTAATAACCCTGTGGGCAAGAAAATAGCCATCTTCCCACACCAGGTGCTTTAATATCTGTTTCAGTTACTCAAGACATTGAGACAAAGTTTAGAAATGCCAAAGCCACATGGTACAGGGGACATTCAAAAAGTTTCTGCACTTCTTTTTAACTCTATTCATTAAGAATTTCACTTTTCTACATGGGCACCTTCCATTACAATGCAGTTTTCCCTGCATCATACCAACTTTTTAGTGCCATCAGCAAAAAATGCTTTTGGTTGAGCACTGTGATGGACGACGGGCAGCTTATCCCGGCCGACACATCCAAGACGCTAGATGGCAGTCTAGAGGTACCCCAGACTCCCGCAGGGCATCATGGAAGATGGAGTTCGGCTTTACAGCCCTGCTGGGTGCCGTGGGTGCCGGCGTGTGACGCTACAGGGAGACAAGGGGATTGTTGTTTCCCGTATAGCCCGGAAATACTCCCAAGTCTTGGGGAGGGAAGAACAGAAGTACTTCTGGGCTGATGAAAAATAAGAGTCTTTATCTGACCTGGAAGTGCTATTAAATCACATGGATTGGGTCCGTGGGTCAAGAACTATATAACAGACTATGAGAGACCCAGCAAGCTGAGCCGGAGTTAGGAGGGTGTGTAACAGAGCTGCTGGGAGTGGAGGATTGTGTTATTGTGATTATTGATTAAAGTATTGGAGAATTGTGGTGATTGTGGTGCATTGTGCACTTTATTTGAGAAGATAATTAAATTATAATTGGTGCTTTTACAAGTGTGTCCCGAAGTCTGTCTGTTGGGTTTCACGGGGCGACAGTGACCCCTAGTGCCCACTCATTAACAGCACATAGTCACTGATGCCCCGCTGCTTTCACATCATCATGGCTGTAGCTGGACGTCTGGAGCGCTCTGTATCCGTCACTCTAGTACGGCCATTTTCGATCATTTCAATCCACTCAAAGATGACTCTACGAGAGAGAACTTTATCCTTATACTGAGCACACATGCGGAGATGAGTTTGTGCTCCCAGCACACCTTCTACCTACAAAAAGCGTATGACAGAACACCATTCCTCTTCGGTTCAATTTACAAGTTTGGCAGCCATCTTCATCACAGGGTGACAACTCTTAGACTAAACTACAAGGGCAGCCAGCTTGCCAGACAGAACGAGTCACATGACACTCTCAGACACGACAAATCACTAATCCTCCCGCCTTCACTGTTTCCAATGAAAATAGAAAAGTGAGGAAACTTTTTGAACAACCCTCGTATTTATTAAAGGTTAATAATACCAATGTTGTGCAATAAATTCACACTCTCAGTGTGAATTACTCCTATAATTAAATTTCCTTGTAGTTCATCTTGGTTCATTTGAGCAAAATTTAAAACTTAATATAAGCAGTCTGAATTTTCAAAATATGAAGATTTTACACTCCAGAACACCTTGGATATTTGCAAATACAACAAAGAACATGAAGAAGTCCCATCTCTTCAATGCGTTTCAAAATGTGTTTTGAAAATAGACACTTGATTTATTTTTAATGTATAAGAATCACGTTTCTTCCTTTTGATCATCCTCAGTTTTGATAATACATCCGCATTATTTTAATGGACCCTTTCATCTCCACCGTATACAGTCTTTCTCTTTTTTATATGTATAATGCAGTCCAGGAAAAACCTTTGTGTGGCAAACTCTTGCAGTTTGAAAATGTAATAAGCATTCATATCAATGGGAAAAGTTTTAAACTATATGGTCCTGAGTCTCAACCTTGACATCCATTTTTTCATAAAATAACATCAAGTCCTATTAAAAGGAACATAATGACTTGAACAGTTGACAGTAGTTATTAAAGCACACACTAAAGAGGCATTTCCCTTTCATTTATGACTCAATTCAATGGCCGTCGAACGCCTTCCATTAAGCCCATTCATAGCTATTGTAGTAGCAGAGCACACTTAGAGTTACGGGGGAGTCAGAAAGGATTCAGACCGCTGCACTGTTCTCACATTTTGTTATGTTGCAGCTTTGTGCTAAAATCGTTTAAAATTTTTTTTTTCCCCTCATCAAGCAACACTTAATACCCCTGAATGGCAAAGCAAAGGCAGGATTTTAGAAATGATTGCAAATTTCTTAAAAATAAAACTGACAAGGGTGCATCAAAGTGAAACATATGAAGTTATTTATCTGGACTTTTAGAAAGCATCTGATAAAGTGGCATGAGAGGTTGGGCATCAAACTAATAGAAATGGGAGTTCAGGGTGTAGATGGGTGCAAAACTGGCTCAGACACAGGTTAAGCAGAGGGTGATGGTGCGAGGAACCTTGTTAGAATTGGGTGATGTTAAGAGTGGTGACCAGCAAGGGTCAGTGCTGGGGGTCACTGCTATTTTTAATATATAGAAATAAGTTGGATGGGAATATAAGTAACAAGCTGGTGAAGTTTGCAGATGATACCAAGATAAGTGGATTAACAGATAATTGAGAATCCGTTAAATCATCACAGAGGGACTTGGACAGCAGAAAAGCTTGGGCAGATTTGTGACAGATAAAACTTAATGTCAGTAAATGTAAAGAATTACACATAGGAAGTAAAAATGTGAGGTATGAACACACAATGGGTGGTCAGAAAATCGAGAGTCCATCTTATGAGAAGGATTTAGGAGTCATAGTGGACTTGACACTAATAACTGGCAGACAGTGTTCAGAAGCCATTAATTAGGCTAGCAGAATGTCAGGTTATATAGCGCCTTGATGTGTGCAGTACAAGTCACAGGTGGTTCTGCTCAAGCTTTATAACACTCTGGTGAGGCCTCATCTGGAGTACTGGGGGCAGTTTTGGTCTGCAGGACATAGCAGTGCAGGAAAATGTCCAGAGAAGAGCGACAAAGCTGATTCGCAGGCTATATGGAATGAATTATGAGGAAAGATTAAAAGAGCTGAGCCTTTACAGTTTAAGATTAAGAGGAGAACTGACTAAAGTGTTTACGATTATAAAGTTAATTAGTACAGTGGATCGAGACTGGGACTTTAAAATGAGTTCATCAAGAACACGTGGAAACAGCTGGAACCTTGTTCAGGGTAAATTTCACACAAACATTAGGAAGGTTTCTTCACACAGAGAACCACAAACACATGGAATAAGAGACCAAGTAGTGTGGTAGACAGTAGGACTTTAGGAACTTTCAAAACTTGACTCAATGTTATTTTAGAAGAATTAAGTGGATTGGACTGGTGAGCATTGTTGCGCTGAATGGTCTGTTTTCATCAAGATTGAATGTTTTCAGACCCTTTGCTATGACACTTGACATTTGGCATCCCATTTCAGTGGCCGTCATTGAGATGTTTCTACACCTTGTTTGGAGTCCCCCTGTGGTCAATTCATTTTTTTGGACTGATTAGGAAAGACATACAGCAGTCTACAGAAGATTGCATAGTCTTGAGATTGAAGGAACTATCTGCAGAGCTTAGAGATGGGATGAGATCAGAGAAAGGCTATACTTCTGAAGGTTCCTAATAACATGGTAGTCTCAATAATTTTTAAATGGAAGAATCTGGAACAGCTATGACTATTCCTAGAACTGGCCACCTGGCCAAACTAAGCAATCATGGGAAAAGGGTTATAAAGAAGGAGGTAACCAATGATGTGGAGAGGGGATAAAACGTCCAGAAGGACAACCATCACCGCAGCACTCCTCCGATCTGGGCTTTATGACAAAGTGACCTGGCGGGAGCCTCTCCTCAGTAAAGGACATATAGAAGGCTAATTGGAGTTTGAAAAAGGTGCCTAAAGGACTCATTAAATTTGGTGCAACTGTCATCTAAATCTCTCTCTATATATAAAATGAAACGTCTGTCTGTCTGTATTTCTGCTTTTCACAAGAGAACTGCTTAACGGATTCAGATTGGGTTTTTCTATCATTTGCTTGAACATTTCGTTGATTTTGTGACTTTTCTCATCGCGCTAAGTATCATAGTTTGCTTGCGGTACCGATTTATTTGCACGAAGCTAAGAGACTCGCAGCGGGCCGAGGGGAGGGGCTGGTGGGGCGTATCTTACCTCTGCTTAGCTAGCGAGTGAGAGAACTACTTCACAGATTTACATTGGTCTTTTTCTTCTATTATTTGCTTGAACATTCCGGTTGACTTTGTGACTTCTCTCATCGCGCTAAGAATTACAGTACACTTGAAGGAGCGAAATATTCGCACTAATCCGAGAGAGAGGCTACAGGCCGAGGGGAGGGGAAAGCGTGACGTCAGGAGCGGGAAGTCGGGCAGGACCCTCCTCACTCACGTGCCAGCCTCCATTCAAGTCAGTCCACCTCTGTGTTTTGGAGCGTACCTTGCCTCTGCTTAGCTAATGATAACTTTGTGTTTATTGGTTTTAACAGTTTGTACTATTTCACTACTACGTGGGCGGAGTGGCAGGGGTTGGCTAGTCTATATACTGTATATATATATAAAATCCAACATCTATCTGCTTTTCATGAGAGAACTACCTAACAAATTTAGATCTGTTTTTTTTCTAGAATTTGCTTGAACATTCCGGTTGATTTTGCAGCTTTTCTCATCGCACTAAGTATCATACTGATTTATTTGTGCCAATTCGAGAGAGATGCTGCGGGCCGAGGGGAGTCGGTCTGCCTCTCGCCAGGTTGTGGAGTGAATCTCGCCTCCACTTAGCTAGCGATTTCTGGTTATTCAGTAGACATTATCATCTACAGATTGTTAAGGAGTAACGTTTGACATTTTTGAGAGGGAGATCAGAGCTATGTGTATTTTAGAGGGTAGCTGCCGATTGCCAGAGATATCACAGCCACACAGCGGACGCTCTCCCTTCAGAGCTGAACACGATTAGGTAAGTGCCAACGTTTGATATTGGAGCGTACCTACCTTCCACTTTGCCAAAATTACAATTTGTAAATTTTTTTATTGATTTTTAAAGTTTGCTGTGTTTCACTACTGTATATATGTGGGCAAGGGCCATGGGGGACAGCTAGTAGATAATATTATTGTATTTTAAGTACTGTCAAAACTTGACTGGATATTAAAATGGAGAAATTAGGTGATAATGATCGACAAGCTTTGTTGTGCTCTCTGGCCAGTTTTCGTCATAATTGTTTTAGTGCTCAAATGCAGACTGAGTATGGCCTTAACTGTTGCAAGAGTGACATGGAGGTCTTTCTTTTAGGGCAAAATAAGTAGAGGTGTCTAAACAAGGCCACAGCTGATACACAACGGATTAGAAATTAATTACTAAAACTTACAGACAAAATGAGCTTGAAGTTGTATCATAACTGATTGAAAACCTAAAGGCAAAAAGCCTCAAAAAATAAATGTTCTTAAACTAGCAACAGACTGGAGTAAGCAGCATCAGTGTTAAATGAAATGGTCGCCATGACGCCACACTCACATGTAGCCATGGTGTCACAGCGACCGGAATCCAAGTTGACAGAATCATTATTGCAAAATGTTAAAAATTTAAAAAAATCCAATTAAATTAAAAATATTATCACATTACCTTTTATGTTCAAATCATAAGTCAGATGTTGCTATTCCATTCTCCGAGAGCTATAGATTACAAAACTGCATTGCTATAAAAAGAAGTTAATGAAATCAGTCAGCTTGTTATTTTGGAATTTTTTAGGAAAACGTGTGTAAATTACATAAATATCAAGTAAAGAAAACAAAAAAAAATGAATTGCAAATCAAGTCCGAGGGCACACAGCCTGCCATTCCCTCTCAACTGACATTTCTTCCAGCAAGGGTGTTGCACCCCACTGAGTGCCTGTTGGCAGTGGCAGCCCACCTACGTCCGTGCCCCTTTCTTGTGCCTGTGCTTGTGCCGACGGCTTTTAAACAGTTTGGATAGCATGTAGCATATTGGCGGGCACACAAATTCAGCACATTCAGGCTGGTCTGATAAGATTTGATCATTTCCTGATTTTTAATGGCAGAGTTAATTCATAGAGTGCATGTTAATATGAGGTCATAGAATAATTTACAGGATGTTTGGTAAGAACTGCCGTGTGAACAGACAGGTACTCTTAAACGGCATAGTGCACACATGATATCAAGTGGGCAGCAGAACATGTCCGCCTAGAGAAATGTTTTATGAGCCAGTTGTGCTGCTTAATTGACATTTGTTTATTGGTTGTAATTTAATAGCTGTATATATTGTGACGGACAGCCAGCATTTCAGTCCGGTCGGGACGTCCCTCAAATGAAGACAGCAGCCTTTACAGGACAATACATCCCCTGGGACGCTAGATGGCAGCTCCCCTGGATGGAAATGGTTCCCCGGACTCCTGCATGGCAGCATGGGACATGAAGTCCAGTTCTTTAGCCCTGTGCCATGGATGCTGCCAGGGGGAGCTCACCAAGAACCAGGGGGATATTATGGTGATGTTAACCCGGAACTACTTAGGAGTCAGAAGGATGGAAACCCGCAGTACTTCTGGGACAACTGAAAAAGGCGTTTGACCCGGAGACGGAATACTTCTGGGTCAGAGACTTTAAAAGGACTATGGGAAACCCCAGCAGATTGAGCTGGAGTTGGGAGGTAGAGGACGGAGCTGCTGGGAATGGAGGATTGATTATTGATTATTGTATTTATTGTATTGCTTTATTATTGGAGAATTGTGGAGAGTGCGGTGCTTTGTGCACTTTATTGAAGAAAATATTAAAAGAATCTTGTGCTTTTACAAGTGTGTCTGGGACGTCTGTCTGGTGAGTTTGTAACAGCCGACCCCTTACCCAGCCGGCAGCTACACCTCCAAGACCTGTGGCCTGGGTAAATTACTGAGGTGAATCTTATATCAAGCCGTACCTCTAACAAATGAAATTTTCCCCTCAATCGACGGTTTACACAAGCACACAAAAACAAGTATGTCAAATAAGTGAATATATTAAATGAAAAGCGTGACAACACCATATATATATATATATATATATATATATATATATATAGAGAGAGAGAGAGAGAGAGAGATTGATAGATATACACAATAACAAACCCTTTCTTGCCCCTGTAACATATAATAAACAACACGAATAACAACAATAAATTAATACAGAATGAATGATCGTGAACTTGAGTCTGATTATATAACTGTCCTGAATGCGGATGACTGGTCAACAGATATGTGATGTGTTTGTATTTCCCGTAAGAACCTCAACCTTGGAGTGTGGCAGATGATGTAATCCGACTCCGGGGTCTCTGGCAATGAGGGAATTGAAGTAAGTCTGGCGGAATGAAAACAAACTGGATCCAAAGTGCAATGTGGAAAAACAGCAGGTAAACTTGGTTCGTAGTTGTAAAGTGAAATCTCCATCTTTATTCCTCCTCTTCTCTCTCCTTCTTTTTTCCCTCCTGATTGTTTAAATAGTTAAGAGCCAGATATAACTTATTGAGATTGAAAACAGGTGCTTTCCATCTTGGGGCTGTGGTCTCTTTCCATCATTCGTCCCCCTTGTATTTATGGGTACAACATTCACTGACGCACACATAAACAGCAAACTGAACGATGGAAACAAAACGCACTCGGTACAAACATTGAAAACACTATATTATGTAGCCCCGCTACACGTTCAACAGGGCAACAGCAACACCTAGCGTCCACAATATCCTATCATTCACTGGCTATATATATCATATATTCTTGCCATTCCTTCCACTGCTATCAGCTCAAAGTTAACTTAAAGCTCATCACATTGAATAGCTCTTCCTGATTCAGCCCTGAGCTTCAACATGGTGCCAGAGGCGTAGCTCGAGTTTGTGCCGCTCGGGGCGGGGCGGTGCTTCAATTTCCTGTCCTCCAACATATCTGAATATGTTAACCTATTTAAATAGAAAATTTAAAAAAAAATATATATATATATATATAGTTATTCATATATAGAGAAAAGCAATCATTTTTCACATATAATTATGTACAAGCATCAACTAGAAAAGAATATAGCATAGACGCACTGATAAGCCATCTCCTAATTTTTAGTTTAATATGCAAAAAATAGAACCAGTGTAGTGCACAAGTGATAGGTGAGGATGTTTTCTGCACAGAGCAACGCATTCGGAGTGATAACGAAATGAAATTATTAATTGTAAATTAGTTGTTTGTCTTTTATTATCGGTGTAATGTTTATGTTTATTTTTGTTATTGCCTCATACATTTCAACTGCTGTGTCTGATGCCGTCACAGAAGGACAGTCTGAAAATTAGTTTGGAAGCATTTGTGGATAAAAATCAGAGAATTTTACTTTTTTCATTCATGAATGGTATTTTTCTGAACCCTGCTGCTTACACACGAATTGTACTGAGCCTTTTGGCTAAAAATTGCCGCTCCCAAAAATGTGCCGCCTTGGGCAGACCACCCCTTCCACCTGCCCCTAGCTACCCCATTGCATGGTGCTACCATATGTACGAGGTGTGGCAGAAAAGTAATGAGACTGGCAGGACTGCAAGCGATCTGGCAACGCTGCGCTGTTGTCCTTGATAGAGCACGTGTATCAGTACCCTCCCATAGCTCAGTGCGAGTTTCAACTCCTTCCGTTAACTACGTGATTTTTGTGGCTGCTATTAGCGAGTTGTGTTTTTGGTTGTGCGTCATGCAAAATGGAACAGTGGAATTTGGAGCAACGTTGTGCCATTAAATTTTGTGCTAAGCTTGGAGAATCGGCAAGTGTTCCTATGGGGAACATTCTTTATTCCGAGCTCAAGTTTTTCAGGGAGGCCTTCTACTTCGAAAACCAATGAAAACATCGAATGTGTGAACACTCTTGTGATATCAGACCGTCGTTTAACATTAAGAATGTTGAGTGAACAATTAAATTTGAACAGATTTACCGTTCATCAAATTTTGACTGAACATTTGCACATGCGAAAGGTCTGTGCCAAAATGGTGCCGAAAAACCTCACAATTGAGCAGAATTTTTGACCTCAAAACGCATTCCTGTGGTTCCCCAGCCCCCTTATTCACCTGACCTCAGTCCGTGTGACTTTTTCCTTTTTCCTAAACTGAAAAATGTCCTCAAAGGACGTCATTTCGGGACTTTAGAAAACATCCAAAAGAGTGTAACGGACATGCTGAAGACCATACCACTTGAAGACTTCCAGCGCTGCTACCAACTGTGGGAACAACGTCTCCATCGGTGTGTAGCTGCTGAAGGGAACTACTTTGAAGGGGATAACATTGATGTTTGAAAAAAATAAAAACTTTGGTAAATAAAAAATCAGTCTCATTACTTTTCTGCCACACCTCGTAGTAAAACAATTCTCACCCAAAATTCTACTGTACAATTCTAGCAATGTCACCCTGTGGTGTTATGGGTCCACAGCTCACTGAGCAAAGGCCATTTTTAAATAATCACCGCACCCGAGGCGGCTTCGTGAGGGGGGACGATGTTGTAGCGAGCCGCGGGGCAGTCGTCGATGTGGGCGTTTCTCACCGTGTGCACAGGTGAGGAACTGCCCACATTCGTGATTGCTCCCGTGGCTAATGCTACAGCTGTGATGGCCCCTCACCTTATAAAAAAAGAAGCGCAAGTCGGTTGGGGGGAAGGAAAAAAATGGAGAGAGGAGAAAAAAGAGATGAGGAAAAGAGGACGGAGGTTACAGGGAGCGAGGAAGCATGCGGTACAGGAGAGACAGACACGCGGTGCGTGCGTGGTGAGCGCGCGATCGAGCGCTCAAGGACAGCTGTTAGGAAGCTGGGTGTTAGGCCGACACCCAGGTGTTTGAGTTGAGGTTGCTCCCGCTGAGCGACCATGTAGCGGGAGTGACCAGGTGAAAGCGACGAGCCGCAGAAGGCCGCGGAAAGGCAGCGGAAGTCGGGAGGCTTGGTGGTGGAGTCCCCAATGTGTGCGTCCTGGTCATTGGTGGACATCAAGTCCCGGGGACTGGGATGAGTGCCATACCGGAGCCAGGGATCGGGAGGTCTCCAGTCTCGCGAAAGTGTAGAGGAGGGCAGCTGCAGAGAGCGTCTTGCCTGCTGCTTGGCCCAAACGGGATAAGCAGGTGAGACGCTAATAAACGATGCACCGGATTTGTTGTTGTTTTAAGACTGCTTCCATAAGAAGATTTTAACCTCTGGTTTTAAAGGATTGTTTTTTCTTATTGTTGTTTTAACCTCCACGTTCTTTTTATGGATTATTTAATGAAGAACTTTGAAACTGCGCTATTTATTGGAACACAGTTTTTGTTTTGATGGACAGTTTTAAATAAAAGCACTATTGCACTTTTTGCACCACCCCTTGCTCAATTGTTTATTTGCCTCCATTGACTAGCTCACTCGGTAACATTATTGACGGTGTTGGGTTCAAGGGTTCCCAAACAGCCATGGGAGCGTGGAGCCAGAACCCACATCGTCACACACCCACTCTGAACATCCGGACTTCACGCAGGTTACTGTAACGCGTCTTTGGGATGAAGGAAGAAAACCAAAGTGAGCCCAAACAGACACAACAACAACAACAACAATTAAGTTCTTGTATAGATAGGCCAAAATCTCACAAGGAGGACTGCAATGGACTTTAACAGGCCCTGTGTTTTTTATCTTTTATTGAATTTATTTAAAGCATGTAACATTCATTTACAATCGAGTCAAACTTAACAAAACTAAATTCAAACTCAACCCAAGTGAAGGAGCGGAAGGCCAACTGCCAGAGTCAAACTTTTGAGAGTAGTAAAGAGAGAACAAGTCCATCTTCCCAATATAAGTGCTTACTCTAAAGCAGTGCTTCCCAAACTTGGTCCTGGGGACCCCTTGTGGCTGCGGGCTTTTATTCCAGTCAGCTCCTGTTTTTAATTGGACTCCTAGGATAATTAAGTGAACTGTTATTTTCCCAAGTTCTGTGTTTTGGGAACAATATAGAAATTAGAAAACGAAGTTGGGTAAAAAACTTTCTTTAGCAATGGTATGATGGCGGTCGACCTGAAGCATGCTGGGACTGAACACTGAAATTTCTTGAAATTTTTCGGTCTTTTCCTATAATACTGAGACATGGTATGGAATACTGTGTATGTCAAGGTAATGTAGTGCAGGTGAGGAGAGGTTAGGAGTATGCACTGTATGATGTGTAAGTCCCTGTCTTGTACCCCACAACACGAGGCTGAGTCTCAGTACTTTAGCAAAACCAGCTTTACTCAGCTTGAAACAGGAACAGCAGGGTTGTTTATCGTATCGTGATCTGCCGCTCTCCTATACACAGAAACAGCAATCAGGCGGGGTCGGGTCCAAGTAATTCTGCTCCTTGCATTCATAATGTTCTTTGCATCACCCGTCAACGACAGGTGCTCATAGTATGACCGCGATATTTTCGGATTTGGTTTCGTGGCAAACTGTCACAGCGGTGGGAGTCCGCTGTTGTCCCGGCAACCAACAGGCTATCTTCCATAGACGCAGCAATCACACTTTGGGACACTCTGCGGCATGTCGTCCCTTTGGGGGAGCCCCAAAAGAGTTTAGAAACCTTACAACTGATACAACGCATTGCTGCACCCACCACACGACGTACCGCCTCAGGATCCCAAATTAGGACCTGAGTGCACCTGTGCAACGGGTGGCACCTCAGCACCACAGGCTTTAGATTTTGTTTTTTTTTTTTGCTTTTATTTTCCTCTGCTTGAGTGCTCAGTGAGTTCACCTTCTGCTAAGAATCACTAACAAATGGAAGTGCTGCTGAGTTTTCCCAGCAGTTTACTAGAAGAAGTAAAAAAAAAATGGTTAAAGCCAAGCTATAAAAAGAACAGCAGGCCTCAGTTGTTCCAAGAAGGCTGCAAATGAAATGTTGAGGAAAATGTATTTGGTAAAAAGAAATTTCCACGATCGAGAACTTTAGTTGCCAACATCGTTTATCACCAGTCATCAAGCTTGACTTGTCAAAAATTGAAAAAACATTAAATGAGAAAGAAAGAAAATTAGGGCGCAGAAAACAACGGTCAAGCTTTACAGTGTTTGTCCTGGGCTGTGTGTTTCTGTTGATTTCAAATAAAATATACAGCAAATATTCATAGGCACCATAGTGGTGCAATATTTCAAAATGCTTTCTCACAGCTCCAGTGAAACTGGGGTCTATCACTATTGGGGTGTTGGCATGTGGTCCTAAAGTCCATGCAGGTTTTCATGGGGTTTGATCCACTTCTCCAATATGTGAATGGCAGTTGATCTACCTGGCCAAGGATAAGCGAGTTTCAGTGTGGGTCTTGTGAAGGGTCTATGTTGGGATGGACTGGCACCCCATCACAGGTTTGTTCCTGTCATATGCCTGTTCCACTAGAAAACTAAAGTTTCCTAGACTAGTTGTACCCCGTGGCTGCGCCCACAAACTTATATAACAGGACAAACTTTAAAAATCAATAGATGTTGGCACTATATTTGATCATGTTCAGCTCTGTTTTGAGAGCGTTCCCTGCACGGAGAGGAAAGCACATGGCCGTGATATCTCTGGCAATCAGAAGCTGCCCTCTAAAACACACATAGCTCTGATCTCTCTCTCAAAAACATTAAACGTTACTCCTGAATATTCTGTAGATGATAATATCTGTTGAACAAACAGGTATCGCTAGCTAAGTGGAGGCAAGGTGCACTCCAACATGTGGCGAGATTTATACCAATTCAAACAGAGGCTGGCGAGTGAATGAGGAAGGCCCCGTCCCCTGCTCTCTGCCCACAGCCACACTCTTGGATTTGTATAAATAAATCGGTACTGCAAGTGAACTCTGGTACTTAGCACGATGAGAAAAGTCACAAAATCAACTAGAAAATTCAAGCAAACTATCGAAAACAACCATATCTAAATCCGTTAAGTCATTCTCTAATTAAAAGTGGACAGACATATAGACAGAACGCGTTTGGACCACAACATTTTTAAAACCGTTTCTTAGCGAGCACCTATGGGCCAAGGGTAACCTGCATTGCAAATTTCAAGTCCTCAGTCATGGTTTGGGAGATTTTGTGATGAGTGAGTCGGTGGTATTTGGCTTTCATATATATAGATTACAAAAGAGGCCATGTTACCAATCAGGGCTGGAGGAAGATAGAGAAACATCCAGGCAGAGAAACAAGGTGGCAAACAGGCACTGGCATGAGCCAAGGTATACACTTTGGAAGAGGTGTATGAAAAATTGGAGACAAAAGATGGAGGTTTTTTTAGTTAAGTGAAGGTTTGGAACAAGGTTGGGAAGGATTTTAGCCAGATAAAGCAGATGAAAGATGAACAAAGAGTGGTCTTGAGAGAGTATGATAGGATCAAGAATAGATGGAAGGGGGTAACTTTGAAAGGTTGCTGAATGAAGAAAACCCAAGGGTAGTATTTGGAGATGGCATCCCAAATGAAGGGTCAGTACCAAGAATACGGAGGGAGGAAGTAAAGGAGACACTGACAGGAATGAAAAATGGAAAGGGCAACAGGACAAGATGAAATACCAGCAGAAGTGTGAAGGAGTTTAGGAGAAGAGGGTAGCTGATGTGCTGCGGGATTGAATGAAGAAGGTCTGTGAACAGGAGAGAATGCCAGAGGAGTGGAAGGACAGTGTGATCCTTTTTTTATAAGGAGAAAGGTGATTGTGGAATCTATAAAGGGATATACTGTACAGTAGCTGATGTCACACAGAATGAAAATTTAAGAAAGGTTCATAGAGAGAAGGCTTAGGGAAGGGACTACCATAGGGAAGGAGCAGTTTGGTCTTATGCTAGGGAGAGGAACAACTGATGTTGTCTTTACATTAAAACATCTGACAGAGAAGCATCAAAAGAAACAGAAAGGATTGCTTATGGTGTTTATTGATTTGGAGAAGGCTTATGATGGAGTAACACGTCAAGAGGTCTGGAGGTGCAGGAGAGAGAAAGCAGGACCAGAGAAGTGTGTGTGAGGATTGTCCACCATATGTATGAGGGAGTGAGGACTCGAGTTAAAAATAGTGTTGAGGTATCAAGAGAAGATCTCAGTTAGAGGAGGTCAGCACGAGGGGTCTTCTTGAAGTCCTTACCTCTTTCATCTGGTTATGGATGTGATGAGTCACCAGTCCTCCGATGCAGCCATTTTGCTGATGACACTGTGTTTTTGTAGCACCAGAAAGGCACCAGCATTGAAGATAAATAGAAGGAAAAGAGAATATGTGAGATTTAACAATGGTCAGGATTCGGAAGTTAGCCTGCAGGGACAGCGGTTGAAAAGTGAATACATTTAAATATCTAGGATTAATGGTAGCCCAAGATGGAGAGTTAGATGCAGAGATAACCCATAGAGTGCAGTGTGGAGGGAACAACTGGAAGAAGATATCAGGAGTACTGGGTAATCAAAGGTGAAGGTTAAAGGTGAGGTTTTTAAGACCAGCAGTGATGTATGGAGCTGAGACACGGCCAGTAAAGGGAGTGTAGGAGAAAAAGTGGGAATGTGGCAGAAATGACAATGTTGAGATGGATGTGTGGAGTTACAAAAAAGAAATGAGACAATCATAGGTACAACTAAAGTAGGAGAGATTACTAAGGAAGTACAGGAAAGGAGGTTGATGTTTTATGGAGAGACAATGAATATGTGGGTTAAACAGTGATGGGAATAGAAGTAGAGGGGAAAAGAAAGTGAGGGAGGACAAAGTGGAGAAAAGAAAACCTGAAGGAAAAGGGTTTGACTGGGGTGGAGGCTTCCAACAGGACAAAGACCCTAAATACAAAGCAAAGACAACACCACAATTGCTTAGGGCAACTCTGTGGGAATGTCCTTGAGTTGCCCAGACTTGAACCCAATCAAAACATCTCATGAAAGACCTGAAAATTGCTGTCCACTGATGGTTTACATCCAACGTGACAGAGCTTGACATGATTTGCATTGTGATGGTCTTAACATGCTAAGAAGGCAACATCGGCAACTTCCCTACACATGACACAGGGATACACTGATCATCTCATTAAAATGTCACCTGTCAATGTATTAGGCAGCAAGTGAACACTCAGTTCTTGAGGGTGATGTGTTGAAAGAAATGGCAAACATAAGGATATGAGCTACTTTGACAAGGTCCAGATTGTGATGGCTAACGATTGGGTCAGAGAATCTCCAAAATGTCAGGTCTTGTTGGGTGTTCCTGGTATGCAGTGGTTAGTGCCTACCAAAAGTGGTCCAAGGAAGTACAGCAAGTGAACCAGCAACAGAATCCTAGTTGCCCAGAGCTCAGTGATGTGTGTGGGGAGTGAAGGCTAACCCATCTTGTCCAATCTCACAGAAGAGCTACTGTAGCACAAATGTGGACACATGAACATAAGAACTGCACCATCCAGCAATGGAAGAAGGTGGCCTGATCTGATGAATCACATTTTCTTTGGATTACATGGACAGCTGGGTGCGTGTATATCATTTATCTGGGGAAGAGATGGCAGCAGGATACACTATGGGAAGAAGGCAAGACAGTGGAGGTAGTGTGAAGTTCAGGGCAATATTCTGCTGGGAAACTTTGGGTCTTGGCATTCATGTGGATGTTACTTTGACATGTACCACCTACCTAAAGATTGGTGCAGACTACGTACACCCATTCCTGGCAATGGAATTCCCTGATGGCAGTGGTCTCTTTCAGCAGGATAGCCTGCCCAGTTGCACTACAAAAAATTTTCAGGAAAGGTTTGAAGGACATGACCAAGATTTTAAGGTGTTGACTTGGCCTTGAAATTCCCGAGATCTCAAACCGATTGAGCATCTGTGGAATATTCTGAATAAACAAGTTTGATCCATGGAGGCCAAACCTTGCAGCTAACAGGACTTAAAGGATTTACTGCTTGATGTCAGATAGCACAGGGCACCTTTAGAGGTTTCGTGGAGTCCATAACTTGATGGGCCACAGCTTTTTTGGTGGAATGAGGGGAACCTACACAATATTAAGCAGGTAGTTTTAATACGGTGGCTGATTGGTCTATACAGAAGAATATTCTACAGCGTGGTCAAAATTGTAGCTTGGAGTTTTGAAGCGATTTGCACAATTTAAGAACAATTTGACCACTTCTAGAGTCACATTTGTCTGTGTGTTTGTCCAGATGTGGATACAACAACTCAAAAAGGAATCACTCAATACATATATAACTTGACATATTTATTAGCACTAGGTAAATTAACAAAAGATTTACATTTGCTATTAGTGTTTTTTATTATTTTGTTCCATTTGCGACACAATTTGGGGAAGAAGAAATGAATCGTGACTTTCATTTTGCACAATAAAATTTTGCCTAAAATGTTTTATTGCTAAAATCATAGTTGGCACTTTTCAGTTTTTAAACTTTTTACTTGTATTTATTTTTTCAGGCCCTTAATGACCTCTTAGGCACGGCCTAAGGCACAGTGTGTCTGTCTGCGGAGAGAGTGTCATTGTGGCAGTGGCAGTGACATTCATGTTTCTGGTGACTCCTCCTTTGAAGTCAGTAGATGGATTGGGAGAGCATGGGGGGGTCATGAGGTCACTGAAAAGGAGCGTGTAACACTCCCAGTATCCCTGCAAAAGGAAGAAGGTCCAAGTCTTTAGAGTCCTGGTGCTCCCTGCTTGTGAGACATGGACGCTTATCCAGTGACCTGAGGTGAAGACTGGACTCCTTCAGTACTGTGTCTCTTCAGAGAATCCTTGGGTTTGACTTTGTGTTGCTCACAGAGTCCCAAATGAGGCACATTTACCTGCATTGTGAGGGAGCATCAGTTACAGCATTATAGCCATGTGGCACGATTCCCTGAGGGTGGTCCAGCTCGCAGGACCCACATTATTGAGCACCAGGCCAAGGGGACACCCATATAACAACACCTGGCTGCAGTAAATAGAGGGTCATTTCCAAAGGGTGGGATTGGACCGTGTGTTTGCCTGGGGGGTTGCCAACCAGGATCCTGAGCTGTTTCGCTGTGTGGTGCATACGGCAGCGCCCCGTACCAGTGCATGCTCCCCAGGCTGACCTGACCTGAGTTTTTCAGGCATCTCTGAGTATCCTTTTAAATAAGACGTGGTTTAAATGCAATTGTCTAACTTAACTTTACTATCATTTATAAGCAAAGATATTTAATCATTTTTTAAGCAATTTTTGCAAAGCATCCAAAAGGCCACTTGTGTACCCCCGTGCTGCGGTGTTGTAGTTACTGTTAACCCTTAAACCGCAGGTGTTAAACTCCAGGCCTGGAGGGCTGCAGTGAGTGCAGGTTTTCTTTTTAACCTATTCACTGCTAATTAGCTTCTTTTCCCTCTATTTTAATAGCCCTGTTTTTAAGGATTAAGTCTTCTGAATTGATTCTTTGCTTCATTAAATGACAGCCAAACAGAAATGAGACATGAAACGAGCCAACAGATGACCAGCTAAATTGGGGCTTCAAACTCCAACCAGTTCCTTAATGAGAAGCTGATTCTTGTTGTTAATTAAACTCGTTATTCAATTCCATGGCTTGTTGCTACTCTCTTTTTGCCACAGCAGACATTTCCAAAACTGTTGATATTCTGTTTTTTTCTATAAACTCCTAAAATTTTTTGGTAACCTAAGGGATCAGCCTTACTGATACCTTCATCTTTATTTTCAGATTTTGTTCAATGGGTACAGGTGAGCTGGTCATGTCCTGCTTGTTTTATGTGTCATTACTGTCCGGCTGCTAATTAAGGAAAAAACAACTAAGGGGCCTGAGTCAAGCTAATTAAAGCTAAGGCTAAAGAAGTTAATTAGCATCAAAGACTGGTCACTAATTAAGAAGATGGTTAGAATGAAAACCTGCAGCCACTGCAGCCCTCCAGGACTGGAGTTCGACACCCCTGCCTTAAACTGTCACATACTTGGAGGGTTAATGCACCCCTGGACACCAAATACATTTTTGCTGCACTTTTTAAGGAAATGTCACAATTCACCATGAAAAAGTGAAATTTTAATGGAACACAT
Organism: Polypterus senegalus; assembly: GCF_016835505.1. Classification (NCBI taxonomy): domain Eukaryota; kingdom Metazoa; phylum Chordata; class Cladistia; order Polypteriformes; family Polypteridae; genus Polypterus; species Polypterus senegalus. The sequence goes on from NC_053159.1 coordinate 171,997,431, forward strand.
TTTTTTTTTCATGTAAACAGCATCACAATTACTGCAACACTGATCATTTGTCATATGGACAAGGTGCAACTGATGCCATTGATGAAATTCAGTAAATCACCGACTGCGCCAACTGCACTTGAACTGGCTGCTCACAAACACACAGAGGCCAATGCTGATACTTAATAATAATAATAATAATAATACATTTTATTTATTTGCAGGCACCTTTCTAAACACTCAAGGACACAAAACTATAAAGAAAACACATTATAAACAAAACTAAAATGCAAAATTTTAAATCCAAGCAATTGTAGTCAAAGAGGAAAAGCTGTCTTAAACAAATGAGTTTTAAGTTTAAATCTGAAAGTGAGAATGAGTCAATATTTCTAAGCTCCGATGGTGGTGAGTTCCAAAGCTGGGGATCAGAGCAACTGACATGGTGGTAAGATGGGCGAGGGAGACAGTCAAGTGGATGGAGGAAGAGGATCTAAGGGTGCGGGAGGGAATGGCAACATGGAGGAGGTCAGACAGATATGGAGGGGTGAGGTTGTGGATAGTCTTAAATGTTAACAGGAGAATTCTGAAGTCAAGATGGAACTTAACCAGAAGCCAGTGAAGCTGCTGCAAAACGGGAGTGATATGGCAAGTAGAGGAGGTTCTAGTAATGATGCGGGCAGCTGAATTCTGGACCAGCTGAAGATTATAAAGAGATTTGTGAGAAAGACCAATGAAAAGGGAATTGCAATAATCCAGACGAGAAGTGACAAGGCTATGAACAAGGAGTGATGGATGGGCGAATACGATTAATGTTGCACAAGTTTAAATATGCAGACCGGGAGATGTTATCGATGTGGGACTGAAAAGACCCAGACCCTTAACCTGTGGGGAAGGGGAGACAGACGGATTATCTATAATATTAAAAGGCAAAGCCCTCACTGACTGACTGACTGACTCACCCATCACTAATTTTCCAACTTCCCGTGTAGGTAGAAGGCTGAAATTTGGCAGGCTTATTCCTTACAGCATACTTACAAAAGTTAAGCAGGTTTCATTTCGAAATTCTACACGTAACGGTCATAACGGTCGATAACGGTCGACAACGTCCGCCATGTTGAACTTTCTTATTTATGGCCCCATCTTCACGAAATTTAATTTTTCCCTGCGCTAACCGAAACTGATGTACTTACTTATTTCGATTGTATGACGCCATTGTCGGCCGCCATATTGAACTTTCCAACGTCACCAATTTTCAAACTTCCAGTGTAGGTAGAAGGCTGACCCCATCTTCACGAAATTTGGTAGGTGGCTTCCCTGCGCTAACCAAAACCGATGTACGTACTTATTTCGGTGGTATGACACCACTGATGGCCGCCATATTGAATTTTCCAAACGTCACTAATTCTCCAAATTCCCATGTAGGGAGAAGGCTGAAATTTGGCAGGCCCATTCCTTACAGCTTACTTACAAAAGTTAAGCAGGTTTCATTTCGAAATTCTACACGTAACGGTCATAACAGTCAACAACGTCCGCAAAGTTGAACTTTCTTATTTACAGCCCCATCTTCACGAAATTTGGTAGGTGGCTTCCCTGAGATAACCAAAACCAATTTACATACTTATTTTGGTGGTATGACGCCACTGTCAGCCGCCATATTGAATTTTCCAACATCACTAATTCTCCAACTTCCCGTTTAGGTAGAAGGCTGAAATCTGGCAGGCTCATTCCTTACAGCATACTTACAAAAGTTAAGCAGGTTTCATTTTGAAATTCTACGCGTAATGGTCATAACGGTCAACAACATCCACCATGATGAACTTTCTTATTTATGGCCCCATCTTCTCGAAATTTGGTAGGCGGCTTCCCTGCGCTAACCAAAACCGATGTACGTACTTATTTCGGTGGTATGATGCCACGGTCGGCCGCCATATTGAACTTTTCAACAGTCTTTGTTACTTATGGGCCCATCTTCAAGAAATTTGGTACACGGGTTCCCAATGCTAACTGAATGCTACTTACATACATATATACGTCCATAGCCTGCAGCTCGGTCACCGTGTTGGCTGCCTGCCTATATAAGGCCGTCCGTCGCTCCGGTCTCTACATTCCCTTCCTTGCTTCGCCACAGGATTCACGTCTCCCTACTGATAACTACAGCCTTTTTGTTTTATCCACGGCTTCTCCGCTGTTTTATTGTTTGTTTATTACAATTATAGTTATTGTGTAGGTATTTTACACTTACTTTACATTGCTCAGGTACCCATTTCCTTTATCATTCCAGCCGTACCCCCATTAACATGTCTATCGAGATGATCACTATTGATCAAAGAACTGTCACTTACCGAGTGGTTTCCATGCCCGGAGATGGCACCTATCTTTTCCATTCTCTTTGTTACATATTGCACGGCCATATCAGGCTCACTCTTGATATCTGGAGGAACTTTGTGTCTTATGCATTGAATGACTGGGACAGGTTCAAGGTGTGGACTGATGACAGTACAGGAGATAATTATACTACACAGGAGCACTAGAAGAGTGAAATGCTTAAGCCCTTCACTTATGGTTCTGCATGTGAGTTGATGGCTGCCGCTGAATTGTTTGTTTGTCGCTTTCAAGTGTACCGACATGGCCAAATATTTTACACCTTTCGACAACTGCCAGTGCCTCTTAAACATCTTAGATTCACAGGTGATGATTTCAGTAGTGGACACTTTGATGTTAATGAATGTTTAAACTCTCAAAAGCTGGATGTGAAGTTAGCGATGAAACTGGTTGTGTGCTTACAACGCTTGACAGATGCCGAATGTCACTTCACCACAAGTCCTACAAATACTGTCGTCATTGAAACAAACCATGAAACTCAAACCGATTATGACAGCAGCAATCCAAGCTGTGAGATTTGAGACAAGATTACTGTTCACATGGCCAACTGTACGTTGCATGCTCAAGAGTAAGCTCAGCGCACAGCTTGGTCATATTACAACCGGAGGGCCGAACTCACAATGTGGTATACAAAGAGATCCTTAACAAATAATTATTGCCATATTTTCCCTCAGTTTACAAAGGTTAAATTTTCTTCTTAATAAAAATTTTAATGCAGTACTTCGCCGCTGCGAAGCGCGGGTATTTTGCTAGTCAATAATAAATGAAAAATGATCAGTTTTGGATAATGTTGATTTTGTACCAATGAGGACAACCTCAGTTTTGTCACTATTTAATTTAAGAAAGTTTGAAGAAAACCAGAATATGATTTCTATTATGCAACCAATAAACAAGGAGGGTGGAAAGGAAAAAGTAGGTTTGCTAGTGAGACAGAGTTGGGTGTCATCAGCGTAAGAGTGGAAGTTAATGTTATATTTACGAAAGATATTGCCAAGGGGAAGGAGGTAGATCTTGAAAAGGAGGGGCCCCTGAAGTAACAGCGGTGGGTTGGGATGTAAAAGTTTAAAGCTAGTCTAGTGCAGCAGCTGAATCCCAGGGACAGTGATGCTGACTCGCTAAGGGGGAGGCAGTGGTCATGAGCTGGCTGCTCAACAAATGTACGGCACGGTGTGCTGGCAAATTGCACTGGGAACCGACTATCGCTGGTTATGGCAGTTTAAGGGTTAAATTTCTAAATCAGTGACTTTCAAGCTGTGTTTGAGAACAGTCTGATATTTGAAACTTTCCACAAATATTTTTTTTATATATTTTTGCCCCTCAAGCTGAAAAAAAAAATCCAAAACATTTGCTTTGGAGTCAGAAATAAATTCACTTTCCAGAGGTATCCTTTATTGATTTAGGCCCATGGCTGTACACTCTACCAATTACCGAAGAGCAAGGGGACAAAACTGCATGCATGGCCACAAGTTAGATCTGACTGAAGTAATTAAAGTCTTTCTTTGTGAAGCGGTATCACTTAGGTTTACCTAGCAATAGGAAAATCTAGTGCTAATATCTATTTGGAATGAGTGCCGTTACATTTAAATGCTCATCAGTTCGGCTTACATGCACTTCGTTAACCACTGCCAAGGAACGCGTTACAAAAAGATCATTAAAGTGTACCAAAGTAAAAGATCAAACAACATAATGGCATACAAAATAAACTTGAATAAACTCTATCCATCCAGCACTGGCTTTTGTTTTATCCTTTCACAGGCTAGATGTGACCCAGAAGATGGCAATTGACAAGGAACGTTGTAAAGAGATGCATTTAAGTGTGTTGTACATTTTGTTTCGATTATGTGAATGAGCAATGGTCAAAATGCGAGCACATTATACTTACAACTAAAATGTGTGATCCAAACATTGAAACGTTAACTGAATCCATCCGTGTTACTGCCTAGAGAGATAAGTTACATCGTGGTTAATGTTTATTAACTCAATAATAGAATTGATTCACTCTGTTACTAGCAGTGTATTGATAAATCATTCTGACCCTAGAATGCTGTTGACTTCAACCAGGGGAACTCTGGAAGGAACAAAATCTATCGGTATGTTCCATTTGTGGACCCGCTCTGCCCTTAAATGTAACTCTGTGGTACCACTGGGCAGGTCTGACCACATCTTGCTGCCACCTACAAGCCTGTCATTGGCATTTATTTCTAACACACGTTTTCATACAAATAATGTAGTTTAAAGTGCTTTACAGGATGAAGAAAGAGAAAAAGAAAAATATAAAAAATTGGCAATGCTAACTAACAAAGAATAAAGTAAGGTCCTATGGCCAGAGGTTAGGAGGACGCACTGATACAGCGCATTGCCACACCCACCACATGACAAACCAACTCAGGATCCAGATTAGAATCCGAGTGCAGCCATGCAACGGGTGATACCTCAGCACCACACTAGTTCAGATGGAGAGGAACAGTGTGAGGTTTCTATGGTGGCTGGAGTGTCAATTCTGCCACCAACCCTCAAGTTTTTCCCTGAAGGTTGGAGGGCCTACATGCAGGGATGGATGCAGATTAACGTCATACCCAGGACGGGGCAATTGCAGGTTAAGGGCCTTCCTCAAGGGCCCAACAGAGTAGAGTCCCGTTAGGCATTTTATGGGATTCAAACTGGCAACCTTCCGAATATCAGTGCAGATCCCTAGCCTCAGAGTCGGCACTCCACCCCCTATAACCAGGAGGACAGAAAAAAACAAAACAAAAAAAATAAAACTCCAGATGGCTGGAGAAAAAAACAAAATCTGCAGGGGTTCCAAGGCCACAAGACCACCCAGCCCTCGTTAGGCATACTACCTAACATCAATGATCTCAATCAGTCCTCATGGCTTTCAAGCATCACGTGGACGAATTAGATGAAGATGGTCATGTGGACCTCTGACCTTCAATCCATCAATGTAAGGACTGCACGGTGCCCTGATCAGGTGGTGGTGATGCAGATCGCCCCCACAGAAAACCGGAAAAAGCACAACAGAGAAACTAGGGGTTAGTATGGATTGTGGAGACATGGAAAAAAGATAATTAAATGCATATACAGAATATCAGAGTTACACTAAAATGGAGCAATGAGAAAGCCATGCTAAAGTACAGTGGAACCTCGGTTCACAACCATAATTCGTTCCAAAACTCTGGTCGTAAACCGATTTGGTCGTGAACCGAAGCAATTTCCTCCATAGGATTGTATGTAAATATAATTAATCCATTCCAGACTGTATGAGCTGTATGTAAATATATATATTTTTTTAGTTTTTAAGCACAAATATAGCTAATTATACCATAGAACGCACAGTGTAATAGTAAACTAAATGTAAAAACATTGAATAACACTGAGAAAACCTTGAACAACAGAGAAAACTAACACTGCAATAGTTTGCGCTATACTGCTAGGAACCGCTCGCTAAAAACACTTTTTTTTTAATGAGTTTTAAGCACAGGGAAAAAAATAACATTTGGAAAATTCTTAATTTAATAAACCACCAAGAAAAGTAACATTGCCACAATGCACGCTATGAACCAATCGCTGTAAACAGAACTGAAAACAAAAACAAGCCTTTTCTACCTTCTGCGTCCAGCCCTCCTTCTCTCGCTCGCTCTCTCTTTCGTGTGTATGTGTGTCTATGTCTCTCTTTCGGGAGCCTGGAGCGCCTGTGTGTGTCTCTCTCTAGCATGCTCCTGTATATGTCTCTCACTCTCTAGCGTGCTCCTGTATATGTCTCACTCTCTCGCGTGCCTGTGTGTGTGTCTCACTCTCCCGCTCCTGTGTGTGTCTCTCTCTCTCTCTCACGTCTGTGTGTGTGTCGCGCTCTCTCTCTTTCTTGCTCGCTCGCTGCACAGGAAATGCACAGGGAGAGACTGAACATGTCCAAACCGAAAGGGAAACTGGCTTGTTCGTATACCGAGTGTGTGGTCGTGAACCGAGGCAAAAGTTTGGTGAACTTTTTGGTCGTAAACCGATTTGTACGTGTACCGAAACGTTCGTGAACCAAGGTTCCACTGTAATGGGTTTTTAGCAGTTTTGTAAAGTGCTCCACCATATTAACCTGGCGAATTTTTGTCGGTAAGCTATTCCAGATTTTTGGTGCATGACAGCATAAGGCCACCTCACCACTTCTTTTACGTTTAGCTCTTTGAATTCTAAGCAGACACTCATTTTAAGATCTAAGGTTATGATATGGAGTCTAAGGTGATATAGGATGGAACGAGATGATTTAAGGCTTTGTAGACCATTAGCAGTATTTTAAAGTCAATTCTAAATGACACAGGTAACCAGTGTAGTGACATCAGAACTGGAGAGATGTGCTTCGATTTTCTTTTCCTAGATAAGATTCTGGCAGCTGCATTCTGCACTCGTTGCAGCCGATTGATGTCTTTTTTGGGTCGTCGTAAGAGGAATGCGTTACAGTAATCTAGCCGATAAAAACAAAGCGTGAACTCATTTCTCAGCATCTTGCAAAGTTATAAGAAGTCTAACTTTTGCTATATTTCTTAAGTGAAAAAATGCTGTCCTAGTAATGTGATTGATATGTGATTTGTGACATGTGCAGGACCTCTCTTATTCTCCAAGCTGGAAGTTCTTATGTGCGCTTAATGTCGTATAGTAGAAATCACGTAATATGCGATCAGCTCTAATTAACATGGTCCATCGATAGGATCAGCATCTGTAGTCATCTAGTCTGACTTACCCCACAACTAGAAGTCGCATAATGTGACATTGGCCTTAATTGACATGGTCCAGCAGCAAGATCAGCAACTATAGTTGTCAAGTTTGACAAGCTCCTCAACTAGACCCTCATAAAGTGAGATTGGCTCTTATTGATATGGTCCAGCAACAAGATCAGCAGCTGTGTTTGGTCCACTGAAGGTACAGATGCGTGAGAATAAAAAATAGTACCCAGTAATACAGGCAGATGTATAACATTTTAGTTGTGTCTCACACGACTCCACCAATTGTAACAATAAACTGTCCTCAGGATGGTGGATTTGACGATCTTTACTAAGATCCTTGATATAAAACAAACAAAAATTACCCTCATTACCTGCTTGCCAGTAAGTCAATATCTCTTGAAATGTGATATTGTAGATTTAAAGAAGCAAATCTAATATTTGACATTTTAAAATGATACTTCCAAATTTAACCTGCACTCTTTCCAGAGGTCACCTTTCCCGCAGAATCTCCTTTATGCTAACATTCGTCAAGTAGTCATATTTGATTGTCATCATTCACATCAGCAGATTAATGTAAGAGACATTATTGTATAACAACTCAATTTAGCACATCAAATGGGTTTATGGTTAAAAATAATCATTAAAATACTCTTTATCTTGGTGTCTCCTGAGTTTACTATAGTGTCATTATTTCATCATTCATGAATACATTTTTCTTAAGGACTGCATAGTTTGGAGATTTACAGTTTAGAATTAATTTTGCTTTTCCTACTTGCTTCTGAATTTTTCAATTTATTTTTCATTTTTTTCCAGGTTAGGCACGTGATTGCTAGCATCATTTCTTTTTCATACCTTTCAGTTTAAAAATGTCAACGATCAGCACATTTAGTGTCCCCTGGTGGACAAGTCTCTGTAAAATGTTGGTCAAACCGTTCCAGCAGGTGTTTTAGCGGTCTGATAAAGACCCAGCTAAGATTCACACCGCCTGTTGACGGTGATATATTTATTTTTTTGGTGAGGACCCCAGGAGATACTCAGCCTTGACCCATCTCACACACACACACACACTCACAGAGTCAACAAAGCAAACAGCAATAAAACAGAAATTGACAAATGTATTAAATAATAATACAATTTTATTTTGTATAGCCCAAAATCACACGTGCTGCAATGGGTTTTAACAGGCCCTGCCTTTTGACAGCCCCCCAGCCTTGAATCTCTAAGAAGACGAGAAAAAACTCCCCAGTAGGAAACAAATGGAAGAAAAATTGGGAAAGGCAGTTCAAAGAGAGACCCCTTTCCAGGTAGGCTGGACATGCAGTGGGTATCAAAAAGAAATGGGGGTTAATACAACACAATACACAGAACAGAACACAAGTAATCCTCAATACAATATATTAGTGCAATACAAATATTACAAGTACAGAGCAGAATTAAACAGTAGATGATATCACGTAATACGATTTGGATTTAAGAGTCCTAAAAACCTCAGCCATCAAGCTGCCTCCCACATTTGGCCATTCCACAGCTGAGATAGTGCTGGGCCAGCCAATCCGATGAAAGGACCCATCTACCTGATGATTCCTGTGATCCTCCATCAGAGATGACTTTACCATAGGTAGGCAAAACAACCTGGCAGGTGGGCTGTGGCACCAAGTGCCACATTTGTGTACCGAAATGAGAAACAGAGTAGGTGAGGGTTATTAACAAATTATAACTATCGTGTTACTTATGTTTTAGTGCTAATGACGAACATCAGAGATGCAGTCTGCACAGTTAATCAGCAGCTCTAGTCAGGGTGTGCTAAACTGAAGTAGTGAGTCTTCAGCCTGAGAGTGAAGGGGCATCTCTTATACTAGCAGGCAGACCACTTCACATTTTAGGGGCCCTGTAACTAAAAGCTCGACCACCACTGTTATTTTATTAATCCTTAGAATCCTAAGCAGACCAGCATCTTGAGATCTTAATGTACATTTCGGTTTCAAGGTCATGATAAGTTCAGACAAGTAAGCCGGACCTCGGCCATTTAAGGCTAAATATGTTAAAAGGAGGATTTTGAAATCTGCCCTAAACTTAACCAGGAGCCAGTGTAAGGATTTAAGAACTGGAGTTATGTGTTTGTATTTTCTTGTTCTTGTAATAATTCTTGCAGCAGCATTTTGGATTAACTGGAGGCTGTATAAAGAACAGTTTGAACACCCAGTGAACACCACATTGCAATAGTCAATCCTACTAGAAATAACAATAAATGAAATCTAACTACACAAACTAAAACAGTCTCACCCCAGTTCCCTTTCTGGCGAATACACAATAAACATGAACTCAGAAACAACAAGCAACTAACAAAAACTACACACGATGAAGTCCATAACAAAGTCCATAGGAAACGTCAACCAATGTTGTGAAATGATGGTGACTGAATAATACAGAGATCAGCTCGCTGTAAGTACATGTAAACAACAGTCCTACCGGTACATCCTGATGATGAAGAGTGATGGGATCGGGAGCACTCTTTCTCAGAAGGTCGACGAACACTCCAATTAAGTCCTCACGCAGCAGGCAGACACCAGACAGTCCATACAGGAGATAATCCAGGACAAGAACAATAATTCAAAGACAATGAACGGGGCAATAGCCAGCCCTTTTAAAAACTGGCCTTCTTGTCCCAAGCAGCCCCTGCACCCTTAGCAGGTGTTCAATAAGATCTACTGCAGGGACTGCTGGGAGATGATGTTTTTACTCCCCGGTAGCACTGCTGCAGTGTCTGGTTTCTTCAGTATTTGTTCTTGACTTGATGCCAGTCTTCTTGGCTCAGACCTTCATGTTCCTTTGACAATTCTCCCCTTGGATATCATTCACTGCGCATTAATTTTCTTCTGACATTCACAATTATCCTTGGTCTTCATGTTCCTTTAATAGATTTAGACCTTTTCCGTCATGATGCATAATCTAGCCCATCTAAAAACAACCAAGGGTGCATCAGTGTTCAGTTATGGAGTATACAAATGCACCTAAAGAGTATTGAAAGTCTGTAATGTCCTGATGCCTAGTTAATCCATTCAGCACCTGCTAGCTTTGACGAGGTGGCCATGTCATTTCAGATTTCATATATAGATAGTGTGTGAGCAGATCATCATGAATTCCAATGGCCTGTGTCATCTTCTGGTAGATTTCTTCATTTGTAACATGTCTGCTGTATGAGATGTTCAAGAGCATCTGATACGATTTCACTTCCATGCCTTGAACTCTTCCTATGGTGGCTCTGTTGTTTTACACTTATACAAGAAAACTGACATGACAGGTCTCACTTAAGAATCTAATGGTGGTCTTGTTGTCATTTCAGGTGGGCTTAAGTCACATGAGTCCTGCTGCTGCTGAAGCTGTCCAAGCGGGGATATCAGGCTTTGAACCTTCATCAAAGAAAACTGCTAATCAGGTACTTGTAGCTCAAAAGCTCAAAACTGTTCTAAGCATCTGGCTGTTGACTTGGATGGTGATAGGGATGCCACTGGTATTATGGGTTGTCAGTGTGGTCTTTTCTTAACTGATTTCTATTCCATAAGCCCTTGCGGTGGAATCCAGGTGTACTGCTAAGCTGACCAACCATTTGTCAGAAGGTTGTATTGAAAAACTACAGGCTCCCTCTTCTTTACCTTATCATGTGCCCACTCTATAACTGTTACACCAATTCAGAAGAACTCGTAAACTGAATGGATGTTCACTCTTTCTTCATGTCTGGCCTCAGATGTGCTCATTTTCAACACATTAACCCAAATGGTGGCATTCATGCACAACGAATGAGTCACTGAATATTCCATTCATCTCCACTCATCTGCTAAGAAATGGTTGTCATTTCTCTGCTGCAGGCATGGGAGGAGATGTCATATTTAATCCAACTATTTATTTATTTGTTACATTAGACTTCTATAATTAAGCATTGTGGACACTAGAAGTCACTGTTGCCCCTTTAAACTAAACAGACAGACACTCGGCACAACAGGTAAAAGCACTAAGAAGTATTTTAATGCTTTGTCTTCTTTGTTCAGTGCCCCTAAGCACCACAGCCGCAAATAACAGGCAAGTAATAATAATAATAATACACACAATTCTCTCTATATATATCTCCTCCACATCTCCCAGCATGCTTAGTCTACTCCACCCAACTCTGGCTCGCTTGCTCGGTGTTCAGCAGTCCTTTAAATAGTGCCCGACCCAGAAGTGCTTCCGTTCTTCCTTCCTCGTGACTTCCTCGTACTTCTGGGCTATAAGGAAAGCATGATTCTCCAGGTCCTTTCACAGCACCCCCTGCTGGCACCCACAGCACCCAACAGGGCTTAGAAACTGAACTCAAAGTCTCAGGATGCCCTGAGGGAATCCGGGGCACCACTACACTCCAGGGGAGCTGTCATCTAGCATTTTGGGGGAGGCAGTGTCGACAAGTAGCTGCCTTCCCCCATCCTTCCATTTCGGGGGCGTCCCAGATGGACTGAGCTGCCGGCCGTCTCTCACAGCATATTCTACATCTGTTTTGTCTCAGTAGCCATTGATTGCATGTACTGTAGCAGCAACAAAAATTAAGCATTAAAGTTCATTTGTTAATATGGTGCCTATAAGAAACCTTTCTGCTTTGCTCTTCACTCCATACACCTATGACTATAAATAGAACAGCAGGTAAGATCACTTGCAGAATTTCTCAGATGATTCTGTACTTATGGGGTGTATTGATAAGGGGGATGAGACAGAGGAGAGGAGTCAGGTAAAGAACTTTGAGAACTCTCTGCACCTTAACATGAGAGAAAAGCCAAGGAGCTGCTTATTGACTTTCGCCATACCAAAAAACATCAAATGTCCAGTCACAATTCATGGAGTTGACATGTTATTGTGAACAGCTACAGATACTTGAGGGTTCACAGCAACGACTGTTTGATTGGTCTCAGAACACAAAGGAGCAATAGAAGAAGGAGCAGAGTAGGCTCTTATTCTTTAGGGGACTGTGTTTCTTTAATGTGAGAAGTGACATCTTTCACATCTAGAACTCTGTGATGGTCAGCGAGATGTTCTACACTGTGGTTGTGCTGGGCTGGTAACATCACTTCAATAGAAGCCCACCAAATTACCAAGCTAATTAAAAGAGCAGGCTCAGTTATGGGACGCACTCTGGGTCCCCTGGATGTAGTAGAGAATTGAAACAAAACACACAACACCTGTCTGACACACAACCACTGAGGACTTTGAGCCAACAAATTATTCAGCAGAATTGTGTCAAGAAATGCAACTGGGGCTCCTTTATACCAACAGGAACATACTGTACATGTGTAACAGCTCACTGGGACTGGGACTGTGGAGTGATGGGCTGCTAATATCACTTAACAGAGAGGCCCACAGAATCAACCATTTAATTAAAAGGACAGGCTCGGTTACGGGACACACTCTAGAACCCGTGAAGGGGGAAATTAAAGCAAAACTGAGTGCTATTATGAAAAATGTTACACATCCTCTCTCTGACACACTAACACTGAGGACTTTCAGCCAATGAAGTATTCAGTAGAAGTGCATCAAGAAACACTACGGGGGCTCATTTATACTAACGGTAATGCGTCTGCGTAACGTCTCGCTGGGACTGTGACAGCCAATTCAGAACATTTGTTTCTTTTAAATTTTCTTCCTTTTTAGTCATTCTGGTATGTGTTCAGACCAAAGTTTATATATACTTATCTATCTATCTATCTATCTATTATAATGGACAGCTGGGACTCCTACATGGCTGGAATGTCATCTTAAGGGAAGGACCAGGGGAAAGATCTTGCACAGAGCAGTGCTTCCCCTGGAACAACAGAGGGCAGTACGCCTGGCTTGTTACAGTGCCATTGATTTGGAGCAAGAAAGCTCAACCCTTCAGGAGTCCATGGCCACTACCAGGGGGCACATGGGGAACTTCTGAACCCTTTTCTGCAGGAGTGCCACCACACCCGGAAATACACCCTGAAGGAGATCACGGGACACTTGAGGCACTTCCGGGTGATCTACAAAAGGAGCCACCTTACTCCATTCGAGAAGCCAGAGTCGGGAGGAAGAGTATGATATTTGCCTCAGGAGGAGGAAGAGAGAAGGAAAAGGAAGAAGAAAAATGGTGCATTGTGCTGCCTGTTTGTGATTATACTATGCTTGGTACTGGTGGGAAAATTGGGAAACGTTTCCCACTGAATAAAATCCTTGTGTTGCACTGGGGCTTGTGTCTTTGTCGGTTGTGTTTGGTGTTGTGGAGCCCAATGGTGGTCATACTATCTATCTACCTATCATATAGTGCCTTTCACATATCTCTCCATCTATCTATCTATCTATCTATCTATCATATAGTGCTTTTCACATGTCTATCCATCTATCATATAGTGCCTTTCACATATCTATCTATCTATCTATCTATCTATAGTGACTTTCAAATCTATCTATCTATCTATCTATAGTGACTTCACATGTCTATCTATCTACTGTATGTATCTATCATATAGTGCCTTTCACATTATCTATCTATCTATCTATCTATCTAAATGATTTAGATCATTTGTGCATTAGCTGCTAAGCGACTTTGTCTTTCTTCGGAGGTTTCATTTTGCTGACTTACTCGCCTCACTTGTGTATTAGCGATGGGAGGAAAAATAAAAGGGGTACCTTTTTGCTGATGTGCTCACCTCGCTTCTGTATTAGGGACTAAGCGACTGAGTCTTTCTTTGGAGGTTTCGTTTTGCTGACATGCTGGCCTCGCTTGTGTATTCTCAGAGGTGGAGCCCTTACCCTAACACCACCTCTCACTTCTGGGCAGGACAGACAGACAAACTTCCACACATAGACGTTTATATATAAGATACAATTAGGGCAGTTGCCAAAATTGAAGTCATAACAGGAGCAGTGGCTTTGAGCCAAGGGGTCATAAATGAGTGGCAAATCGGTTTCGGCTTATTATCAAAGAGGCAAGTGGTTTGTTAAACGCGCAAAGATGGCAAAAGCTACATCAGGAACAGAAGACGTGGCAAAGTCAGAGATCTAAAAGACAATTGGAAAATGTCAAAAATCTCAAACATGCAAAACAAAGACAATGGGCAGGGAAGTCTGGAGGCACAAAATGAAACAAAGCCCAGAGTGATGCATGCGGGCCTCCCAGAAAGAGTAAGTCAGATAAAACTGTAGAACGGAGCCTGAGGACAAGATGTGGAGAACGATTTCCTATTTGGGAAGTAGGGCTGCATAATATGGACTTGTGATTTTATCAACCCAAATTGTGATATTCAATATTTCTCAATATGTTCTTTTACATGTTCAGATTTTTACATGATTCAAGGAAGTTAAAATACACATAAAGAAGGTTAACTGAAAAAGAAGAAATCCATATTCCCCAAATGGCACCCAGTACCCTCCCACAAAGCCATCCTCCCTGTAAAGTGAGCCTAGCAGCACAGTTAAAAATCAACAAATGCAAAAATAAATAATCAGGATCACCGCCAAGTGAACCTAAGGGGCTGTAATGGCATTAAATAACAGGGTTTTAATATTTGAAACTGAGGTAGACCAATTCTCAATGGATCCTGAGGATGCTCACATAATCCGAGAGGCAGCCAGTTCAACAAGAATTAGATTAAAAAAAGGAAGATTGCCAGTTGTCAAAAGAAAGAAGCTCAGGAGATTTTCAGTGAGAAGCAAGAAGTAATTTAGGTGCTCTAGAGCCAAGACAGTCGTTCACGCTGGTGAGAGGTGACAGAAAGCTTTGAAAGGTCCAACAGAAGTCAAGTCTGAGGAATAGGAACGACGTTTACAGACAGAATGGAAGAGAGGAACTGGCTTCTCTGTAATGAGAAAGAGAGTGGCCATGGCATTTCTCGATATCTTCTCAAAACACCTTAAAGACTGAAGATCAGCGCCATATAGATACGTACAGTCGTGTCAAAAAGTAGGTCTGCCCTTGTGATTCGCAGGTTGATGATTTGTGGATCCACTTATTTGAGAGTTTGTCATTTTAAATGGAAATTATTTTCCAAGTTTTGCGACCTATTGCCGAAACCACAGATGACACTGTAGCAGTGCTACATAAATGGACTGCAAATCCCAGCAACCCCGGGAGTACTGCATCATTTGGCAGCTTTGGTGGTTGATGCAAAGGCTGCTGGTTGAAACAAGATGAGCCATAAGAAGTCAGCAGGTTTACAAGTGGTGATGTATTTTTGTTATAATGCTTTACTGCACATTTCAGTTACAATTACACCAACCAGATTACAGTTTTGTCAGGATTTCTGTTCTAGTCCTGTGCCAGCTAGTTAGTGTGGTTTGAGTCGGAGTTGGAAAAATACAACAAATTACTGAAAAGAGCCAAAAGACAATCTTAAAGCAATATAAAATAAGGTAGAGCTCCTTATTATCCAAGATAATGTGGGCTGATGCTACCGTAATTAACTAAAAACTCAGGTAAGATGGATGGTTGCGGCCAGTATGGATTAAAAATAACAGATACAAAAGATTTTGCCAATTTATATGGCATACAATTACTTTTCAGGCTCTTTTCATGCCTTAGTGAATTTAGTGTTCCTCGCTTCTTGCTGGAAAGTTCCACAGCTGCCTCAGCATCAAAATGTATGCAGGTTTAATGTCTTCCTGCTGTTCAGTTTACAAAAGACCATGAATATGAGAAATCCTTTACAGATTTACTGTGCGGTCCTCATTGTTGTAGATACATAAAAATCCTAAAGTGAATGAAACAGTAGAGCCTGTGTTCACAGTCAGTGATGGCGACACACTGACAATGGGCAAGGGGCTCAGTTGGAGAGGGGCAAGTAGGCCATGCCCACATTCCCACCGTCACCAGTTCCTTGACCACTCGCCCAATACAATGAAGGTTAAAAGTGTAGTATTTACATACTTTGTATAGCCGAAAAGCTTTTATAAATAACTATCTGTGTAAGCCCATGCTGTAAAAAGCCTGGGGTCCTAGAAACTATTGAAATCGTCAGAAAAAAAAATTGAAATGTAGAGACGTCAGGTAATTGAAAGGAACTACTCTGGGCCTCTCTCTCTCTTAGGAGGATTTGTTTTGCCAACGTGCTCACATCGCTTGTGCATTAGCGGCGGGAGGAAAAGTAAAAGGGATACCGATTTGTCGGTGTGTTCGCCTCGCTTCTGTATTAGCGGCTAAGCGAGTGACTCTTTCTATGGAGGTTTTGTTTTGCCGACGTGTTCACCTCGCTTGTGTATTAGCGGCTAAGCATCATAATAAATAATTCAAACTGAAAAATGAACCAAAAACAGACAAGGAAAAGGAATATAAACATAAGGTAAGGGATGAACAATGGCTAGAACATATAATATGTAGCAGATATATCAGGGGGACCCATCCCCTTTGGCTCAAAGTACATAGGCTATGTAACCAATTGAACAGACATAACTAAAGGTTGGAAGGAAAATACCAAAATAACAAAAAAATGTAAACACAAAAAGACAAAAATTATATGCTGTGGCTGCCAGCTCTCCAAACACCTGACACAAACAATCCTGGACACAAGTCTCATTAACCCTTCGTTTTCAAGCATTTCCCACACCACAACCATAAATACAATAAACAGCAACTCTTTGTCTTCTTCATTCTTTCTCTCTACTTCCTCTGCTCCTGCCGGCCATCTTCGTCCCTTCCTTCCGACTCTGGCTCCCTGAGATGAGGCAGGCAGCTTCTTGTATATAAAACCCAGGAGTACTTCCGGTATCCCATAACCATGGCCCAGGAGCAGTAGTAGTAGTGACCAGCTATGTTATATGGGTTGGCGACGGTGGCACTGACCAGAAAGCAGGAGACAGAGCCGGAGGTGGCAGAGTTGAAGATGTTAAGATTTGCATTGAGTGTGATGAAGATGGACAGGATTAGAAATGAGGACATTAGAGGGTCAGCTCAAGTTGGATGGTTGGGAGACAAAGTCAGAGAGGCGAGATTGCGTTGGTTTGGACATGTGCAGAGGAGAGATGCTGGGTATATTGGGAAAAGGATGGTAAGGATAGAGCTGTCAGGTAAGAGGAAAAGAGGAAGACCTAAGAGAAGGTTTATTGATGTGGGGAGAGAGGACATGCAGGTGATGAGTGTGACAGAGCAAGTTACATAGGACAGGAAGATACGGAAGAAGATGATCCATTGTGGCAACCTCTAACGAGAGGAGCCAAAAGAAGAAGAAGAAAATCAAGGCTCTGTACGACAGAGCAGGATGCATGCTTATATAATTTGCCACCATAATCAGTCACAGGCAAAACAGTACAGCTTCCCCAAGATTTTTCTTGGCACTGAAAGTAAAGATCTATTTCTAAAATAAAAAACAATCTTCATTTTCAGCTTCCTAACTAATTGAGCTATATGTGCTTTAAATAAAAGCTTATCATCTATTCATATTTCCAGATAACTTAAGCACCTAAGCACCTTTTCAACAGATCATGAAAATCATCTAAAAACTGTAAATGAGCTTTTGAAAAGACCATTGTGATGGAAATCGGGACACCAGCAAGCCCCAAACCCCAACACGAACACACAACCACAGTCCCGGGTTCAAATAAAGGATGGTTTTAATATTCACAACTCCTCATTTAAGTTCAAAGTATAAAGCACAGGTTCTCTCTCTTCCACAATTACTGTCCCCTCTCTCCACCGCACTGCCATCCTCCAGTCGAGTGTTGCCTTCCTTCCTCCCAGCTCTGACTCGCCTGGTCCCTTTTATTACGGACCCAGAAGTACTTTGAGTGTCAGGGTAGCTGCCCATTGGAAGCACTTCTGGAGTATACGGAAGTCCAAAATAGCAGGGAACGTGGGCTGTTTTGTCTCCCAGCATGCTTTAATGGTTCCCTACTGGGTACCAATATCTGGTGCCATTGCCATCTAGTATAGAGTACCCAGTGACATCTTCTTCTTCTGATGGGCTGTCCATCCATCCATTCACTCTGGCCATCTCTTCCAGGTCTGGCATCTTTCTCTCTCCAGGCCAGGATGCTTATCTGCCTTCTAGGAGCCTCCCATCCTGGTAAGGAGCCATCCTCTCTTCTGGTCAGGATGCCCGTCCAACCCATGTGGCACTTACACCATGAACTTTGTTTTCTGAGCATTTTAAACCAATTTTAAACTCAACACAGCAATCTGTCGTGATTGAAAGGCAATCTGAAGCCCCTTCACTGCCTTCATTAGATAGATAGATTCATCATAGAAGAAACCTGCGTATAAATAACATTATCATCAGCGTTGAGATGTTTTTTTACTTGATTGTCCTTACCCAGGTCATTTATAGACACAGAGAACAGAATTGTCCCCTGAATGGAGCCCTGGGGGACACCTTTGGCTACCTCTAAAAAATCAGATTTGTGGCCCTCTGCGTAAAGGCACTGCGTTGGACTTACAGAGGTCGACTGTTTATTTAAACGACACGCTTATCCTGTAATCTACCGTTTGAGCTTTGCTTGTTTTCATTGATGACACCTGCTAATATCTTTACCTGTGCTCCATATTAGCTTAAACATTACACACAGGATTTCTTCTCTCTCTCGCTGTCAGTGAAGATATTTCAAAAATGAAAGGCTCTCCCAGCCATCTGTTCGCGTGTTACATAATCTCAGTCTCTCATGAGCTGGTGCTCTTCTGTTGCAGTATTTTTTAAATCGAATCCCAACTCCCCGATTTTCTCCTGGTGAACAGTGTGTGTGTTTTGACCGTTACGTGTTCCTCAAATGTTGATGTGTTGGATCTCTCAATCCCTGGATTTCTGCACTGAGGGTCAAGTGTTCTTAACCCCACTATGTGACGATCAAAAGACTCAGGCATTCAAAAATTCCAAAAAGTTTCATTCAACGTCGAACTTCTTTACTTCTACAGAATGGAAGAGTTCAGCAGACCATAACCAAGTAAGGATTTGCAGAACACATTGGATCTCATATTCTGGACAGCATACCCGTTGTTGTGCTTTGTTTTATTTTGTGATCAAATGTTGAAGTTTAAATAATGTTAATGAGCAACAGAAATGGGTTTCTCATTATATAAACAGTCTAAAGAAAACAAGTGTAAAATCAGTAATAGCAGTAAAACTTCTGCCCCCTAGGGGTGGGCGGTACCAGTGTTTTGGTACCAATCAGATGTCAGATTTCAGATACCGATAGCGATGCTGAGTAATTTTTTTTAAAGCATAGGACTTTTGTTTTCAAGTAATGATAGTGTTTTAGAATGGCTAATATTAGTGGGTCAGTTTGGAAATTAACTGATATCACAACACACGGTAGCTGCTGATTGCCAGAGATGTCACCGCCAAGTGCTTTTCTCCCCACGTGGGGGACGCTCATCCGTCAGAGCTGAACACAATCAGATAGAGTGGCAGCAGCCAGTGGCCAGAACTACATTTTTAAAGTTTTTTTATTGATTTTTAAAGTCTGTCCTGTTTCACCCCAGGTGACAGCTAGTATATATACAGTTTATTTATTTATATATTGTGACAGATAGGGGCGCTGTCACCCCCTTGAACCCTCAGACCAGACGCCAGACACCAGATAAAAGAACAAATATTGAATTTATTATAATAATAATGTGCACCAAGCACCTCCACCTCCACTATACTTTAATAAATCAATAATACAATTCTCAATACAATAATCAACAATCCTCCAATCCACCCAGCAGCTCAGTCATCCTTCCTCCCAACTCGGCTCAGTCTGCTGGGGTTTCCTATCGTCCTTTTAAAGTCCTTGACCCGGAAGTGCTTCTGATCCCTCAGTCCATGTGATTCTTAACACTTCCGGGTCAAGTGAAAACTCCTTTCCTTCATCCCGGAAGTACGTCATTTCTTCTGTCCCTGTGGTTAGGACTAGCAATTTTCGTGAAACTTGGTACACATGTCCTTCATTGGTCGACTAAAAGTACTGTTCAGGGTGAAATCATCCCTAACCCACCCCCTTCTGGTCAGGGTGGGGGCTAGATCTTATAGTCTTGTATTTTTATCATCCAGTTGACACTCGGAATGACCACCAGAGGGTGAACTGGAGGCAACTGCCAGCATTCTTTATGTTTGAGCGCCACCGCGCCCCTATCGCTTTTGAAATTGAATAGAGTTCTACGTGTGGAAGTGTGTGTGTGTCTGTCCGGTCCGGAAGTGAGAGGTAAAGACGGGGTAAGGCCTCCAGCTATGAGGATACACAAGCGAGGCCAGAACACCGGCAAAAGGAAACCTCCTAAGAAAGACAGTCGCTTAGCTGCTAATGCACAAACGATGTGAGCACTTCAGCAACATGAATCCTTCTAGCAGAGAGATGCCCAGAGTAGTTCTGACAATTTAAATACTTTCTAGGATCCCGTGCTTTTTTCTGCGACTGCCAGCATTCTTTATTTTTTAGCAGCACCGCACCCCTGTTGCTTTTCAAATTAAATAATGTATATTCCAGCATCACATCCGAATGGCTGGAGCAATTTTCATGAAACTTGGTACACGTTCCTCATTGGTTCACTAAAAATACTGTACGGTGAAATCAGCCGTAAACCGCCCCCTTCAGGGTAGGGTGCAGTCTTGTATGCATGTTTTATCCAGTTGACACTCGGAATGACCACCAGAGGGCGAACTGGAGGCGACTGCCAGCATTTTTTATGTTTAAGCGCCACCGCGCCTGCCTGTTGTTTTTCAAATTAAATACAGTTGGCCGGTTCCGAGTGTCAACTAGATGATAACATGGATACAAGACTGCAAGACAAGGACATTAGTGAGTCTTTGTTTCTTAATTTATTTTTATTTTTAACCTTGTGTTTTTTTAATTATGTTTTTCCCAAACAATTAAAAAAAACATGAGGGCGAACTGGAGGTGACTGCCAACATTCTTTATGTTTGAGCTCCACTGTGCCCCTGTTGCTTTTCAAATTAAATACAGCTCGCCGGTTCCGAGCGTCAGCTGGATGATAACATAAATACAACATCGCAAGACAAGCACATTATTGAGTCTTTATCCATCCATCCATTATTCAACCTGCTATATCCTAACTACAAGGTCACGGGGGTCTGCTGGAGCCAATCCCAGCCAACACAGGGCACAAGGCAGGAAACAAACCCCAGGCAGGGTGCCAGCCCACTGCAGAAAACCCACGCAGACACGGGGAGAACATGCAAACTCCACGCAGTTAGGACCCGGGAAGTGAATCCAGGTTTATTGTTTGTTAATTTATTTTTATTTTTAAAGTTGTGTTTTTTTTATTATATTTTTCTCACACAATTAAATAAATACTTTATTTTCCTCCTGGGCAATGCTGGGCATTTCAGCTAGTATATATATATATATAAATTTGGTGTGAATTGAATAAACCCAAACAGAACAAAGCACCTACACCTTTGTGGAAAGCCCTGGCAGCATTGGGTACAAGTTGGGAGTCAAACCTGGGTCGTATGTTCACCCATCACAGTGGCACACTTGGGCTCATATCCACCCTCGCTCAGGGCAGGCCAGTTTTAGTACATTAATAACTATATATTAAAGGAACAGCTTATTATTTCACATGTAATGGTAATAATAATATTTGTATTATTGTAACATGTAATAACATATAATAACACCAGGCAGTTTCAGGCCTACAATCTTTTCTGCTCTCCTAATAAGAAGCCGCAGCTGCTCAACTCTGAAGCTGTTTTCTGATCCCTACTAAGGCCGGAGTTAGACTTCACGCGACGTGACGCATGCTGCAGCGGACGCTCCTGCTACGCAAGCGTTGTAGTGTTCATACTTGCACGCGTACTTTACGTAAATCTGGAGGAATCCAACAGGTGGCAGTGCGAGATATTATCACGGTGAGAACATGTTCAGCTTCTCTGTGTTGTGAATTGCCTAGAACACTCATTAAATTCCGATGACACCTTACCGCGATATCTCTGAAAAGGATGTTTATTGATTAAATCCATCAATCCAGGGATGTGTCCATTCCAGCAAGCATTGGGCACGAGTGAGAAACAACCCCTTGACGAGGCCTCAGCTCATCGCAAGGTGAATACAAGCACACACATACACTAGCGTCATTTTAGCGGCACCAAATCCCCAAATCTGCATATCTTTGGAAGGAAACCAGAGCACAGTGTGGAATACCAGCAACATAACTCCCTGCGAGACAGCAGTGCTATCGCTCCACCACCGTGACACCCCCATGTGTGTAATTGTTAACAGTATTCATTATTTAAACAAATTTATATGTAAAATGTAACATACACACTTTAATGCATTTCATCATGAAAGTGATATCAAGTACAAATCTAAGGATTCTAAATGTGCAGAGAGTTGAAATATCGTACATTTAATTTGTTCTGTGTGGTGATCTATTGCTGCTTGCCGCTGCTGTCAGGTCCAAGAAACTTGTAGCGATTAAAAACTGGGATGACGTTTACGACGGCCTGCTTTAATGATAAAGTAAACTACGAGG
Source organism: Polypterus senegalus (assembly GCF_016835505.1). Classification (NCBI taxonomy): domain Eukaryota; kingdom Metazoa; phylum Chordata; class Cladistia; order Polypteriformes; family Polypteridae; genus Polypterus; species Polypterus senegalus. The sequence continues at coordinate 172,019,943 of NC_053159.1, forward strand.
TTAAAGTGGACATTTCGAGATTAAAGCTGAAATTTCCACTTTAATCACAAAATACACATTTTCACTGTGTCCTTTATTTTTTTCTCAGGGGCTCAAATATGACGCTATACATTATGTTGCTGTTGTTAACTTGCAAAAATAAAAAAATAAAAAAGACGGCACAAAAGATGGTATATGAGACTTTTAAAATGTATCGTATCATTACGTTCGGGAATATGCGACGCTTGAATATAAAAGCACCATGAATGCAACAACAACAACAACAACATTTATTTATATAGCACATTTTCATACAAACAGTAGCTCAAAGTGCTTTACATATTAAAGAATAGAAAAATGAAAGACACAATTATAAAACAAAATAAATCAAATTAATTAATTAATTAAATTAATAAGAGTAAGGTTCAATGGCCAGGGGACAGAAAAACAAAAACTCCAGACGGCTGGAGAAAAAATAAAATCTGTAGGGATTCCAGACCATGAGACCGCCCAGTCCCCTCTGGGCATTCTACCTAACATAAATCAAACAGTCCTCTTTGGATTTAGGATTTTCACGGAAGGGCTTGATGATGATGATGCATCTGTATGTCGCCATTTTGCTTCACCACATCGAAGCATTAATCCCACAGGATCTCCATAGAGGCCTTCTGTCACATGTAGATAGTAAACAGAGACTCTGACGTCACGTTCCGACTTTTAGCACACTGCGCTCCCTGACTTTTTGCTGGTACTCGCGCACGCGTCGCGTTAATTTCTGAGGACCTGTGCAGAGGACGCGTGAAATGAACGCTGGGAACGTGTGGCAGCCATGATGCGGGCACGTACTCGTTCTGAGCGTGAAGTATAAATCGGCCGTAAGGGTAGCAAGGTCTGCACATGCAGATGAGTATTTTGTTTGTTTGGGTCCTCAGATTAAAAAGCTTGAGAACCCCTGGCTTAGTCAACGTGAGTGGAAGTTGACTGGTTTATGTCAGCCCCAGGTGTGCTGCACAAGGATGGCCCCCTCTCAGATTCGCCTCTTTATGAAACTCTCACACCCTTCGTCATTGACACAGAGGTTTGTGATTCTTTTGCGAAAGTCCACCCTGCGCATTAGCGATTCTTGTCTTTCTAGCTGATATTGGAAGGGAGGAAGCCACGAGTGGTCATCAGCTTTCTCATCTGCGTCACCGCGACCACATTTTTTCAAAACTCGTTTAATAAATACAGAGTACAGTAAAGAGTGCAGGAGAATGCAGTCCCACCACCAACCCAGTCTGTTAAATATCAATCAGATTACCAGTCGATTGTCATGCCACACACACTGCATGATTATCACAGTCGGATCCCTCATTATCAAGTCAAATTTAATTAAAGTTTCTGAAAAGAGAAAGCCGCAAAAATTATGACCTTCTACAAAATCTTTACGGTGTCTCAGCTCCTATTCAGACCCTGTGATGTACCGCAGCAAAATAAGCCATTTGATCTTTCGGATTAACACCTAGGAGTGCATCATTTCATTGGGTTCAAAGCTTTTGCAGGCTGAAGATGGGTTTAAATTCATTAATTTATTCTTGGACGCGGTTAAAAAAAATAACATTTCTAATCTTTCTGTTTGAATTTGAGGATTTTTGCAAAATGTTGTGGTCTCTTGTCCAAGTGCAAGCTACCCTTTCAAAGTCTGAGACAATCCAGTTTAAGGTAGCTGCCTAGAAATGAGGAGAGAGTCCACCCCACCGACACCCTCTGCAGTCCAAACCAGAGGCCTGGGAAAGAGTGGTGTTCACTCCCCCATAATGCGGTTTTATCCACCCACAATACCCTTTAATCAAGTCAAGAAATCGCAGGCCATCCTCTGTATCCTGATCTGGGAAACACGGTAGTAGAGCCCCCCAAGCCCACCCCACCGAGGCGCTCTCTAATCCACACTAGCCCTTACTGGCCTATGTAACACCACAGTGGTGTTTATATCCAAAGCAGTCCCCACCAGGGCCTGAATAACAGCCACCCAGACCCCTGTAATACTACAAACTACTGCTCAAGAAACACCTTAGTGCAGGCCGACGTGTTCATGTGACTGAGTCATCAGGCATATCATGAATGATATAGCCATGTTGTATTGACTGTACGGACTGTCCCACTTGGTCCCTCCACCAGTGTAAAGTATCGAGTTCCAGATGTTCCCAGAGCTTGCTTAGCACAAGGTGTAGAACATAATATTGAAACTTGCCAATCTGGATGTGGTATTTTGTATCCATGACAGCCATCCCTTGTAACCCTTGGGACTTTTCGTGAATACTTACATTACAATCAGGAGCAGACACCTTGTATATATTTCTGATGATCACCTGATGCACATCCCACAGTTTGTACAGTGCTGGTGATCATATGTGAACCTTTACAAAGTGTAAAATATTTATTGACAGCAAACAGAAATAGCAAAAGGCTCAAAGGAGTTTCCTAAAAGGCAATCCAGAGCAAACAAGTCCCAAATCGAAATCTGGAAGAAAAATCCAATAAGTAGAAACAAAAGATCAGAAACCAAACAATACAACGAAGAAATGGCAATCACCACACAAACCCTCCAAAAAGTGCCTTCAATGAACCGCAAGGGACTCTCAAGCCCAGCCTACGTTTAAAGGCCAGGGGGCAGCGGTGAGGTTAAGGTGGTCTCATTTTTGCAAATCCACCCATAAAATACAAGGAACCTAGCAGAGCACAGTCACACCCATAGAAAGAACAGTAGACATATATGAACGAAAGACCTGTGTGTGTGTGTGTGTGTGTGTGTGTATGTGTATGGAGCAGTCCGCTCTGCTCATGCTCAATAACAGCCACTAGATTGCGCATACATGCACTTTTAAATTTCTTGGAGCTTGCATGCACCTCACTTCTCACTGTGAAAAACGTGTGTGTGTGTGTGTGTGTGTGTGTATGGTGAATTCTGCTCTGCTCAGCTCAACCACAGCCACTAGATGGCATATGTATGCACTTTTACATTTTATCGGCACTTGCATGCACCTCAGTTCTCACTACGAAAGACAGGTGTTTGTAGGTGTGTGTGTGTAGGTGTGTGTGTGTGTGTATTGAACAGTCCACTCTGCTTACGCTCAGCCATAGCCACAGGTGTTGGTGTCAATGATATGAAACATATTGAAGTTTATACAAGTGGGACTTGCATGTGGTGGGATGGCACATTCATGGACTTTTACATTTTTTCGACTCTTGCATACGCCTCACTTCTCATTCAACCCAAGCAGACAAACATACAGTAGCTTTGTGGTACACACATGTTATATGATCACACAACAAGCTACCATATGTTTGCCTGAGACCGGTGTCAGCCTCCCCCACTCAATTTTTTCCACAACTGCACTCAACTACATGAATGTCTTAGACTAGATGCCACCTTTTCCAGCCCACTTAGCTGACGCCTCTGCAAGTTCACCAATATAGTAAAACTGCTAGGGAGTCTTAGGGTTCTCTTGCCCCGAAGACCACATGCAACTATCTTATATATAAACATCTACATGTGAAAGTGTGTGTGTCTGTCTGTCCGACATGGAATTGTGAGGCTACAGCATGAAGCTCAAAGAGCCGGCAAGGCGGCCCCAAGTTAACGAGTCAGAAGAAGAAAGAAATGCAAGGCTATGGCATGAAGCTGAAAGAAAGCGACTCTGTTGTCAAAGTGAAACCGCTGACAAAAGACAAACTCGCTTAGCCGCTGATATACAAGCAAGGAGAGCACATCGGCAAAATGAACCCTCCAAGGAGATAGAAACTCGCATAGCTGCTGATGGGCAGAACGAGACTCCGTCGCCAAAGAGAAACCGCCGTGGAGAGACAAACAAGAGAGAAACTCGCTTAGCTGCTGATAGACAAGGGAGGAAAGAATGTCCCCAAAACAAAACCATCGACTCTGCATTTCAATTTTTTTCTGATGGTTTCAATAGTTTCTTGGAGTCCGGGCTTTTTACAATACAGACGTACACAGCTAGTTAATAAATAAAAGGCAACTCATTCAAAAATATCAATAAATATATGTCACAAGAGGGAGGGAGAACCATAAAAACCGTGGCCTGGATAAACAAGTCCCACAAGACACCTTTTGTAAATGAAAATATTTATTGACAGCAAAAAGAAATAGTAAAGGCCTCAAGAACGAGTTCCCTAAAAGGCAATCAAAGTTCAAACAATTTCCCAAAATCAAATTGGGAAGACGCCAATCCATCCACCCATCCATCCATTATCCAACCCACTATATCCTAATTACAGGGTCATGGGGGCTACTGGAGCCAATCCCAGCCAACACAGGGTGCAAGGCAGGAAACAAACCCCTGGTAGGACGGCAGTCCATCGCAGGAAGAAGCCAATAAGCAGAAACAAAATATCAGAAAACAAGCAAAAAAAAAAACAAATGTCGATAAGCACGCAACCCCCTCCAAAGAACATTCAATGAACCGCAAGGGACTCACAAGCTCAGCCTGCTTTTAAAGGCAATGTAATTTAGCGGTGAGGTTATGGTGGTCCCGCTTCTTGGAGATCCACCCAAAAAATATAAGGAATTCGGTCACATACTTGGAAACTACATAATAAATAAATGACAAGTTATTCGCACATAACAAAAATAATGATACATTAAGCATATCTACAGAATGTCACTTCGCTGATGTCACTTCCATTGCCCACCCTACTGGACCTTCCCCTTCCTGCCTGGAATCCATATGACATCCAACCCGACCATTGCTGTCAGGTCTTTGTTTGGACACACATCTCATAAGCTATTGCTTTGTCGTTGAGAAAATACCATTCCCTCTGTTTGCTTTACATTATATGGGGTCACAGACGCACCCCCAACCATTTTTCAGTGTTGACACTCTTCTTTGGTAAACAGAATAAACAAATTCACACATAAGCCAGGAGAGCAACCCATAACATCGACGTTACATGTAAATTAAGCACTGTAACATTTAACAAATCAAAGCATGTCTGTTTGCTTCACTTCTTGACAGCAGAATGATTAATTAGGCCTGTCAGTCAAAAATGCAGTTCCTGCCAATTAGGGAGCTGCTTCACTCTTGGTCTGCACCGAACATGGCCAGCGCTATTTATAGTTTATAATCCATACTAGTGATGTTACTTAGTTTGTGCAGCCTTGGATCAGAAGAGAGGTTGCTGGACAGGACTACAACTTCAGGCATTACAGCAAAGGATTCTGGGATACTTGACATTAGTCTAATACTTAAATCTTCCACATTTATAACTGATTTTTCAAACACATTATCTTTCTCTGAACCTGAGACAGACTTCCTACTGCCTCCCTCATTCACTTCATCACTGGCTTCTGCTTTCATAAAAGAATTAACCATAAAACCCAACTGAAATGCTACATTTTATACCCGACCATTCTGAATTGTGATTAGCTCCCTCTGTGTTATTTCATTAGGAGTCTGATGTGGCTGACTAACACCAGCCTTCTTTCTGCTGTACCATCCTGAAGGTTATAAACTCGTTCAGCAAATGTTTACCCCAGCCTTGGCTTCTCTGATTCCACCACACCTTTTGACATTTCTGTGAGTACTCAACAAATGAAAGGAGAATTTAATATCAGCCGAGTTCACCGAGAGCTGAGCAGCGCAGTCCGAGCTCCGAGTTTTCTTTTTATTTATGACTTGATATTTGCTGGGCCTTTATTCGCATATGACAGCTGTGCAAAATTACACTGGGCATCCCTCGGGTACCATAGTGCATTTAATGGCCCGTTTCCCTTGTGAAACATCTCTTAGGTATACTTCAATCTAAACTGAATGGGAAATGCGGTGCTCACTCACATTCAACTGCACGGCATTGGATTGTATGCGGCCTGATATGTCTGTATATTGGATCTGACTAGCTCTCCCTTTAATTGTGCATCTATCTATCTATCTATCTATCATATAGTGCCTTTCACATCTATCTATCTATCTATCTATCTATTGTGATGGAAACTGGGGTGTCAGTGAGCCCAAAACTCCCAAACACGCTCACACAGAGATTCCTGGGTTCAAATAAAGGATGATTTATTCACCAATCCCTCCACAAAGTAACACAAGCACAAGTATACAGGACATACCTCTCTTCTTCACACCACCGCACTGCCTTCCTCCAGCTGAGTGTTGCTCTACGTCTGCCTGAATAAGGGATTGTGTTATCTTTTTATTAAGGATCCGAGAGTACTTCCGGTGCCAGGGCCACTGCCCGACTGAAGTACTTCCAGGTCATACAAAAGACCCACTTATTTGAGGGCTCATGCCTCTGCAGTGCCCCTTTGCGGCACCCATGGTCCGAAGTAGGGTTGTTTTGCCTGACTACATCACCCAGTATTCCCTGCTGGTTCCCTAATAGGCACAGATATGGAGGGCTACTGCCATCTAGCGTTCTGGGGGCATACCACTTCCCCTACAGCATCTTTCATAACTGATGGGCTGTCCATCCATCCCTTCTGGCAATCTCTCTTGGGTCTGGTTTCTTCCTCTCCCCTGGCCAGAATGCCCATCTAATACATGTGGCCATGACTCTATCTATCTATCTATCTATTATATAGTGCCTTACATATCTGTGTATCTATTTATATAGACTGCAATTTCTATGTAATTATCTATCTAAATGTATATTCAAAAACTCTATCCCAGTATATGTTGCATTATCGTCAGGTTAGTGGAACTTATACTGCTCGCTATTGGATTGGTCTATACTCACACCCTAAGCTTAACACACACACACACACACACACACACCCACAGACCCCATCCACTTAAAAGCTGATCATGAGTGATGAGTACACAGTTTATCACTCCTCAGTACTCCACAATGGGACTCACTGGGTTCAGCATGAACAACACACAAGTGGCCCCAGATACAGCACACAGTACCTTAGACCTAAATGCTGATATAACTTGGTCCCCAGGAATAATCTGGACATATAAAGGTTGACACACCCTCACCAAATGCCCAGATATAGCCTAGACCTAATGGCTGGCACATCTTGGTCCCTAACAATAATTGTGACACATTAGGTCCCCGAGAACTACTGTGACATATGGAGGCTGATCTGTCTTGAGCAACTGCACTTACAAACCAGTGATGTGTTACTCCCACCTGGTAATGCCTCACACTAAGAAAGACAAACAAAATGAATTGATAAATGATCAGGAGAAGAAATGTTAAGCACGTCAGTAGTTGCAATCAGGAATCAAAGGAAGAAACAGAAGCCAATAGACTGGAACTGGGAAATCTAAACAGCACTGCTCTGCACAAAAATGAAAGGTATTTTATTTAGTAATCTGCAAAATTCAGATGTTGATGCACATAGCAATCTTTATAATGGCATTCCAATGATGCAAATTATGCAACACTCAGGAATGAATATCAGTAGCAACAGTCGTGACAACAGCAGAACAGATAGACAATGCCCCAGAAGGAAAAATATAGTAATGAATATGATATACAATAATACTTCATAATTAAACATGAAGTCCAAATGCATCAAGCTAGGCTGAGCAAGACAAAGTGAAGGTGCTCAGAGGATGGTGTCCACCTAGAAGGTGTGGGAGGAGACGCAGCAGTGGTTGTAAATGAATGAGAGTGCAGCAGAGCATCTTCTTCGTTCTCACACCGGCACACTCCTCATAACAAGAGTGCGTGCGATTCTTCATGTCGATGAGACTGAGGGAGTGAGAGTCCCCTGGTGAGTGTTTGCTTCTTTCTTGCCTTGCCATCTGAAAGCACATTAGACTGTCAGGCTGCATTGACTGAGACAGATCAATGGAATGAGAGGCCCCTCGTGCGCAATACAAGAAAAGGGCATGGTACCTTGCACAGTGCCAAGTTTAATTTTTGCTCTCTTTTCCTTCAGTTTATTTTGATATTAAAATGCCAACTCAGCTAAAGTTAAATTCCCACTACTGTAGTGGTTTTCAGAGGATGCTATATAATAAAGACAAACATATATTACAAAAGGACCGAAGAAATCTTGCTTAATGCCTTTGTCTTCTCTTGATGGACAGGCGTGAAGGGCAGGGGTAGGTGGTCTGCCGCTGAAGGGGGGCTGTAGTAGTAGTAGTAGTGACAGCCCAGGTGATCACAGCCTGTACAGTACAGCGTCCTGTTCAGGAAATGGTGCCATCACATCTCCAGCTGTCAGGCGTCAACATGTCGTGTCATCAGTCATCACTTGAATTCTTTCAGTTTGAGAGCCATCCATCACTCATCTTTTAATTTGGTACAGATCTCAAGTCATGCCTCATTAACGTTTTCTGCCATGTTCCATTCATATCGTTGTCACTTCTCCCTAGTCATTCTTCACTTCACTTTTTCATCATCACAAAGAGTCGTTTTTTGTTTTTCCCTTTAAACCCGCTGACGGTGTGCTGCTCTGCTGGGAAGACCAAGCGGAGGACGTCAAAGCGAATCCATTGGTTTGTTCGAATGTCAATCAAAAGGAATACCTGTACACACTTACTACACTCTAACGACCACACTTTTTCTATACGGTCCCTCCATTTCAGGGCACCATAATGTTTGGGATACAATCATGGCAGGTCTAAAAAAGCCATCATATTTAGGACTTTGTCACATATCACTGACATAAAATGACTGCTTGAAGTCTACAAATCACAGAGGGTCTTCTCTAATGATGCCCTGCCAAGCCTCTAATTCAGCCATCTTCAGCTCCTGCTTGATTTGGGGGGCATATCTCCTTAAGTTTTCTCTTCAGCATATAGAAGGTCTGCTCAGTTGGATTTAAATCAGGTAACTGGCTTGGCCGTTCAAGAATTTTCCATTTTGTAGCTTTGACAAACTCCCATGTGGCCTCAGCAGTACGTTTGGATCATTATCTTGTTGCCATCGATTGAGTCTAGAGGCCTTTACTGAAGTCGAGCAGATCAGATGTTTCTCTAGCCCTCAGAATTGATTGTTTCACTGCTGTCAGCAGGGAAGAGAAGTGTGCCAGGACCTGTGCCAATGTGACATACCCAAGCCATAACACCTCCAGCACCATGTTTAACACATCTTTGGGCATTTCTTATTCATCTCCACACATTGCTCTTGCCATCACTCTGATCAAGTTCATTTCTCTTGTCTCTCCACAAGACCTTTTCCCAGAATTCTGCAGGCTCCTTTAAGTCCTATTTCTCAACCTGTAATCTGGCCATCCTGTTTTGTGGCCAGCTAGTGGTTTGCACCTTGCAGTGTGTCCTCTGTGTTTCTGTTCATGAAGTCTTCTGCTGATAGTCGTCTCTGGCACACACATATTGGCCCCCTGAAGACTGTGTATGATCTGTCAGACAGGTGTTTGGGGCTTTTTCTTGACCAAAGTGGGGGTCTTCCTTGGCCCACCAGTCCCTTTGTGATTACTGAGCTCACCAGTGTGTTCTTTCTTCTTCATGATATGCCAGACTTTTGACTTTGGTCATCCTAAGATTTCACCGAAGTCCCTAATAGTTTTATTCTTGTTTTTTACTCTCATAATGGCCTCTTTGACTTTCATTGGCACAGCTCTTGTCCTCATGTTGAACAACAGCAGCTACAGACTCCAAAGGCTAGAAGCAAGCGGAGGTGTCTTAAGAAACCCACCTGAGGAATCACAAACACCGGTGATGCCAATTGTACAAAAAATTATGGTGCCCTGAAATGGGGGGAGCATGTGGAAAAAGTGTTGTCACTTCTAGATAGTATGCAAGTCACCTTAATGAAAGTCTGCAATGTGCACTTTAATCACAATGTCGGAATTGTTTCGTTTTAATTTTAAACAGCTGAGCAATCAAGGAAAAATGTGTCTTTGTTTCAAAGACTATGGAAGATAGATAGATAGATAGATAGATAGATAGATAGATAGATAGATAGATAGATAGATAGATAGATAGATAGATAGATAGATAAGGCACTATATGATAGATAGATAGATAGATAGATAGATAGATAGATAGATAGATAGATAGATAGATAGATAGATAGATAGATAGATAGATAGATAGATAAATAGATAGATAGATAGATAGATAGATAGATAGATAGCACTATATGATAGATAGATAGATAGATAGATAGATAGATAGATAGATAGATAGCACTATAGATAGATAGATAGATAGATATTTTTATTTTTAAAAACAAACTTTATTGACAAAAACATCAAATATACAACTTACACATTATTATAAATATATTTACATGTTCTTTTTTTTTTTTTGAAAAAACACAATTGAACCAAAAAAACCCCTAAAAAACAAACCGCAGTTCCTCATTATCACAGTCACACAGTACACTATTCACACACCATATTGTTTTAAACTTGTCCATATTCTTTGTGGATTTGTAAAATTAAAATCAATCAAAATGCGACTAAGGCACAGTATTTTAAAAAACACAATCGGATCTTGTAAACCATTCCCTTCAATTTTGTGCTTTCTCGTTTTCCAAATAGCTAATTTACTTTGCCCCATAATAAAGTTTGCCAAATTCACATTATCTGTGTTTCTTTTAGTTTTTTTAAAACCAAACAGAAAGCCCACCCTAGTGTACACCATTTCCAATCCCCCAACAAGCCTCTCTAGTAAATTAAACAAAGGCTCAAGCCTTGACAAAACATAAAACAGTGAAACACGGTCTCTCTTTCCCCACAGAAACAACAACTGTCAGACACCCCAGGTATAATAATTGACAAGAAGGAGTTCACAGCTAAGATCCCATGTAAGACCCTCCATTGTAAATCACCCACCCTACTGGTCAATGGTGGCTTGTATAGCGACCTCCAGGCTGGCTCTGAGAATTCTGTGCAGTCCATCTTTCTCCTCCATGGAGTGTCTGTTACCGTCCTCAGGGAGTCTCGATGTCTCACTTTTACGCACAGCCAGTACAATTGTTTCCCTGTAGCCGTTGGCAAAGGCAGGTCCATCAGCCTCTCCACCGAAAGAAATTTGCTCTGCTCCGCCGTTGTCCAGTCACCCCCGGGAGATACCAAAAGTGTAGGAAAATCAGGATCCTCAGGTGGATGAGTCCGTTCATTGAACATGTCTCTCAGGAGTGCCGATCTCTCAGCTGACAGTGAAGCCTTCACTTGTGTTAAAAGGTCTGCACCACTCTCACTGACCGCACTCCAATTTGGTGTGCAATTTCATTTGCGTTCTTCCAACAAAACTTTTCACAGTCAATAACATGTTTTAGTTTTGTGCACACTCCATGTTTAAGATGATTAATGAAAGTTTGAGACAGTCCCACTGAACTACTGTACTTCACATTATTAACAATGGGCTCTTCCAAAACCCAGAACAATGACAGGCTGTCCTCATCCCCTTTAATTGTCACCATCTGCCAGGCTCTAAAAGACTCTTATAAAAGTCCGGTATGTCCGACATATCAAATTTATTCACCTGGCACAGCAGCAGAGTTTTTCCAAATTTCAGGTTTTCAATGTGGTCAAAAAACGTTGTGCCAAATCCATCCACGGCTGATGCTCAGAAGGATACAACAATTTCTGTAAAGTCTGTAGCCGAAATGCAGCAACTCTCCCGAACACATCTATAATGCCTTGCCCACCTTCATCCAGTGGCTGAAACAGGACACTTCTCCTAAGCCAATGCAGGCCATCCCAAAAAAAGTTGATTAAAACTTCCTGAATATTCTGAAGCAGCTGTGCAGGAGGCTCTAAACAAATGCATTTATGCCACAGTCCTGAGGCTATGAGGTTGTTAATGATGAGCATCCTGCCTCTGTAGGATAACTGAGGTAGAATCCACTCCACCGAGCAAGCCGATCCTTCACCTTCTGCAGTACTCCATCCCAGTTCTTTCGTATGAAGTGTTCATCCCCAAGAAACACTCCTAAATATAACAATCCTTCAGAGGACCACTGCAGGTCACCAACCAGTTGTGGTGGTTTTAAACCAGTCCAGTTGCCCAGTAAGATAGCACTGCTCTTTCCCCAGTTTATTTTAGCTGATGAAACAATTTCAAAAGATCTCTGGCATTGAAGCAAAATGTCAACGTCCTCCTGATTTTTAATGACGATGATGATGTCATCAGCGTATGCTGAAACCTTAACAGGCTCCGCAGTGCAACATGGAATTGATAGACCAGTCAACACTCCTCTCAGTTTAACCAGAAAAGGTTCCAAGGCCAACACGTAGAGCATTCCAGACAAAGGGCACCCCTGCCTGACTCCTCTTCTGACATCAAAAGGTTCGCACAAACCACCATTGACCTTAACTACACCAGAAATGTCACTATACAATAGCTGAATATATTTAACAAAACGGTCCCCAAACCCAAAAGCCTGCATGACTCCCATAAAATGAATGTCTGACCCTGTCAAAGGCCTTCTCTTGATCTAAAGAAATAAGACCAATTGGAAAGTTAAAGAGTTTGGATACTGCAAAAATATCTCGAATTAAGAAAATATTATTAAAAATCATTCTATGAGGGACACAATAGCTCTGATCAGGATGCACCACCTGAGCTAAAACAGTTCGCAATCTGTTAGCTAGAGCCTTTGACAGGATTTTGTAATCAGCACAAAGGAGGGACACAGGCCGCCAGTTTTGAGATTTTGTAGGTCACCTTTTTGGCAGTAGTGTTATTACGCCCTCGGCAACTCTGAGGTAACACACCCATTTTAATACTGTAGAGGAATACCTCCAATACATCAGGACCAATAATATCCCAGAAGTCTTTATAAAATTCCACTGGAATGCCATCAATGCCTGGGACTTTTCCATTATTCAATTCATTCAGTGCATCAGTGAGCTCTCCTAAGCACAACTCCTTCTCCAGCTCTTCGGAGTCTGCATCACGAAGGTGAGGTAAATCCTTCAAGAAGGTCTGCTGTTCCTCAGCCTCACCTTCCTCTGTTGCAAAAAGAGTCTCATAAAACCTCCGGACCGCCCGCCTTATCTCACCCGGGTCCTGAGTCTCCTCACCGTTATCCTGTCTTATGCAATGTAAGACTTTATGTTGAGAGTTCTTTTTCTCAAGTCCAAAAAAATACTGGGTTGGTGCATCCATGTCAGTTATCTGTTGGAATCGCGCCCTCACTAGAGCCCCCCGAGCCCTTGTTTCCAATAAATGGGCAAGGCCCTTCTTTTTAACCCCAAGAGTTTCCAACAATTTGACATCTGGACCCTGCTGTAGAAGCTGCTGAATCTGAATGATTTCAGTTTCTAACATTGCCATGTCAGCCTGTAGTGACTTAGTGACATTTCTGGTGTACTCCTGACATAATAAACGAATGTGGGTCTTCCCAACCTCCCACCACTGTTGTAAACTGGTGAACTCCTTCTTCATGAGTCTCCAACTTGCCCAAAAAAATTTAAATAAGTCTTTAAAACTTTGGTCTTGAAGGAGAAGCGTATTAAAATGCCAGTAGGCACTACGAGGCTTGTAATCAGTTAGGATCACAGAACAAGACACCAAACTGTGATCTGAGAACCCTGCAGGGGTAATGTGACCGTTTTTAAATAAACCAATATGGTGCTTGAAACAATAAAGACGATCAAGCCTGCCATTGAAATAATCCCCCATTCATCCTCCCCATGTATATTGTCTGGTGCCCCCATTTTTATTTCGCCACACATCTTCCAGTCCCATCTCGCTCACAACTCTCTCTAATTCCTGGGCTGAGCGTGTGTGCGGCTCCAGCCCGTTATTTCTATCTTTTTGTGTATCAAGGGTGCAATTAAAATCCCCACCTAGAACGAGGACTTCATTTGTGCAACATTGTGTCAGCACACCCTCCAACTTCTTAAAAAAAGCGATTTTCTCATTCCCATCGTTCGGGGCATATACATTAATAAAAGTAAAAGAACTGCCTTGAAGTTTGACGCACTTTGAGCAGCCTCCCCTTCACTATTTCTTCAACATCACAAAGAACTACGTGAACATTCTTAGAAAACAGAATGGCTACTCCAGCACTAATATTTGTACCGTTACTGTAATAAATGTCCCCTTTCCAATCCCTACTCCACTCCCATTGATTTGCGTGGTCTATATGGGTTTCCTGTACAAAGGTAACTTTTAAGTCTTTTGCTTTATGAATTCAAACAAAGCTAGCCTCTTATTATTATTTCTTCCACCATTAATATTTAAGCTTCCTACATTAAAGCAAGCCATGTTAAATGAAAATATAAAAATCAAAATCAAAATAAACCACAGATCCCAGAATATACAGGATCTTGGAAATGGTGCAGTTGCCCTCTCCATTACTGCTTATTTAGTTTGAACTGTTTCTTCAGTCTGCTTGACAGATTCTTTAATCTGAGAAGCTCTTTATCAGTGAACAAGACAGAAGAGGACTTTTCTTTTCTTAGGCTTTGTATTGAAGAGATAAAAAGTTGCACATCAGGAAAGTAATCGGTCACATCTACACCCCTTCTGCCCTCAGTTTCCGTCACAAATGTTCTGATACTTTGAGCACTGTATCCCCTCTACCTTTACATTCTTGTAGGTCAGACACAGTTGAACTATCCGACATTTCCCCCTCCGCCTCCTCGTCTCCCTCACTCAGCCCAGCCGCGTTTTCACTGTCTGCCTCAGCTAGGGCCGCGTACCTGCCCTGCGTAACCGGTGGGGCTGCAGCGGGACCTCGCCTTCCTCAGCAGCACAAGCCGTAACATTACTGCGTTTTCGCGCGGTTCCTTCCTCCTCCCCAGCTTGTCTTTTTTTAGCAGGCCGTTTAAACCCATCGTATGGCTCAGGTGCGTTATCATCGCCTTCCTCCATTTCAATCTCTCCCCACACACTTCCCTGTGCTGTAGCAGAATCTTCTGCTGCATTTTCATTCCGATGTCCCCATCGATGCTGGTCTGTGCATTTCCCCATCAAGCAACTCATCTCCCTTATTTAAAGGTTCAGAAACATTTACACTCTCCTCGGGCCGCGCTTCCTCTGGTGTCTTTGTGTTTTCATTACCATTAAGCTGTAAAGGCCGATCTTGTAAATCGTCATTAGTGACATGCAGGTTATCACGAACAACTGCTCTGTTCACTTTCACTGGACAATTTTTAACTAAATGCCCCTCACTTCCACACCCAAAACATTTCATTTCATCCGAACTCAGAAAAATCACATAATCGAAACCATCAATCTTAAACCTCATAGCAACATTTAAACTTTCATCCATTTTGTTGAGCACCATGTAAACTTGTCTCCTAAAAGACATTACATGTTTTAACTCCGGCGACTTGCACCCCAAAGGAATATAGCGGATTTTTGAAACTAAACGACCGTGACGTACTAATTCTTTTCTATAGTCTCATTCCTCAAAAATGGGGGGACATTCGATAACGTTACTTTACGTGCTGGCGCCGCCAACGGAGACACCTGCACGAACGAGCCATCGATCACTACACCCTTTTCTACAATTGTCTGCACCAGATCGACAGAACTCAAAATAATACGATTGCGCCGTTCATTCGCGAGGCGGACTTAATGTTCTCGCAACCGATCACATTGCCTACCGCCAACACCGCACTTTCTAAGGGGAAAAAAACATCACACAGAAGTTTTATCCCATGGCGGCGGCTCAATCGTTCTAAATTCGCAGCCATTATGGCTGCTGTGGCCAGATGCCACTTCACACAAAAGAAAACGGAAAAACTTTCAAACAATTCACCAAGAAAATGAAAATGGGAAAGGGGGGAAAAAAAGTTAAACAAAACACTTCACTCACCAGACTCAGAGCCCACCACCAGCACTCGCGCCAGATCAACCACCCAACATGCACTGCGACAATGAAACAGGAAGGAAGCAGATAGATAGATAGATAGATAGATAGATAGATAGATAGATAGATAGATAGATAGATAAGGCATGATATGATAGATAGATAGATAGATAGATAGATAGATAGATAAGGTAGATAGATAGATAGATAGATAGATAGATAGTTGCCTGCATTAGACATCTTTTCATTGCTGTGGATGAGACAATCCCCTTGGCATTGGCCCGGGGTGGTGTCTCTGTTGCAGACGACGCTGATATTTGGTGTGTATTTCATGAAAAAGCCAACTAAGGACCTGTAAGGTGTTTGTTTCTCACACTACAGATCCTGATGCTCTTCTTCCTCTCATGAAACTGCCTATCTGGTCCTTCCCTTTCTTTTTCTATCCTGGTTAGATCGTTTGCCCTCTTCAGTCAAGACAGTAACAGACACCTTTGTATGAAATCTTCAGTTTCTTGTCAATCTGTCACACAGAATGACCTTCTTCTGCAGTAAAAGCAATAGACGGACATGCTCCTTGGGAAAGCTGTTTCATTTTGGCCATTTTTGAACCCAGAACTGTATTTTAGGAAAGACAGGACTTTGCAACCCAAGTGAACAGAAAAGCAGTTTTCAGTGGTGCTAATGTAGTCACAAAGGTTTCTCTAATAACTAACTAGTATTTCGACATAACTAATTAAGGATAAGCCAAGGGACCTGACTGTGAGGACGCTGAAGGAGTGGCTGCTGAAACTGATGCTTTGCAGCCATATGTGATTAATTCAACATCAGTCATTTCAAGCTGTAATAACCATTAGAAACACCAGTAAAGTCTTGGCTGTATTTTTAAATCAATTTAATGATTTCATGATAAAAAAAGGTATCACTTCCTATTAAAAAACCATACATTTCCTGCCGTGTCCAAACGTTTGACTTGTACTGTAGTTTGTAGTTGTGACCAGTAGGGGGCCTCAGTGCCCCTTACTGGTTTAAGACGTCAACTCACAAGGCCCAGACAAGAGAGAACTGTCATTAAGTGGCCGCTGAAGTTGTTTTCTTTGATAGTATAAATATTAAGAAACTTCTCGCTTTTATGTCATTTTTTTTTCCTTGCTAAATGCCATGAAAGGTTCATTATATTTTCTTAAGGAAGAAAATCTAAAAATTTGAATTAGAGTTTCTTATTACACTTTTCGCTTGCTTCTTTTATTGTTCAGCCGAGATTTCAGACCTTGTAATTGCCTCAGACGCTCAATCTATCACTTTTTAATGCACGTATTAGCCCATTAACTCGTCCCTTTTTCTTATTTAATGCGTATTTGTAGGCTGGCAAATTGCTTGAGACGCACGTTGAAGCCATGGCTGTCTTTCGTTGGCATTAAAATTGACTGATTGTTGTATAATGTAAGAGGGGCGCCTGTGATTCCACGTAGGTAAAAGTCACACTGGAGGCAAATAATCTCTTCTCCACACTCCTGTGATTGAAGTGGTCTTATCTGCCCGCCGTCACGAGCCTTTTCTGTGCAGTTTCCTTTCTTTTAATCATCCCTGGCTGTAGTTAGAAGACGGTCTTACTTTCTTTTCTCTGAAGATTGCTTTCTTTGCTTGCTTCTGTTGGCAGTGAGGCCCTGTGGCTATAGAAACCAGCGTCAGACCATAAAGGGGTCTTTCGATGCCAAGGGCATTGATATATCTGACAGCATTTTAACTGAAAACACAATAATAATAATTTATTTAATTACTTAATAATAATACTATCACAGTACAGTAGTCAGCACGGATCTCTCAAAGCTCAGACTTTCATCTTGACCCTTTAGTTTTTTTGGTGGAGTCCGCACCTTCTCCATGTATTGTTGTAACCCTAACCCCCTGATATGCCAGGCAAGAGCCCTCAGGTTCATGTAGCTTCCCACCCGGGTTGGCTGCAATTTATTTTATATTTAAATCAGATTCAAAAAGCCAATCTCAAGCCCCGGTGCAACTTTTCAAGTTCCACCCACATCACCGAAAACACTCTCAGTCCTGCTAGTTAATGAATAAGTCTGTGCAGTGGGTTAAAGAAAAAAGGACAAAACAGAGATACAATATTCACCCAGCTCTGAAATTCAGACCACCACATGGCTCTTAATTCCCTCACAATTAAGCCCCCAAACCCCCTACTCTATCCACCTTAATAAAAGATTAAGTATCTATGTGTTTGTCCATTTGCTGTGTCTCTGTCATTACAACAGATGGCACATCACAAACTTTAATAACACTGCTTTAATGAATCCCATACCAAATAGCATGCAACAGAGATATATTCATTGTGCTTGTCACTCCAACAGATGGCACATCACAAACATTAATAACACTGCTTTAATGAATCCCATACCAAATAGCATACAACAGAGATGTATTCATTGCATTCGTCATTCCAACAGATGGTGCATCACAAACATTAATAACACTTCTTTAATGAACCCATACCAAATTGCCCACAACAGAGATGTATGCATTGTGTTCGTTATTCCAACAGATGGCACATCACAAACTTTAATAACACTGCTTTAACAGGGAATCCTGTGACAGTGCAGGTCTTCTCCATTCTCCCACTTCTGTTTAGGGAGGTCTTTGAACCCAACATCGTCAATAACATAACTGGATGAGCCGGCAGATGAGGACACATCACAAAACAAGGGGTAGATGCAAAAAATGCTTTTGTTTGAAACAATTCAAAAGTCAAAACAGTGTCCAAAAGTTCCGTGCAACAAAATGTTTAATAAATAAATAATTCAATAAAAAAGAGATGGTGGAGGTTAAAACAATCAAATACATATTACTTTGAAACACATAAGGAAACTCTCCTTATTAACCGTGAGCCCAGGTGCACTCCTTGAAGAAAACTGCCATCTCCTTGTCTTAACCCTAATGGGTCCTTGCAGCCAAGAAGGCACCTAAACTGCAGTTCAGCCACCCTAACACCCTCCTATGTGCAGGTGTGAGACACTATCAAGTCCTGAAGATCACTCTGGGAATCACTCCTAAAGGGACAGGAAGACCCTACAAATGTTTAAAGAACAATAGTAATGGATCTTTCACTCCTCAACAAAATGCACATACTACAAAACCATCCATCCATCCATTTTCTAACCCGCTGAATCCAAATACAGGGTCACGGGGGTCTGCTGGAGCCAATCCCAGCCAACACAGGGCACAAGGCAGGAACCAATCCTGGGCAGGGTGCCAACCCACCGCAGGACACACACAAACACACCCACACACCAAGCACACACTACGGCCAATTTAGAATCGCCAATCCACCTAACCTGCATGTCTTTGGATTGTGGGAGGAAACTGGAGGGCCCGGAGGAAACCCACGCAGACACGGGGAGAACATGCAAACTCCACGCAGGGAGGACCCGGGAAGCGAACCCGGGTCTCCTAACTGCGAGGCAGCAGCGCTACCACTGCGCCACCGTGCCACCTCTCTGAATAGTATGGATGTTTAATGATTAAATCCATCGATCCAAGAATGCGCCCATTCCAGCCAGCAAGTGACACAAACAATCCCTGGACTGGGCATCAGCTTATCACAAACTGAATACAAGTACATATACACTAGTGTCATTCTAGCGTCACCAAATCCCCAAACTTTGAAAGGAAACTGGAGCCCACTGTGGAAACCCGCCAGGAAAACATGCAAACTCTAGGCAGGGAACACCAGGGTCGTGACTACCGCTCTGCCACCGTGCAGCCCGCACATGTGTAATTATTAACAGTATTCATTATTTAAATGAAGTTAACAACTTATCTGTAAAATGTAACATACATTCTTTAATGCATTTCATCATGAAAGTGATATCAAGTATAAATCTAAGGATTGTAAATGTGCAGAGAGCTGGCATATCATACATTTAATGTGTTCTGTGGGGCAATCGCTGCCTGCCGCTGCTGTCAGTGCAGGAGGAAGCCCCAGAAGCTCATAGCAATTAACAACTGGGTCGGTTGTAAGAAGATGGTTATTAGGGTCTACTTTAATGACAAAATGAACTATGGGATTAAAGTGGAAATTTCGAGATTAAAGCTGAAATTTCCACTTTAATCACACAATAGACTTTCTCACTGTGTCCCTAACATTTTTTTCTCTGTGGCTCAAATATGCCGCCGTACATTCTGTTGTGAAGGTGCAAAAAAAAAAAAATATGGCATAGAAGATGGTATGTGAGACTTTTAAAATGTATTGCGTCTTTACAATGGGGAATATGTGACACTTGAATATAAAATCACCACGAATGCTTTTGGCGGAGTGGTGGCTCCGAGGCTAGGATCTGCACTGGCAATCGGAAGGTTACCGGTTCAAAACCTGTAAATGCCAAAAGATGCCCTGCTCTGTTGGGCCCTTGAGCAAAGTCCTTAACCTATTGCTGAGCGCTTTGAGTAGTGAGAAAGGCGCTATATAAATGCAAAGAATTATTATTCAGAATTTTCCTTCACCACATCTAAGCATTCATCAACCATCGACGCATTCAGAGTGATCCTGTAGGCTCTGTAAAGCAGCTTGCTGTCACGTGTTGATAGTAAAGATAGACTCTGATGTCACATTCCAGCATGAACACATTGCACCCTCCAATTTTTTACTGGTACTGCAACTCGTGCACACGTTGTGTTAATTTCTCAGAGGGCACGTCAAATGAAAGCGTGAAGTATAAACAGGCCCTAACACTGCATTAAGTCCATTCACTAAATGGATGAGTAGATATTTTTCAAATTTTCGTCTTCCACTAGTGGCCACAAATGTGTGAGTCTTCAAACGCTTCTTAACCAAATTGAGGGAGTCAGAAGTTCAAATGGAGCTGGGCAGCTCGTTCCACCAGTCCAGTCCGGATTGAGATTTGATGGCATACTGAGGTGACATCACCAGACGACTTTCAACAGCAGACCCAAGTGGTTGAGAAGGTGTCAAGGACCTCCCAAGTATCTCCATATATAGGGCTGCTGACCAGTTAACTATTCTGTAGGCAAGTATCAAGGACTGGAACTCAATATGTGCTGCTACATGGAGTCAGTGTAGCCCGTATATTGACCTGGAAAAATTTGACACTGGATGCCCTTCCAGATGTTAACCTGCCCATTTATCTGGACTTGGGATCAGCAAGAAGTAACACACTGGTTTGGGCATCCCACATGGCTTTTACTGTACGAAGAAGTTGGGAGTGGAAGAGAAGTAAGTAAGAGTTGTACAGGATATGTACGAGGGAAGTGTGACAGTGGTGAGGTCTGTGGTAGGAGTGACAGATGCATTCAACGTGGAGGTGGGATTACATCAGGGATCGGCTCTGAGCCCTTTCTTATTTGCAATGGTGATGGACAGGTTGACAGACAAGGTTAGACAGGAGTCCCCGTGGACTATGATGTTTGCTGATGACATTGTGATCTGTAGGGAGAGTAGGGAGCAGGTTGAGGAGACCCTGGAGAGGTGGAGATCTGCTCTGGAGAGGAGAGGAATGAAGGTCAGTAAGAAGAAGACAGAATACATGTGTGTGAATGAGAGGGAGGTCAGTGGAATGGTGAGGATGCAGGGAGTAGAGTTGGCGAAGGTGGATGAGTTTAAATACTTGAGATCAATAGTACAGAGTAATGGGGATTGTGGAAGAGAGGTGAAGAAGAGAGTGCAGGCAGGGTGGGATGGGTGGAGAAGAGTGTCAGGAGTGATTTGTGACAGACGGGTATCAGCAAGAGTGAAAGGGAAGGTCTACAGGATGGTAGTGAGACCAGCTATGTTAAAAGGGTTGGAGATGGTAGCACTGACCAGAAAGCTGGAGACAGAGCTTGAGGTGGCAGAGTTAAAGATGCTAAGATTTGCATTGAGTGTGATGAGGATGGACAGGATTAGAAATGAGGACATTAGAGGGTCAGCTCAAGTTGGATGGTTGGGAGACAAAGTCAGAGAGGCGAGACTGCATTGGTTTGGACATGTGCAGAAGAGAGATGCTGGGTATATTGGGAAAAGGATGGTAAGGATAGAGCTGCCAGGCAAGAGGAAAAGAGGAAGGACTAAGAGAAGGTTAATGGGTGTGGTGAGAGAGGACATGCAGGTGACGGGTGTGACAAAGCAAGATGTAGAGGACAGAAAGATATGGAAGAAGATGATCTGCTTTGGCAACCCCTAACGGGAGCAGCCGAAAGAAGAAGAAGACATGGAAACAATGAAGTGATCTGAAAAGAGGAGTAAGATGTGCCCTCCTTGGCTGGCTGAACATTTGGAATCATCTGCAGTTGTTTTGTAACACATGCCAGTATTCCTGCCAGCAGAGAGCTGCAGTAGTCCAGTTGTGCTGCATACCCTGTCAGTTGCGGGCAACTATATGAGAGCAGTTTGCCAAAGATTACAGCCACAGCATGCGATGATCCTCAGAGCCATCGTGTCATTTCAGTCATCAATCCCCAGGGAAATAAAGCCAGCAGGATGAGGGGAAACATCACAGAGTTCAGCCCATCCATATTGCTGTTTTAAAGTGAGCTGCGTCTGAGCCTGCATGAAGTAAAACAACATCTGCTCTGGTGAGTGAAATCATCACGGGCAGTCGCTAGGGGGCTGGCAGCTCTGGTCGTGGGAGAAGCAGTTAAATTACGGAGCTCAGCAATCCAGCCACTTGATTGGCAGCTCTGTACTTCTCCAGTATGAACAAGTGAGCGAGTGTGCCCTCTGACAGGAGGAGTCTCCCGGGCATCACAGCAGGTTTGATTTTCTTTTCTGCCCACTTTGTCCAATCTTGATGAAGCAAAGAAAAATAAATGAAGAGTCGCGCCATGATAACTGCAGTTTGAATGCATTGCATGAGTGGCGCAGTGCTAATCAAACACTTTAGAAGAATTTGATGTTCAAGCAGCTTTGAGCTGAGGCTATGTAGCAAAAGAAAGAAAGAAAGAAAGAAAGAAAGAAAGACTCTCTATCAAAATGCACAAAGAAACGAAAAGCAGTGCCCTGTGAGACTAATGATCAAACTTGCTAATCTTACACCATGAAAGTGATGCATGCATGTGGGTGATCTTCTTCTTTTTCTTCTTCTTCATCTTTTCCCACTTCTATGTGGGGTCAACGTTCATGATCAGCCTTCTCCAGGCTCAGTCCTGCACCTCCACCCAGGTCAGGCCCTTCAGATCCTCTTTTACTTTATCCATCCACCTCCACTTTGTCCTCCCTCACTATCTCTACCCCTCTACTTCCATTCCCGTCACTCTTTTGCCCACATATTCATTGTCTCTCTTCATTACTTGTTCACACCACTTCATCCTACTTTCCTGTACTTTCTTAGATTTCTCTCCCCTTATTTGTTGTGCCTCTGACGGTCTCATTTCTTATTCTGTCCTTTTTTGTAACTCCACACATCCATCTCAACATTCTCATCTCTGTCACATCCAACTTCTTCTCCTGCGCTCCCTTTACTGCCCGTGTCTCCGCTCCATACATCACTGCTGGCCTTACCACTGTATGTGGCCGATCAATTTTCATTAAATGTTAATGTAGTAAATGTTAATCAGACTTTCCAAAATGAGCATTGTTAACACAGTTTTAGAGGAGTTAAGACCATAGACATGAGATCAACTAAACCGAGAATACGTGGCTACTGGAGATTAAACACGTAGCATCATACAGCTAATTGAAACCCACCTGATACGGCTAATGTCATTAACTTGAAGTATGAAGTGTGTTAGTGTGCAACCTCAGCAGAGCTTGGGGTGTTGTGATAAAGAGAACTTAGTTTCTTGGTGCAGAAAGAACTGTCTATGACTTAACATCAGCAAAACCAAGGAACTGCTTATTGAGTTTCACTGCACTAAAGAGCCTCAATGTCCGGTCGCAGTTCAGGGGGTAGATACAGAGGTGGTCCACTGACGCCTACAGGTACTTCAGGGTCCACATTAATGATAAGTTGGACTGGTCTTAGAACGCAGAGGAACTTTAGAAAAAGGAGACTGTGTTCCTTTCAATGTGGGTAATGACATCCTTCACATCTCCTTCAACTCTGTGATGGCCAGTGTGGTGTGCTGGGCTGGTAACATCACTTCAGGAGAGGCCCACCGAATTGACAAACTTAAAGGGCACGCTGAGTTATGGGATACACTCTGGACCACCTGGATGTAGTAGAGAATTTTAATAAAACACACACATCCTCTCTCTGACACACAACCACTGAGGACTTTGAGCCAACAAATAATTTGACAAAAATGTGTCAAGAAACGTGACTGGGGGTCCTTTATACCAACAGGAACACCTGCATAACATCTCAGTGGGACTGGGACTGGGGCTGTCAACTCAGAAGTTGTCTTTCTTTTTAGATTTTTGCTTCTTCTTCTCATTCTAATATGTATTAATATTTATCTGTCTGTTGATCTGTTTATTTATGTACTGACCTCCTGTAAAAAGCAACATTTCTCAATGGGGACAAATTATGTATTATATAGTGCCTTTCCTATCTATCTATCTATCTATCTATCTATCTATCTATCTATCTATCTATCTATCTATCTATCTATCTATCTATCTATCTATCTATCTATCTATCTATCTATTATATAGTGCCTTTCATCTATCTATCTATCTATCTATCTATCTATCTATCTATTGTGGTACATGGCCGGCTTGTCATCCCGGCCAATACCCCCAGGCCGCCAGATGGAGCCCTCCCTGCAGTATGGAGGTGCCCCGAAGACCAGCAGGGAGTCATAGACTTTGTAGTTTTTATCCTCAGCCCTGCTGGGTACCACAGGGGTTGCAAGAGGGAGCTGCAGGGAAGACCGAAGACTTCCTTGTGCCCTATAACCCGGGAATGCATCAGAGGAAAAGCGACGTGCTTCCGGGATGAAGAAAAAGGACTTGTGCCTGACCCAGAAGTGATAGTGAATCACGTGGACTGGGGATTGGGAACACTTCCGGGTCAGGGACAATAAAAGGATGCTGAGAGCTCCCAGATGGAGAGCGGAGCTGGGTGGTAGGAGGGCAACGCATCTGGGAGTGGTGCTGATTGTATTTGTGATAGTGATTACTGTGTGAATTATGAGTATAGTGGAGGAGAGGGTGCTTTGTGCACTGTGGCATTTAAATAAAGTTAACTATTGGACTTTTTCCTGCTGTCTGAAGTCTTGGACAGGGGTTCAAGGGAGCGATACTGCTCCCTATCTGTCACACTGTCTATCTATTTATCTATCTATCATATAGAGCCTTTCATCTATCTATCTATCTATCTATCTATCTATCTATCTATCTATCTATCTATCTATCTATCTTGTATAGTGCTTTTCCTATCTATCTATCTATCTATCTATCTATCTATCTATCTATCTATCTATCTATCTATTATATAGTGCCTTTCCTATCTATCTATCTATCTATCTATCTATCTATCTATCTATCTATCTATCTATCTATCTATCTATCTATCTATTATATAGTGCCTTTCCTATCTATCTATCTATCTATCTATCTATCTATCTATCTATCTATCTATCTATTATATAGTGCCTTTCCTATCTATCTATCTATCTATCTATCTATCTATCTATCTATCTATATAGTGCCTTTCCTATCTATCTATCTATCTATCTATCTATCTATCTATCTATCTATCTATCTATCTATTATATAGTCCCTTTCCTATCTATCTATCTATCTATCTATCTATCTATCTATCTATCTATCTATCTATCTATCTATCTATTATATAGTGCCTTTCCTATCTATCTATCTATCTATCTATCTATCTATCTATCTATCTATCTATCTATCTATCTATCAATCATATAGTTCCTTTCCTGTCTGTTTTTTTCTCTCTTTCTGTAAACTCTGCTAATCGAGGATAGTTCCTTTCCAAATCATGTTCAGCACAGTATTGTCAAGTAGCCTTCCAGTTGTTTGATGACAGACCTTTTGCTCATAGAGTTGTGTTCTGTAAATAAACCAGAACCAGTCTGCATCAGTGCAGGCCTCCCTAATTCAGGGCGTTCATAAGAAACGTAATTATTTACTTCACAAGGTAGAAGTACATAATTGCAGAGCCCCAGAGGGGATGTGGGTAGAAAGAAATGAATATATTGTGAGAACAGTTTGTGAAGTGACCTCACTGAATCTCCTATTTAATTATCAAGCCAGCTAAACAACTTCATGCAGTGACTCTGTGAACCATAGGGTGACGTTGAGAAGGCTTATTCACATGGATGGCCTCAAACTGCAAATGCAAATGCCTACAAATCAGTAACAAGTACTTGTAGAAACATCAGGTATAAACATTGAAATATGGCTGGCATCTATAAACAAGAGCTCAAGTGCTGAAGGTTCAGTAAAATAACGTTACAAATATAACATTAGCTTTAACACTTCACTGGCTAAGAGTTACTTAAATAAAAGATAATATAACTAGAAAAATGTACTACCTTACCGGGGACTCCTTCACAACTGCTAACTAAGGGAGCAAACACACCACGC
Source organism: Polypterus senegalus (assembly GCF_016835505.1). Lineage (NCBI taxonomy): Eukaryota > Metazoa > Chordata > Cladistia > Polypteriformes > Polypteridae > Polypterus > Polypterus senegalus. The sequence continues at coordinate 172,046,119 of NC_053159.1, forward strand.
CTGCCACTGCTGTTCTCATGCTGAACTCAACTAAAACTCGGAATTCGTCATTTCTGAACTCCAACAGTGAAAATTGAAAGAAAATGTGCCCTGAACTCAGAATCTCTACTGTACTCTCAAACTTGAGCCTGGACTCAGCGTCAATCCAAAATGGCGACATATACCACAATTAGGAAGTACAGTAACATTTTATGGGTTTAATTTGCTTATTAGAAGAATTTACTTTTATATAAATCACCTCAGTCCCCAGTACTGAATACGGAGAAGCTAAATGCTAATATTACCAGAACGTTAACATTAGTAATGCTATTAACAGACTAACCGATGTTAGCTTGATAGGCACTACAGTTCATAAACTGAGCTCAATGGTTGCTTTTTGTAGTTTTTTAATTGCAGCTTTCAAGCAGAAATAGGACTATTCATAGTGGTAAAGAGCATACAATCTTTTTTAGGCATGACAACATACTTTTTGTGCCTTTCTCGCTCATCGATTATTTTCTTTGATCCTGACTGTAGAATAATTTGTTAGCATTTGTTACTGAAACACCAGCTTTCATAGTGGCATCTGTTGTGATGTGAAATTTTGCATACATGTTGATAAATATTTTGTATGTCTTTATTTGTAACTTAGGCAAAGCAAATGAAATATTAATGTTACATTAGTGAGAAGCATTCATGTTTACCCCCCCTCTTTGAATTTTACGACAGGGTTGGTGGAAGTGCCTCAAACAAGTTTGGCTAATATTTCTCTGCTAAAGCCTCTCCCCCATAGGAAAGCCAGGCTGCTTAACTGCCATGCTTTACCTTAACATATGGTTTGGAGGGTGGCAGGTGTGAAGGTGTTCTATTTCCCCATTGGTCTGAAGTATGGCCGTTTGGCCATTTGAAATTGGCTTGTATCAAAACAAGCTGTGTGCCGCCTGAAACTACACATCACCATTTATCAGGTTGTATGGTTCCCAATATTCAACTGTACTTTGCATATTGTTATTATTTATGAATATTATCAATAGTACATTGTTTAAATTGTAACTTAACTCCTGCTTGTCTTTTACTACACCTAATTGCCTGAGGTTATACATGTAGAAGGGAAGGTGGGGAGAAGTTATAAAGTACAAAACCTTATAAACTGTGGTAAGTCTGGGAGATTTGAGGGATTCTGACAAAGGCTACACATTAATAATACAAAAGGGGAAAGTAGAGCAAAATAGAACTCTACCAAGATTAAACAGCATCTAAGTTTAACTTCCCACTTGGGTAACGTGAACAGACATAGAGGCTACAAATAGCGACATCCAACTTCACCATATGATGACTAAAGCATCACTTCCTGCTCCCCTCACTTCCTGTCACATTGACTTCCTGTCTTATTCGTCAGCAGCATTACGATTTTTATGTTAGAACCACCAGAGGATGCCAACCAGCTACAACAGAACTGCCACTGCCGGAACAATTTACAATTTGTGTGCACATTTTCATTAAAACTTTCCCTCTATTTAGTTCATTTGTGCAAACATTTTCATTAAAACCCTCCTTCTGTTTAGTTCATTAAAACATTCCCTCTGTTTAGTTACAGTGGTGTGAAAAACTATTTGCCCCCTTTCTGATTTCTTATTCTTTTGCATGTTTGTCACACAAAATGTTTCTGATCATCAAACACATTTAACCATTAGTCAAATATAACACAAGTAAACACAAAATGCTGTTTTTAAATGATGGTTTTTATTATTTAGGGAGAAAAAAAATCCAAACCTACATCGCCCTGTGTGAAAAGTAATTGCCCCCTGAAACCTAATAACTGGTTGGGCCACCCTTAGCAGCAATATCTGCAATCAAGCGTTTGCGATAACTTGCAATGAGTCTTTTACAGCGCTCTGGAGGAATTTTGGCCCACTCATCTTTGCAGAATTGTTGTAATTCAGCTTTATTTGAGGGTTTTCTAGCATGAACCACCTTTTTAAGGTCATGCCATAGCATCTCAATTGGATTCAGGTCAGGACTTTGACTAAGCCACTCCAAAGTCTTCATTTTGTTTTCTTCAGCCATTCAGAGGTGGATTTGCTGGTGGTTTGCTGGTGTGTTTTGGGTCATTGTCCTGTTGCAGCACCCAAGATCGCTTCAGCTGGAGTTGACGAACAGATGGCCGGACATTCTCCTTCAGGATTTTTTGGTAGACAGTAGAATTCATGGTTCCATCTATCACAGCAAGCCTTCCAGGTCCTGAAGCAGCAAAACAACCCCAGACCATCACACTACCACCACCATATTTTACTGTTGGTATGATGTTCTTTTTCTGAAATGCTGTGTTCCTTTTATGCCAGATGTAACGGGACATTTGCCTTCCAAAAGTTCAACTTTTGTCTCATCAGTCCACAAGGTATTTTCCCAAAAGTCTTGGCAATCATTGAGATGTTTCTTAGCAAAATTGAGACGAGCCCTAATGTTCTTTTTGCTTAACAGTGGTTTGCGTCTTGGAAATCTGCCTTGCAGGCCGTTTTTGCCCAGTCTCTTTCTTATGGTGGAGTCATGAACACTGACCTTAATTGAGGCAAGTGAGGCCTGCAGTTCTTTAGACGTTGTCCTGGGGTCTTTGTGACCTCTCGGATGAGTTGTCTCTGCGCTCTTGGGGTAATTTTGGTCGGCCGGCCACTCCTGGGAAGGTTCACCACTGTTCCATGTTTTTGCCATTTGTGGATAATGGCTCTCACTGTGGTTCGCTGGAGTCCCAAAGCTTTAGAAATGGCTTTATAACCTTTACCAGACTGATAGATCTCAATTACTTCTGTTCTCATTTGTTCCTGAATTTCTTTGGATCTTGGCATGATGTCTAGCTTTTGAGGTGCTTTTGGTCTACTTCTCTGTGTCAGGCAGCTCCTATTTAAGTGATTTCTTGATTGAAACAGGTGTGGCAGTAATCAGGCCTGGGGTGGCTACGGAAATTGAACTCAGGTGTGATACACCACAGTTAGGTTATTTTTTAACAAGGGGGCAATTACTTTTTCACACAGGGCCATGTAGGTTTGGATCTTTTTTCTCCCTAAATAATAAAAACCATCATTTAAAAACTGCATTTTGTGTTTACTTGTGTTATATTTGACTAATGGTTAAATGTGTTTGATGATCAGAAACATTTTGTGTGACAAACATGCAAAAGAATAAGAAATCAGGAAGGGGGCAAATAGTTTTTCACACCACTGTAATTTGTATGCACATTTTCATTAAAACCTTCCTTCTATTTAGTTCATTTGTGCGATCATTTTCATTAAAACCTTCCCTCCGTTTAGTTCATTAGTGTGTACGTTATCATTAAAACGTTCCTATGATTCAGTTGTGCCAGTGCTCTGTATAGCCCTGTTGGTGTTGCATATTATTCACCATGAATTGGCTATTGTTTGATTTGGGAATGCGTTATGACAGCAAGCGGCAGCGGTGAAGAATTCTCATGGCTAACAGGTCTTACTGACTATGCTATACCAACATCGAAGAAGTCAATCACTTTATTTCCGATTAGCTTCAAGGTTCCCGGAAGACTGCTACCACTTCAGGACCTTCTTTCTTCAACACTTCAGCCACTACAAGATCAACGTGGCCATATGCATTAGATCTTTATTGTGTTTGAAAGTGCAAAGGTTTTCTGTCTAAAATCGTCCCCTGTGGATCTCTGATAACCTGTAGCATTCATTTTGCAGCCGACTTTGACAAATGCTGCTGTATACATTGCCATCATAAGTAACGTTATTGCTACCTTCGATTTCCTACATCCTGGATAGCGTTTGGATTCGGGGTGAGTTTCCCGAAGCATCACTGTGCATCGTTTATCTTAAGCAGTACAGAGAGACTGTTCAAAGTGATGTTCCGGTGATCTTTGTGCCGTGTTGCTTTTCACGCCTTTTTAGTTTTTATGTCGTGTGACAACAGGAACTGAATCCATATGAGCCGGTATTTTCACTGGTCAAGCGACAGCTGTTTTGCTTTCAATATATTTTTGTGTATAACAACCAGCACTGCAGGGCTATGGAGACACAAGACAATAACTAAACTATAGGAAAAGTTTTAATTAAAGCCTGCACACAAATTACATAACTCGAGAGAACGTTTAAATGAAATGCACGACTTAACTAAATCAAGAGAGTGTTTTAATTAAAACGTGCACACAAATTGAAAATTGTTGCCATGGTTTGTTATTTTTTCCCTACCCACTTCCTCTCCGGGACTCTGTAAATAATAAATAGGAATAGCTGACATATTGTAATGTGTGCTTCAATTTAATTGTATAATATTCTTGATTATAAGAGTAATTTGTCATTTTTTTCATCCTCTGATAGAAGTGCACAGAGATGATGGATCCATAGTAAAGGATCAACAATTAAAAATAACTTCATTTTTGTAACAATTGACCTTGGAATAGTCTAAAACGATACTCTACATACTTATGTATAAAATTTGTCATTATTAACTGTGTGGGAGTAGCTCTTATATAAAATGGGTGGCCAGCAGATCCAAGCAACTATAGGCCAGTAAGCTTAACGTGCATGACAGGAAAATTAATAGAAGGAATTATTAAGGATAAGATTGAGCAACACATGACAAGGACAGGAGTTATTCTGAACAGTCAGCATGGGGTCAGAAGAGGGAGGTTGTGTTTTACTAACATGTTGGAATTCTATGAGGAGGCAACAAAAGGGTACGATCAAAGTGGAGCTTATGATATTATTTATCTGGACTTTCAGAAAGCATTTGATAAGGTGCCACATGAAAGGGTGGGCATCAAACTAAAGGAAGTGGGAGTTCAGGGTGTGGTGTGTAGATGGGTGCAGAATTGGCTCTGGCACAGGAAGCAGAGGATGATGGTGTGAGGAACCTCATCAGAACTGGCTGATGTTAAGAGTGGTGACCAGCAGGGGGCAGTGCTAGGGCCGCTGCTATTTTTAATATATATAAATGATTTAGATAGGAATCTAACTAACAAGCTGGTGAAGTTTTCAGATGATACCAAGATAGGTAGATTAGCAGATAATTTGGAATCCGTTATATCATTACAGAAGGACTTGGACAGCATACAGGCTTGGACAGATTTGTGGCAGATGAAATTTAATGTCAGTAAATGTAAAGTATTACACATAGGAAGTAAAATTGTTAGGTTTGAATACACAATGGGAGCTCAGAAAATCGAGAGTACACCTTATGAGAAGGATTTAGGAGTCGTAGTGGACTCTAAGATATCGACTTCCCAACAGTGTTCAGAAGACATTAAGAAGGCTAACAGAGTGTCAGGTTATATAGCACCTTGATGTGTGGAGTACAAGTCACAGGAGGTTCTGCTCAGGCTTTATAACAACACACTGGTGAGGCCTCATCTTGAGTCATGTGTGCAGTTTTAGTCTCCAGGCTACAAAAAGAACACAGCAGCACAAGAAAAGGTCCAGAGAAGAGCGACTAGGCTGATTCCAGGGCTATAGAGGGTGAGTTATGATAAAAGTTTAAAAGAGCTGAGCCTTTACAGTTAAGATTAAGAGGAGATCTGACTGAAGTGTTTAACATTATGAAGGGAATTAGTCCAGTGGATCGAGACTGTTATTTTAAAATGAGTTCATCAAGAACACGGGGACAGAGTTGGAAACTTGTTAAGGGGTAAACTTCATACAAACATTAGGAAGTTTTTCTTTACACAAAGAACGATAGACACTTGGAATAAGCGGCCAAGTATTGTGGCAGACAGTAAGACGTTAGGGACTTTCAAAACTCGACTTGATGTTTTTTTGGAAGAAATAAGTGGATAGGACTGGCGAGCTTTGTTGGGCTGAATGGCCTGTTCTCGTCTAGATTGTTCTAATGTTTAGAGGGCTAGGATGACTGGTAAAGAATGAAATATCAAAAATGTGATCATATTTGAGATCAGCAACTGTGAAATAGCATAAAGCCACACTCCTCATGTCTATAGCTTGGTGAAAAGGAGTAGCTTTGACCCCTCATGTCCCATTATGGGGTGAATGCTAGGTGTCGTTTGATGTGGGATGCACAACTTCAAGTCCTTATAATTATTGCTGGTGAAGACTCCTATTGGTTTATTCTTTTCATAAGGGGCAATTTTTTGCAGAAAAATTGTTAAGTAAATGTCAAAAACTGAGTATTTTTTGGGTCTAAGGGGCAAAAATGGGGGCGGGGACACTAAACACCTTGACTTCTTGCATAACCAGCATGGTCATCTGAGGTAATAACAGGTTAATAAATATTGGGTGCCATCCCAGCTGTCCCTGCTTTCTTCCAAAAAGTAAATTAAACTGTTCTCGATGTCACAAATACAACCAGAAATGTCGCCCTCTGGGGTTATAAGAAAAAAATTGCTGCCTGTTAAGGCTTCTTATATGGCTTCTTATTATGGTTTGAAGGAACTCCATCTCTCCAGCTCTCTTGTCAGCAAGTGAGGCCTCCTTCTGGGAAGCTGGGCCTTTATGTCCTGGGGACTGGAAGAGGTGGTGTCAGTTGCCTTTACTGGGTGGTTTCTCCGTACTATGCAGGCAAAGGAAGATAACACAGTTAGCGGCAGCGCCCCCTCTCGGCCCAGAGTGGTATTGCATACCATGGTGTAACTTGGACTGTGACCTTCTGATGCCTGTGTGACACTAGACATCGAAACGAGTCAAACGGTATGCCACATGTGAGGGTGGTCTTGTACCAGTGGGTCAGGAGGTGTTCAACAAAACAAAACAATAAAATATTTCAAAACATTGATAAGTATTTCTAATGAACACAATAATTATGGCAAATATTATGTTAGGGATGTAGATATAATAATCTATATAAATAAAAGTCAATGTATGTGTGTGTGTATGTATGTATGTTCCAGCATCATGTCCGAACGGCTGAAGTGATTTTCATGAAACTTGGTACACGTTTCTCATTGGTTGACTAAAAATACTAAAAGGTTGAAATCAACCCTAACCCACCCCCTTCTGGGTAGGGTGGGGGGTGATCTTGCAGTCTAGTATGTGTGTTATCATTCAGTTGGCACTCGGAACGACCACCAGAGGGCGAACTGGAGGTGACTGCCAGCATTCTTTATGTTTGAGGTCCACCGTGCCCGCCTGTTGCTTTTGAAATGAAATCGCCATACTACTGACTTAGCACAGTACCCTCTGAACAGATACCACAGACAAACACGCTTAAGCTACCTCTTCATTTGTGCCAGACACTGGAAAGGATGGCTTTGCGCTTTCTGGATGAGAACTAGACACTACTGTGATGTCGGTGAACTACCCTGTTAAACGCCTCTGCCTCTATTGTTTAAAAGCAGAAGGAAATTTCTAAACTTGTGATCTTGTTTTCATTCTGATAAGAGAGTGACAAAAGAATTACACTGGCTAGTATATTTGTTAGTCCGGTACTTCCTTAAAATAGATATTTCACTGGAAGCACCCATGTCTACTCCTCCTTGAAAACGACTGATAGATAGTCATACCCTTGGCATTATTTTATCAGGTTAATATTTATCAGGATCTCACTGTTCAAAGTTTCTTTACCTCCTTTATTTGAGGTTTTTTGTTTAATCTGCAAAAACAAAACAGAAAAAACCCACTAAAACAGAATCCTAAATTCTAATAAGCCATCCATTTTCTAACCCGCTGAATCCGAACACAGGGGTCTGCTGGAGCCAATCCCAGCCAACACAAGGCACAAGGCAGGAACCAATCCTGGGTAAGGTGCCAACCCACCGCAGGACACACACCAGGGCCAATTTAGAATCACCAATCCACCATGTCTTTGGACTGTGGGAGGAAACTGGAGCGCCCGGAGGAAACCCACGGGGAGAACATGCAAACTCCACGCAGGGAGGACCCAGGAAGCGAACCCGGGTCCCCTAACTGCGAGGCAGCAGCGCTACCACTGCGCCAATTCTAATAAGCATTCAATGTAATTCTAAAATGCATAATTTACAGTAACAATCTCGGTGACAACAAGCTACAGAAGCAATCCTTGCTACATAGCTCCACAGTACTGTACTTGGAACATGCATATCCTCAAACTTAATCTGCAGGAATCAAAAACCTGGAAATGCGGAGCTGCTAGGTCACAGCAAGCAGTAAGCTTTCCACGTAATGCGTTTTCCAGCAGAGGAAAGCAGTAATGTGGCACAATGGTAACATATCTGGATTACTTTTGCAGTGGTGTGAATGGAAGCCATTAAATAGGATTTACTTAACTGGTGTGCTGTGGATTCTTTACATTTCACATAAAACAAGGCCTTGCCGAGCAACATTCCTTGCTTTCCACCCATAAACAACCTTTAAATCAATAGAAAAAAAAATCTGACACGACTTTCATGTTTCTTATTTATGAAATTACAAGTAAAACATTAGGGTTAATGGCATGTAACTGTAGGCAAACCTGTTTTATTCGCTCACCACTTCTTTCAATTCATCTGTTGACAGGGTACTCTACTTCAAATGCTGTCATAGATGATCCTTAAAGAGTTTTGGTAGAGAGGCTTTATATTATCTTTAAAGAACAACATCTTCTTTATCCAAGACATACAAGACTGCAAAGCATGCACATTAGTGAGTCTTCATTGTTTGTTAATTTATTTTTATTTTTATAAGGCTGAAAATATATTAATAAAAAAGTTTAAAAAAATCAAAAGATCAGAAAGATATGGAAGCCAAGAGAGGATGTGCACTATCGTTATTTTATTAAATTGTCTCCTCGAGATAGCAGACTAATTTTATTGAGATCTCGAGAAAATAAACGTAATTTTTTTTGATATAATGGAATAATTTTATCTCGATCTCAAGAAAACGAAACTTAACCTTTGCTCCTGACATCAGGCTCGCTTACATTGCGACGCCTATACAGCTGAAGACTTGCTAACCGTCTTCTTAACTCATCTTTTTCCCAAAAAACTCCGCTTTCTGAAAACCAGACAAAGCAATGGTTTCACACAGAACTCAACATAAAATGTCTGTAGCTGCCTGCTGTGGCTGCTGACACCGCACGTTTGTCATCTCGGACGCAGGGGTAGCATGACAGCCAGCAGGAATGCGCAACGGGCCGGCTGCCTGGCCGGTGATGACAGTCGCGATACGCCACATTCGAGTTTGTTCCTCCTATCATCGTGTCTGTCCTCTCAGGCGAACGTTGCCATACGGGCATCAGCTGCACAAACAGATCAGCCGATGCCAGTACCTCACTTTCATTTTCGACCTCGATCTCCAGATCACTTGCATTAAAATTGGAGTCCGATTCAATGATAATACACAAAAAACACTGTCCACAGACAATTTTGCTCTGTGCCTTTGCTTTGTTCTCTCACCAGATGTCGATGCCATTTTAAATGTTGTTTGCTCTTTGCTACTCATGCACGCGCAAGGGATGAAGGTCAGATCAGCAAAGCTAAATTTCCTTCTAGCAAAGAGAGTCGAATGAGAATGTAACAACGAGTTTTGTGGCCCTTTACAAGCAGGTTACCATCCTCTACCCCTGAATTTCGACAAAAGTCGACATCCGCCCAGAAAGAGTTAAATGACAAACACTAACGTTATTATTTTCTAAACTAAGTCATAAACACATTTCAGCCTGAGTCAGCGCTTGATTGAACAAAAATGTGACACGCTGATCAGTACAGTTCTGCTCTTTTGCCATTTCAAACAGGACGTGGCTTCAATCAGCTAAACATTAAATCTTAGATACCATTATTTCATAATTTTGAGAAAACAGGATCTTTTGTTTTAATAAAATTAGTCCGTTATTCTGAGGAAACAATTTTAAAAAATAACGATATTGCACGTCCTTTCTCGGTTTCCGTAGAAATAGGCTAAAAAGGAGTTTCCTAAAAGACAACCCTTAGTAAAGTCCCCAAAAAAACAGTGCACTAATCAGAATCCTTAAACAGAACAAAAAGATATTACCATATATACTTCCGTATAAGTCGGGTCTTGAAACCCGAAAAAATCGATCATAAAATCAGACCCCGACTTATACGCCCATTCAAAAATACGACAGTTAATCTTCTTACCTCCTCCAAACTCACATCAGTTTCTCAGACACATCGAATTTTGTTGCAGCAGCGCAGTTACCAATTTCTTTCGCCACTTCAATGACTTTTAATATTTTCTTCTGATCGAACGCTCCATCGTAGATAAGGGATGCTCTTACGATAAAGGTGTATGAGGGTGTGAGATACAAAAAACAAACACAAAACAATGCAAACGTCGCTTTGGAATAGTTCAGGTATTACCGTGTGGTCACTTAGGCACAATACATAGAAAACAAAGACACTGTGCTCCGTGGTTACTCTCTCAGGTGGACGTTAGCATATCATAATCTCTTGGACCAATAGCGTGAGTTTTCTGCATTCGACTTATACGACTGACATTATACAATACTGGAAATTATACAGTTAAATCAAGTCACAACTCATCCGTGGAAGAACTTAAACATGAGTATATACAGTAATAAAAAAAGAGTAATCCACCAGTTATAACAATTCATTACACTCACAAGAAATACCAAACCACCTTCGGCTGCATACATACAATGAACTGCAGAGGGACAGTGAACCCCACCAGGCTTTAAAGAGCTGCAGCAGACACTCAATGGAGACTGACAGGCAGGTGAGGAGATCTGGCCAAACATAACACTATGTAACAGCGTGTTTTAGATTCACCTGTATGGATACCCGCAAGGCAGGCTGGGAATTGCATTCCCGTTAGACAGTCCTGCTGGGTATCATGGGTGCTGCCAAGGGGAACTGCAGGGACACACCGTCCCTACTTTAGAAAACATCCACCTGACCCAGAAGTGCTTCTATTGTGCAGTGCTGTAACACCGGAAGTACTCCCAGGTCTATGAAAAGTCACTGACGCTTCACCTCGTGGAGTCCAAGTTTGAAGGAAGAGGATGAAGCTCCCCTGGAGGAGTGGGAGGAGAAGGAGAAAAGAGGATTGGGATTGGGAGATTCTGTTACTGATAGAAAGAGGTTGTGTAAAGGTATTGTGAAGAATAAAATTCACTTACTTGAACCTGGGACTTGCATTGGCGTTAGTGCGTCTGAAGGTTTGGGGGCTGTATATTGTGAGGGACAGATGGCATCCTTGCCCAGCCAGGACACCGTTAACCTGGAAGGACAGGGGGAGACTGCTTACACAGGGTTTTGTCTCACCCAGGATGCTAGATGACAGCCAACCCAGGCTGGGATTCCCGAATGGGTGCCCACAAGGCATGCTGGGTATTGTTGTCCTAAGTGACAGACCTGCTTGGTCCCGTGGGGTCTGCCAGGGGAGCTGTGGGATTTGGGAGTCCCTACCCTGTAGGGTTCCAGCCTCACCTGTAACTGCTTTGGATTCACAGTTTCATATCACTGGAAGTACTCCTGGGGATTGGATAAAAGGGGCTGCCTGACACAACTCAGGGAGTCAGAGTCGGGAGAAAGGAGGTCAACACATACATGGAGGAGTGGAGGCAGTGACCGGAACAGAAAGAGAGAAAAGATAATAAGACAAAGAGCATTGCTAGGTGCTTTACACTGTGCTTATACTGTACTTGTGGCTGTGGTGGGAAACATTTGACAGTAAAGAGTTTCCCATGAAACTAAATAAAAAGCCTTTGTTTGTGGCAGAAATTGTGTCTGAGCCTCTCTGTGGCAGGTGTTTGGGGAGCTGGAGTGTCCCCTACAGGCCACTAATATATATATTTATATCTATATTGTGGACATTAGAGGGCGCTGTTGCCCCATAAAACCCAACAGACAGATGTTCAGGACACAAGTTTAAAAGCACTAAGTAAGACTCTAATTATTTTCTCCAATATAGTGCCTCTAAAGTACCACATCCACCAAACACAATTAATAAGCAAAATTTCTCTCTCCTTCTCTCCTCCCAGCAGCTCTGTCACACTCCCTCCCAACTCGGGCTCTCTTTCTGGGTCTTCACTAGTGGTTTATATAGTCCTTGATGCGGAACTGCTTCTGTCCTTCCGTCCATGTGATTCATCAGCACTTCCGATAGAGATGGAGACTTGTATTTTCTTCACCCCGGAAGTACTTCTGTTCTTCCGTCCCCGTGACTTGGGAGTACTCCCAGGCCATATGGGAAACAAAAATCCCAGCGTCTCCCTGCAGTGTCACACGGCGGCACCCAAGGTACCCAGCAGGGATGTGAAGCCAAACTCCATCTACCATGGTGCCCTGCGTGAATCTGGGGCACCTCTAAGCTGCATGGAAGTTGCCATCTGGCATCCTTTATATATATATAAAATCCAATGTCGGTCTGTCTGTCTTTATCGATGTCCACTTTTCACAAGAGATCTGCTTAACGAATTTAGATTGTGTTTTTATTTTCTATAATTTGCTTGAACATTCCGGTTGATTTTGTGACTTCTCTCATCACACTAAGTATTATAGTTGAGTTGCTGCAGTGACATATTCGAGCAAATCCAATAGCCGAGGGTTGGGGAATCGGGACCTCAGGAGTAGGGAGTTGGGCGGGACCCTCCTCACTCATGCGCCAGCCTCCTTTTGAGTCAGTCTACCTTTCACCACGTGTTGGAGCGTACCTTGCCTCTGCTTAGTTAGCGATATCTGTTTGATCAACATACATTATCATCTAGAGATTGTTAAAGAGTAACATTTGCTGTTTTTGAGAGACAGATCAGAGCTACGTGTGTTTTAGAGGGTAGCTGCTGATTGGCAAAGATATCACGGCCACGTGCTTTTTTCTCCATGTGCGGGATGCTCTCCCGTCAGAGCTGAACATGATCAGATATAGTGGCAATGTTTGACAGTCGAGTGTACCTGCCTTCCACTTGGACAGAGATACCTTGCCAACCTTTTACATTTTTGGCAAAGGGATCACAGCCACATTCTTGCCACTAATAGCAAAACCAAAAATATTGTATATCAAGAGGCCTTGGGTATGAAAGCTATCAATATAAATTCTTCTCAATACAAATTATTACATTTTTTTTTATTGATTTTTAAAGTTTATTGTTCTGTTTCACTACTCCATGGGAGGAGCCACAGGGGACAGCTAGTGGCTGTATATATATATATATATATATATATACACACAGTATATATATATATATATATGTACAGTGATCCCTCGCTATATCGCGCTTCGACTTTCGCGGCTTCACTCCATCGCAGATTTTAGGCATATCTAAATATATATATCACAGATTTTTCACTGGTTCGCGGATTTCTGCGACAATGGGTCTTTTAATTTATGGTACATGCTTTCTCAGTTTGTTTGCCCAGTTGATTTCTTACAAGGGACGCTATTGGCAGATGGCTTAGAAGCTACCCAATCAGAGCATGTATTACATATTAACTAAAACTCCTCAATGATATAAGATATGCTTCCCACGTGGTGCTTCGCACACTTCAAAGCTCTAATATTGATTTTTGATTGTTTGCTTTTCTCTGTCTCTCTCACTCTCTCTGACATTCTCTGCTCCTGAGTGTGTGAGCAGAGGGGCTGTTTGCTTAGAAGATACGGACGCTCCTCTAAAATATGCTGAAAGACTACCTTCACATTGATCCCTTCATTGGCCGCTTTATCGCGGTGCTTTGCATACTTAAAAGCCCAACAGCACGTATTGATTTTTGATTGTTTACTTTTCTCTCTCTCTGACATTCTCTGCTCCTGACGCGCACACTCCTTTGAAGAGGAAGATATGTTTGGATTCTTTTAATTGTGAGAAAGTACTGTCATCTCTGTCTTGTCATGAAGCACAGTTTAAACTTTTGACTAAAGGGTTTTATTTCATGTCTAGAGGCCTCTAGTAATGTTAAAAAAAACGTATTTAGAAGGTCGTAAACAGGTTTTCAATGCTGTAACTGTGAAAATATTAGATTTATAAATAAAGAATCCTACTTCGTGGAAATTCATTTATCTGTCTGGAGCGGATTAACCGCAATAAACGAGGGATTACTGTATAGCTGTGAGAATATTTATAAACAGTGTGGTAGAGTTTCTAAGGGCTTAAAATATATAAAAATAACCATACAAACATATGGTTTCTACTTCGCGGATTTTCAACTATCGCGGGGGGTTCTGGAACGCAATCCCCGTGATCGAGGAGGGATTATTGTATATATATATATATATATATATATATATATATATATATATATTGCAGGTGGCTGGGGGCGACCGCCCTGGTTTGAGGGCCACGGGCACAGAGCTTTGAAGCTCCACCCTGTAGGGGCCCGTGGTCACAGCCAGGGGGCACCCCCATGCCTTTGGAGCCCTGGACTTCAGCACTTCTGCCACACCAGGAAGTGCTGGGGGGAAGAGGAGCAGGGACACTTGGAGTGCTTCCGGGGATACAGCCGGCACTTCCACCACCTGGGGCGTGTCGGCGGGAGATTGCCGGGAAGCACCTGGAGCACATCCGGATGATAATAAAAGGCGCCGCTTCCCTTCATTCGGCAAGAGAGTCGGGAGAGGAGTGAACTAAGCTTGCTGGAGGAGGCAAGGAGGAGGCCTGAAGAGGAGAGTGAAAGCATTGTGTGGCCAGGACTTTGGGGACTTGTGGGGTTTGTGTGGCACTTATGGACTCTGTATATATTAGTGTAAATAAACGTGTATTGGGTGAAATGAACATGTCTGCCTGTCTGTGTCTGGGCCAGCCTCCACTATATATATATATATATATATATAATAGAGAGAGAGAAACAGTAGATGACGCTATACCAGCACTTAACCCTACACAGACAGACACAGGAGGAACACTAATTAAACACAAGAGATTTATTTTCTTTTCTTTGCCTGTGGGTAATGCCTTCCCCGTTTCCCACAGGCACAACACAGTCCCAACAAGCACTATCACAACACACAATACTCTTCTTCTCTTCTGTCTTCTCCAATCCTCCCAGAAAGCTTTGTCTCACTCCTCCCGACTCTGGCTTACCTAGTAGTCTCTGCTGGCCCCTTATATAAGTCACCCGGAAGTGCTCCAGGTGCTCGTTGCCCTAGTTCCGGCTGCACTTCTGGGTGTGGTGGAAGAACTGCCCACACGGGCTCAAGAACAGCTACAGCACCCCCTGGTGGCACCCCCGGATCCCTACAGGGCTGCAGATAACGCCATCTCCCATAAACCCTACAGGAGTCCGAAACACCACTGCAATCAATGGGGGCTGCTATCTAGCATCCCGGGGGAGGTACTGTTCTGCCCACACTTGCTCACCCGGTCCTCTCAGTGAAGAGATGTCCCGGGCGGACAAGGACCCCGGCCATCTGTGACTATATATATATATATATATACAGTAATCCCTCCTCGATCACAGGGGTTATGCTCCAGAACCCCCGATAGGTGAAAATCCACAAGTAGAAACCATATGTTTGTATGATTATTTTTATATATTTTAAGCCCTTAGAAACTCTCCCACACTGTTTATAAATATTCTCCGCACAGTTATACAGTAAAACCTTGTTTATCGCGGTTAATCCGCTCCAGACAGATAAATGAATTTCCACGAAGTAGGATTCTTTATTTATAAATCTAATATTTTCGCAGTTAGAGCATAGAAAACCTGTTTACGACCTTCTAAATACAATTTTTAACATTATTAGAGCCTTCTAGACATGAAATAACACCCTTTAGTCAAAAGTTTAAACTGTGCTCCATGACAAGACAGAGATGACAGTTCTTTCTCACAATTAAGAGAATGCAAACATATCTTCCTCTTCAAAGTGCGCGTAAGGAGCGGATAATGTCAGAGAGAGAGTAAAGTAAACAATGAAAAATCAATAGGGCTGTTGCGCAAGCACCGCGATAAAGCAGCGGCAATGAAGGGATCAATGCGAAGGTAGCCTTTCAGCATTTTTTACAGGAGCGTCCGTATCTTCTAAGCAAACAGCCTCTGTGCAAACAGCCTCTCTGCTCACATCTCCTCCGTCAAGTGCAGAGAACGTCAGAGAGAGAGAGAGAGAGAGAGAGAGATTAAAGCAAACAATCAAAAAATCAATAAGTGTGCTTTTGGACGCACCTCGATAAAGCGGCATTTCTTAGAGGAGCGTCCGTATCCACTAGGCAAACAGCTTCTGTGCAAGCAGCACCTCTGCTCACACCCTCCGTCAGGCGCAGAGAATGTCAGAGAGGGTGAGAGAGAGGCAGAGACAAGCAAACAATCGAGCACCGCGCAGGAGGCATATCTTATAGCATTGAGGAGTATTAGTTAATATGTAATACGTGCTCTGATTGGGTAGCTTTTAAGCCATCCGCCAATAGCGTCCCTTGTATGAAATCAACTGGGCAAACAAACTGAGGAAGCATGTACCATAAATTAAAAGACCCATTGTCTGCAGAAATCCGCGAATCAGCGAAAAATCCGCAATATACATTTACATATGCTTACATATAAAATCCGCGATAGAGCAAAACCACGAAAGTCAAAGCGCAATACAGCAAGTGATCACTGTATATATATATATATATATCTATAATAATAAAAGGCAAAGCCCTCACTGACTGACTGACTCACTCACTGACTGACTGACTCACTGACTCATCACTAATTCTCCAACTTCCCATGTAGGTAGAAAGTTGAAATTTGGCAGGCCCATTCCTTACAGCTTACTTACAAAAGTTAAGCAGGTTTCATTTTGAAATTCTACATGTAACGGTCATAACGGTCGGTAACGGTCGACAACATCCGCCATGTTGAACTTTCTTATTTATGGCCCCATCTTCACGAAATTTGGCAGGCAGCTTCCCTGCGCTAACCGAAACCACTGTACTTACTTATTTCGATGGTATGACGCCACTGTCGGCCGCCATATTGAACTTTCCAACGTCACCAATTTTCAAACTTCCCGTGTAGGTAGAAGGCTGACCCCATCTTCACGAAATTTGGTAGGTGGCTTCCCTGCGCTAACCAAAACCGATGTACGTACTTATTTCGGTGGTATGACACCACTGTCGGCCGCCATATTGAATTTTCCAAACGTCAATAATTCTCCAACTTCCCGTGTAGGTAGATGGCTGAAATTTGGCAGGCCCATTCCTTACAGTTTACTTACAAAAGTTAAGCAGGTTTCATTTCGAAATTCTACACGTAACGGTCATAACGGTCAACAATGTACGCCATATTGAACTTTCTTATTCATGGCCCCATCTTCACGAAATTTGGTAGGCGGCTTCCCTGCGCTAACTGAAACCAATGTACATACTTATTTCGGTGGTATGACGCCGCTGTCAGCCGCCATATTGAACTTTCCAACGTCACTAATTTTCCAACTTCCCGTGTAGGTAGCAGGCTGAAATTTGGTACTTATTTCGGTGGTATGACGCCACTGTCGGCCGCCATATTGAACTTTTAATGGAAACCGATGTCCGTACTTATTTTGTTGGTATGACACCACTGTCGGCTGCCATATTGAACTTTCCAACGTCACTAATCCTCCAACTTCCCGTGTAGGTAGAAGGCTGAAATTTGGCAGGCTCATTCCTTACAGCTTACTTACAACAGTTAAGCAGGTTTCATTTCGAAATTCTACGTGTAACGGTCATAACAGTCAACAACGTCCGTCATGTTGAACTTTCTTAATTACGGCCCCATCTTCACGAAATTTGGTAGGTGGCTTACCTGAGCTAACCGAAACCAATGTACGTACTTATTTCGGTGGTATGATGCCACTGTCGGCCTCCATATTGAACTTTTTAACAGTCTTTGTTACTTATGGGCCCATCTTCAAGAAATTTGGTACACGGGTTCCCAACGCTAACTGAATCCTACTTACGTACATATATATGTCCATAGCCTGCAGCTCGGTCACCGTGTGAGGCGGCGTTGGGTCCCCATCCCAACGCCTCCCACGCTGTTGGCTGCCTGCCTATATAAGGCCGTCCGTCGCTCCAGTCTCTACATTCCCTTCCTTGCTTCGCCACGGGATTCACGTCTCCCTGCTGATAACTACAGCCTTTTTGTTTAATCCACGGCTTCTCTGCTGTTTTATTGTTTGTTTATTATGATTATAGTTATTGTGTAGGTATTTTACACTTACTTTACATTGCTCAGGTACTTTATCATTCCAACCCCCATTACCATGTCTATCGAGATGATCATATTGCACGGCCATATCAGGCTCACTCTTGATATCCGGAGGAACATTGTGTCTTATGTATTGAATGACTGGGACAGGTTCAAGGTGTGGACTGATGACAGTACAGGAGATAATTATACTACACAGGAGCACTAGAAGAGTGAAATGCTTAAGCCCTTCACCTATGGTTCTGTATGTGAGTTGATGGCTGCCACTGAATTGTTCGGTTGTCGCTTTCAAGTGTACTGAAATGGCCAAATATTTTACACCTTTCAACAACCGCCAATGCCTCTTAAACATCTTAGATTCACAGGTGATGATTTCAGTAGTGGACACTTTGATGTTTATGAATGTTTAAACTCTCAAAAGCTGGATGTGATTTTATCGATGAAACCGGTTGTGTGCTTACAATCCTTGACAGATGCCGAATGTCTCTTCAACACAAGTCCTACAAATACTGTCATAATTGAAACAAACCATGAAACTCAGACCGATTATGACAACAGCAATTCAAGCTGTGAGATTTAAAACAAGATTACTGTTCACATGGCCAACTGTACTTTGCATCCTCAAGTGTAACCTCAGCACACAGCTTGGTCATATTACAACCGGAGGGCCGAACTGACAACGTGGTATACAAAGAGATCCTTAACAAATAATTATTGCCATATTTTCCCTCAGTTTAAAAAGGTTTACTTTTCTTTTTAATAAAAATTTTAATGCAGTACTTGCCGCTGTGACTGGTGGTATTTATATATATATATATATATATATATATATATGCCAGCAACACTCCGACAATGACAACACAATTACATTGACAATCATGTTACGTTATTTTCAAAATGTTTCCTTTTCTTTTTCATAACTTCTTTAACACACTACTTCTCCGCCTGAAGCGGGTATTCTGCTAGTATATATATATACCTATATATATATATATATAGTCAGGTATGCACACCAGAGGGTCATCTTCCAGACTCACCTAAAATATGTAAGTAATACCACCCTGGGGTAAGAGGAGGCTTTGCTGTTAACAGACTTGTCACCTTCTTTACTCTCAGCCTGGAGAAGCCACCCCTTAAGGGCAACCTAACGAATGAAGCCTCACCCCTTCCAGTCCACAACATTTATGAATAGAGCGACCACAGAGATGGTCATTACATTCTGATGTTCACCTGGCTGAAGTAAACTGAAGCCCACTTTAATGTGAATTTCCCCTTGGAATTAATAAAGTATCTATCTATCTATCTATCTATCTATCTATCTATCTATCTATCTATCTATCTATCTATCTATCTATCTATCTATCTATCTATCTATCTTCTCCTGTATTGTGAAAAGGAGCAGTTTTGTTTCTTTTCAGAAGCACAAGAAAGTTAAATTTTCATGATTTCCTCTGTTACTGTTTGTGAGAATAAAAGAAGTTTTGTTGCTGGCTAGCACCACAGCCTCTGTCTCGACCTTCGATCATTTCCTCGCACTGCTACAATATACTGTACAGTATATATATAAATATATACTCTGTATGTAATGTGATGCCATTTTTAATGTATAGTGTTGTATTCCTTCTCTGTTACTGATGCTGCATTACTCTCTGTGGGAAACATGCATGTACGAATCTCATTTTGCGGTGTACACATGGTGGTCCGTTTGAACTTCAGCCTGATATTTCAGACAAAGTCTCCTTACCAGATGTTATGTAATGCAAATGAGTTTGAGAGAAATTGGATTCTTTGGAACAGATTCATTAACCTGTGTACACCATGTCGGTCTCATCAGTGCCTCAGAAGGATGCTTGATGCCGTCTGACCCTCATTTTATTTAGGTTTAGTTTCACTGTGTTTTGTATTTTTCCCCCCTCTTCATTCTACATTTTAAGATATGTGAGCCTCTCTGCTCCCTATGGAGTCTTAAACTGTGACTAGCCATACAGGATCTAATTACATTCCATATATTTACTTGGTGGAGGTGTGGGCTGGTTTGATTTCCCACGTTTGTTCGGTTTTGGATCCCTCCTGTGAGTGTAAACGCTTGTGTTCTGCGGCAGGTAATTGCAGCTGTCCGGGGTGCTGAAGTTTTCATTTCCTCAAAGGGAGGATTGAGAAATTTGCACGGCTGGGGGTTCTGGACATTTCTAGCACTTTCTAGCGTGTTATCTCATATCGCGTTTAGCTGGGGGCTGTGGTAGGTAACATTGTGGGGGGGGGAGCGGGGGTGTCCTTCACGATCTGTCAATTCTTAGAGGAGTTTAAGACACACATTCTCCGTTCTTTCCTTCCTCCGCGACTCCCCCAGTAGACTCTTTTAGGTTTTGATCTAATCCAGCTAGATTTAGTAATGAAGGTGAATTTCAACACTCAGTGTGCCTGTCTTGTCTTCTTAATGAGCCATGGCAGCTCCACGGTTTTGTGAAGTCTAATAATGTATCGCCTACTGCACAGCTTAGCGTCAAGTACTCATATGCCTGAAACCTCCTTCATTTTCTGAAAAAGTCCAGAGAGAGTCTGCTGAGATGTTACTCAGTCTGGAAATGGTTCAAAGAATCAGATCTTAATTAACATGGCATTGTGGGAGCAGATACAGACCACTATTGAGTTCCAGCTTTATATTAACAGCAACGTCATTGTTGATCAGAAGAAGCTGTAGTGATATTACTGGACACACGTGCCAAACTTAACCCACTTAATTTGATTCAGGGCCACAGGAGGCTCAAGCCTACACTGGCATTACTGGACTGAATGTTGGAAGCAGCCCTGGACAAGATGTCATTAAATCTCAGGGCACACAGCCTTACTTACTCACTGTGGGGCCTGTTCAGAGTCATCAGTTAGCCCTAACCTGCATGTCTTTGAAGACATTGGAAGAAAACCAACAAAGGTACTGGGTGAACATGCAGACTTCACACAGGCAATGACTGGTCGTAAGATTTAAATCCAGGACACAGGACTAGTGAGGCTGCAACTCTAATCACTGCACCACCCTGCTGCCCTGGGTGTAGAACACTTCTTCTTCTTTCAGCTGCTCCCATTAGGGGTTGCCACAGTGGATCATCTTCTTCCATATCTTCCTGTCCCGTTCATCTTGCTCTGTCACACCCATCACCTGCATGTCCTCTGTCACCACATCCATAAACCTCCTCTTAGGCCTTCCTCTTTTCCTCTTGCCTGACAGCTCTATTCTTAATATCCTCCTCTCGATATACCCAGCACCTCTCCTCTGCACATGTACCTGTAGTGTACTTTAGTGTGCTGTAAATTTAACGTGAAATTGATACATTTGTCATTTTTCGCCCATCAATCCACACTCATAATGAAGCAGTGAAGACATGTTTTTGGAAAGGTTTGTATATTTATTAAAAATCTAAAATTTAATTCTGTCATGGAAGTATTCAGACCCTTAATTCCTTACTTTATTGAAGCCCACCTGGAAGCCATTACAGCTTTGAATTTTCTTCCATGTGTCTCTGCAAGCTTTCCACAGCTGGATTTGGGCAGCTCATACCATTCTTCCTGGCACATCCTCTCAAGCTCCGTTAGACTGGGCAGAAAGTGTCGGTTAACTGCCATCTTCAGGCCTCTCCTTGATGTTCTATGGGGTGTAAGTCTAAGTTTGGCTAAAGGACACTTGTCCTGAAGACACTGTAGCATTGTCTTAGCTGTACACATCAGGCCATGGTCATGCTGAAAGGTGAACCATCACCAAAGTCTGGGGTTGTGTGCCATGTGGAACAGATTTTCATCTCTGTATTTGTCTGTATCCATCTTTCTCTCAATCCTTACCTGTCTCTCTGTCCCTGCTGTACCTTCATAGCAGAGTGTTGTCACCACCACGCTTCATTGTAGAGATGGTATTTGGCTGGTGAGAAGCATTGCCTGGTCTTCACCAGACATATTACTTGCAATTTTGCCTGAAAAGCCCAATTTTTGTCTCTTTAGACGAGAGATTCTTTTTCCTCATGGTCTGACGGTCCTTCACATGCTGTTTCTCAAACTCCACCATAAACACCTGATTAATGTAGTGCTATTGAGATGGCTGTTCTTCTGTCTTTGCAGAGGACTTCTGAAGCTCGCTTAGAGAGACTATTGGGTTCATGGTCATCTATTTCACCAAGGTTCTTCTTGCCCAGTTATATAATAATAATAATAATAATAATTCTTTCAGCTGCTCCCGTTAGGGGTTGCCACAGTGGATCATCTTGTTCCATATCTTCCTGTCCACTGCATCTTACTCTGTTACACCTGTCTTCTCTTAGGCCTTCCTCTTTTCCTCTTCCCTGGCAGCTCTATCCTTAGCATCCTTCTCCCAATATACCCAGCATCTCTCCTCTGCACATGTCCAAACCAATGCAATCTCGCTTCTCTGACTTTGTCTCCCAACCGTCCAACTTGAGCTGACCCTCTAATGTCCTCATTTCTAATCCTGTCCATCCTCGTCACACCCAATGCAAATCTTAGCATCTTTAACTCTGCCACCTCCAACTCTGTCTTCTGCTTTCTGGTCAGTGCCACCATCTCCAGTCCATATAACATAGCTAGTCTCACTACCATCCCGTAGACCTTCCCTTTCACTCTTGCTGATACCCGTCTGTCACAAATCACTCCTGACACTTTTCTCCACCCATTCCACCCTGCCTGCACTCTCTTCTTCACTTCTCTTCCACAATCCCGTTACTCTGAATTGTTGATCCCAAGTATTTAAACTTACCCATCTTCACCAACTCTACTCCTTAGATCCTCACCATTCTACTGACCTTCCTCTCATTTACACACATGTACTCTATCTTGTTCCTACAGACCTTCATTCCTCTCCTCTCTAGAGCATATCTCCACCTCTCTAGGGACTCCTCGACCTGCTCCCTACTATCACTACAGATCATAATGTCCTCAGTAAAAATCATAGTCCACTGGGACTCCTGTTTAATCTCATCTGTCAACCTGTCCATCACCATTGCAAATAAGAAAGGGCTCAGAGCCGATCCCTGATGTAATGCCACCTTCAACTTGAATGCATCTGTCACTCCTACTGCAGACCTCACCACTGTCACCCTTCCCTCGTACATATCCTGTACAACTCATATACTTCTCTGCCACTCCCAGCTTCCTCATACAATACCAAAACTCCTC
Source organism: Polypterus senegalus (assembly GCF_016835505.1). NCBI lineage: Eukaryota > Metazoa > Chordata > Cladistia > Polypteriformes > Polypteridae > Polypterus > Polypterus senegalus. The sequence goes on from NC_053159.1 coordinate 172,069,286, forward strand.
TCGAGGCACCCTGTCATATGCTTTCTCCAGGTCCACAAAGACACAATCTTATAATAACTGTAGTATCAATTTAGACCTATCAGCATACTGGGACTTTTTCTAAATTATTTTCAGGTTAATTTCTGGCTCTGCATACCATTATGGTGGTTTCTGACACCAAGTTATCGGATGGAATTGTTTGTTTATTGATTCAATGCCTTGTTCTAAAGTTCCTTTTGGATTTGGGCCATTTTCTGTCATTTTGTTGTCTGTTCTGCTGCCCTATTTTGCCAGGTTTGGCCCAGTAAGGCGTGTGGCTTCAAAGGTCATGAGCCTGTCAGTCATTACTAGAGAGAAATAAAAGGTCATTCCAGGTTCACTTCCTTATCTGACTACTCGGATTCCAAAGCCCTTCTTGTGCTTAAATTTTGTCAATTTGTGTTGGATATTTACTGATTTTTGAACTTTGCAATCCTTTTTAACATTTTTCTTGTCTCACGATTTTTGGTTTTTGGTGGGTTTTGTTTTCCTGGTTCAAACCCCTTTTTCTCTACATTGTTTTCTTCTAGTCGTTCTCATTTTCTCATGTCCTCTGGGTTGAACAAGAGTGTCATGTAAACATACACTAGGTGGTCTTAGATTAGTACACACATCAAGAACAGAGAAGAATGCACAGTGGAAGTCAGTTGAAATGAGAGGATGTAAGTCTACTTAAGAGACTCAATCCAGGAAGGTGGTGTCATGTATGGGTCTGTACTTTTGTCTATATTACATTTCATTATTGTTTTTGTCATATTCAAATTGATATTTTTTTATATTACTATGTGCTGCCCTTTTAAATATGCCTCCATGCCTTGTGTTTTGTGGGTGGAGCCTCAGGAGGCGGGGCCACCCTGACATCACCACTTATGAACCCTCCAATCGGCTATTTAAGGTGACAGCAAAGACGACTCAGAAAAGGAGATCATTGTGTTTGTCTCAACTCATTTGTTTTGTAGGTACTGCTGCTGTTCTCATCTGATTCTCGTTTTGCTTTGCATCCTCTCCAACCATAACCTATCATCTATGGGGGAAGAGCAAAGCTTTAGATTCGTCAAAAATTTCAATTTCAGTTTTTGACAGATCTCGATGTTTTAGGGTCCCCTGATACTGAAAACATTGATATTTAAACCCGCAAATTTATTTAAATTTACTAAAAAAAAAAAGGGTGAAAAAAATTTCCTGGGGGCCCCCAATTTGTTTCTAAATTTGGACTGAAATTCCCAAATCAAATAGAAAAATTTGGGTTTAAATTTAAGTTTTCATTTAACTTTGCATTTTTTTTAAAACCTGCCTTTTTCAAAAAACTTTTTAACTTTAAGGGCCCAAAGCAGAGAGAGGGGTTTTACCCAAGACAGGGTCAAGATTATGTTTCTTAAGTAGGGGTTTAACTACAGCAGTCTTAAGACAGTCTGGGAAGACCCCAGTATCTAGTGACGAATTTACTATGTCAAGAACATTATCAATTAGCACGCCTGATACTTCTTTGAAAAACCTTGTTGGTATCGGGTCAAGGACGAGGTGGAGGGTTTTAATTGAGATATTATTTTTGTAAATCAGGTAAATCTATCCTAGTGAAAGAGTTTAATTTGTTTATAACAGGATGTTGGGGTTTAGGGGATCCTTAGTGTTGGGGAGATATACTATGTTATTTCTAATATCATTAATTTTTGATTGAAAATACAGCGACAGCCTCACAGGTTTCACTGGAAGCACTTAGGAGGCATTCCTTTGAGCTACCTGGGTTTAGTAGGCGATCAATTGTTGAAAATAAGACTCTAGGATTACTAGCATTGTTATTTATAATCTTAGAGAAATAGCAGCGTCTCTCAAGACGGACAGTGTTATTGTATTCTGTTATTTTGACTTTTAATATTTCGTGGTGGATAGTAAGTTTAGTCTTCCTCCATTGACGCTCAGCTCTACGGCATGTTCTCTTTAAATCAGACACTCTTTGGGTCTTCCATGGTATACCAATGCTAGAAGATTTTTTCACTGTCTTTTCAGGTGCAACTATGTCAACAGCAGCTCTCACTTTAGAATTAAATCTTTCCACCTTACTATTTACATTGTCCTCGCTATTATAGCTGGCACTATAAACGGACTGATTGCTTAAAATGTTTGTAAGTTTTAAAGCTGCTGCCGAATCAAAGAAGCGTTTTTTAACAATATGCTTCTCATGAGTGTTTTTTATCATTATTTCTATATTAAAAAGTAGAAGAAAATGGTCTGATAGACCAATATCAATGATCTGTTTTATATCAACTTTCAGTCCTTTAGTAATCACTAAGTCTAATGTATGACCTGCTTTATGTGTAGGCTGATTTATGAGTTGTCTCAAATCAAAAGAATCCAGGAGGTTCATAAATTCTTTTACTTTTAGATCACACTGATTATCTATATGAAAATTAAAGTCGCCAACTATTAGGAGTGTGTCATATTAGTAATTAAAATTGACATTAAGTCAGAGAATTCCTCAAAAACGACGCTTATATTTAGGAGGTCTATACACGGATAGTACTAGAACTTGAGAATCTCCATGAATAACAACGGCGAGATACTCAAAGGACTTGAACTTACCAAAACTGACATCTTTACATTTTAATCGGCTCGAGTAAATGTTAGCCAATCCGCCCCTTTTCCCTGGCGGTTTGAATGAGTAAAACTGTAATCCGGAGGCAGATTCGATTAAAACTGACGCGCATCTGAATTCAGCCATGTTTCATTTAGTGCAATAAGATCTATTTTTATCACTAATAAGATCGTTGATAAAAACGTTTTGTTAGTTAAAGCTCTAACATTTAATAGTGCCATATTTAATGTTTCGAGGTGCAGAGATGAGTACTATGTGCTATTGTTATTTGGAATAGGAACTAAATTATTATTATTAGCCGCTCTGTGTATATTTTTGTTTAATCTGTGATCTGTTTTATAGTTTTAATACATTGTTCCTCTAAAATAGTGATTTTAATTAGATTATTGGAGTTTATGCCGTATTTCCTAGGTTTTCTACGTGCATTGAGATTGCTTATTACAGTATTAATGGTGTGAACTTTAACGGAAGACTCTATTAAACATTCATCATGTCCTGGCACAGCAGTATTATTTCGGAAGGGGTTAAGAGCAGAGATAGATAGTCAAGAAAAACGAATTACCTTCGATATGTTTTCGGAGAGGACCCGGGCGCCGAAACTGTTCGGATGCAGGCCATCACGCTTGAAGAGACGCGCCTTTCCAAAAGAGATTCCAATTGTTGATGAACCGACATCCTTCTTCTTGCAGAAACCCTGTAGCCAGTTGTTCAACCCTAGCAGACGACTGTAGTACTCGTTGGATCGTCTGACGAGAGGTAGTGGACCCGAAACGAAGATCTTTGCCGATGGGGTCCTCTCCTTCGTGTTCTAATCAGAGCTGCGAAGTCAGCCTTCAGGATTTCTGATTGTCGGTGCCTTATATCGTTTACGCCGGCATGCAAGACGATTGATCCAACTGCCCTCTCCTTGTGTTTCTCGTAGACTGCTGGCGCACGCTTTCATTACATCTCGGACACGAGCACCGGGAAAACAAGAAACAAACGATTTTGCATTAGGGCATGCGACATTAAGGTTTCTAACGATGGAATCACCTACCACTAATACATCACCAGGTGCTGAAGGCGAAATGGGGACGCGTAGAGGGTCAAACCGGTTCTGAGATAAAATGCTCGCCTGTGCCGATGGAGGTGCTCTGGCCTTGAACCCCGCCTGCATAGCTGAAATCCACCGAGGTCAGCAGCGCGCCGCCCCCTGAGACGCGGGGTGAGGTCGGCACAACGCGGGGTTGATGTTTCGCTTAGCTGTACACATCAGGCCATGGTCATGCTGAAAGGTGAACCATCACCAAAGTCTGGGGTTGTGTGCCATGTGGAACAGATTTTCATCTCTGTATTTGTCTGTATCCATCTTTCTCTCAATCCTTACCTGTCTCTCTGTCCCTGCTGTACCTTCATAGCAGAGTGTTGTCACCACCACGCTTCATTGTAGAGATGGTATTTGGCTGGTGAGAAGCATTGCCTGGTCTTCACCAGACATATTACTTGCAATTTTGCCTGAAAAGCCCAATTTTTGTCTCTTTAGACGAGAGATTCTTTTTCCTCATGGTCTGACGGTCCTTCACATGCTGTTTCTCAAACTCCACCATAAACACCTGATTAATGTAGTGCTATTGAGATGGCTGTTCTTCTGTCTTTGCAGAGGACTTCTGAAGCTCGCTTAGAGAGACTATTGGGTTCATGGTCATCTATTTCACCAAGGTTCTTCTTGCCCAGTTATATAATAATAATAATAATAATTCTTTCAGCTGCTCCCGTTAGGGGTTGCCACAGTGGATCATCTTGTTCCATATCTTCCTGTCCACTGCATCTTACTCTGTTACACCTGTCTTCTCTTAGGCCTTCCTCTTTTCCTCTTCCCTGGCAGCTCTATCCTTAGCATCCTTCTCCCAATATACCCAGCATCTCTCCTCTGCACATGTCCAAACCAATGCAATCTCGCTTCTCTGACTTTGTCTCCCAACCGTCCAACTTGAGCTGACCCTTTAATGTCCTCATTTCTAATCCTGTCCATCCTCGTCACACCCAATGCAAATCTTAGCATCTTTAACTCTGCCACCTCCAACTCTGTCTTCTGCTTTCTGGTCAGTGCCACCATCTCCAGTCCATATAACATAGCTAGTCTCACTACCATCCCGTAGACCTTCCCTTTCACTCTTGCTGATACCCGTCTGTCACAAATCACTCCTGACACTTTTCTCCACCCATTCCACCCTGCCTGCACTCTCTTCTTCACTTCTCTTCCACAATCCCCGTTACTCTGAATTGTTGATCCCAAGTATTTAAACTTACCCATCTTCACCAACTCTACTCCTTAGATCCTCACCATTCTACTGACCTTCCTCTCATTTACACACATGTACTCTATCTTGTTCCTACAGACCTTCATTCCTCTCCTCTCTAGAGCATATCTCCACCTCTCTAGGGACTCCTCGACCTGCTCCCTACTATCACTACAGATCATAATGTCCTTAGTAAAAATCATAGTCCACTGGGACTCCTGTTTAATCTCATCTGTCAACCTGTCCATCACCATTGCAAATAAGAAAGGGCTCAGAGCCGATCCCTGATGTAATGCCACCTTCAACTTGAATGCATCTGTCACTCCTACTGCAGACCTCACCACTGTCACCCTTCCCTCGTACATATCCTGTACAACTCATATACTTCTCTGCCACTCCCAGCTTCCTCATACAATACCAAAACTCCTCTCGAGGCACCCTGTCATATGCTTTCTCCAGGTCCACAAAGACACAATCTTATAATAACTGTAGTATCAATTTAGACCTATCAGCATACTGGGACTTTTTCTAAATTATTTTCAGGTTAATTTCTGGCTCTGCATACCATTATGGTGGTTTCTGACACCAAGTTATCGGATGGAATTGTTTGTTTATTGATTCAATGCCTTGTTCTAAAGTTCCTTTTGGATTTGGGCCATTTTCTGTCATTTTGTTGTCTGTTCTGCTGCCCTATTTTGCCAGGTTTGGCCCAGTAAGGCGTGTGGCTTCAAAGGTCATGAGCCTGTCAGTCATTACTAGAGAGAAATAAAAGGTCATTCCAGGTTCACTTCCTTATCTGACTACTCGGATTCCAAAGCCCTTCTTGTGCTTAAATTTTGTCAATTTGTGTTGGATATTTACTGATTTTTGAACTTTGCAATCCTTTTTAACATTTTTCTTGTCTCACGATTTTTGGTTTTTGGTGGGTTTTTGTTTTCCTGGTTCAAACCCCTTTTTCTCTACATTGTTTTCTTCTAGTCGTTCTCATTTTCTCATGTCCTCTGGGTTGAACAAGAGTGTCATGTAAACATACACTAGGTGGTCTTAGATTAGTACACACATCAAGAACAGAGAAGAATGCACAGTGGAAGTCAGTTGAAATGAGAGGATGTAAGTCTACTTAAGAGACTCAATCCAGGAAGGTGGTGTCATGTATGGGTCTGTACTTTTGTCTATATTACATTTCATTATTGTTTTTGTCATATTCAAATTGATATTTTTTTATATTACTATGTGCTGCCCTTTTAAATATGCCTCCATGCCTTGTGTTTTGTGGGTGGAGCCTCAGGAGGCGGGGCCACCCTGACATCACCACTTATGAACCCTCCAATCGGCTATTTAAGGTGACAGCAAAGACGACTCAGAAAAGGAGATCATTGTGTTTGTCTCAACTCATTTGTTTTGTAGGTACTGCTGCTGTTCTCATCTGATTCTCGTTTTGCTTTGCATCCTCTCCAACCATAACCTATCATCTATGGGGGAAGAGCAAAGCTTTAGATTCGTCAAAAATTTCAATTTCAGTTTTTGACAGATCTCGATGTTTTAGGGTCCCCTGATACTGAAAACATTGATATCTCGATGATGGCCGTGTATCTGTCTGTGTCTTACAGTTTCTTGAGGATGGTTTAGAGCTAAAACAGCTGGACCAAAAAATACCAAACTCAAAGCTTAAGCCTGTTATAAGCTGACGATGTGCTGATTAGTTTCTGAGTCAAATCGTGCAAGAGAAAGAGGCACTCTAGAGCAGGGCTGGGCAAAGTCGTTCCTGGAGGGCCGCAGTGGCTGCAGGTTTTTGTTCCAACCCAATTGCTTAATCAGAAGCACCTATTGCTCAAGTAACACCTCTGCTTCATTTTAATTGTCTCGCTTGTTAAGATTTTGAAACCTTTATTGCTTATTTTAGTCTTTGGTTCTTAATTGCTCCTTATTTTAACAATAAGATGCAAAAGACAAAAGAAACCATCATTTCCCCATTTAGCTTATTTACATTTGCACCTGTTTGGTTTAATTAAATACTTAGAAGGAAAGTTAAGAGAAAAAAAAAACTCCATTTTAGACTTCAAATCCATCCATCCATCCATCCATTACCCAACCCACTATATCCTAACTACAGGGTCACGGTGGTCTGCTGGAGCTAATCCCTGCCAACACAGGGCACAAGGCAGGAAACAAACCCCAGACAGGGCGCCTGCCCACCGCAGGGCGCACACACACACCAATCACACACTAGGGACAATTTAGGATCGCCAGTTCACCTAACATGTATGTCTTTGGACCCGGGAAGCGAACCCAGGTCTCCTAACTACGAGTTGTCGCCCCAGACTTCAAATCATTTAAGTGATATCCTTCAAAAGGAAGAAAAAAATCAAGGATATGAGAATGACCTGACATGGCAAATTTAAAGCAGTAACAAGCTACTGTATGAAATTAAATTATTGGCAAGGATTATTTTCTAATTTGGCAACTGGGTTGCAACAGCCCTCCAGGACTGGCTTTGCCCACCCCTGCTCTAGAGGAACCCTCAAATACCGTAATTCTGCAATTAATTTTGAATTCTTCACGTCAATTGCTATTGTAATGACCTATTTTATAATCATAAAGATCAGAGAGGTAAATAATTACTGAAATGTTATAGAATAGTTCAGATAACTTGGTTCTTAGGCCGCAAAGCCTACTGACGCTCACTTGGAATGTTGTTTTTTTGAGTATTTTCTGTTCTGTCTTCGGATTTTGCTGCAGAATTTGACTCCTTTTGCTGTAAGGTTGCCTTTTAGGCCGCTCCTTGTTGCCTCTTTTTGTTTTTTGGAGCATTTTTTTCCAGGTTTTCTGTTTTTCTACTAAACCCTCTATTTATAAAGATTTCTGTAACACTGAGATTTTGAACAGTGTCACCCTCCTGCACTGGTCAGGAGTCTTGTCTTCAATTCCAAAGCTCTGAATTATGCTGGGAAGTAGACAAGAGAACTCTTTGAGAAATAGCTGGGGTACAGTTGCAAACAAAAACAAGTGGCTTTTTGTCGTGAGAGCAAATAAAGTTGGATTGTCCTCCTTGATTGTCAGGTCAAAATGAGACATCACCTTCCACAAGTGGCTGCTATTCATATTGTTGGGCCCAGAATGGGCAAAGCCTTCTTTGGGTTTTGTGGGCGTGCTAGCCAGCCATCTTGGGCAACTGCTCAGTGCTGCAGGGATTACTGCTAGAGTCAGCGCCTTCTCTCGTCCTGGGGTGGTACTGCTTACTTGTCAGAGCCAGGAAGGTGGTCCCCAGGCACGCATGCGTGATAATGGGAATGTCTTTCCTGTTTATTTAGGTTGTAAGCTGTTTTTATCTGAAGTAACTGTTAATAATATGTTAGCAAAAAGCACATGAATTTTCAGCATATGACTGGAAAACGGACATGTGGATTACATGACATGAGTAACATGAGAATTTTTTTTTCCTTGTACATTTTTCAGCATTGTTTGAATTTCCCTGTGCTGCGTATCATTAGGGTTTATCATAAACGTTTCTTTCTCATTCTGTGTTTAAAAATCTAAAACTAAAAATGACATGGGGTAAGTAACATATAACAAATATAATTTTTAGGCATAGTATTCCTTTAAATGAACGGAAGGCTAACTGCCAAGCTCTATATAATTCAGAAATTCATTAGCTTAACATGGCAGGAAGTTAAAACAGTCAAATTTATTTTATCCCTACTGATAAAGACCTTTAGAAAAATTCAAACCCAGGAAAACTCACAGCAATTTAAAGGCGGCCTTTGTGGCATAGAACAGAAAATCGCAAATTGGCAGATGCCCACAGACATCTGAAAAGATGTGTGGTTGGAATTTGATTACATTTCATCATTTTTTTTGTCACATCTCTTATCTGTAGGTGCAGCAAAAGAAAAAAAAATCACCTCTGTTTGAGGTTTATGAGCAAACCAGAGAGTTCTGAGAGGAAACCGAAACTACAGAGGAGCGGCAACATGGAGAATGCCACACAAACAGAGCAAACGAAACAAAAGCCGCTGTCTGCCTGGGCCTTTCTAACATGGCAGTGAGGTGGCGTTCCCTCGTTCTCACCTTACAAGTGTCTCAAAGCACTTTCCCTCTTTCTCAGTTCAGCTATTTTGAGATCCAGTAGCCAAGTGCTTACAGTGATTTAGTTATAAAATAGCAGCAGAAAAAATCAAAAGGCATTTGATATTCACAGCCATACTGTAGCCATTTGTGAGGGAGCAGACAGATACCTCTGCCTGAAAAAATTAAGAACACACTGCTCGGGAAGTGCCAGAGCTGAGACAAAACACAAGGGAGGTGGCAAGGATCGTAAATCACTCTCAATTTGACGACTGGCAGACAAGGGCATTGCAAAAAAAGCAGTCGAGGCTAAAGCTGAAGTTGAGTTCCTAATGTAGTAGATCTGCGTCTTTGACAAACTTGGATTCTATCGGTCTAATACTTGTATTTTTTTTTATTGTTGTATATACCTTACATCACTTTCTGGTGACATTATTGTGTTCTTTGTTTTTGTATAGTTAGCCCCATTTTGTGGTGTCACAATAACAGTCCAAAGACGTTGAAAAAGGTTTGAGGCAGCCACCTGTATATGATGCCCTGGCTGCAAATGGGAAATTTTGCTGGGATATTCACAGGTTTGAGTCTAAAACAGAACTGAACTAAGAGGAAAAATATGGTGGCTTTAAAGGCCGGGCCAGGAAGTGATGTCATCTGAACCCGGAAGTGATGTTGTTGGGACAGGAAGTGAAGTCATCAATAGCACTGGACCCGGAAGTGACGTCTTCTGGCCCGGATGTGACGTCATCAATGGCACCGGTGCTGAAAGTGACATCATCGATGGCACTGGGACCTGGTGGGATTTCCAGTGGATGGTCTGCAGAGGACTGAGAGAGAAAGTCAGTGCAGCTCACCACCCCCTGGTCAAGAACAAGAAAATATGAACACATAACTCCAGTTCTTAAATCCTTACACTGGCTACTGGTTAAGTTTAGGGCAGATTTCAAAATCCTCCTTTTAGCATATAAAGCCTTAAATGGCCAAGATCCAGCTTAGTTGTCTGAACTTATCGTGACTTACAAACCTGAGCGCACATTAAGATCTCAAGATGCTGGTCTGCTTTTGATTCCAAGAATTAATAAAATAACCGTGGGAGGTCGAGCTTTTAGTTACAAAGCCGCCTAAACTGTGGAATGGTCTGCCTGCTACAATAAGAGATGTCCGTTCGGTCTCAGCTTTTAAATCCCGGCTGAAGACTCACTACTTCAGTTTAGCACACCCTGACTAGAGCTGCTGATTAACTGTACAGACTGCATCTCTGTTGTTGGTCATTAGCACTAAAACATAAGCAACATGATAGTTATAATTTGTTACTAATCCTCACCTATTCTGTTTCTCTTCTTGGTACTCAAATGTGGCACTTGGTGTCACTGCCCACCTGCCAAGTTGTTTTGCCTGCCTAAACAAAAGTAATTCCTGATTGAGGATCACAGGAATCATCGGGGAGAGGGGTCCTTTCATCGGATTGGCTGGCCCAGCACTGACTCAGCTGTGGAATGGCCAAATAGGGGGGGCAGCTTGATGTCTGAGGTCTCCAGGTCTCTGAACAAATCCAAATCCTATTATGTGATATCATCTACTGTTAACTTCTACTCCGTAATTGTAATATTTTTATTTTTATACTGTATTGAGGATTTGTTCTGTTCTGTGTATTTTATTGTAGTGACCCCCTTCTTTTTTGACACCCACTGCACGCCCAACCTACCCAGAAAGGGGTCTCTCTTTGAACTGCCTTTCCCAAAGTTTCTTCCATTTTTTCCCTACAAGGTTTCTTTTTTGGGGAGTTTTTCCTTGTCTTTGTAGAGAGTCAAGGCTTGGGGGCTGTCAAGAGGCAGGGCCTGTTAAAGTCCATTTTGGGACTCCTTGTGTGATTTTGGGCTATACAAAAATAAATGGTATTGTATTGTATTTTACTACTATTATTCAGGTCCTCTAGCTGCCTCCCAATCGCATGTGTGTGACAGTGGCTGTCTTTGCACAGTGTGTCCATGTTCCATGTAGTTTACGGTAAATACACCGATCAGCCACAACATTCAAACCACTGCCAGGTGACGCGAAGAACACCGAATACCTCCTTACAAGGGCACCTGTCGCTGGGTGGGATATATTAGACAGCAGTCAGTGTTGGAAGGAGGAGAAGCTGGCATATGTAAGGATGTGAGCGACTTTGACAGGCGCCAAATTGTGATGGCATGCAGACTGGGTCAGAGCATCTTCACAGCAGCAGGTTGTGGTCATGGTCTGTGAGGAGGCCTGTGGGTTACTTCTTGTAGCGAACTCCTGACTTCTAGAAAACACGGAGGCTGCCAGCAGATTTACGTAGCAAAGGAGCCGCTACACTTTTAAAATGAGGGATGGATAGAATCAGGCCAAGATCGAATGTTAACAACACCCCAGGAAAATGCTGATATAGATTAAACACATCCAACAAACAAATATATGAATATTCCTTATGTACTATAATAAGTGTTTACAAATACGGTATAGAAAAATAAAAGTACTTCAAAAGTACCAAACAAACCCCCATATGACGATATTTACAGTCCTGTAGTTGATGAAAGTGGTCTGGGAAACATAAACAATGGTTAGAGGATGGAAAGAGGTGGCGGAAAACTCCCATTTCATGATGTGCTTTCCAAAAACTTGGGCAATGAACACAATCCTACCACCAGAGTCCAGAAGAAGAATAGTCTTCAGAGACATGCCTCTTCTCAAACAGCACTGGATTGGGAGGAAGAAGAACCCACTGCCGTCCTTAAATCTGGTGGCCGTGCACCATCCTCTTCCGCTATGAATGCCCAGTTAATAATAGGCTTATTTATTGCTGCTAATGCAGTCGGTGGAACAAATGGAACAATCAACAAGTTCCACCACAACCTTCTCTTCCGGTTTTAACTGTTAATACAAACTACAAATCCCTTCTTCTGCATCCTTGCAAACCTGTTTAAAGACACAGACCCCAATTTAGAAGCTGGAATCTGTGCGACCAGCGTTGTTATTCACATTTAACAATCGCTCAACAGGACATACGTACATAAAAATAATAATAATGTGGCATCGCTACATCCCCTCAAATGGCCGACACGATGTCCTTTTGTATTCTGTGTGATGACTTTCTGCCAAAGACTCTCGGCATCTTTCACACTAATGTGACTTATTTCAGAGACAGTTATATTGTGAACTACCCTCTGGAATTCACTGTCTGCCCACAGTACTGAATCCAGACACTCTGTGATAGCCATGTGGGTTCCTTTCTTTCCACCTCCTGTGCCACCCTTTGTGTTTTGGCAACCTTTGTAGTCTCTTGTTAGCTGGTCAAAACATCCAACATATGTACATGCACCATGAAATTGAATCTCACCAAGTTTCGGGGACTTTCTCTTTAACTACCTATTATTCAGCGAGGCATTCACAAATTACCTTTGAATGGAGGTCTGATGAAATAATGGCGGCTGCAAGAAACAGCTATAAATCAGAGACCTGGCATGTTCCCGAGAATTTCCATTTGTAGCAATAGTCCTGCGTTTTGGCTTTCAAGCTGTCAAGTCCCTGCTGAGTGGCCGTGCATGAGAAGAACGGGGTAAATCGCGATGCACCTGAAGGCCCCGTGGACTGCGCACTATGAACCCACAGCCGTATACCGACATTTAAAATGGCAACTGGGAAAAAGCAAACCATCTTTGAATACAAGGGAACGACTCGCTACATCTGGTGTTGTATAAAATATCCATAGCTTCTTTGTAAGGAATACTTTGGGATGACCTGTGGTCATGTTGTATGACAAACACTCAGGTCATCAGCATTAATACAAAGGTGACAATCAAGCAGAGCGGGACGTGTGTCTGTCCTGTCGGCCATTTTCATTATTATGTGTTCGGCACGGCAGTTCTTAAGTTCATTTAAACACAATGTAGTGTTTGAATATTTTAAATTTGGATTAGGCGGTGAGGTTACTACAATCTGACAACAGTGTCAGTTTAGCTCACAAATAATTTACCCTTCCAAGCAAAAAACAGATTTTGTTCTATTCTGTGTATGAAGAAGTGTAGTCAAAATATAACAAAAGTGCCAGAAAGAATAAAAAATTAAATCGAGAGTGGTCTCCCCTTGACTTTCTTGTATACTCGGGTATGGGGGTTGATATTTGAGGAGTAAACCGCAAGACAAGGAGTTTATCTCTCTATTATAAAAAAAAAAAAATCTTGCGCCGATATGAGACTTTATTCCTGGCGACGAGACGTGATCTTTTGAAGAGAGACAGAGAGACACCTTCACGTCCCGCGAGATGGTCAAGTCACATCATACTTACAACCTTTGGAAGCAAGCCCCGTGATGCACACGGAGAGCAGGTTAGAGATAAAGGAAGAGTGAAAATTTTAAAGTCTCCAAAAAATGAGAGTAAAGATCGCATTAGCACAAACAAATGGAAAATATTACACAGTGAAATAACAGAAAAGGACAGCTGCTGTACAGGCTTTTAAACGTTCGAAGCGGCACATGAAATGCAGATCACGTGGCACTGCAGCAGCAGCAAGCCAGCAGCTGATCGAGCAAAGAGGAGGTAAAAAATACTGTAATTGTTTCCCATTTTATCACCATTTATGAGGGGTTTCGGAGGAACGACTGCGTCTCCTTGGAGTGCGTTCAGCCCCCCTCTTTACAACGGCGAGTAGCGCTTGGCGTGGGGAGGGGGGGGATTGGGTTTAGCACTTGGCGAGCAAAGCAAGCAGGGGGCAAAACCCTCTAGTTTTTATATATAACAATAAGTCAAATCAAATTATTAATATATTGAACAATTAGTATAAAAATAAATAGTTGAATAATCAGACTCTGCAGCTGCATGAATAAAAAAGTTCCACTTCCAGTTGGTGGAAATTGCTCAAAAGTTGAAAGAAATCTATGTTTTGAACCTAATACTTGTATGCGAAATTTGGTTGACCTAAGTGAAAGCGCACTCAAGTTATCCACACATACACTCACACACGGACACTGAGACATAATTCCAAAAATGGTATTTTCTAAATAATGAAGTCTAAAACGTTGAGATTTATCAAATTTTGAAATATAATTTTTGGACGATTGAAATACTTTTCCTACGTGAAAGTAAATCAGACTCAGGGTGGTCTAAAACATCAAGATTCATCAAAATCTGGAGGTCGAATTTTTGGACGATTACAATACACTTCGTATACGAGAAAGTAATGGAATTGCAGAAAGCCTGATGACTAATTGAGGAATCCATTCCTCCATTTAAACAATATAGATAGCCAAACACAGTCTTTTTTTTTTTAATTCTATTTTATTTTTGCTATTGTTACCTATTGGGCGTAGTGGATAATATTCCTCAACATGGGTCTGCATTTCTCAGAGACTCCAGAAGGTGGCATTCATCCATTTTCACAGCCTGTTTTTAGCCCTGAACAGGATTAGCTTTATACCAGAAGGTGGGTAAAGTCAGGTGGGTACATGCCAATATTCAGTCTGGCATTGTGGCATCCTTACCTTGTGAGTACTGGTAGCGAATGTATGTGTACTGGTGTGTACCGTCAGTTCCGACTACAATAGCAACTTCTATCTACATAACATGTCTGAACCACTAAAGGGGACCCACCTGGGTTTTCAATATTAATTTTTTTCCTTCCTCGTATACGAAGTACAGAGAAAGTATAGTGATCGTACAAAAATGTGATGTCGAGATTTTGATGAATCTTAGCGTTTTAGACCTCCCTGACTTTCTCGTATATGAAGTGTAGGGAAAATATTGGAATCCTCCAAAAATTCCATTTTGAGAATTTGATGAATCTCGATGTTTTAGACCTCTCTAAATCCAAAAAATACCATTTTTAGAATTATGTCTCAGTGTCTATGTGGCTGTGTGTGTAAACACGATGACTTAAGTACACTTTCACTTAGGTCAACCAAAGTATCAGGTACAAAACATAGATTTCGATCAACTTTTGGGCTATTTCTGCTAACCGGAAGTGGTATTTTACCTTTTATTCATGCAGTTGCAGAGTCCAATTTATTCCATTTTACTTTTATAATAATTGTTCAGTATATTTTTAATTTGATTTGATTTGTTGTTGATGGTTCTTTAATGCATATAATATAAAAATAGAATCCTTGTCTTGCGGTTTACTCCTCAAATATCCATCCCCATATCTGAGTATACGAGAAAGTCAAGGGTAGACCACTCCAGTTTTTTGTATTATCATGCTTGCAAAGCCCTGAGGAAATTCTCTACCACCTCCAGGTATTCATCTCACACAACAAGTAGTTACAGCGATTTTATTTTTCCACTTCCACAGATATTGGGTAAAGTAATAATTACCAAAGGACTTCTGTAATTTTAGTTCCATCCGAATTGCTCAAATGATGGAATTCCACTGACATGTTGATTCACACGGGACTACATGAACCAGCAGACTCCTCATAGAAGGTAAAGGTCTCGATAATCTTTACTGAGACGTGAACACACAGTTCATAAAAAGATACTGACATGAGCGATTCTGAGGGGACTAAAATTACAGAGGTCACCCAGCATTCACTCCTCTGCCGCATCTCCTGGAGTAAAACTAATCGTGTGCAGTTAGGGTCTTAAAGTGACAGGCCATGGAGGCAGGAACTATCCCTGGGCAAGTAGACACTCACTCTCAGCTGCAACGATGCCATTTTGGGACGCTGCTTTTACTAACTGTGCCAAGCGATCCGTGGTGCTGTGCTGATTTTAAATTAATAATCACACCCAGTGAGATGCAGGCTATAATCTGACATGAGGGTGCAAATGGAGACAGTTGGGGAGCCTGGCTGATTGCCCATACATATGCGAATGTAAGGGTCAGTCAGGTACCTCATTATCACCTCACCGGGAGCAGCACCTCACACCCGCACCCAATTAGGCAGGCATGATGGGGGGTGGGTGGGGTGGAGTAAAAAAAGAAAAGCAAAAGAGAAAGATGGAGGATGGAGGTTAACAGATGGAAAGGAAAGCAGGAACGGGAAAGAGACAGTATGAGAGCTGGTATGAGAGCCACATAGGGGAGCATGATACCAACGCTATTATATAGTGCCTTTAATCTATCTACCTATCTCTCTATCTATCGTGAACAGTTCTCTCTCTCTCTCATTTCTCTTTCCTCCAGTCAGTTTTGCCCGCTTACTTCCAATGCCGACTCCTCAGGGTATACCAGCAGGTTTCTTTCAAGCTGGACCCAAGAGTACATCCGGTGGCACGATGTGGCTTGTTGGAAGCACTTCCAGTCATATGGAAACCAGGAAGGTTTTCCTCCAACAGCACCCACTACCATCACCCAAGGACCCTTACAAGGCTGCGCTTCTGAACTCCAATTCCCATGCAGCCTTGCGGGTGCTCAAACTGGGCTTACTTGCAAATGACACTGTCACCTGGGTTGAACTGCTCATGGCCTCCAGCTCTCACCAGTCTGGGATGCCTGTCCATCCTCCTGGGCACTAACATTATCTATCTATCTATCTATCTATCTATCTATCTATCTATCTATCTATCTATCTATCTATCTATTATAAGCAAGTAAATAAAGTTTATTTATAAAGGGCATTTCACAGTCAAGAAGTCACAAAGCACTGTACAATATAAGAAAAGTTAAAAAAGACAGAGACATAACACTACTATGTGAATTTCCCCTTGGGATTAATAAAGTATCTATCTATCTATTATATAGTCCCTTTTCTATCTATCTATCTATCTATCTATCTATCTATCTATCTATCTATTATATAGTGCCTTTTCTATCTATCTATTATATAGTGCCTTTTCTATCTATCTATCTATCTATCTATCTATCTATCTATCTATTATATAGTGCCTTTTCTATCTATCTATCTATCTATCTATCTATCTATCTATTATATAGTGCCTTTTCTATCTATCTATCTATCTATCTATCTATACACAATAAGATAAATAACAGAGTAAAATCTATCAAATACATTAAGCAAATTAAAATAAAATAAGTAAAATAAAAATAGTAACAATAAGACTTTAAGCAAAAGTCTGGCTAAACAAGAAAGTTTTCAAATGTTTTTTAAAAGTCAGCCATACGAAGGTCAAGGTGGAGATTGTTCCAAAACTTCAGTGCAAAGGTTTGAAAGGCTCTGTCCCTCCATGTTTTTAATCTCGTGTGAGGATCAATCAACATATTGTAAGTAAAAAGCAAGACAAGGTCAAAGATTTGAGGCACCTTGCAGCCAACCCATATGAATGAAGGATTTGAAAAAAAAAGTGTATAAAACACAAAGAAACGAATCGTCCAGACTGCTGTCTCGGGTAGACTGCCTAAGATGGCGGCTCCTCTGGATTTCAGGCATTCTGGAAGTGGCGTGTTCAGGTGGACAGACCCCAGAAGTGATGTCAGAGATAGAACACTGCCAATCTTATTTTCTGCAGAAGGGGAAGAAGAGAGGTTGTTAGACCACAGCGCCATCTCCTGTCTCGGAGGAGAATTACCGCCACATCAGCCTTCAAGCTGTGTCCCATGCACACATATGTGACATTATCTGTTTCTATTGTGAACGGTATATAAGACAGTTCTAAAAGCTATTTGGGTGGCGAGGTTGCTCTGAGGCTGGGGATATGTGCTGGC
This sequence comes from Polypterus senegalus, assembly GCF_016835505.1. Lineage (NCBI taxonomy): Eukaryota > Metazoa > Chordata > Cladistia > Polypteriformes > Polypteridae > Polypterus > Polypterus senegalus. Next base: position 172,086,859 of record NC_053159.1, read on the forward strand.
AATTAAAAGGTTGCTGGTTCAAATCCTATAAATGCCAGAAGTGACTCTACTCTGTTGGGACCCTTGAGCAAGGCCCTTCACCTGCAGTTGCTCCGTCCAGGGAATGACGTTAATCTGTGTGCAGCCCTTCAAGCAGGTCCTCCAATTTACAGGAAAAACTTGGGGGTGTTGGTGGCAGGATTGGCACTCCAGCGACTGTAAAAAAACCTCACACTGTTTAATGTGGTGCTGAGGTGTTGCATGGCTGCCCTCGGGTCCCAATCTGGGTGGGTGCAGCAATGTGGTCAAATCAGCACACACTCCCAACCTCCCTCTCTCTCTAAAAGCTGTTTGACATCTTGGGCAACTGAAGTGGAATCCATTTCTGTAGGTGACTGGGAAACAATCCGTCTTACTATGAAGCTGAAAATGTAGTGAAGTCACAAAGAGCTTTTTGTCTTGATGGAACTGCAAGGGACACATGTGTCATTGTGAAACACAATGCCTAAGAAGCATTTAGTCTTGATGGAACAATTTAAAGAGCCTAGAAAATATGTGTCCTTTATCCGCTTTCTGCTGATTTTTATATAAGATTACATTCTAAAACCCATCAAGAGTGTATTTAGAAATCTCTTTGGATCTTTTTCTCACTCCATCTGTCAATTTTTTTTTAAGAGAATGGGATTTTGGTTTCAGATGCCGCGGAATGGAAGGTTTTTTATGTTTTTCCTTTAAAATATAAAGAGCCAAGTAAGTTAATGTTATCGTTCAATTCACATACGTATTTGCTTAACTAGATTAGAATGTTAGTTTTATAAAGCTGCATAGATAATGGGATTTTGTTTAATAAGGAGGAATATTTTGGACACAACTAAATAAATGAATAAATGAATGAAGTAATTAATATGCAAAGAAATATATGTATTGTGAAATGTGACAATATATAAATAAATACACCATGATATGTGACCATCAATAATTAACTGTATCATGTGTGGATGAAGAAAGGCATTGGAGGAGTCCAACGAATTGGTAAAGTGCCAGCCTGGTCATCCCGTTTAATCAGCTGGCACTAAACACAAACAACACGGCCACACAATGGGACAAAAACAACATACAATACAATACAGTACAATTTATTTTTGTGTAGCCCAAAATCACTCAAGAAGTGCCACAATGGGCTTTAACAGCATGCCCTGCCTTTTGACAGCCCACCAGCCTTCACTCTCTAAGACGACAAGGAAAAACTCCTAGTAGGGAAAACAATGGAAGAAACCTTGGGAAAGGCAGTTCAAAGAGAGACCCCTGTCCAAGGGGCCGCCTCCCTTCAGTCGATAGCGGGAGAGTGCAGTGGGTGTCAATACAATAAAATACAGCAGAACCTTGGTTTGTGAGCATAATTCGTTCCAGAAACGCGTTTGTAATCCAAAGCACTCGTATATCGAAGAGAATTTCCCCATAAGAAATAATGGAAACTCAGATGATTCGTTGCACAGACCAAAACTATTCTTAAAAAAATGATTCATGCAAAATATAAAGTAAAAATACATCAAGCAAATTAGCCTGCACTTTACCTTTGAAAAGAATCAAAGCTGATGTGAAGGAGACGAGAGAGAGGAGGGTTATTATGTAGGACGACTTTCACCCTAACTAATGGAATTCCTGCTATCTGTTGGCTCACTGGAATCTTCTTCTGTTTTTGCGACTTTAACAAGGAACTAATCCAATGACAGTTGCTTTTGTCTGAAGAGTCACTACACTTGGACACAAAATTAAAAAATGCTTTACGCACTGTAAGGTTTCTAAACAATTTTGGGATTACCCCCAATGGGACGACATGCAGAAGAGTGCCCCGAAGCAACCGCAGGCTCCCAGCGCTGTCGCAGTTCACCGTAGTAAATCTGAAAAGATCGCGGACATGCCATAAGAGCCTGCCATCGATGGGTGATGCAAGGAACATTATAATTGCAGGGGCACAGGAATACTTGGCCACTAACCTGGCCATGACCCTGCCTGACTGCTGTGTCTGTGTAGAGCAGAGTGGCAGATCCCACTACAATAAATAACCGTGCTGTTCCTGTTTCAAGCTGAATAAAGATGGTGTTGCTAAAGTCCTGAGTTTTGGGGTGAAAGATAGGGACTCACACATTACAACACACACATGGTCACAATTCTGTAGTAAATAGTGTACGCTCGTATGGATGTTGACTATATGAGTAAGGCACACCGACTCAGACGGAGAATGGCAGACGATTACCCACAATCCCGCAGTGTGAGAGAGAGAAGAACCATCAGCTCAGTTGTGATCATGTGATGCTCAGCAGACAAAGCGTATACATATTACTCTCATTGCAAGACCTTGCTCGTTTTTCAAGTTAAAATTTATAAAACATTTTAGCTCATCTTGCAAAACACTCGCAGACCAAGTTACTCACAATCCAAGGTTTTACTGTACACAAAACAGAACACAAGTAATCCTCAATACAATATAAAAATAAAAATATTACAAGTATGGTGCAGAATTTAACAGTTGATGATATTGCATAATATGATTAGAATTTGTTTAGAGTCCTGGAGACCTTGGCCATCAAGCTGCCTCCCCATATTGGCCATTCCAATAAATTCAATACAATCTAACATAAACACTAGTCAGTGGTCGCCTCTTTTATCAGAGTACGGCTCAGTCGAGCGGGTCTGTGTAGGCGGAGCTCTGCCCTGCGGCCAGCTCAGGTCCAAATAAGAGGCCTCCTTCTGGGGCCGTCCAGCTTTTATAGGGCTCTGACCAGAAGGGGCGGAGTCTGTGGCACTCATTAGGCGATAAAAAACAGAGGTGAAACAATTGGCGACAGCGCCCCCTCTTGTCCCGGAGTAGAATTACACACTTCTGATGAGCCTGGAAGGTGATCTTGTGAAGTGCATTTGTGCCTTTCTTGATATCCTTCTGCTGTGAAATATTTTGAACTATCATTGTTTACACATGTCTTAAACAACTATAATAATACACTGATAATTTCTGTATTATCTATATCTATTATTTATTTATTCTATTACATATCTATTGACTATATTTATGTTTCTAGATTGCAAATACCATACATTGCATCAATGTTCATATTGCTAACTACACGTTAATATTGCTGCTACTTCTTTGTCTCGTCTTTGCACATTGTCTTGTGTTTTTTGTGTTTTAATTTTAAATTGAAATCTTAATTTTAATTCTATTTTTATTTGCACTTCATGTTGTTACACTGTGGACCCTGAGCTTCGCAATTTCGTCTATCTGTATACTTGTATATGGTGGAGAGGACAATAAAGTTCACTTTAACTTTGACTTTGACACATGAATTATGGCTTTTGTGGCTTATTTATCTATGTACCCTTTTCAACTAATTTATTTGTTTGGTTGAGTAACACAGCACACCACATGAAATATCCAATGAAATCCATCCATCCATCCATATATCCCAACTACAGGGCCACGGGGGTTTGCTGGAGCCAATCCCAGCCAACACAGGGTGCAAAGCAGGAAACGAACCCCGGGCTGGGCGCCAGCCCAACACAGGGCGCACACACACACACACACACACTAGGGACAATTTAGGATCGCCAATGCACCTAACCTACATGTCTTTGGAGTGTGGGAGGAAACCGGAGCACCCTGAGGAAACCCACGTAGACACAAGGAGGAAAAGGAAAACTCCACGCAGGGAGGACCCAGGAAGTGAACCCAGGTCTCCTAACTGCGAGGCAGTAGCGCTACCCACTGCGCCGCCCTCCAATAAAATGAAAACTGGCATTTTCACCTGTCAAAGTCGAAAGGGTGGGCTTTAGCACACATGTGGGCACAATGGGCACTGGCCGGGGGTGTCCCAGGAGCACAAGGGGTCCATGGTGTTTCTGATGCCTATGTATGTTTCTGTTTTGCTATCGATCACAGCAAGGGTCCTAGTACATTACTTTGCCTGGGGACCTTTAATGATGTTAAGACGGCTCTGCTTTAGTGACTACTATGTTTTGTTTGGCAAATCATCCAAATCGTGGATGTAGATTTTTCGACATCGAGGTCCATATTTACAGTGGATACTTCAGACGCAAAATCTTGATGATGATATCAGAGATTCTTAAATTTAGAAATTCTGGGCAGTGCTTATTTTGCACTTGTATCCGACTTGTGAGGTAGAAATCAATATCTTAATTAAAGAAAGAAACGTATCCTCTAACAAGACAAGTCCGAAGAAAACTATTGGTCAGCAGTCAGGTAGGAGAAAAGACACTTATTGCATCATTTACTACTCTTCAGATAATACTTGAACAGGGAGCACTCCTCTACGGCATGAGGAGAATGGTCACCGAAACAAAGGATAGAGCTTATAAACTACTGAATTTACATACAGTGTCAATCAATGCATGCATTTCATACTCTGAGTGGTTAAAAGACACGAGGTGTTCAGCATATAACACATTAGAACATCAGAACAATCCGGATGAGAACAAGCCATTCAGCCTAAGAAAGCTCACCAGTCCCATCCACGTAATTCTTCCGAAGTAACATCAAGTTGAGTTTTGAAAGTCCCTAACGTCTTACTGTCTACCACACTACTTGGTCTTTTATTCCAAGTATCTATCGTTCTTTGTGTAAAGAAAAACTTCCTAATGTTTGTGCAAAGCTTCTCCTAAACAAGTTTCCAGCTGTGTCCCCGTGTTCTTGATGAACTCATTTTAAAGTCACCGTCTCGATCCACTGGACTAATTCCCTTCATAATTTCAAACACTTCAATCATGTCTCTTCTTAATCTTCTTTTCCTTAAACTGTAAAGGCTCAGCTCTTTTAATCTTTCCTCATAACTCATCCCCTGTAGCCCTGAAATCAGCCCAGTTGCTCTTCTCTGGACCTTTTCTAGTGCCGCTATGTCCCTTTTGAAGCCTGGAGACCAAAGCTGCACAGAGAAGCTAAGTATGTCTTGGATGGGAGGTCATTTAGGACAAGATTGGGTTACTGTTGGAAGATGTTGTGGTGTCCATTTGCTTCATATGAAAAAGGTTCAACTCCCTCCACCTTTCTTCATAACTCATCCCCTGTAGTCCTGAATCAGCCTAGTCGCTCTTCTCTGGACCTTTTCTTGTGCTGCTATGTCCTTTTTGTAGCCTGCAGACCAAAACTGCACACAGGACTCCAGATGAGGAGGCCTCTTTTTTTAATTTTTCTTATATTGTACAGTGCTTTGTTACTTCTTGTCTGTGAATTGCCCTTTATAAATAAACTTTACATACTTACTTACGCTAGATAGATAGATAGATAGATAGATAGATAGATAGATAGATAGATAGATAGATAGATAGATAGATAGATAGATAGATACGTGAAGGTCACTATATGAGTTTCCCACCAGTACCATGTACAGTATAATACACCAATTCTCTTCTTCCTTTTCTTTCTCTCTTCCTCCTCCACTCCTTATCAGGAAAGCATCGTACTCTTCCTCCCAACTCTGGCTTCTTGAATGGAGTCAGGCGGCTCCTTATGTAGAGCACTCGGAAGTGCCCCAAATGTCCCGTGATTTCCTTCCGGGTGTACTTCTGGGTGTGGTGGCAGCCCTACAGAAAAGGGCTCAGCTGTTCCCCATGTGCTCTCTGGTAGTGTAGATAGTGTAAGTGCCCAGGATGATAACCCAATTTAGGACAAGATTGGGTTACTGTTGGAAGATGTTGTGGTGTCCATTTGCTTCATATGAAAAAGGTTCAACTCCCTCCACCTTTCTTCATAACTCATCCCCTGTAGTCCTGAATCAGCCTAGTCGCTCTTCTCTGGACCTTTTCTTGTGCTGCTATGTCCTTTTTGTAGCCTGCAGACCAAAACTGCACACAGGACTCCAGATGAGGAGGCCTCACCAGTGTGTTATAAAGCTTGAGCAGAATCTCCTTGGTCTTGTACTCCACACATCAAGGTTCTATATAACCTGATATTCTGTTAGCCTTCTTAATGACTTCTAAACACTGTCTGGAAGTTGATCGTGCTGAGTCCCCAATGACTTCCATGTCCTTCTCATAAGGTTTACTCTCAATTTTTAGACCTCCCATTGTGTGTTCAAACATCACATTTTTACTTCCTGTGTGTAATACTTCACATTTACTGACATTCAATTTCATTTGCCACAAACCTGCCCAAGCCTGTATGCTGTCCAAGTCCTTCTGTGATGATATAACGGATTCCAAATTATCTGCTAATCCACCTATCTTGGTATCATCTGCAACCTTCTCCAGCTTGTTACTCATATCCCTATCCAACTTATTTCTATATATTGAAAACAGCACTGTACCCTGCTGGTCACCACTCTTAACATCAGTCAATTCTGATTGGGTTCCTCGCACCATCACCCTCTGCTTCCTGTGTCTGAGCCAATTCTGCACCCATCTAAAAACATCACCCTGAACTGGCACTTCTTTAAGTTTGATGCCCAGCCTCTCACAACCAACCCAAATAAAAGTCTATCTCCATTATCTCCATTATATCCTTGTTCTTCAATATGTCTTAGATTAGATATTACCCTTGAAATCTCAAAGCATGTGGCAGACAACTGTCCAGTTTCATTGTTTACAGGACTTCTGCTAATCTCTTAATCACCTGCTCTTGGTACATCCCTGTCTTTGTTGTTCACTTGACCTTTATCGCGTTTCCTGTTACAGTATACCTGAACAGGTTTCTAACATTTATTAACTCTTTAATACTTCTAAGATGGATGCTATATTTTAATATGGAAAGCCTATCAAAACACTCTATCCTAAATGACTATATGACCTTTAAAGCTAATTCTTCTTCCACACTTGCACAGACACAACTTTGCCCTTCACTGATGACTGACCATTCAAACCGCAATAGTCACAAGACAATGATGGCTGCAAATGACAGTTTTCATATATTTCATTCAGGGAGTATTGTAACTCAGTGGTTCTCAACCTGTGGGGCGGGCCTCCCTAGGGGGGCACAAAGATGTGAAAAAAAGAAAACAAGAATCAAAAATATGAAAAAAACATCTGTTGAAACCAAAACTAATGAACTTAAACTACATTCTGATACTAGAACAATAAATATAAAATTAGATAAATGTCAACAAAAGTTAAGTAGGTATAATAAAATATGCATCTACATTTCAAAAAAATGTTAGGGGGGACGCGATTAAACTGTTATGAAAACTCGGGTCGCAAATACTTAAAGGTTGAGAAATACTGTTATAACTGGAAAAAACAGATAAACAAATTAATACAAAAATCAATAAGAACCTAAACACATTTCAATTCAATTTGATTTTATTGTCCTAAGAGGGAAATGTGGTTTGTCATCAGAGACCATGATGTAACAATAAAACCACATTAAAAAGGAGCACGGCGGCCAAACAAGTATTTAAACGTAGCAGTGAATATAATACTCACGGTATACTCATGGTATAACGTATTCATATTACTTATAAAAATTAAAAGCAACATCAAGATGTGACTAACGTATAATGCAAATAATAACTATCTGAAGTTTGTAGATGTAAAGTTAGGACTTATCCCAATCTGTAGGACGAAGGATTATTTATCCTTGGAACCTTGAACCTGAAAGTGAGAGCATAGCGGGCGAGTCCTCGCTGACTGAAGACGCTCTGCTGCTCTTATTAAACAAGTCTGGCAGATTTGATGGATGAGGTCTTGTTATTTCAATGCTCCATTTTACAATTTCATTTATTCTGCTTTTGTTGCTAATATTAAGATTCCTGAACCAGGACAGCACAGCACAAGTAAAGACTCAATTCAAGATTTATAAAAGATTAACTTACTGGTAGGACTCACGCTAAAAAGACTCTGATTCCTTAAACAGTAGAGATGCTCCTGACCCTTCTTCCAGATAACTTCTATATTTCCATTAATAGTCAGGTGTTGGGTCACAAGTTACTGTTGTATTTAATGGGTTGGGGATGGTTTGTGATGTGGGCTGTGGTAGGACACCACGGGGTTGATTAGCACTTTGAATGTGTGGTACAAGTTGAGTCGTATCTCACTGAGCCTGTCAATACGAGAGAAGCCATATCTCAGTATACAGCCATTGTAGATGCCGCCAGCTAGTTAGCTACTCTAGTGCTGCCATCTTGTGGTGAGCCTTTGGAATTATTTTATTTGGTGGCAACAGCTTGTGTTAAATCGTGCTGTAAACAGACAATCCTTAGTTATGTTGTCGCAGTATCTACAAAATCTTTGACCTGGTCTTGCTTTTTACTTACAGTCTGTTTGTTGATCCTCACCTGAAATTAAAAACATGCGGGGACAGAGCCTTTCAAACCTTTGCACCGAAGTTTTGGATCAATCACCATCTTTACCTTCATATGGCTGACTCTGTGGACTGTTTTAAAAAAGCAGTTACAAACTTTCTTGTTTAGAGGACTTTTGCTTAAAGTTTATTGTTACTATTTTCTATTTATTTTATTTTAATTTACTTAATGTATTTGATAGATTTTACTCTTTTATGTATCTTATTGTGTCTATGTTTTGCCTAGATTAATCTTTTTTTAATTTTTCTTATATTGTACAGTGCTTTGTTACTTCTTGTCTGTGAATTGCCCTTTATAAATAAACTTTACATACTTACTTACGCTAGATAGATAGATAGATAGATAGATAGATAGATAGATAGATAGATAGATAGATAGATAGATAGATAGATAGATATGTGAAGGTCACTATATGAGTTTCCCACCAGTACCATGTACAGTATAATACACCAATTCTCTTCTTCCTTTTCTTTCTCTCTTCCTCCTCCACTCCTTATCAGGAAAGCATCGTACTCTTCCTCCCAACTCTGGCTTCTTGAATGGAGTCAGGCGGCTCCTTTTGTAGAGCACTCGGAAGTGCCCTAAATGTCCCGTGATCTCCTTCCGGGTGTACTTCTGGGTGTGGTGGCAGCCCTGCAGAAAAGGGCTCAGCTGTTCCCAATGTGCTCTCTGGTAGTGTAGATAGTGTAAGTGCCCAGGATGATGGATGGGCATCCCAGCCAGGATCGAGGAGGATTTCTTGCCTGGCCAAGGTAGCCACAATAGAGGATGGCCAGACTGTGGTCACTACCTGGCCAGGGTGTCTTATAATTCCCATCTTGGCTGGAATACCAGAAGGAAGGATGGAATAGTGAGAGCTGGAGGCTACGAGCAGTTCATCCCTCAAATTAACAGGTGGCAGTGTCCCTCACAAGTTGTCACAGTTTGGACACCCACAAGGCTGCATGGGAATTGGAGTTCAGAAGCGCAGCTCTGTAGGGGTTCTTGGGTGACGGTAGAGGGCTCTGTCAGGGGAGAACCTCACTGTTTTCCAAATGACTGAAAGTTCTTCCAACATGCCACGTCGTGGAACCAGATGTACTCCTGTGTACAGTCAGAGTTGGGAGTTGCATGCAAAACTCACTAGCGGAAAGAGAAAGAGAGAGAGAGTATTGCAATTGTATATTGGCTGTATTAATTGTCTTAATTGAGCAATGTGGATTAAAAATCTGTTAATTGAACCTGGAGCTGTGTTGGGCCTTGTGTGTCTGGGATTTGGGGGTTCAGTGCCAACCGTTTACAATAGATAGATAGATAGATAGATAGATAGATAGATAGATAGATAGATAGATAGATAGATAGATAGATGTGAAAGGCTCTATATAATAGATAGATAGATAGATAGATAGATAGATAGATAGATAGATAGATAGATAGATAGAAAAGGCACTAAAATAGATAGATAGATAGATAGATAGATAGATAGATAGATAGATAGATAGATAGATAGATAGATAGATAGGAAAGGCATTAAAATAGATAGATAGAACGCTCACCGAGTACAAACGGTCACCAGTTACCAAATTTGTTGTGTGCAACAAGCGTAGACATCGCAAAGAAAAATGTAATATTTATAGCACATGTGCTTCTCAGCCTGCGAGTGCTCCCATGCTTCTAGGACTAGGAGTCATGTTGCTGATAAAAAAAGTAATTAACAGTTTCCTTACATTTTGACAGAGTTTCTGTTGATGAAAAAAAAGTTCTTTCTAATACACTTCTTTAATTCCTTTTACAAAATGTATTTATTGTAAATGCGTAGACCTTAATGGCAGTGTCCAGTGTGACGGATGGCCGGGGCCCATGCCTATCCAGGACGCCCCTTCACCATATCTGCCAGGGGCACAAGAGTGGGAAGCCCAGTATCCAGAAGTGTTGATGTTGACTCAGACAGGTTTTCCCATATTTGGCCTGCAAAGATAACAGAAGTAGGTTTAGTGCACTGCATCCCTCCACCCCCTGGCCTGGTGGGTAATTACGTCCACTTGGTCCACTCAGCTCCCTCCTAATCCCACATGTGTGACAGTATGTACTGACATATGTTGCGCCAATATACTGTAGAACCCTGTTATAGAATAGACACGTAATCAGGATTTAAGCCTGTAACTGAAACATTACAAGAAAGAAGTTATTTTTTTGTCATTGTTTATTATCAATTATTCTTTTTAGTTTTGTGCAAGCTGTTTTTGTGTTGAATTTCACTAAAGCTTTTAAAAAGAGTTACTTAGACTGCAACATTTTTCTTTTTGGTGTAAACGTCATACTCATGGCTCAAAACTTTCCAGTACCTGCAGAATTTTGGAAACTTCAGAGAAACACAGCTTGAGGATGTGTCTCAGTAAGAGCCATTCCTGTAATCTTTTTAGTTAGCCAATAAAAGGTGTCATTTTGTTTGACTTTTCAATATATTCATAATGGCTAACACGGTACAACACCCTAGTACTAGACAGATATTGTAAATTTGAATATGAATTATTACTTAGCTTTTATAAAATGTTTGGCTTTACATAGCTGAACAGAACCCTAACCCTAATCCTAAGCCTAACCCTTACTTTATTCTTTCTTACTTAGCATTGCCTAATGTTATTTTTATATTTTTGCTAACTTCTTTCTTCATCTTGTAAAGCACTTTGAGCTACATCATTTGTATGAAAACGTGCTCTAGAAATAAATATTGTTTTTGTAGATAGATAGACAAAGGAAGGTTACACCTTGTTCCTTTCAAGCTAACATATTATTGGAATGTCCTAATCTATTAACCTATTATTCTGAGGAGAAATAACTTGAAATTGCAGGATAAAGGCCCATTTATTCTTTTTTCCCACTTATACCAGTGAGGGTCCGGGTGAGGTATGTTTTTTTCATTGCCTAGAGGTTTTTGTACACACACGGCCCTGTGTGTGTGTGTGTGTCGACTGCACTAGACAACAAAACATGGACACCTTCAAAGAGAAGGCCGCTGCACAAACGTCTAGCGATTCTGCGTCAGGATGGTGCCATAGACATACATGTGTGCTATAAACAGAACAGGGTGCCCACCTCATCCACAGCTATTCAACGACATATAGTTGTCTGACAATACAGTAGCTTGATGAATCCTTCAGCATTTGCATAATGCAGTCTAAGCACAGAAGATGTCGTTCAGAAGAAGCTTAAAATGGTGACCTCTTCAAAGGAAACCTTACCTATGTGTGTGTGTGTGTGTTTGAGTTTTCTTCTCTCCTCTTCTTCTCTTTTTGTAATTTTATTTTTTTGTAAATTTCAGTAAAGTTTCAAATGAATCGACATGAACTATGGAGGTTGTTCTTCCGAGTTATTTCTCATACTAAACTTGGGAATTTCTGCCATCTCATGACTTGCAGCAGAAATAAAAACAACAACGAAAAGAAGAAAACTGTAAATAGACAACCGAACACCTGGCTGTCTGTTTGTTTTGATTATATGTTTGACAATTACAAGGATGAGAATTTGTTATTTTGTACCGTGGTGTGAATTTAGTCTTTTGATGATCTCTTCAACGGAGGAGAGAAGATGTTTTGTCTGTTTAATTATATGCTGCTGTTCCTTTTTTTACATATTTCTTCTTATGGCACTTACTTTATATGGTGTACCTCTTTAGACAGTAATTAATATCTGTCAGGTATTACTTTCTGTAGAAATATTTAAAGTGAGATCGTCAATTTATACAGGGTGTCTTTTTAGTGAGCACTGCTGAACATTTCCTCACACTTTATTTTATAAGGTGCCTTGCATACTGAGGTCTGCTGCAAAATTAAAACACTTCCTCCACACAGAAAACCAAAAAGACATAGAATAAGTGACCAAGCAATGTGGTGGACAGCAGGACTTTTGGGACCTTCAAAACTTGACTTGATGTTATTTTGGAAGAATTAATTAAATAGACTGGTGAACTTTGTTGGGCTGAATGGCCTGTTCTCATCCAGATTGCTGTAATGTTCTAAAATCCTTTACATGTTAGCTAACCCTAATTTTAATTTGTTGTCAAGCCCATTTTGTTCTGGCTCCCAGTGCAGTGGCTGCAGCCCAAACCCTGCAGCACTAGTTGTGAAGCAGGAAGCGGCCCAGTGTAAGGTGCCACAATTGCTGACTTTGGCCAATTTACAATCAGCAGCCAAAGTCACAAGGACGTCTTTGAGGATGCAAAAGGATAACCAAAGTATTAGGACCAGCAGGAGAACAAACAGATCAGGACTAGGCTTGAGATTTGACTCCAGCACCTTGGTGTCATAAGGTAAGAGCACAGACCTCTGCACCATGATGTGGCTATAACATTCATGAACTTGTTTTATTTTAGTGTACCTTTCCAGTTAGCACTGCGGCCACAGCTTGTAGCTGTCATGAAGATGCTAAGGTTCTCGCTGTCTGAAGATGGAGATTTATTTATTTTACGATGGGAACCCCAGGAACACACCCAGCCTTGACCAGGCACACACACACACACACACACACACACACTCTTACACACAGATACTGATAAAGAAGCTCTATAATAAAGTATGTACTATGAAAATAATGAAGGAAAGAAAAACAATTATTAACCAAACAATGCATATGCAAAAGCCCTTCCACATTTCCCGACGGTGACGATTATTTAAATTCCCTGCATAAATGAAACCTAATAGAACACTAAGAACTAGACCATAAACACCAAAGACTCACAACCCGGTCCAAAACTCAGTCCAGTACAAAAGGTGAGGGAGTATGATGGAGGGAATGAATTGAGATGCCAAGTGAACTGTGGAAGCTGGGAGAGCTCCTGGACCAATAGGCTTACCAACCCAGATGAAATTGCATGAACCAGCAGGGAGAGGACGAGCACATAAATCCAGAGTGAAACTAAAATATCAGGGACTGTTCAGCATAAAAAGATTGGGTCATAGATATATAAATTATTTCAGATCTTTATATTGGTTCAGATACTTTGGTTTAAATATACAGTATACATTGGTTTGAATATCTCCATTCAAATATATACATTGGTGCAGATATATTGATTTGTACAGTATAGATCTGTTCTGATATATGTACCTCAACCAATGTATATATCTGAACTGATATATATTTAAGGCAAATATTGTGATAATAATTGAGTCCAGACATCATAAAAAGGTTTGGGGCAGCCACCCATAAAATATCCCTGGCTGCAAAAGGCTTTTAAAGTAACAGAGATATTCACCAGACCGAGTCCAAAACAGAACTGATCCATTGTAAGTAAGAAAGCGGTTTTAAAGGCCTGTATAGGAAGAGATATCATAAAAAGGCCTGAAACCGGAACTAACAACTTTGGAGGCGCCCAAACCTGGCAAGATTTCTTGGGAAATGTCTGCAGGGAACTGAGAAAGACAGTCAGTGCACCCCGCCACCCCCTGGTCAGATGTGTTATTACAAATATTTAAGCCCTTTAGCTGCCTCCTACTCGCACGTGTGTGACAAGATATATATATATATATATATATACATACTAGCTGTGTAAGCCCAAGCTGTCAAAAGCTCAGGGTCCTAGAAACTATTGAAATCATCAAAAAAAAAAATTGAAATGCAGAGATGTCAGGTAATTGAAAGGAACTACTCTGGGCGTCACTCTCCTAGGAGGATTCATTTTGCCGACGTGCTTACATTGCTTGTGCAATAGCAATGGGAGGAAAAGTAAAAAGGATACTGTGTTGCTGATGTTAGCGGCTAAGCGACTTTGTCTTTCTTCTGAGGTTTCGTTTTGCTGATGTGCAGGCCTTGCTTGTGTTATTAGCGGCTAAGCATGTTTTCTGCTCTACTCCACTTCCAGTACTGAACAGACACACACACTTCCACGTGAAGATGTTTATATTTAAGATAGTGAAACGTGAATCCCGGTCTTGCACCCTAAAACACAAGGCTGAGTCCAGTTTTACTCAACTTGAAACAGGAGCAGTAGGGTTATTTATTGTAGCGTGATCTACCACTCTCCTATACACAGACACAGCAAACTGGCAGGGTCGTGGCCAGGTCAGTGGCCAAGTTATGCTGTTCCCTGCATTTATAATGTTCCTTGCATCACCCATCGATGACAGGTGCATATAGAGCAATGTCAATCAGCTGGTAGTTGTTTCTGCGTCTTTCTGCTGCTGTGCGGTGAACCTGTGGTTGCCTTGGCAATGGACAAGTAGTCCTCCACATGCACGGCAGGCGAGCTTCGGCATGTCATCTCACTGGGAGGTTTCAGGAACAGTATATATATATATATATATATATATATATATATATATATATATATATATATATATATATATATATATATAGTATATCTATTTTTTTTCTTTCTTGTATCCCTGAATCTCAATCTAATTATTAGGAGGTTACCTACCAGGTAACACTTGTGGTTGGTCGACCAGTCGGCAAATATCCGCCACATCCTATCAGGTGTGAGAAGCAGCTCATAGATATGTGATACAGTATCTGCCAAATAATAGAAATAATACAAAGAGTACATGACACATGTTTCACACCAATTGGGACTCATCAGGTGTACGCACCCTTTGTATTCTCTTACGGAGATCAAAGCTCAGACATCAGCACCTGAGGGAAAGCCTCTGACGCTCCGCCATGGCAGCCTGTTCACTTATTTGGCAGGGTGAATATCAGAGTATTACATTCTGTTTTAAGTTTGAATCGACCAACCACTATTTGCTTTTAATAGAGACTTAATTATCTTTCTTCCCAACAACCTCTGCATCCTCTGAATCTGCCCAATGGTATAATACTGCAGGGCCAGCTAGGAAGTGTAGACGATTTAAGTAGCACTGCAAAAAGCTTTAAAGAATATTAACGCTGGAGAGTCCATCATCATATATTTGGTAGCAAATATCAAAAATTGCTATGCAGGGAATAAGAACTCTAGTCAGTCCATTTTTATACTGTATAGTGTTTTGTGTAGTGAGTACTTTTGGAGATTGCCTGGCACAACAGCTCCTCTTGACAATCCATTTGTGTTTTTTTCTGAATCAGTTTATTTCTGTAGGTCAGCATGGTGGAGCTGCTGCCTCACAGTAAGGAGACCAGGGTTCATGCCCCAAGTCCTCCCAACGTGGAGTTGGCATGTTCTCCATGTGGGTTTTCTATGGGTTCTCCACAGACATGAAGGTTGGCAATACTAAATTGGCCAGTGTGTGTGTGTATGTGTGTGTGTGTTTGCCCTGTCCAGTGTTTGTTCCTCCCATGTACCCTATGATAGCTGGGATAGACTCCAGTGCCCCCAGCCTTGCTCTGGATTAAACAGGTTAGAAAAAATGTATTTCTGTACAGACCCACAATGGAAATTTTGTGTTTTGCTTGCTTTAAGCATCATTGTTCTGTCCAGTGATGATGACAATTTGAAACTTGCCATCTTTCTTCTTCTTTTACAGATTATCAGTTAGCATTTGCAGCTGAATCATCACCTTGAAGTAAGATGAATCTTGAAAAGATAGCTTGTATGACAATGAAGAAACACGGTAAGTAAAGACATGCTTGCTACAAGCTGATTTAAGGTACCACTGAGATTCAGAATGTTCTTGTTACTAAGAAATCAACAGTTGTTTAATGTCATATAGTTGTTACCAGATCTTAGTAGCCTGGTCAATGCTCACCAGACTTCTCTGTTGGTGACTGCATGCCCTTATTCATAGTGCTGCATAACGACACTCTTCATGATAGTATCAATCTAATTTCTTTTCTATCCCTTCTTTACATTGTTAGATAGTTACATTTATATGGTGCTTTTCTAACCTACTTAAAACATTTTACTATATGTAGACAGTGGGAGCCACATCAACCGCCACCAGTGTGCTGCATCTGCCTGGATGATGCCACGGGAGCCTTTCTTGCACCAGAACATTCAAAAAAGATTAGCTGGTGAAGAAGTGAGAGAGACAGTTAACCAGTTAGAGACAGGGAGTGATTAGGGGGTTGGAATGATGGTCATGGGGATACACCCAACTCTATATTGAAAGACGCCCAGGAATCTTTTTTGACCATACAGAGTCAGGACCTTGGTTTTACATCTCATCTAAAGGATAGAAGCATTTTTTCAACACAGTGTCCCGGTCACAGACCACATGGTTCGTGCCACTCCAACACCTCGTTCAGCAGTAACCCAAGCTTCTCCTAGATGGTCTCCCATCCAGGTACTCAAGATATTTGTCTTTCCACAGATCTCTAAACGAGTAGCATAAGATTGAAAAACCAGCTCAATCCAGATCAAGGCTGGCAAAGCCTTCTTTGTTCATTTTTTTTTTTTTTTTTTGTTATTTTTCAAATATTTTTTTTCACATTATGTTATTAACTGCTGTTTTGTATTTATAATATTTCTGATATTATGATTTTATTAATAATCTGCAATTTTGTATTCTGTTAACATTATGTGTAATCATTTTCTGTGTTATCTGGCCGGTTTCCTGTATGTCGAGCAGAGGTATAAATATATAAAAAAAGAAACTGTACTGCTCACTGCAGCTTCGGCATTGCATTTTTGTTTCTCCATTCCTCTTCTGGATGTGATTTATGATCCACAAAATAGCAAAAAATGTGAGGCCTTCAGAAAGAGCCACAATACAGCCTTAACCTCGGCAATCATTGATTTTTTATCTCCATCAGACGTGCTGTCTTCTAAATGCTGCTCAACGATGCTAATTTAAATACGCTATGCCTCTGTATATAAAAGTTCACGCCTCTTTTGAATTATAAACACACCCCCTTCCTATCTCTTAGGTTTTCCACACCCCTCTCTTTGAATACCGTAGACAGTGTGCTTGTTCTGTTAAAAGCGCGCAGCAATTCTTGGACACCATAATGTGGCATTTGTGGAGGGTTACAAAATAGTTCAAAATGCAGCTAGCAGAAAGACATTCTAGCAGGTAGTATGACTTGTTGCACATTATGAAAAAGAAAAACTCCACAGGCCAAGTGTCTTCATTCTAAATTTTTTACTAAAATTCACAGCAAACAATTCACACAAAAAATAAAGAATTTGGTAGTGCCCGCAAAAAAAGAAGGCGGCTTTTGTCTATGTTGTTCTGTTTAAGGCTTATGTGTCTAGGTTACATATGTTATCAGGCTCAGAAGATTATTTGCCCTCATCTGTCTAACAGTTCATGTTTCTTTCTGGCTGTCTAACTACAACCTGAGAGTTATTCAATTGTCACAAAGAGCTAAACATTAAGAACATCCCATTACGTTTTAGCTTGTAGGGGGTATAGCTTAATATTTCGTTATCTACGGCAGCGGATCTCAAACTTTCGTATTTCGCGCCTCCCCTTTTCTACCAGGAATAATTCTGCGCGCCCTACATAATATAAGATAGATGAGAATAACCCATGATACAACTAACAAAGGTTTGGTACTTGTGCGGTGTCACAGTATCCTATCATTTTTACTTCCATAAGATTTGCATGTGTTCGGCTAACTTCGATGAAATATTTGCAATATATTTTTTTAAAGTGCTTTAACAACTGTTAAAATGCCTTGTGTGGTTTTTGGTAGTAATTCTAATCCCGAAAACAAGGAATACATTATTAATTCTTAATAATTTTTTATGTAAAGAAACGATTAAATATGTTTTAATCTTTAAAAATCTCGTTAACGAGGACACCGATGAAATCAATCTGCGCGAAACAAACATATTTTCGTCCATCAAATATTATACCATTGTTAGTTGTATCATGAAAATAACCCAATACACAGTAAATTATTTAACTCAACTTGTCAATATTGGCTACGCTGCCAATGTGGTGCAGTCGTACTGCATTATCACCTGATCTACTGTTACCTGAATGTTTGCGACAGATACCGATACGCCTCAAACTTTCTGGATTGAAAATACTATATGCTTGAAAAATTTAAATTTGAAATAAAAATGTAAAAAATAAATTTTGATGTCTTGTTCATTTATTTGACACCCTCTTTGTAAAGCTTCAGCGCCCCCCGGGGGGCGTGCCCCACAGTTTGAGAGCCACTGATCTTACAGTATATTAGAGATACATTCTACTCAAATTTTAAAAAAGCAAAAACTTAAATGAATATACCATTAACATTAACTTGAGCAATTCATCTCTTACACAGGGATTTAAAATTCAAAAACCACAAGAGAGTCTCTGATTTCTCAAAATATGCCTCACAAGAAGGAGAATCGTGAAAACTTGCTTGTAAAGAGGCAAATCTTAACAAGAATCTTAATGAAAATAATAATCATTCACAAAAGAAGAAATACAAGAAAAAAGCTCAAAAGAGCAAAAAGCAGTTACCTGAAAGGCATTCCTAAGGCGGGTATTTCCAAAAAAACACACAATCCAGGGAAAGAATTGAATAAAATTGTAGTCAGAAATGCTTGTAAATCCAAGAAAATCAATAATCACAGTGATCTCTGTTTTGTCTTGGTAGAGCTCTATATTACTTTACTTTCCTCTTTTGTATTATTAATGCGTAGCCTTTGTCAGAATGCCTCAAATCTCACAGACTTAGCACCGTTTATAAGGTGTTGTACTTTAGAACTTCTCCCCACCTTCCCTTCTACATTTATAACCTCAGGAAATTAGGTGTAGTAAAAGACAAGCAGGAGTTAAGTTACAATTTACACAATGTATTATTAATAATATTCATAAATAATAACAATATGCAAAGTACATTTGAATATTGGCAACCATACAATCTGATAAATGCTGATGTGTAGTTTCAGACTTATTAGTTACTCAAAATGTCTCTAGTTAAGTCATCATTTATAGCTTTCTTCAGAACAGGCCTGTCTCAATATGACTGCCGAGTAGTGCTTCTCAGTGTGCTCTTCATTTCAGTCCATGGTGTGACAGAGAGATACTCCTTCATGATGATGGTTTAAGAGAGAGAGGGAGGGGTAAAGCAAGCCAATGTATAGACTCTGTTCAAACCATACAGCCAGTAGGGAGTTGTGGTACTTAATGGCTTCTGATTTAAAACCAAACAGGCACCTTTAGACCAATAGAATTCTGGTGCGACACAACGGTTTCACACCGTCCCCCAATACTATTTGTCAAGGTGAAGCTTGCCAGCCAGGTAGTTGGTCTCCACGCGAGGGTTGATCAAGGGAGTCCTGCAAAGAATCACTCGCCAAACTGGTTTTCGGCAGTTCACCCCGACCCTGTCATAAAATTACAAAGTCTCAGTCCTAATGATATTTTCTTAACTATCAGACCATTGCTGTTCTTATCAATAATGTAACACTAATATTCCATTGCTTTGTCTGTGTTACAAATAAAGATTTATCAACTTATATTCAAAATTTCACTCCACAACATTCTCCAAAGAACTCCTTCAAATGATTTGCCTGGACTTGCTATTTCAGCCTAAATATATGAATTCTGAAGGCCGTCCTCTAAAGATGAGGTCAGCATGGCCCTGCCTCTTCGGGATCCACCCACAAAATTCAATGAACACTGCAAAACAAAATTAGACATATAGAAACTAAATAATTACAGAGTAAAATAATATAGATACAAAATAAATAAGACAAATAATAAAAACATGTAAAAAAAATTACATAAAATGCTCAGTAACATCAAAAATAAACAAAAAAAAAATTTTAACATAAGCCAAACGAGGAAACCTGGCGCAAACATTACTGCTTTCTTGGATTTACTGGCTTGAACCCCTGCTTTGTCTTTTAAGGTACTGTCTTCTGCTTTATGAATCCTGAATTTGTTTGTTTTAAAGGTAAAACCAATTTTTACTGCTTTGCCCTTTTGCCTCTTTTTAAAATTCCTCAATAAAGAAATTTGTTCTTCTCTATCCTTGGACCAGAGATGTATGGTTTCCCATTCCTCCATTTCTGGACATTTTTGGAGCTTTGAGCTTTAAAAAGCTTTAACCTTATTTTAGGGTCCATGCAGGCTGGAAACCTACCTTTAGAGTTTGGGGCTAGGCTGCCTGGAGTGAGGCCTATCTGACGGGCCCAGGCCTGTATAGAGGGTGAGTTTGGCTTTTGCTGCTTGTTTTTGAGGCTTGTAGTGGGTGGATTCAGAACAGTTAGACAGAAAACAACTGTGGACAGGACATCAGTCCATCACCATGACTGCTCTCTCACAGACACATGCACACTCATCCATTGTGGGGAAATTCAGAATCACCAACCCTACTGACAAGTGTGCCTTAGAGAATGTGGCACAAAAGCTCGAGTTCCCACATGAAAACCCATGCAGACACAGAAAGATTGCAAACTCCTCACAGTCAGCAACAGATGTTCAGGATTTGATCTCAGAAAGCTGTATTTGTAAAGGACCAGCATTGGCCACTGCACCACAGTGCCAGCCATCTTAAAAACAAGCAGTACTTTTATATACTTGCACCACATTATAACAGGCCAGAGTACCCTCTATGCGACTGCCTTAAGTGACCCAAGCCTGAAGGTGGGATACGTCTGGAAGACAATACTGTCAAAGTTAAACACCCTACTTACTATCAGTGTGCAGATTGTGGGGGCGGACAAGGTTGATGGCAGGAATGGGGCTGTTTGCATACATTGATGAAAAATGTGAACTCCAGTGCCGACAACGATTGTCAGACAAGCGTCTTCAAAAGAATTTGTTTAGGGGAATTTTTTCATAAGTTCAGAGCTTCATCGATACTAAACCCCCTTGAATAATAACACCATTTTTTTTTGTTTGAAAGCATGACAGTACTCTTCACAATAAAATGAAAAAACGTTACCGCTTTGCCACTTGTCTTTTTTGGGCTAGGAAACTGCTTTTTGTTTAATTTAAAAACACTTTTGGGGTAGTTATCTCATGAAGGGGATCAATGAACTGGTCAATGTTTGAAATTCAAGTAGTACTCAAGCATATGAATTTATTATCTCTTGTGATGGTTTTCAGTTCCTACAACCTGAATCTGACCCTAAGCCCTAATTCCTACTATTTCCCATGATATACCAACTATGGATGCTCACCACTGCTGCATTTATATCAAGAACTTGGTCTCACACAACCCTGGGGAATTCCTGCCCTTTCCACTCTTCATATTTGCTTCATGTCAACTTCAGAATGGCAGCTCAATGACTTCTACACACCCCTCACAACTCAAAACTCCAAACCATCTATCAGCATCTCCTCCACCATTCTGTTAACACTCTTGCAACTCTTTGTGACAAGAAACTTCCATAACTGTTCTCCAGAACAACTGACTGGCAAGGGTTGATGGCTCCCACCCCCTCCTAAAGCTCTTGACCCTTATGCCTCCCACAACACATGGATTTCACAGAATATGTCCAACCTTACCTCATCCCCCATCCTTCCCCGCCCCCAGCCCACACACACACACAACTTACTCTTTTCACACACGTCTGTCCCTCGGTGGTCAGGAGTCAGCTGAGACTTGAAGCCTACAGGATACAAACAATTGAATGTGTCCCAGTGCTGCTGAGCCATTAGTTGTATTTCTATGGAGTCTGTGATTTACACATCCAAGGGATAAGAGGAAGGACACAATCTGAGGGAGGTCCTTTATTGAAAATTCAGTTTAACACAACAACAAAATAAAGGTGGTTTAAAAAAAGAGTTGACAAGACCTTATAATATAGAATGTCAGGAGTAGATCCTGTAAACCCAAACTTTGTGAGATGGAAAGTAGATGCCATGTCAGCTCAAAGAGAAAGAATTAATAAAGTGTGTTTATGTAGCAGTCTTCATGGATATTCAGTATGAATGTGGGTTCACTGTGGACCAGCTGATTCCAACTTATCATCCATGCAGGAAAGTTCATTTCTAAACAGTCAATTAGGTCTGTGTTGTGATAGCTTGTGTGACCAGCTTGTGTGATCTGACCAGAGGTGATGGCTGAATTGATGGTGGGGTGAGCACTAATTGGTTCAACGGTTTAAGCACAGGCTGAGGATTGTGTGGAGAGGCAGAATTCTCCTTGGGATTAATAAAGTATCTATCTATCTATCTATCTATCTATCTATCTATCTATCTATCTATCTATCTATCTATCTATCTATCTAAAAAGAAGAGAAATGAGCGAGTGCTCAAAAGAAAGTGACAGAGAACAGTGGAGTGACAGAGTGCATGAGGAGAAGTCTTCAGGCTTCATCTGTTGAGTATTAAAAAGGAGCAGTGAACGCTAGAAAGTAAATGGTAGGAAAGTGTCCAGTGGTCGGAGAATATTGAGAGCTTTGTGTACTAAAGCAATGGTAGAGCTAAGGGGTTAAACTGGAGGAGCCACGCTGTGTGTGGGCATCAGACAACATTCCTGCATGTGAGTTGTCGGGGTGACCATGTAG
Source organism: Polypterus senegalus (assembly GCF_016835505.1). NCBI lineage: Eukaryota > Metazoa > Chordata > Cladistia > Polypteriformes > Polypteridae > Polypterus > Polypterus senegalus. Next base: position 172,109,458 of record NC_053159.1, read on the forward strand.
CAGCGCTACTTAAATGGACTACAAATCCCAGCAGTCCTGATAGTGTTTTGTCAATGGGTGTTGCCGCTGGGGTTGTAAGTTCTCCACACACTGTAAAGGTGAAGAAGCCGGACAAAAATATGGATCATTTCATATGATCCTTGCCTGTCTTCATCTGGAAAAAAGGAGAAGAAGGATCAATTATCCATCTTTTGTTTTTCCAGTGTTCACCCCACCTCTGGATGGATTACAAATTACCATTGGATTGCTGTTTCTTTTTTGATTTATGTGCTTGTCCTGTACCTGCTTATTCATGCTTGCTGGAGCACGGTAGGACAAAACTTTGAGAACATTCAGGAAACCGTTTGAATTTGAAATCATTTTCACTAACGTGCACATCTGTGGAAGCGGACTGTTTGTGAACTGTACTGTGAGTGTTTATCGTTGACAGTTTGGTGTTTAATGTTTTGCCGAGTTTTGTTCTTGGTTAGTTAAGTAATAATGGCCATTGAGGTTTTTGGGTGTAAATTTGTTATTTGTTTAATAGATTTTTTATTATCACTTTATTTGCGCCTTTAGATTTCTCTGTTTGTGAGTCCATGAGCCAGATCAAGGCTGGGTTCGTTCCTAGCATCCCTAAATAAAACAAAGAAATTAAAGACAGTGAGAATCTGAGCATTTTGCAGCCACTACAACTGAGCCGTGTATTAATTGCTGCTTCCCAGAACAGACAATTGTATTTTTCTTACTTTTTAATGCATGGACTTTTAATGAAAATTACTTTGTAGGAACCCTCTATTTTAAATTATTTTTGTGTTTTAAAAGGATATTTAGATTAGATTAGGTAAATTTTATTTATTCCATGTGGAATTGTAGATGCATACAGCAGAAGAAACAAAATCAAGTATGCAGACTCACAGGACAGATAATACACAGACAATCAATCAATCAATCAATTAATTCATTAATAAAAATAAATGTAACAAGTACATCGAGTGGAAGTTTGAATTGCCTGATATCAATGGACAGAAAAGACCCCCTGAGGGGTCCTAGCACACCATGGTGGAACAAACCTGTGGCTAAAATTGCTCCAAGTGAGCGCCTCCTGGAGGGGATTGAGGGTTTTCTTCATGATGCCATTTTTCCACCATCTTGTTTTCCACAACAGCTTCTGGCATGTCCAGGGTTCACCCTGTCATGGCACAGACTTTCTTGTTAAGTTTGTTCAGGCATTGGTATTCTATTGCGCTCAAGTTGACCCGTGTAGAACGCCACACAGGCTACTATGGACTGGTAGAAAATTTCTAGCAGCTTGCTGCTGCACTGAGACCTGAGTCTCCTTCGGAAGTCCAGTCTGCTCTGGCTCTTCTTGTCCAGCACCACTGTGTTGTCAGACCAACCCAGTTTGTTGTTCATGTGAACCCCCCATAGGTCTGCACCACTTCCATGTCCTGCCCGTGGATGGTGACCAGTCTCAGAGGTTTCTTGGCATGTCCGTCCACCACCAGCTCTTTCATTTTGCTGATGTTGAGTTGCAGGTTGTTGTCCCTGCACCATAAGACAAAGTCCTCCACAACATTCCTGATTGAGATTACTCTGGTTTGTCTACATTATTAATGCAACCTGTGATGGACGAATCATCTGAAAAGTTCTGTAGATGGCAAGCGGTGGTATTGTGCTGGAAGTCTGCTGTGTGTGTTAAGGATAAACAGGAAGTATTACACACCACCATTACTGACACACAATCCTTCAGCTTCACAACCTGCTGTCTGCTGACCAGACAGTCCATGATCCAGAAGAATGTGGAGGTATTAAGATACGCAGCCTTGAGCTGTTTTCCCAGTTGATGAGGCCAAATGGTGTTAAAAGCACTGGATAAATCAGAGCACGTTATTCTGACTGTGGTGCGAGCTTTGTTCAAGAAGGCTCTGTGGAGCATGTAGATACCTGTATGTGTCTGATAGGCAAACTGCACAGGGTCCAGATATTCTGAAATCAGGGCTCCTTATTTATGGATTTAAAAAAAAATATTCTGTTTGTTCCCGCTCTATTCTAATAATAGTTGTAGATGCCACACAGGCTGGATGGGCATCCCGGCCAGGAAAGGGAGCAGACCAGGAAGGAAGGACCGGAAAGGGTGGATGGATAGCCCATTAACAAGAGAATAACTTGCTGGAGGTTTTTTATTCCCCCAACACACTAGATGGCAGCAGTTCGGTGCATAGTAAGGATCCAGCAGGGCATGTTGGGATATGTAGTCCGGCAGAGCAGCCCTGCTGGGGTCACTGGGTGCCATGAAAGGGCGCTCTAGGGAGTTAAACTCCTTATTATGGACTTCCGTGCAACCCAGAAGTACTTTCGTTAGGCAGTCACCCTGGCACCAGAAGAACTCCAGGGTTTGTAATAAAAGGGACCGCACTCCCTTATTCAGGCGAGTCGGAGCTGGGAGGTAGAGAGGCAATGCTTGACTGGAGTAGGGCAGTGCGGAAGTGAGAGAGTTATTGGGAGGAAAGGAAAACCTGCGGATTGTACTTTTTGTACCGTATTTGAGGTGTTTTTTGGTTAATAAACACCCTTTATTTGAACCCAGGACTGTGATTCTGTGTTTGTGTCGGGGCTTGGGCTTGCTGATGCCTGGGTGTCCATCACACAGTTAATATCATAAAAATACATTTTGCCCTTTTTGCACTTTAAAACTGCTGTCTCCTCACTTGCTACTGGTCCATTATCAGGCTATGAGCTAAATGGTGTCCTGACAAGGGACAATGCCATGGGATACTCACACAGGGCCTAACATGGATACTGTAGAGAAGGGGGGACTAAAACGACATTTGAACCCTGGACTAAAAAAAAAACAAACTCCACAGGCTCCTCGAGTCCTGTCAGAAAATCAAATTCAGGCACGTCTGCTTCTTTCCCATCCCATGTCTTCCAGCTCACCTGCTCATGTTCTCGTTGTGCTGCAGAGGCCAGCATAAGTTGTCAACAGACATCTGCAGCAAGTCATTCCCAATCTGTCTTGCAGCCATCAAAACTGAGATCAAGCTGTGACTTTGTATTTTTGACGTTCACCTGAAAGACGAGAACTTTAACAAAGTACAAAAACTTTCTGTAGGCTGTGAAATGTCTGCCTTCTGTTTAAAAAGGATCAGCAGTAGAAATTCAACTTCTCTTTGGAACTCTTACTCCTCCACGAAGTTCATGGGAAGACTGCAGTTTTTTTATAACCCATGAAATCTTAGAGCCTTAACATGTGAGGGCTAACAAGAAAATTAGAAATGTCATCATATTAACATATAATAATGTGACAGATCAACTGATTGCTACCCAGTGCTAGAAGTAGAAGATGAGAGGGTCTTAAAGGGAGGTCTACACCTGGAAAGTACCCTTTTTGAGAAGGCCCAGGGAGTAATAGTGGACTGGTCATTATCTACATCGAGACAGAGTACTGTAATGGCTGACCACTTACCCAGACCGGCCACTACACTACCAAGACTATTCCTTGGATAACCTGAGGCTTCTTGATCTAGTAACAAGCCGAACTCCTTACAGATTGTCTTATTTTTCCGGACATCCATGTGATGGATGGTGGCCGGCGTCTTTACCAAGCCGGGACACGTCAGTAAGGGAAAGAGAGGGGGAGATGGATTTTGAAGGGAGCTATCGCCCTCATATTGCTATTTGGCAGCCCCCCTGGAGTGAAATGGCCCCTTTGAGTCCTACAGGTCTATATGGGACGTTGGTATTGGTCTGCTCAGGCCTGTTGGGTTCCAAGAATGCCGCCAGGGGGAGCTGCGAGACCCCTACATTGGGCTTCCACCGCACCAGGGAGTAATCCCAGACCTCCCTAACGAGCTACCTGAGGTTGTCCCGGGTGCGTCTTAACTCTTTCAGGGCAGATGTCAACTTTTGACAAAACTCACCATTACGTTTTAGTTGGACCCTTTTTGTCAGAAGGAACGTTCTTTTCATTGCCTTGACTTCGATTCCCTGCTCGTGAAAAGAGTAGCAAAGAACAAACAGCCTCTAAAACGACATCGGCCAAAGTGAAATACTCTGCAGACAAGGTTTGGAGATTATCACTGATTTTGATGAAAATGATCCGGAGAAAGATAATGAAAACGAAAAGGGGTCCCAGCATCAGCTGATCTTTCCCCAGCTCATCATGGTGCTGAGCACCTTCATGTAGCTGACACACCTTCAGGACAGCTGCTTACAATGACAGGTTGCATCTCGCTGCAACTGCCACCATCGCCCACCTTCCACGTTAAGACAGCAAGCAGCCGGCCCACTGTGCATCCCTGCTGGCCGTCGAGAGAGACATGCGTCTCATGCAGCAGCAGTCGTTTTACGCTGATTTATGTGTGACACCCTCGCTTTGCATGCTTTTCAGAAAAAATACTCAGCCCTTAAAGATAAATCACATTAAGAAACTGTCTTACTTTACCCTCCGTAACATATCCCGTGTTCGTTGATTCCTCTCCTTTTCTAATGCTGAGAAACTTGTCCTGCTTTTATCACATCCCGCATTGATTATTTTAATTCCCTACTGTCAGGTGCCCTGTCTAATCTTATATCACAGCTCCAGCTTATTCAAAACTCAGCTGCAAGAGTCCTTACTTGAACCAGCAACAGTGAGCACATCACACCCATCCTGCTCCGTCTTCACTGGCTCCCTGTGTCTTACAGAATCGAATATAAAATCCTACTAATAACCTACAAAGCCTTAAATAACCTCACGGCAAACTACATCAGTGACCTTCTCCATCACTATGTGCCTGCCCGCTCACTAAGGTCCTCTGATTCTGGTAATCTTGTTGTGCCCCACACTAATCTACACTCCATGGGTGACAGCAGGGCCTTCAGCTGTATAGCGCCCAGACTCTGTAATGACCTACCGAAATGAATCAGGTCAGCTGACTCCATGAATTATTATAAAAAACAACTCAAAACTCATCTGTTCAGGAAGGCTGTTAGCTCTACTTGACTTCATTCCCTTTCTCTCAGTTTACCTCTCTGTCAAGATGCTCATGTAACCTGTGTGTGTGTGTGTTAGACCATCAATTATGTTGTCTGTTAGGCGTTCTCTGAATTTACTGTCGTAATCTTCTTTATTTATTTATTTATTTGGTTTAGTACAGTTCTATGTACTGTATGCCCTGCCATTCTTTCTTATATTCTGTAAGTGCCTTGAGCATGGGAAAGGCGCTATATAAATAAAATGTATTATTATTATTATTATTATTATTATTATTAAAGAGTTAAAAATGGAGCCAGCTACCTCACAGAACGACCCAGAGTCGGGTGGGAGAAGATGAAGTGGAGTGGAGTGGAGTGAAGTGAAGTGAAGTGGAGTGGAGTGAAGTGGAGTGGAGTGGCGTGGAGTGAAGAGAAGTGGAGTGAAGCGAAGTAGAGTGGAGTGAAGTGAAGTGGAGTAATTGAAGTGGAGTGGAAAGACAGAAGAGGAAGAAAGGCCTCTCTGTTTGTGGTATTTGGCGCTGTGGAGAGCAGAGAAACAGAGCTCCCCAGTCTTGTACTGGACTTGTGCCTCTGTGTCTGGTGTGCCAGGTGTTTGGGGGAGCTGTATGCCCCCTGGTTTCCACAGTAGATATGTGCCAGCCCGCATGAACAGGGTCTAGTATTTACTTCCATGAAAGTCCAGATAAGCGCAGAGTCACCGCAGAGATGTGTTCTTTTGTTTAGGAGACATGATATTTAAAGTTCAGGAGGCCGTCCACATCACAAAGTGGTCTTATTAATGTGCACCCCGTGATGGGGCTTTGATGCCGACGCGTATTTTCTCCATTCCGGCCGGCTGCTTATCATCTGCGTTGTAGCCAGCAACAGCTCTGATTATTCAGGTTCTTTTTTATTGTGTTGTCAAATCATTCATATTGTCTGGATTCAGTATTAAAAATATGTTTCTCATTGCCGAAATGGGAAAAAAAAATCAGAATGTGGAGATAAATTGAGATTATTAAATTGTGCTTTTCTCTACTCTTGACATGATCCAGCAGACAATTTCCCTCTTGCATATTCGGCTCTTATCTGAAGATTCCAGCATCTTTGAGCCCATTGTTCCGAGAAGGCTTTGCATGGCGGCTTCAGCGATTGAAGGCGCTGGAGTCGGAATTGCACGGTCGCTAACTCATTCGGTCAATTAGGCCTCCCTGTTTTCTTTTTTTTTTTTTTACTTCTTAAACCCCTGCTCACCCCAGATTAGCCCTAACAGGGATTTGCTGATGAACGTGTGAAAATGATTCACGAGGCACAGCTTAGAGTCCTGAAAATGAACTGTCAGAGCGTCGAGAGGTGGCCGTGACTGCACATGTTAGCTGCGTATAAAAGTGACAAAAGGACAGCCAGACAGATGGTGCAATGGAAGGTTTCCAATCAGTAATGGAGACCACGTTAGTCATTCAGTGTAGGAGGCTTTGGATTTTTACTGCACATACAAAAAAAAAAAAGAACTGAAAAAGACTTGTTAAGAATTGTCAAGAAAAGAACATATTTCCCATTTATAGCAATATGGACCCTTACCGTATAGTTCAGAAATGAGCCTGGAGCTTGAGCAGGCATGTGCCAGTAAAACTTTATATTGTAATGGCCAGCATTGTCACTCTAGAGATGGGCGGGGCCTGGACAGGTGATTGACAGCAGGGTGTGCTGAGCTCTGCCTTCCAGAACCTTCCTTTTATCCCTTTAGCACTATGGTGTTTTAAAAGACTTTGTTGGGAAGTTATGTATCTTATCCAAAGATCTTGACCTTGCATTGTTCTCCTCTCTTGCTAAATAAATCTTAGCCTGAAGAGGTCTATTCATTTTTTACACCTTAGATGTCTCACCTAAAGGTTTTCCAATGCTGTTATTTGTTCTGGTGTCTATATAAACACAGGAAACTCCAGTTTCTTGCCTGAAGAAGGGGCCTGAGTTCCCGCTAAAGCTTGCATATTGTAATCTTTTTAGTTAGCCAATAAAAGGTGACATTTTTCTTGACTTCTCACCACATTGTTATCTCTTTGTAATCCGAGAAGGCTCAGGAAGGTTGGAGGAGACTCCCATGGCATTACAGATACAGACTTGCAGATGATAAGGGTGTAATACGACACGAGACGCTGGATGACGATCAGGAACACTGCGGGAGTGGAATACCCTGCCTAGTGAAGAGACAGTTATTTTTACGGGGTATTTGTGAGTTTGAGTCGGCTAGAAGGCTGCTGTAAATCATTTGTTGTGCAATAAATGCACCCGCTATTGTGCGGAATCTCGGAGTTCATTACGATATTAAGCACCGCAAAAAAAGCTCTTCAATTAACGAATAAATGATGTGTAAATATAGAAAGTATACAAGAGCATACATACTTATAGTGTTACTGATAAAAGACAACATCCCATGGGATTATCGTGCGTTTATGGGTCGCTTAGAGATTGTGAGCGCTTCACAAGACAACAGTCAAAAGCCATGAGCAAGACGTCAGAAGCGACCGAAACAAAAAAGGGAAATTGAGAGACGTAAACCGGAAAACACAGGAACCGATTACCACCTAACTGCCCGGTTTTTGCACCAAATCACCTCGAACGAATGTTTAAAAGCTTATTTTTATTCACCAAGGGATACCACATGTTGACAGCGTGGCATGTATTTACTAGGGTTGCCAGACGTCACTTATATATGGGACAAGTCCAATTTGATCATTTTGTCCCCTGTCATATTTAGTTCATTTTCAAATTTGTAATTAAAATATATTTTCACTACCTTTTTACGGTACTTAGTTGTAACTTTATAAGTAATTATATTTTCTTTTCTCAGATTCTCTTGATGAAAATAACGCAAATGTAGCGAGGAAGCTCGTGTTTTGCTCTTCAGCCGCGCTGCTGTGTAGTTCTGTATCAGCACTGCAACATTCAGCGTACTTGCCACGGCCCACTTTGTTCTAACTGCCTGTATTAAATAATAATATTTCTCTGTTGTCTGTATTAAATACATATTTTCAAATGATTTTACTTTTGTTTTCCTCATATTGTATTATAAAACGGGTGACAGGGCAGATCCAAGCAACTATAGGTCAGTAAGCTTAACAAGCATCACAGGAAAATTAATGGAAGGAATTATTAAGGATAAGATTGAGCAACACATGACAAGGACAGGAGTTATTCTGAACAGTCAGCATGGGTTCAGAAGAGGGAGGTCGTGTTTTACTAACATGTTGGAATTCTATGAGGAGGCAACAAAAGGATACAATCAAAGTGGAGCTTATGATATTATTTATCTGGACTTTCAGAAAGCATTTGATAAGGTGCCACATGAGAGGTTGGGCATCAAGTTAAAAGAAGTGGGAGTTCAGGGTGATGTTTTTAGTGCAGAATTGACTGAAACACAGGAAGCAGAGGGTTATGGTGCGAGGAACCTCATCAGAACTGGCCGATGTTATGAGTGGTGTTCCACAGGGGTCAGTGCTAGGGCCGCTGCTATTTTTAATATATATAAATGATTTAGATAGGAATATAAGTAACAAGCTGGTTAAGTTTGCAGATGATACCAAGATAGGTGGATTAGCAGATAATTTGGAATCCGTTATATCATCACAGAAGGACTTGGATAGCATTCAGGCTTGGGCAGATTTGTGGCAGATGAAATGTGGCAGATGTAAAGTATTACACATAGGAAGTAAAAATGTTAGGTATGAACACACAATGGGCGGTCGGGAAATCAAGAATACACCTTATGAGAAGGATTTAGGAGTCGTAGTGGACTCCAAGCTATCAACTTCCCAACAGTGTTCAGAAGCCATTAAGAAGGCTAACAGAATGTCAGGTTATATAGCGCCTTGATGTGTGGAGTACAAGTCACAGGAGGTTCAGCTCAACCTTTATAACACACTGGTGAGGCCTCATCTTGAGTACTATGTGCAGTTTTGGTCTCCAGGCTACAAAAAGGACATAGCAGCACTAGAAAAGGTCCAGAGAAGAGCGACTCGGCTGATTGAGGGCTACAGGGGATGAGTTATGAAGAAAGATTAAAAGAGCTGAGCCTTTACAGTTTAAGCAAAAGAAGATTAAGAGGTGACATGATTGAAGTGTTTAAAATTATGAAGGGAATTAGTACAGTGAATCGAGACTTGTATTTTAAAATGAGCTCATCAAGAACACGGGGACACAGTTGGAAACTTGTTAAGGGTAAATTTCGCACAAACATTAGGAAGTTTTTCTTTACACAAAGAATGATAGACATTTGGAATAAGAGACCAAGTAGTGTGGTAGACAGAGTGTTCTAATGTTCTAATAACCCATTAAAATCCTTGCTTTATGTTTTTAACTTACGTCTCAACTTTTATATAATATATTGGTCTGGGCGTGTAGGGGGCATGTGTAAATTTATATATATAGTAATACAGAGAGAGATTTTAAGAGTGTCCCGTATTTCTAATTTTCTAATCTGGCAAACCTAGTATTTACCCTAATCTGGAGGTACAGTAATTGGCTTGACCGCCTCGGGGTGTTAACGCGGCCACGTGAAAGTCTCCACCAATCGGAAAGCATGACGTATCAAGATGCTGGTGCTACCGTGATACAAAGAAGGAGCATGAGATGTGCAAATAGCGGTGTAAGAGCCATTTGCTAGTTATTTAAGTTATACTAAATGCTGCCTGAAGAGGAGCTGGATTCACGGGCAGCGTGTCCACCACACCCGGAAGGCTAATCGCAAAGCACCTGGAGCACTTGCGGGTGCACTATAAAAGGGGCCGCCTCACTTCATTCAAGGAGCCGGAGTCGGGTGGCAGAGGATGGAGCTTGCAAGAGAGGAGTGAAGGTGGCAGAAGAATAAAAAAGACAGAAGAAAAGAAAGTCAAGTTAAAAGGACTGAGTTGTTGTGGCTGATTAATGCATTGTGTTCTGTGCAGAAGGGGAAAATAAACGTGCGTGTTGTGGACATTCTGAGTCCGTCTGTCTGCGTTCCAGGCGTCTTTCCACACTGGTCTGCAGAGAGAGGAGAGAAAGGGTCAATGCACATCGCCTCCCCCTGGTCTGGCATGGTGTTACTTTCATTCAAGCCCTTTAGCTGCCTCCCATTCACGGAATGGCGTACAAACAATACAGCGCAATGGCACTTGGCAGACTGTCACAGAATACTATAAGTATGCCACACCTAGTGGCGAAATTCGCAACTAAGTCTAGATTGTGTGCCACGTACAAATTCCGGTTCTTTTTGGGTACCTCCTCATATACTAAATGGCTGCCATGGTTTCTTTCCTCTCTTTTAAGATGTTCTTTTGTTGAACACACAAGTCCACTAGTCGTTAAAAAGGCGATATCAAAATTAGAAAACAAGTCAGACGAGGGGTAAATAGCCATCGTCTTCACGTGTCACATTACCGTTCCGCTTGTAGACTCTGATAAAGTGCTTTCACAGAGGCCAGCTGTCTCACAGTCTGACATGATGTCCAGCCAGCAGCAGCATGGTGAGGGGTGACAGCTTCGGCGCAGGAGATTGTTTACACTGTCAGCTGAGCAGCCGGCGAGTGGCATCTAATCACTAGACAGCACTTCATGTGTTCTCCAAATGATGAAGTCGTAAAAAGCAATGGGCTGGGGGAAACTGAATCTAACCGCCCTGGACGTAATGCAGGCAACTCATTACAAACAGGGTGCCAAGTCCACCGTACTCAATGGAGCTGAGAGGTCGGAGAGGACATCCATGTGAGCACTGTGGGCATGAAAACTTAACACAGGAGGCTCTCCAGTCTGAGCCCAAGTTTTGTGAAGCAGCAATGCTTTGCCACGTAGTGCCCATCCTGCCCATTTTGAAATGAGAGATCTGGTTTATTTATAATAGCATTGTTTCCATCTGTTGACTCCAGGTTTAAAGAGGTGGGATGAAAAGGGGACTCTGACATGGACCACCAGAACTCTTCCAAGAGTTGGCTGTATGGCCAAAGTGGGCAAGAAGAGCCTTGGTCAAGGAGTTAACCAAGAGGACTAATGGTCACTCTAACCACTCTTCAGAGGTCATCTACTGACAAGGGAGAACCTAATCTATCTATCTATCTATCATATAGTCCATTTTCTATCTATCTATCTATCTATCTATCTATCTATCTATCTATCTATCTATTATATAGTGCCTTTCACATCTATCTATCTATCTATCTATCTATCTATCTATCTATCTATCTATCTATCTATCATCTATCTATCTATCTATCTATCTATCTATCTATCTATCTATCTATCTATCTATTATATAGTGCCTTTCACATCTATCTATCTATCTATCTATCTATCTATCTGTCTATCTATCTATCTATCTATCTATCTATCTATCTATCTATCTATTGTGGTACCCGGATGGGGGTTGTACCCAGCCAGGACGCCCGAGAAGACTGGAGGAAGGCTTGTGCCTCCTCCAGACCTCGAGGGGGCGGCTGCCCTGGAAGCTGCGGGTAAAGAGCTGGGAAGCTCGACCCTGTAGTGGCCCGTGGTCACCGCCAGGGGGACCCCAATACCTGGAGGACCCTGGACCTCAGCACTTCCGCCACATCAGGAAGTGCTGGGGGGAAGAGAAACAAGGACACCCGGAGTGCTTCCGGGGTGACAGCTGGCACTTCTGCCACACTGGGGCGTGTCGGTGGGAGATTGCCGGAAACACACCTGAAGCACATCCGGGTGCTTATTTAAAGGGGCAACCTCCCTTCAGAGTTGTACTTGAGTCGGGTGGAAGATGGGAGGTGATCTGAAGAGACGGAGAGAGAAGGCATTGTGGTGTTGGCCTGGACTGTGGGGTATTGGGGCTTGTGAGCTGACTGTGAAATATGGAAACCCTCAATAAATGTGTGTGGGGTGATTACAACGTGTCTGCCTGTGTGTGTCGGGGTCATATTCCACACTATCTGTCTCAGTGGTTCTCAAACTGTGAGGGGGCGCAAAGTAACAAAAAAGGGGGCGCGAAGATGTGAAAAAAAGAAAACAAGAATCGAAAATATGAAAAATACATCTATTGAAACCAAAACAAATAACTTAAATTACATTCTGATACTAGAAAAATAAATATAGAGTTAGTAGGTATAATAAAATATGCATCTATGATATATCATTAATTAAAAAAGAACAAATTGGTATGAGTGGACTCCTTTCAAAAAAACATTAAGGGGACACCATTAAAACTGTTATGAAAACTCGGGTCGCAAATACTTAAAAGTCGAGAAACACTGAGCTAATCTATCTATCTATCTATCTATCTATCTATCTATCTATCTATCTATCTATCTATCTGAAGGATGACCATCTCAGCAGCACTCCACCAATCAAGTGCATGTGACAGCCCGCAGACCGCTTTTAAAAGACACTTAGACAATAAGGAAAAATACTCTCTGGTTTAATTTGTAAGATGTGAGTTGCTGTCTTGCACCCAAAAGACGAGGCTGAGTCTAAGAATTTCTGGAAAACCCGCTTTATTCAGCAAGGTTACTTATTGCAGTGGGAGCTACCACTCAACTACACACAGACACAGCAAACGGGCAGGGCTGGGGTGAGGTCAGTGGCCATGTTATAGTGTTGGGCGGCAGACGCGTTGCGCGAGGAGACAGTGATCTTTCCGTTGCCTCTTTGGCGCTGTGAACCTGCGGTTGTCTTGGCGACAGACAAGCAGCCCTGGACAAACGCGCAAATCGCATTTCGCCATGCCACCCTGTTCGGGAGGGTTGCAAAAGAGTTAAAAAAAATTTTACAGATGAGACTTTGCTTATTGGAAATATCTGAATTGTGTTTGGTGGAATCTGTGGCTGCAGAGCTCAATGATACAGAAGGCCGACTCTAATTGAATAGTTTTGCCCATTTTGTCTGAATGGACTGTGGCCAAGACAGCCACAAAGTGCTACTGTATTTTCAATGACTGACATGGAGACCACTCTAGGGCTAATCTGTGGACACCAAGAATGAAGGAAGGCATCATAATGAAGAACAAAGGCCTTTAATGGAATGTTACTAGCAAGATCTCCCGATCTGACCAAAAGGGGACCTTCCTGAAAAACGAGGACCTGTGAGTGGGAGGAGCATAATGTTGGCCAAGGAGATGTCTCGTTTATAATTATTCATACAGATCAATTGTTGATATCTATTTTTCAAGAATAAAAGTTGAAATGTTCATAATTTACCGGAGCACCTGTGACCGAGTAGTCAGAATCAGAAGGCTGCTTGTTGTCCTACAGGCCTGCTCCTCAAGGTTCCCTCTTTAGATAGAGCTGGTGAGCTCAGCTTGCCCTTTAGGATTTATGGGTCCCTCTGCAAGATAAAATAAAGCTCATCTGTAGAAGAGCTGAGGCAGCTCACAGTTTAGAGCAGCTCTTCAGTAACTTTTATCTTTCTATTTCTCATCATTACATTCCAGACTGCTAGAGGAGTGAGTGTCACTGAAGCTCTTGAGTACCAGGCTCTGGCATATTGATATTCAGACCCCGGTGTTCTTTATTTAGAGCCAAATCATTTTTAATCACTTCACCTCAAGTGATATATCAAAATCAATTGGATTTTCCAGACTCCGGCGTGGAGTGGAAACAAAAAAGCAGGTGCTGAATGTGTCAGAAGCAATAAAACCACTCAGAAGGCCAGCAATGGGGTTGTCTTGGAGAGGAGTCCCCAGAGTCTGAAAGCTGTCTTTAAGTCCAAACCCCACCATTTCACTCTTTGTGTGAGATTGAATTATACACCGTGGTCGGTTCACTTCCCAAAAGTTAAATATAGAAGCTGACTTCAGTAATTCAGTTTGGACAGCAGATCTTCATAATAAATCATATGGGCTGCTTTCACCGAGAACAGATGACAACACTTCTGTATAACAGTTAGATGCCCACCTGAGCCTACTAAATTTTCCTCTACTTAAGATTTCACACAAATTTTGCTGATCAGCAGACACTGAATCATGGCATCAGTCCATTTAGACTTGGCTTACCATGTCGCCCTGCCCTGAGTGTTGGCACCAACTATTCAGTGGACCTTAAATGTGTTAAGGGATTGTTTCTTTGGTGAATTTGTACACTTGTGTGAGTGTTCAGATGTCTGCTACTCTTATAAGCTTTCTACCAGCCTGCCTTGTTAACATCCTTGTCATTAACCCTTAGCGTGACTCTAAGTAATTGCAGTTATTTCCGAGTCAGACTCGGGGAGACGCTTTACAGCATTAAGCCTGAATAACTCTCAGAACAGTATTCTGCTGCCATCTAGTGGATACAATAACATGCTGCACAAAATCGTAAGGGGTAATTCATCAATATTCATGAGAGGGGTGGAGCCTTCAACCAAAACACAATGATGTGTGAATGAGAAACTGTAAAGCCAGTTTTAGAACAAACTAAAACTGAAATCTTTGTTAAATCAAGCAATAGTGATGACGAGATGAAGACCTGGATGTCGACACAAATTGAATATGCACAAGCCTGGTCTGCAATAGAATTAAAATCATGCCATACTTCTTTATATTCCCTGCTCTGTGCCCCAGTTTATACAAACTGCCATCATTACACTAATAATCCAATCGCTCTTTATTCACTCCGAATATGGAACCAATGTGGGAAGCACTTTAATACAAAGACGCTTTAATCTTTCGCACCTCTACATGACAATCACCTTTTCCCACTCTATCAAACATACACAGTATTTAATGTTTGGAAATTGTCCAGGATTAAAACACTTAGAGACTTGTACATAGATAATCTTTTTGCATCCCACGGACAATTACACCTCAAATACAACTTCTCATCAACACAGTTCCTCCACTACTTTCAAGCTAGAAACTTTGCTAAACTGAATGACGTGTCGTTTTCATTTGGTTTCTGCCAAGATATCACTGGTAAGAAATTGCTAAAGGCCCTGCTCCTGTCCGCTTGGAGAGGCCGCACTCTGATCAGAAGCTTTTCCATTTCCCCTTCCTGACCTCTGACTTGTACCACAACTTGTGGTGTATCACGTTACGCATGCAGCCATACTCTCGCCTCTCTCAGAGTGATTTTGGACAAGTCTTTGTGTACCTGCTGAGGAATTTGCTCAGAGTGATGGCCCCCCTCTGCCATTTGTCTTTTCTTGGACAGTAGTGCTGCGTCACAGACCTGGTGGTTACACAACAGCCTTTTCTGTGCCAAAGGTGTTAACTGGTGTGGACCACCGGGGTGGCGTAGCGCTCCCCAAAACCCGACAAAGACAGGCTGAGACACAAGTCTTGCCAAATAGCACACCTTTTGTTTAAGTGGGGAAGTGTTTTTCTCTTAAACTGCACAGTACAGTACCCAAAGCACCAAATACAACACAATTCTTTCTTCTTTTTCTGTGTCTCCACTCCTCCTCTTTGTCATCTTCTCCACCTCCCGACTCTGGCTCCCTGACTGGTGGTAAGGCGGCTCATTTTCTGATGCACCCAGAAGTGCACCAGATGTTTATCGCCCTTCTTCTGGCTGTGGTTCCTCCAAGTGGTTCCTGGCAGCATCTGAGAGCCCAACAGAGCTGCTCCTAAACTACAACTCCTAGGATGCCCTGTGAAGATCCATGGTGCTGTAGCAACCCAGAAAGGCTGTCCTTTAGTGTCTTGGGGAAGATAGTGACTCCAATATAGTCTCTCCCTCGGTTCTTCCACCCAGCTGGCATCCCCGGGCCAGGTAGTGGCCCTGGCCATCCGTCACACTGGATACATTCTAACAGTGCAACTGCTGTTTACTGCCTTCAGAGGTGCCGGGTTGATGACCAGCCACGCTGTTTGAGGACTTGACACAGACATGGTGAGGTCCTTGAGCAATTTATCAGTGTTGATACATAAACTTGGTCCTCCCAGGATAGGCTCTAGCTCCTTGTAACACAAATAGAAGATTGGTTGGGGTAGGCTCCAGCTGCCCTTGACCGTGTGGAGTAGTGGACTTCAGACCCTGAGGATGTGGCTTCAGATCCTACTACTGAAACTGTTACAATGAGTGTGTCACTTCACCTGCTTGGGCTCCAACTGGGAAAACAAAAGAAATGGAGCCAATTGTATCTCTCAAATATTGTAAATCACCTTGGATAAAGATGTCAGCCTCATGATAAGTAATAAGGCGGTTGGGAAAATGGAAGGTTGGATAACAAGATAAGTCATTTCAGAATGAGATGATGACACACAAACAGGATGATTCATGACATTTCAGCTGTGTATCTGCTGACCGTTGGGGGTATTGGCATAAATATGTGCATTGCAGTAGTCGAAGAGGGTAGAAATGAACATATTCTCTAGCCTTGCTACTCCTTTTGCTTACATCTTAACATCAGGCATGACACGCAGAAAGTTCTATTATCCGCCTTTTGTCTCCATTATCTGTCAGCGACTTCTTCATCCGATGAGGGAGGGAGAAATTGGCTACAAAGGATTTACTAGGCGATATCTCTAGGGAATGGTTTCTTCTGTAGCTGATTTAAGGAGATTTTACAGTTCCTTTGACATGTTTTATTTTAAGATTCTCAATGCATTCGCACTGTTAGAGAATAGATGGGAAATCCAATGATTGGCATGCTGCTTTTAGTTTTAGCCACTAAGTGTAGTCCATTAGTCATTTTCACGTTACTCACTTGTTATTGGCCGGATAGAGTTCATGACCCTTAACCAATAAACACTGCTATAGTAACGGGGCTTCATCAGGGCTCCAGTGGATTGAGCTGGAGTTGATGTCATGGTTTACAATAAAGGCACCGCTCACGTCATGTTCCACATAAAAGCTTCAAATGTATCTGCCATGTACAACTTACATTTTGATTTTGCATACGTCTTTCTTTTTTTTAATAATATAACAATGAATTCATAATGCCTCACAGTTAGGAGACCTGGGTTCGCTTCCTGGGTCCTCCCTGCGTGGAGTTTGCATGTTCTCCCCGTGTCTGCGTGGGTTTCCTCCCACAGTC
Organism: Polypterus senegalus; assembly: GCF_016835505.1. Lineage (NCBI taxonomy): Eukaryota > Metazoa > Chordata > Cladistia > Polypteriformes > Polypteridae > Polypterus > Polypterus senegalus. The sequence goes on from NC_053159.1 coordinate 172,126,345, forward strand.
CAAAGACATGCAGGTTAGGTGCATTGGCGATCCTAAATTGTCCCTAGTGTGGGTGTGTGTGTGCCCTGTGGTGGGCTGGCACCTTGCCTGAGGTTTGTTTCCTACCTTGCGCCCTGTGTTGGCTGAGATTGGCTCCAGCAGACCCCCGTGACCCTGTATTTAGGATATAGCGGGTTGGATACTGGATGGATGGATGGATGAATTCATAAAGCGGCCTATCCCGGTGGGGCACACACACTTACACACTGTCTTTAACGTCCATGGACTGGGGTAGAAACTGGAAGAAACCTGAAGAGCACCCAAACTCTGCTCATCGGCAACCAAACCAGAGTTTGAGGGCTCCAGGCAAACATTTTATACTTGTACATTCAATCATCCATCTCTGAACCTGGTTTTTCCATTTACTTGTACATTCAACCATCTCTGAACCTGGTTTTTCCATTTCACAGTCATGAGAAATAGAGATCTCCATTCCTGCAGACGTCCCATGGGACCAGACATAATTGTATTGGAGCAAGACTGAAATTTAAGAGAAGTGAACGGGTGCGGGTGAATAGACTCCATACCTGCAGTCAGGATCGGACAGTCTGAATGTAGATGAGCCTCTGAGAAAATTCCTGGAAAATAATTTAAACTCTTTGTCTAATGGTTATTTTACTATTATAAGTTATCATCTATGTTATAATCAATACAGTTTCTCTGAAAAAACACATTACACTCTGTGCCCTATTTTTTCAAAGATGCATGTGAACAGTTAAAAAGAATATTACAGGAGCTAAAATGTAGTTGTAGGAAATAATTGTAGAAAAGGCAAAAGATAACCCAAAGAGATTTTTTTAGTATTTTAGTAGTCAAAGAACAGTCAAGGAAGAAGTGAAGGGTATCAGGAATGTTATACGTGAGTCAGAATATAAAGACAACTTGCACTTTGTTGAAGTTTATATGCGTGAAGAACTCAATAACCTCCAACAGTAACAGGGACAACTAAGGAGGTGCTTATCAATTGGGAAATTTTAGAGAGAGAAGTGCTGCTTAGATTAAACAGGTTTAAATCTAACAAATCACCAGGGGTCTCGTGCATAACGCCGTGCGTAGAATTCGCACTATAACATGACGTAAGCACAAAAACGGAAATGAGCTTACGCACAAAAAAATCCACATGCATAAATCTGTGCGAATGCCAGCTTCCACGTTCTTCCGCTACCTAAATCCTGATCAGTGTGAAAATGAACGCACATGCCTGCTGTCCCACCCTAACTCCTCCCAGAATTACGCCTCTTTGAATATGCAAATCAATATAAACAGCCCTTAAGCTCAGTGTTCTGTGAAAAGACAATGGGAAAAGCATGAGGGAAAGTAGAATTTCAGTGACTACCGAGTGGAGGCAAAGAAAAACGTACCATTTGTTATTTTAAACAGTGGTATAAACAACAAAAGGAAGCTGATCGAGTGACATAGCGTGTCGGAGAAACTCGAAAGCTCAAGTTCACAAAGCCGCACAATGCCCGAAATAAAAAAGAAGTTGTCAGATATCAAAGTCGCCGTGAAAAGGCGAGTCGTAGCCCACCGTCTGAGTGTCATATGAAAGCTACTTAGGGTGCAGAGAAAAAAAAAATAGGCACACAGAGGGGAAAAAGCACGAAATGTCAACTTTAATCTTGAAATTTCCACTTTAATCATGTAGTTTATTTTGTCATTAAAGTAGAACATCATAAACTTCATCTTAAAATTGTTTAATTTACTAGTTTCTCAAATCCCATTGTAATTAAAGTGGCATGTTTATTGCTTTGTTTTGTATTTGATCTTCTATGTGCTCTATGTGTGTGAATCACTACTTGCTTCCAGGCTTTCTCTTCCTCCGAATCCGTTACATTCGTGATATTACAGCTCTCTGAATAATTAAAATACTGAGATGTATACGTGATATAATTTTCATGATGATAGGAGTTAAAGTATGTTATTAAATATGGGAACACGTTGGCGCAGTGATTGTTCATGTCTCACGCAAGATGCTTGCTGCGCCGTGTGCTACCTTCAATGAAATACTTTATTGTAGCAGTACTGTCTCTTACAAATGTGCTAACTTTTTTCTTTCTCCAAATACCCAATCGCCACACAATCAGCACTGTAATAGACGTTAAGCCATCTGTAAACAGAACACCGATTCTTTAAAGCATTTAAGGAACATCGAAATATCTTCATAGTACGTGTTTAATTATTCTATCCATCTGTTCTTCCAGTGTCGCGTCAGCACCAGCAAGAATACAGCGCGAGGCAGGAACAATCTGTGAACGGATCCTCACATGTGTAATTATTCAAATGAAGTTAAAGTTTTATCTGTATAATATAATAAACATATTTTGCTGTATTTCATCTTAAAAATTCTATCATCATCATATGTAAATACCCGCTTTATAAAGTGGCTCAGGTTGTGCAATATTATAACTGTATCGCAAGTTTACAGTGAGGTGATTATACTAATAAGTACAAAAAGTTCTACAAGGAGCACCTGATGGACTGATTGAGTGCGTTCAGAGCTCTTGGGATGAAACTGTTTCTGAACCGCGAGGAAAGTCTCTGAAGCATTTGCCGTATGAGAGCAGTTCAACAGACAGCATGGCTGAGGCAGCGTGTGCTTGATGCTGTATACTGATAATTCTCTTTCTGATCAGCTGCTGTAAAGCTGTGATTCACACTCAGATACAGTGATACAAATACTCCGAGTGGTGCAGTGAGAGTAATATGGAAAAAGATGATCCGATGTGGCAACCCCTAACTAACGTGAGCAGCTGAAAGAAGAAGAAGAAGGTGCAGTGAGAGTAACAAAGCTAAAGCAGTTATGGTATTTGGAATAGTTTGACCATTCTGTGGACCATTATATTGTTACTGGTTAATTACAATCCGATGCACTAACCTAATAAACAATATGCTGTTAATTTCAGTGTATTTATAAAGCCACATCAGGGATGTGGATCAAAAAAAGAAAGGGTAGCCACACAGAAACAGTAGCACTGCTTTGACGCCGGGTGCCACCAACCAAGCAGAGAACTTGCGTATGACAGGTTATGAGCTACCGTGGAAATGTGCGTGGCTTTACACCAAGATTAGATATTATACATCACGATTTGAATGTGGAAACATTCTTATGCAACATTTTTGTGCGTACGCACCGTTTATACATGAGGCCCCAGGACCTCATAATAGTTATCCTCAAGTGCTTAAAAAAGTTTGTGAGTTTATATATTGTGGCAGAAGCACTTGGTGCGGACCCGACACAGACTGACACCAGAGGCACTTGAAAATGAAAATAAAAGATCTGTTTGTTCTTCAGCCCTGGGGCACGTCTTCCCCATGTCCCACAGGGCCTACACAGTCCCAAAACACGCAACAAAAGAAAAACACCCACAAAAGTCACTCTCTTCTTCCTCCAATCCTCCACTCCTCCTCCCGACTCTGGCACCTCCAGTAGTGGCTGCAGGCTCTTCTTATAGCCCACCTGGAAGTGTTTTAGGTGATAATTAACCTAATTCAAGCTGCACTTTCGGGTGGGGCTACATTCCAGCCCACATGGGCTCATTAAACTGTGCAGCTCGTCCCGGTGGTGGCCACGGAGTCCAACAGGGCTGAGCCCTGAAGTCCCATGCCTGTGGCCCCAATGTAACCCAGGAGGGATGCCACCACGTGTTCAGGGGGACGTAGTGTGCATTTCATGGTTGCTCCCCCGGTCCCAGCGTCAAAGGTGTGTCCTGGCCAGGCATGGGTCCCGGCCGTCCGCCTCAATATACAGAGCCCTGTGTGTGAGATTCCAATGATCAGAGGCTAGAAAGTATTATCCTGTCGCATCAAAAGGGTGATTGGGCTGATTCAAGTAACTATAGGCCAGTAAACCTAACTTACATCTCAGGTAAATTAATTGAAAGAATTGTTAAGGAAAAGATCGATCAACACATATCTAAAACATCAACATGGACCCTGACAAGGAAGGTCGTGTTTCACTAACATGCTGGAATTCTATGAGAAAGCAACAACAGAATACTATCAGAGAAGTGCTTTTGATATTATTTATCTTGATTTTCAGACACTGTAAGGCACAGGTGTCGAACTCCAGGCCTGGAGGGCCGCAGTGGCTACAGGTTTTCATTCTAACCATTTTCTTCATTAGTGACCAGTTTTTGCTGCTAATTAACTTATTTTGCTTTAGTTTTAATTAACTTGACTCAGGCCCCTTAGTTGTCTTTTTTTTTAATTAGCAGCCAAACAATAGAATGACACACAAGACGAGCCGCCCCACGACCAGCTCACCTGTGCCCGTCACACAATATCTGAAAATAAAGAAAATTGAAGGTCTCAGTAAGGTTGATCTCTCAGGTCACCAAAACATTTTGACGAACAGACAATCAACAGTTTTGGAAATGTCTGCTGTGGCAGAATGAGAGCAGGAACACGCCACAAAATTAAATAACGGGCTTAATTAACAGCAAGAATCAGCTTCTCATTAATAGATTGGTTGGAGTGAAATTGCTTGGAGTTTGAAATCCCAGTTTAACTGCTCATCTGTTGGCTCCTTTCATGTCTTATTTCTGTTTGGCTGCCATTTCATGAAGAAATGAATCAATTCAGAGGACTGAATCCTTAAAAACCGGGCTATTAAAATGAAGGGAAAGGAAGTTAATTAGCAATGAAAACTGGTCAATGATTAGGAAAAGGGTCAGAATGAAAACCTGCAGCCACTGCGGCCCTCCAGGCCTGGAGTTTGACACCCCTGCTCTAAGGTATCACATGAAAGATTAGTGATCAGACTAAAAGATGTAGGAATTCAGAGTGTGGCACATAGGTGGGTACAAAAATGGAAAACAAAGGAAACTGAAGGTTATGGTCTGAGGAACCCTATCAGAATTGGCTAATATTACGAATGGTGTCCTCCAGGGGTCAGTGCTAGGGCCATTGTTATTTTTAATATATATAAAGGATTTGGATAGGAATATAAGTAAAAGGTTGCAGTGGGCTGGCGCCCTGCCCAGGGTTTGTTTCCTGCCTTGCGCCCTGTGTTGGCTGGGATTGGCTCCAGCAGACCCCCGTGACCCTGTAGTTAGGATATAGCAGGTTGGATAATGGATGGATGGATAAGTAAAAGGTTTGGTTAAGTTTGCAGATGATACCAAGCTAAGTGGATTGGCAGATAATCCATGGAACCATTACAGGGGGACTTGAACAGCATACCGGCTTGGGCAGATTTGTGACAGGTAAAATTTAATGTATGGTAGAAGAAAGTAGAAATGTTAGATCTGAATAGACAATGGGATGATAGGCTCTGTCCAGTGTGTTACAGCTTGTCAGGGTTCCATGGCGGATCAGAGAGGTGCGGGAGTTTGTTTAAAAATAGTGTGGCTCAGATTTCATGAGTGGAGGTGTAGGTTTTGTCTTGGTAGAGCTCTATATTACTCTACTTTCCCCTTTTGTATTATTAACGTGTAGCCTTTGTCAGAATGCTTCAAATCCCATAGACTTAGCACTGTTTATAAGATATTGTACTTTATAACTTCTGCCCACCTTCCCTTCTACATTTGTAACCTCAGGCTATTAGGTGTAGTAAAAGACAAGCAGGAGTTAAGTTACACTTTAAATAATGTATTATTGATAGTATCCATAACCAATAACAATAAGCAAAGTACAAGTGAACATTGGCAACCATGCAACCTGCTGTCCTACAAATGCTGCTGTGTAGTTTCAGACTTGTTTAGTTACTCAAAAATGTCTCTAGTTAAGGCGTCAATTGTGGTCAGCTTTCTTCAGGAAAGGCCACATGCCTGTCGCAATATGGCTGCTGAGCTGTGCTCTTCATTGTGCTGCCCTTTTCAGTCCATGGTGTGACAGAGAGATGCTCCTTCATGATGATGGTGTGAGAGAGAGAGAGAGGGAGGGGTAAAGCAAACCAATGTATAGGCTCTCTGTCCAAAAACTACAGCCAATAGGGAGCTGTGGTACTTAATGGCTTCTGATTTAAAACCAAACAGGCAACTTTAGACCAATAGAATTCTGGTGCGACACAATGGTTTTACACCGGCCCCCTGATACCATTTTTTGAGGTGAAGCTTGCCAGCGAGGTTGTTGTCCTCCATGCGGGGGTTAATTGAGAGAGTCCTGCAGAGAATCATTTGCCAAACTGGTTTTAGAAACTTCACCCCAACCCTGCCCTAAAATTATAACGACTCAGTCCTAAAGGGTGTGTGGGTGTGTGTATTGGATTGTTACATTGCTTTATCTAAATTACAAATAAAGACATACAAAATAATTATCATCTTATATACAACATTCCACACCACAACAGTGTATATACTGGAGAGACAGGCAGCCATGGAGTTCTTAATGGGAGAATTGGCTGAGAAATCATTCGTGTGCACAAGTGTGATCGGCACAGCCATCCCTTGTTATCTCTCCATGGATCATTAAGGAAGCACCTACACTCTAAAAGGCTATAAAAAGTTCTGAGTATGTCAGAAATGAGGACAATACAGAGAGAAAAGAGAGAATGGAATTGGGCAGTCAAACCAGTGTGAGAGCAGGCGAAAAGGTCACAGATGCCCCATGGTGGAGGAAAGTCTCCAGGGACAGATTGCCTCTACTGAGCCGATGAAGTAGGGACAATCTGAGGCTCTGTGGGTCCTGCAGAGACCAAAAAAGGTACCAGAAAGAGGGAACTGGGCTGGCTAGGTCCCAACAGACATTGAAGGAGGTGGCTGGGATGAGAACTAGAATGAGGTCCACGATGATTAGACCTTGTGGATGAGCAGGGCAGACGAGAGAGAAGTACTTGGGACGAGATGAGAGGAGTCGATTATTGTTTTCCTTAAATGTATTTCTTACTTGAACTTAATTTGATCATTCCTTTTACCTTCCTCCCATCGCTATTTTATGGATTATTATTTATTGAAGTTTAATTGCACTGTACTTTTTGAACATGGCTTGTTGCCTTTTCCTTTTTAATTAAACACACTTTTGCACTTAGTCCATCCTCGATTGTAAACTACCAATCCTCTGGTAAAATGGTGGTGTCCATATATGCGGTCTCGGATCATCCCACCTCTCGTGACTATGATGTCGATTAATCAGGTTTTATAATATTCTGCTGTATGTAATTTCTACAGTTGTAGCCATCTGCAAAGCCTTTCCAAGCCTAACCATAACTCTTGACTCTGTCCTTTTTGTATTTCGCAGACTTTAGAAGGAGAACCCCCAGAATTCTCAGATGCTGAAGCCCATGTTCTTTGGTCTCACAAGCACTTAACTAAAAGATGATGATGATGATGATGATGCTCAGTCCTTGAATTTTTCCACCAAGACCCAGGACCCAGTTCCTTGCCGGCATTTCATGTGTCGAGTTAACTGGCCGCAGCGAGATGCTGCCTCCTATGAGAGGACCTCTCTGACGACAAGGAAGCCTTTTATACTCCACTGCTCCGCACAGAAGTAAATGCAGCATAATGCCTTCAAAGGTCTCGTGCTTATATGTTTTGACAGTTGTCTGCTGGGCCAGCGCTCTCTGGTACCTGAGTATCAGCCGGCCATCCTCTTCATATGTCAGCCAGGGCCCCAGCACTAAGAGCAGAGTCACCAAGAAAAACGTCACTTACAGCAACATCCGCACTCGACCATTGAATCCGCATTCCTTTGAATTTCTCATCAATGAGCCTAAAAAATGCGAAACCAATCCACCATTCCTGGTGATCCTGATCAGCACCACTCACAAGGAGTTTGATGCGCGGCAATCCATTCGTGAGACTTGGGGGGACGAGAACAACTTTAATGGAATTAAGATTGTCACTTTGTTTCTCCTGGGAAAAAACATTGATGCCGTCTTAAATCAAATGGTGGAACAAGAGAGCCAGATCTTCCACGACATTGTGGTGGAAGATTTCATTGACTCCTACCATAACCTCACCCTCAAAACACTTATGGGCATGAGATGGGTGGCCACTTTCTGCTCGAGGGCTAAATACGTCATGAAGACGGACAGTGACGTTTTTGTAAATATGGACAATCTCATCTACAAACTTCTAAAGCCAACAACCAAGCCAAGGAGACGGTACTTCACTGGCTATGTCATCAATGGCGGACCTATTAGGGATGTACGTAGCAAATGGTACATGCCCAGAGATTTGTACCCTGACAGTAAGTACCCGCCTTTCTGTTCAGGTACTGGATACGTGTTTTCAGCGGACGTCGCTGAGCTCATTTACAAAACTTCGCTTCACACGAGGCTTCTACACCTCGAGGATGTCTACGTTGGCTTATGCCTGCGAAAGCTGGGCATCCACCCATTCCAAAACAGTGGCTTTAACCACTGGAAAATGGCTTACAGTCTCTGCAGATATCGAAGGGTGATTACAGTGCATCAGATATCGCCGGAGGAAATGCACAGGATCTGGAATGACATGTCAAGCAAGAAGCATCTGCGATGTTAGTGCTCCGTCCCAGAGTGTGCCTAAGACGGAATTACCGATTGCGCTTATCAGCAACGACTAGTTCCAGAAATCTGGATGTCTGTACTGTTGTACATCTGAAGCTTTCTGCACATTGTTAAGTTGTATTTTTGTTAATATTGTTATTATTTTTTTAAGACTAACACATGAGTGCCGTGCTGTGATTTTAGTGTGGGTTGGGATCAGATAGGGGAGGGAATCAAAACATAAAACTGCATGTATATTTAAACAAAACTTGCCCCGCCATTAGTTCGAGGGCAGCCGTAAGAAGAGTTTTAGCGATTTTAGCATATGGTATTACACGACGATGCCAAACTGTGTACCACATCTCAATCGGGCAACCTGCTTCCCTCTACTCTACTCTTCTGTACCAACACCAAAAGATGAATCCTATTTTGTAGATATTTATGCCCAATCTAAAGGTGATAATAGACTGTAAATAAATAAAAGGGAGAAAAATCCCGAAAATATCGGTATCATCATGGACGACATGGAAAGCAACAGCAGATCTACAAGAAAAGATGTCCAACACATTTTTGTACAACACAAGTGAAAAATATGCGAAAAAAAAAAAAAAATTTATTCTTAAATTGAAAATTGGGATCTCGACTTCCTGAGAACGGCATTGTGTGCGTTTGTGTCTCGTGCCCTGTTGCTGTGTCTCCGGGAGCCTCTCTTTGAATGTCTCGATTGGTCTCACAAGAAACTGAACGTCAAAAATGCTGGATATACTGTGAAATAATAAAAAAAAAAGAAAATTCTGGTTGGAATAAATTGTGGGAAAAAAAATTCTCAGTTCTCGGTATTCCGCCTTGTGTTTGTAAGAGATAATAATATCTGTACAGAGGTTTCTTTTTTTCTGCCACAACAATATGTATCCAAACCAATTACGCTGTAAGCCTGAGAAATGTCACTTGCAGTACATTCCTCTGTGAATGTAGCCTTCATGTACTGTAAATATGAGGTAACTCTTTGATTATAAAACTGAATATTTCTCCATATATTGTAAACCGGTCACCTCTCACTCGCCACGCTACTCTTCCACTCAGGGCAGCTCAGATCAGGCTGTCTTAACGTATGGGAACAATGGACACTGGCCAGGGGCCCCAGGAGCATAGGAGCCCACGGTGATTCTGACACCTACGTATGTTTCTGTTTCGCTATCAGATCAGGGGCCCAGGTGCACTGCTTTGCCCGGGGTCCCATGATGCCCTGTTTCCTAAGCACATCTGGCTTGTGACGCCATACACCAATGCCTGTCTCCTAACTAAACCCACCAATCCCCAGTTACTAGCAATATATATCAAAGTCAATTACCTTGAACTTGCCATTCCCCGCAAAAAGCTCCAATTCTTCACCCGACCAGCTGTTTCAAAACTTAATCACATACGTCTTTCAATCAGAATTCAAAATGCCTCTTTCTTTTCTGGAAGAAGGTGATGAACCCCTGAATCTAACTTAGCCCCGGAGACTAAGATAAGGACACAAAGCAGTTGGAGCTGACATTCTTCATTGGAAACCAAGCCCCTCTGTTACTATGTCACATTTCATGAAGAGGAACTGTCACTTTAGTGGATACGTCTGGTATTTTTCAAGTTATTTCTTCATAATCATGGTATATATATTTGATGCCACATGAAATTGCATACTAAATTGGAGTGTATTTTATAAGTTAGAAAAGAAAAAAATAACTAGCTTGCTCCTGCTTTTTATAATGAAGTTAACCTCCTTAGCGTTTGACCCGAGTGGCACTCAGGCTGTTAAGAGAGTGCTGAAAGTGTTAGTGCTGAGTGTCACACGGGCAACAGTAGAGATGCGTCTCACGTAACACTCGAAATTCACTCAGGCTGTTAAAAATGCCAGCAGCGTTAGTGCTGAGCGTTACTCAGACAACGGTGTGGGCGTGTCTTACGTAAGTGTCAGGCCCAAGTGTTACCCAGGCAACGGTGTAGGTGTGTCTTACGTAAGCGGCAGGCCCAAGTGTTGTCCAGGCAACGGTGTAGGCGTGTCTTACATAAGTGTCAGGCCCAAGTGTTACCCAGGCAACGGTGTAGGCGTGTCTTACGTAAGTGTCAGGCCCAAGTGTTACCCAGGCAACGCTGTAGGCGTGTCTTACGTAAGTGTCAGGCCCAAGTGTTACCCAGGCAACGGTGTAGGCGTGTCTTACGTAAGTGTCAGGCCCAAGTGTTACCCAGGCAACGGTGTAGGCGTGTCTTACATAAGTGTCAGGCCCTAGTGTTGTCCAGGCAACGGTGTAGGCGTGTCTTACATAAGTGTTAGGCCCTAGTGTTACCCAGGCAATGCTGTAGGCGTGTCTTACATAAGTGTCAGGCCCTAGTGTTACCCAGGCAACAGGTGTAAACATGTCTTCTCCGAGCCTCATAATGGCATCTCATAAGAAACTCCTCTCATCAGCAGCAATGACATTGACATGACCAGTGAAACCCAAAGCGATTCTGGTAAGTGACATCCGCACATGTGCATTGGGCTGTACATATTATTATTTTAGCATTATTATTCATTATTATTTGTATCATTATTGTACTTTCTGCACTTCTGACTTGGTACTTTTAGTGTTTTGCACGTTTTACAGTAGAAAGATGAGATTTATCTACTCTCTGTATACAAAATCCTAAGCCTAAAAGTGCAACGATTTTATGTGATGTTTTATGTCACACTTTAAATCGGGATTATTTTAAAACTTATATATGTTTGGTATCATTCTTTTCAGAATTTATCGAACTTTAATGTGATGTTGTTAGATTTTCAGAATCTTATTCTGTTTTTTAAATTATAAACTAAAAAAAATCAAGAACTCATGTCCTGGCAGACAAGACTTTGTGCCAAAATATTTAAGCACGCCCAGGGCCAGAAATAAAAGACAAAGAGTAGGACAGCAGCTGTACAGGCTTTTAAATGTTTGAAACACTGTGCGAGATGCAGATCACGCAGCAAACCAGCAGCTGATCGAGCAAAGAGGAGGTAAAAATAAACTGTATTTGTTTCCCATTGTATCGCCGTTTAAGAGGGGGTTTCGGAGGAGTGACCGCGTCTCCTTGGGGTGCGTTCAGCCCCCCTCTTCACGCAGAGACACAAAGTGGCTGGGGTGTGGTGCAGGCCAGGGGGTTTGGCAAGCGAAACGAGCAGGGGGAGAACCCCCTAGTTAAAAGTATAAATTTTCAAGAGATTTTTTTGAGAAAAAATGTAACGCTAAGGAGGTAAGGCTATTGGGGTCCCAACATGAAAATAAAGCATTAAAATATTTTGAATATGTCTATTTTTCAAGCCAAAAATCTTATAAAATATTGATCCACTTCTTGAGACTGCAGTCTGTCACAGCCCAAGGTCCTCCATCACAGGTATTTCAGGACCTAAGAGAGTTTGGTAGAGCACCAGGGCTGTGAGCCTGCAGAGCAACATGACACAAGTTAAGTCAAGTCAAGTTGGGGAGGATGCACTGGTATGGCATGTTGCCACACCCAACACACCACGAAACAGTTCAGGATCCCAGTTGGCTACTCCCCAGCCAGACACGTGGTCCAGTCCCACCCTCCGGAAATGACCCTCTATCTGCTGCAGACATGTGTCACATGGGAGTCGCCTTGGCCTGGTCCAGCCACTCAGGTCCTCAACAATGAGGATCCTGCCAGTCGTGTCACCCTCTGGGAATCGCGCCACATGACCGTAGTGCCGTAACTGACACTCCCTATCAATGCAGGTAATGTGCCTCATTCAGGACTCCGTGAGCAACCACTCATTCAACATAAAGTCGAACCAGCAGTACCCAAGGATTTTCCTCAGACACAGTACCAAAGGAGTCCAGTCTTCGTCTCAGGTCACTGGATAACGTCCATGTCTCACAACCATATAGCAAGACAGGAAGCACCAGGACTCCAAAGACCCTTTGTCCTTTGGCATAGATATTGGGAGTGCCACACACCCCTTTCCAGTTCCCTCATGACCCTCAATGCTTTCCCAGTCCATCTACTGACTTCATAGGAGGAGTTACCAGAAATGTGAATGTCACTGCCGAGGTAAGTAAATCTCTCAACAAGGTCAATACTCTCTGGCGTTTAATGACCTCCATTAAAAACTTGGACATAAATTGAAATATACATATACAGTAAGTTACCCCAGTTCTATACTGCAAACCTCTACAATCAGAATTGTAACACAAAAAGGAATCTTCCAAAGAAATAATGAATAACCGTTTAAGAGCTCTACTCCAGTTCTTAGCAATAATCATTATCCTTTTCGAGTCCATTCAGAGAGTGCAACTGAACCTTCTTCTGCCCCACAGCACAATACTCGTGATGGGCGATTCGCAAATTGTTGATGGGCGAACTCTTTTCAGTGAATCATAAGAAACAATTTGTGAGCATGAAAGAACCGATTCAGCTAAAGCACACGTGTGACCTGCACAATGTCGTCGGGGTCTTTCGCACCGCCTCTCGATGTGAATAGAGCACGTGCGAGAACCTCCTGAATCCTGACTCTCGGCTCAATACTCGAGTATCAATCTAATACAATACAATACAATACAATTTATTTTTGTATAGCCCAAAATCACACAAAAAGTGCCGCCAATGGGCTTTAACAGGCCCTACCTCTTCACAGCCCCCCAGCCTTGACTCTCTAAGTAGACAAGGAAAAACTCCCAAAAAAAAACCCTTGTAGGGAAAAAATGAAAGAAACCTTAGGAAAGGCATTTCAAAGAGAGACCCCTTTCTGGGTAGGTTGGGGGTGCAGTGTGTGTCAAAAAGAAGGGGGTCAATACAATACAATACACAGAACAGAACAAATCCTCAATGCAGTATAAAAATAAAAATTTTAGAAGTACAAATTAGAATTTAACAGTAGATGATATCACATAATATGATTTGGATTTGTTTAGAGTTCTGGAGACCTCATTCATCAAGCGGCATCCCCCATTTGGCCATTCCACAGCTGAAATAGCGCTAATCTGATGAAAGGACCCCTCTTTCCCACGATTCCTGCGATCCTCCATCAGGGAGGCAGGCAAAACAACTTGGCAGGTGGGCCGTGGCACTGAGTGCCACATTTGAGTACCGAGAAGAGAAACAGAATAGGTGAGGGTTAGTATCCAATTATAACCAGCATGTTACTTATGTTTTAGTGCTAATGACAAATTGGACTGACTGCCAATACTGATGCTCTATGTAAGAAAGGTCAGAGCAGACTATACTTTCTGAGAAGGTTGGCATCCTTCAACATCTGCAGTAAGATGCTGCAGATGTTCTACCAGACGGTTGTGGCGAGTGCCCTCTTCCACGCGGTGGTGTGCTGGGGTGGCAGCATAAAGATGAAAGACGCCTCACGCCTGGACAAACTTGCTAAGAAGGCAGGCTCTATTGTAGGAGTAAAGTTGGACAGTTTAACATCTGTGGCAGAGAGACGGGCACTAAGCAAACTCCTGTCAATCATGAAGAATCCACTGCATCCACTTAACAGTGTCATTTCCTGGCAGAGGAGTAGCTTCAGTGACAGACTTTTGTCACCGTCCTGCTCCACTGACAGACTGAGGAGATCGTTCCTCCCCTACACAATGCGACTCTTCAATTCCACCCGGGGGAGTAAATGCTAACATTAATTTTATTTTAATTTTTTTCATTTTTATTACTATTTAATTTAATATTGTTTTCTTTTTTGTATCAGTATACTGCTGCTGGATTATGTGAATTTCCCCTTGGGATTAATAAAGTATCTATCTATCTATCTATCTATCTATCTATCTATCTATCTATCTATCTATCTATCTATCTATCTATCTATCTATCTATCTATCTATCTATCTAATGACTAACAACAGAGATGCGGTCTGTAGAGTTAATCAGCAGCTCTAGTCAGGGTGTGCTAAACTGAAGTTGTGAGTCTTCAGCCGGGATTTAAATCTAACTATTCTCAATCATTGAATTCGTACTCTGCATGGAGGTTGCACTTTCTCATCTTGTATATATCTTTCAAAAGTCTAAAATTTTCATTATAGATACGATGCAGTGTAATGATTTCAATTCAGATTTACTGTAAAGTACAATGAAACTCTCACGTGCGCTGTTCACCACGACACTGCCAGTCAGTGTGACTCCGGCTCTGTAAGCTACGTAAAATGACAACATAGAATGTAAAGGGTGTATCCTTACCATAAGAAAAAGGTACCAAGAATCTGCCAAGAGTGTACAGTTAACAGTTTACATTTGATGTCCCAAGCACACAAACACACCTCAGAAACATGGAAGGCACATTTTCTTAAGTAGAAACCATTGGGAGTTTCAAAGTGGATCTAAGTATTCAGTAAGTTTTAGGTGTTTCTAAATTGGGACCTCAGTACGTTTTAGCTCCATTATAAAACACAAGTCAAGTGAAGTCAAGTCAAGTTGGGGAGCATGCACTGGTACAGCGCATTGTCGCACCCACCATATGATGAAACAGCTCGGGATCCCGGTTGGCAAACCCCCAGGCAGACACGCGGTCCAGTCCCACCCTCCGGAAATGACCCTCTATCTGCTGCAGCCAGGTGTTATGTGTTATTTTTTAGTATTTATAAAATTCTAACTGCATGTGGTCTTCGGGACAAAAAACATCCCAAAGACTCCCTAGCAGTTTTACGATATTCATGAACTTGGAGAGGCGTCAGCTCAGTCTTAAGAATGACCCAGTGCAGAGGACGTGGACCCACCTGTGCTTGCTGGCCCACTGGCTTTCATAAGAACAACAACAACAACATTTATTTATATAGCACATTTTCATACAAAAAAAATGTAGCTCAAAGTGTTTTACAAAATGAAGAATAGAAAAATAGAAGACACAATAAAAAATAAACATAAGTCAACATTAATTAACATAGAATAAGTAAGGTCCGATGGCCAGGATGGACAGAAAAAACAAAAAAAACTCCAAAAGCTGGAGAAAAAAATAAAATCTGTAGGGGTCCAGACCACGAGACCGCCCAGTCCCTCTGGGCAATCTACCTAACATAAGTCAAACAGTCCTCTTTGTATTTAGGGTTTTCATGGAAGGACCTGATGATGATGGTCACGTAGACTTCTGGCTTTCAGCCCATCAATGTTGGTGCATCATGATGCTTTGAGTAGGTGGTGGTGGCGCAGGCCGCCACCACAAAGAAACTGGAAAAAGAAACAGAAGAAAGAGTTGGGGTCAGTACGGATTTTGGAGCCTCCATGATTAGTTATTATGAAGAATTGAACATACAGAGTATCAGTATTAAGTTAAAGTGAAGTTATAAAAAGGCCATGTTAAAGTAATGTGTTTTTAGCAGTGTTTTAAAGAGCTCTACTGTATCAGCCTGGCGAATTCCTATTGGCAGGCTATTCCAGATTTTAGGTGTATAACAGCAGAAGGCCGCCTGCCTCACCACTTCTTTTAAGTTTTGTTCTTGGAATTCTAAGGAGACACTCATTTGAAGATCTGAGGTTATGATTTGGAATATAAGGTGTCAGACATTCCGATATATAAGATGGAGCGCGATTATTTAAGGCTTTATAAACCATAAGCAGTATTTTAAAGTCAATCCTGAATGACACAGGCAACCAGTGTAGTGACATCAAAACTGGAGAGATGTGTTCAGATTTTCTTTTCCAGAAATGTGTTCGGATTTTCTTTTCCAGAAATGTGTTCAGATTTTCTTTTCCAGAAATGTGTTCAGATTTTCTTTTCCGAAGACCCTGGTGATGCCATATCTTATCTCTATGACTGGCATATGAGTTCTATTAGTCTTTGTCTTGAAAAAATACCTCCAGATAGTTAATGTTTTTAGTGAAAACTTCAAGCTTTGCCCTTCATTGATGAGGTGTTTCACTTGCAGGTTATTGAGCCGCGGCGTTTGCTTCGTTTCGACGTTGTGTCTCTTTATTTGTGTCATTAGCACAACGTCCTTGTTGCTCTGTGGTGTTTGCTGCACGCAGGGTAGTGAGAAGTGAGGTGCAGGCAAGGGCAGAAAAAATGTAAAAGTGCATACATGCGCCATCTAGTGGCTGCAGTTGAGCATGAGCAGAGCGGACTGCTCCATACACACACACAGGCCTTTCGTTTATATATGTCTAATGCCTCGTTGTACTGTAGAATACAATTTCATGTGGCAAATTAATATCAGTCAAAAATTATCTGCACTCCGGCTCTAGAATTTATTTTAATCAACTTTCAGAAAAGACAAATACATCATTTTTCGACATAATCTCCCTGCTTTTCAACACACTTTGTCCATCTCTCAAGAAGCTTTTGTATTCTTTCATTAAAAAATGTTTGAGGCTGAGCTGCGAACCACGAAATGCCCCACAACTCTTCATCAGACGTGAATCTTCATCCTCATAGGGCTTCATTCGAAATCCAAGTCGGTCCTGGATTCTTTCATAGGCAGAGCCACGACTGATTTGTAAATCATTTGCCACATCATCTACTGTCACTCATCAATTCAGCAGAACACCCTCAATGTTGTCATCAGTCCTGAACGTGGACGGGCATCCGACTCCTTCTTGATGGCTGACACTTGTGCGACCTGCCTTGAACTTCTCTATCTGTTCATACACACTTCTTCTCGACAAGACACTTCCACCATACTGTGTACAAAGTCTTTGATAAATATCGGCAACCAGGCACACCCTCAGACTACGAAAAACAAATCAATGAACGTTGCTCTCCTTTTGTGCAAATCACAAGTGGGACAGCCATTGTTTCTCACACAAATCATCTGTTCACACCTGCACAGCAGTGACTGGGGAGACAGGGACCTCGTACGGAAAGTGCTGATCAGACAGGGCTGCCAACAGAAGTTTTAATAAAACTGGAGTGCGGATCATTTTTGACTCCCCCTCATATTTACCCTCCTTGTGAAGAAATAGCCAAACTTTTCCTTCAAACCTGCACATTCAGTTTCCTTCGTCATAGAAGACGTGAGTTACGGAATCCTAGGCAGGCCCCCTGGTGGTTAAGATGGTGTGCTGCACGTGGAGAAATGTTACTATAACAGTTTAATTTGTAAGACTCTTTAGAACACAAACAAGCACCCCAATATACAAACGCTGAGGATGTCCTGGCGCTCTCGTCTAACAACGATGAATCGATGAACGTCTGCTCTCCATCCTCACCATGGCTCGTGTCTCCCTTGAAGACAGCAGCCTGTCGGCACACCAATACATCTGCATCACTCGGTGAAGATGGCAACTTATTTTGTCTGATGAGAGGCAGGTGAAATGTACAGCACATGCTTCGTTTTTTTTTATCATGATGTAGCATATGAACTGTTGTGATATTTTCCTGTGAACGCATAGCAGATTTTCTCCTAATGCAAATTATTGTACTGTACAGCATATCATTTTTTTACATTGAAAATAAACATTGATGTACATTATGTAAGAAACTCGCTTTCACAACCTGTCAACATTCTCGGGTCGCTGTCTTTGAAGGTGAAGGATGTTACTGTCAGTCAGATGCCACGCAGAGGAAATTCTTAGCAGTACAGAAGTGCGGAAGGCATCTCAGCCATCAGCGTTCTTGTCCATCCATGCGATTTTCTGTAAGACAAGTTTTATTTTGTAGATAAAAAACAGTAATAATACCTTAAACAGGACGAATGAAAAATGTAACAGTTTAACACAGATTACAAATGAATGGCCGTGCTCAGGATGCAGCAGGTTTTTATATCAGGGATGGAGGGTTGGTCTACTTTTAAAGGGTTAAATGTATAAAACGTTGTGAAGTTGTTGAGATACAAGATAACTGAAACTAAACTCATAAGTAGGGTTGTCAGATTAGAAAATTAGAAATACAGGACACTCTTAAAATCTCTCTCTATATTACTATATATATAAACTAGGGGGCTTCGCCCCCTGCTCGCTTCGCTCGCCAACCCCGGCATTTGGTTTTCTGGATACACACTTGTAAGATTTTTTTTTTTTTTGAATTGTTGCTATTTCATTAGTTTCACTTTTATTTCAGAACTTATTTAAAAACAATATTTGGAATCGTTCGTGTCCCAATATGCTGAATCTTTTAAATGAGGTCTGTGAGACATGTGTTTAATGACTTTGTACCATAATTTAGGATAGGTTTCTCTGTTTGGAATTTCAGCACAGACAAAACGATCTTCATCATCAGCAGTTAATCATTTTTTTTGCAAAGTAACCAATAAATGTATTTGAGTTAAACCCCATTTTTGAAATTCTCTGACTTAAACTAATTTTGTTTTGTTTGCGTCAATGTGATCTGTGCTATCTTTTTTTGATACTGTAGCGACTGACGCAATAAAGTGTCACAAAAGTTCTACTTTAACAATCGCCGACTGCGTAACCCCAAACACAACTTTCTAGCACCCTCTTCAACCCCTCCTTCCCAGGGGTCTCGCCTCCCCCTTACCGCATCAATCAGCACCCAGCTATCAGTCTGCCGTGTTGCACTCTGCCCTCCCTCGATCGGACCTAACAGTCACTTTAAACAAAAAAGGCTTCAGCTTGGCTGGGACGCTACAATACTTTCGACTGTTACTGCTTTCATATTCTGTACTTTACTCTGCATGTGTATCGCGCCTTGGGTCTCTTTTCTCCGCGCTGCTCTTTCTTCTTTGCTGAGAGCACAGGATCTGTGTGTGCCACGTGACTTTACATGACTGAATGTTTTGCTGGCTGTCCGTGGTCTTATTTGATAAGAAGGGCGTGTCTTGCAAGAATCTTCTGATCCATGTCCCCGCGATACTGCCCTGGGATAATCTCTCGGCACCAAGTCTCATGTTTGCGGTCCCCGCGAGACGCTCCGTGGCCAGCCTTTTTTGTCTTGCGGGTCTTTAAAATGTCTTTCGAGAACTTCTGAGGAGATCACGTATCGTCGTTTTGCTTTTCCATTCCAGGATTTTTTTTATATATAGAGAGAGATTTATACAGGTCCCCTACACACCCAGACCGACATATTATATAAAAGTAGAGAAATAATGGGTTGCTTGATATGAGACTTCCTGCCATGTTCAATACTGAAAGTGCAATTACATACACCACAGTTTGCTTCAAAACAGCTTCTGCCTTGTTTGATAAACGTCCATTCACTGGAATATTCATCATAAAATTTACACTTACGTTTTGGCATCTTGGGATGGATGGATGGATTAGTTTTTAAGTTAGAAAAAAAGTGGGCCATGGCAAGGAGTAACAACACAGTTTGTTGGCAGTCACTGAATGTTGCAGTGCTGATCCAGAACTGCACAGCAGCGCGGCTGGAGAGCAAAACGGTAAGAGTGTCACTGTCCTCGGCCAGCCATAGCGACTGAAAGAATTGCAGACAGGAAGCAAACACGAGTTCCCTCGTTACATTTGGGTTATTTTCATCAAGAGAGTCTGAGAAAAGAAAGTATAATTACTTATAAAGTTACAACTAAGTACTGTAAGAAGGTAGTAAAAAAATATTTGTATTATGAAATTTGAAAATAAACTAAATACGGGACATTTGGGTGTCCCTGAAAGATCAGTACGGGACAAGGGACAAAATGATCAAATTTGGGACATGTCCCGTAAATAAAGGACGTCTGGCAACCCTACTTATAAGGCACATTTACATTAACACCTGCCACTTTATTTATTCAAGACACATCCTGCTCATTTTGAATTCATTCAGTGGATTCACAAAGTACCCAAGACCTCTTTTTCACACTTTAGTGTGCTGTAAATTTAACGTGAAATTGATACATTTGTCATTTTTCGCCCATCAATCCACACTCATAATGAGGAAGTGAAGACATGTTTTTGGAAAGGTTTGTATATTTATTAAAAATCAAAAACTTAATTCTGTCATGGAAGTATTCAGACCCTTAATTCCTTACTTTATTGAAGCCCACCTGGAAGCCATTACAGCTTTGAATTTTCTTCTGTGTGTCTCTGCAAGCTTTCCACAGCTGGATTTGGGCAGCTCATCCCATTCTTCCTGGCACATCCTCTCAAGCTCCGTTAGACTGGACAGAAAGTGTCGGTTAACTGCCATCTTCAGGCCTCTCCTTGATGTTCTATGGGGTGTAAGTCTAAGTTTGGCCAAAGGACACTTGTCCTGAAGACACTGTAGCATTGTCTTAGCTGTACACATCAGGCCATGGTCATGCTGAAAGGTGAACCATCACCAAAGTCTGGGGTTGTGTGCCATGTGGAACAGATTTTCATCTCTGTATTTGTCTGTATCCATCTTCCTCTCAATCCTTACCTGTCTCTCTGTCCCTGCTGTACCTTCATAGCAGAGTGTTGTCACCACCACGCTTCATTGTAGAGATGGTATTTGGCTGGTGAGAAGCATTGCCTGGTCTTCACCAGACATAGTACTTGCAATTTTGCCTGAAAAGCCCAATTTTTGTCTCTTTAGACGAGAGATTCTTTTTCCTCATGGTCTGACGGTCCTTCACATGCTGTTTCTCAAACTCCACCATAAACACCTGATTAATGTAGTGCCACTGAGATGGCTGTTCTTCTGTCTCTGCAGAGGACTTCTGAAGCTCGCTTAGAGAGACTATTGGGTTCATGGTCATCTATTTCACCAAGGTTCTTCTTGCCCAGTTATATAATAATAATAATAATAATAATAATAATAATAATAATAATAATAATTCTTCTTTCAGCTGCTCCCGTTAGGGGTTGCCACAGTGGATCATCTTGTTCCATATCTTCCTGTCCACTGCATCTTACTCTGTTACACCTGTCTTCTCTTAGGCCTTCCTCTTTTCCTCTTCCCTGGCAGCTCTATCCTTACCATCCTTCTCCCAATATACCCAGCATCTCTCCTCTGCACATGTCCAAACCAATGCAATCTCGCTTCTCTGACTTTGTCTCCCAACCGTCCAACTTGAGCTGACCCTCTAATGTTCTCATTTCTAATCCTGTCCATCCTTGTCAAACCCAATGCAAATCTTAGCATCTTTAACTCTGCCACCTCCAACTTTGTCTCCTGCTTTCTGGTCAGTGCCACCATCTCCAGTCCATATAACATAGCTGGTCTCACTACCATCCTGTAGACCTTCCCTTACACTCTTACACTCTGTCTGTCACAAATCACTCCTGACACTTTTCTCCACCCATTCCACCCTGCCTGCACTCTCTTCTTCACTTCTCTTCCACAATCCCCGTTACTCTGAATTGTTGATCCCAAGTATTTAAACTTACCCATCTTCACCAACTCTATTCCTTACATCCTCACCATTCCACTGACCTCCCTCTCATTTACACACATGTATTCTGTCTTGTTCCAACTGACCTTCATTTCTCTCCTCTCTAGAGCATATCTCCACCTCTCTAGGGTCTCCTCAACCTGCCCCCTACTATCGCTACAGATCACAATGTCATCAGCAAACATCACAGTCCATGGGGACTCCTATCTAATCTCGTCTGTCAACCTGTCCATCACCATTGCAAATAAGAAAGGGCTCAGTGACTGGAAAGCCAACTCTAGGAAGAATCCTGGCGATTCCAAACGTCTGCAGTTGTACAGCATGCTAATCTTTAGTAACGGTGGTATCCCCTCACCACAATTTCATTCTGGTGGTCTACAGAGAGTCTTCTGGATTTCATGGTTTGGTTTTTCGACACTCAGGTACCTGTCTGCCTTTCTAAATTCAGTTTACCACAGGTGGACTCCAGTCAAGTTCTCAACACATCTCAAGGAGAATTAAAGCAAACAGGAGCCACCCAAGCACAAGTTGGAATGCCACGTAGGGGGTTTGAATGCTTCCAGGAATAAGGGATTTCATATTTTGAATTTTAACGAATCTGCAAAACTCTCTGACAACACTTTGTCATTAGGGGTTATTCAGTCTGCGGTATGTTAAAAAATGGATATTCATGTAAAATGAAATCTACAACATAATGAAGTGTCTGAGTACTTTCTCAATCCACTGCTTCCACCAATGAACCACAACATTCTGAGCAGCTGCCTGATATGTGCCTCTGTGTGCCACCAAAACAGTTCTAACCCTCAATTGCTCTACAAAACCTCTGGAGGTGTCCTGTGGAGCCTGGCGGTAGGATGATACCAGCAGATCCTTTAAGTCCTGCAAGTTGCGAGGTGGAAGCTCCACAGTTCAGATTTGATGTTCCAACAAATCCCTTAGATATGCAACCAGATTGAGATCTGGGGAAGTTTGGAGACCAGGGCACAAACTTGAGCTCTTCATCATGTTCCTCAAACCCTTCCTGAACAATTTATGCAGTGTGTCAGGATGTGTTACCATGCTGAAAGAGGCCATTGGGGAATATCATTGCCATGATGAAGTGTACTGTACCTGTTCTGCAGTGATGTTTAGGCGGGTGGTAATCACCAAATTAACACTCACATGATTGCCAAGACAGGGTTTCCCAGCAGAACATTGCCCAAAGCACTGGCAATTCTCAAGGGGCATCACACTGCCATCTCTTCCCAGGTTAACGTTCACACATACCTTGATGTCCACATGAGCTAACAGACAGCAGGATTCATTGGGCCAGAAGACCTTCTACCATTGACCCAAAGTCCAGTTCCAGTGCCCGTGTACCCATTGTGGGTATTTTTAATGCTGGGCAGGATTAGGATGGGCACTCTGACTTGCCACACAGGCCCATACATAGCAGCGTTCAATGCACCGTGTGTATT
Source organism: Polypterus senegalus (assembly GCF_016835505.1). NCBI lineage: Eukaryota > Metazoa > Chordata > Cladistia > Polypteriformes > Polypteridae > Polypterus > Polypterus senegalus. Next base: position 172,149,447 of record NC_053159.1, read on the forward strand.
AACATGTTACTCCATTAGCCATTATCAAAATTATCTGCAATTTGTGTCATTGTGGCCCAGCTGTTGGTTTGTACCAGACAGAATAGCCTTGATTGACCTCTCGCATCGATGGGTCTTGGTTACCCTCCACCCTGTTGACAGCTCATGGTTCTTCCCTCCTCGGCCCACAGTCAGTAGGTACTCTCCATGGCTGACTATGAGCGCCCCACAAGTCTTTTCCTTTCAGAAACGCTCTGACCCAGATGTCTTCCCGTAGTGATTTGGCCCTTATGAACATCGCTCAGGTCTTTACACCTGCCTGTATCATCTCCATCCAACACATTGACTATGAGTACCTCATGTCAGCTTGTGGTCCGTCACAGTGCTTCTCATCATTCTGGGTGTTGCAACCTACTTATTCCCATGCAAGGGCCCATGTTGAATTGAATGTGATCATCAGCACGTAGTCCTTGAGCCACACCAACTGCTGTCTGGTGGAGAGATATTCCATGATGCAGGACACTAAAGGCTCATCCATTTGTATATCTCTGAGCAGCACACCAGGACTTGCAAGGGGTGGGTGGTCACAAGAGTGTGGAAGGAAAGTCTGGAAGGAGACAGAAAGTGGTAAAAATAAACTTGAGTTATAGAAATAGCCAATGAGGAGGTAAGAAGTGGTGGAGAAGTAAGTGAAGCAGTAAGATGGGCAAAGAGAAGGGACTGGAAAAAGAGAAGTGCAGAGTGCTGATCGTATCATGAAAGAGGGAGGCAAAGTCATAGCAGGTTACACAAGATAACAAAGTCTGCCTGTTCCACAGGGTGAACAAACTGGTTGATCATCTTGAATAAAACAGAAAGGTTGACTTGCTGTTTGCTGATCATCTAGAAGAATACCAAGCCATAGCTACTGAAAGTGCTTAGACATGTAGCCAGAGATGGGAGGTGCAAACTTCTTTATGGGGTATCATGTATAAACAATGCGTATGCACAAAAATATTGCATACACCCATTTTCACGCTCACATCATTATGCATAAAAAACGAAACTTGCCGTAATGCCACGCACATTCTCACACCAGCTCAAACTATTGGGTGTGGAAGTTTTTAGTTCAGTTTTGCAAACTGGCAACACCCACCGTCAAAGCGGTGCTACGGTTCCCATGTGCTTTCCCTTTATTTTTTAGATTCACATCCCTAACCCGGCCATATCAAATACACTGAAATGAACCACATATTGTTTATTAGTTTAACGCATCTGATTGCAATCAACCTGTAACAACATAATGGTCCACGGAATGGCCAAATTATTCCAAATACCATAGCTGCTTTAGCGTTGTTACTCTCACTGCACCACTCAATGTATTTATATCACTGTATCAGAGTGTGGAATCACAGCTCTACAGTAGCTGATCAGAAAGAGAATTATCGGGATACAGCATCAAGCACACGCTGCCTCAGCCATGCGCACAGTCTATGTGAACTACTTCCATACAGTACGGCAAACATTTTTAGAGCTTTTCCTGTAGGGACCTCATGGTTCAGAAAGAGTTTCATCCCAAGAGCTCTAAACGCACTCAATCAGTCCATCAAGTGCTCCTTGTAGAACTGTTTGAACTTATAAGTACAATCACCTCACTGTAAACTTGCACTGCAGTTGTAAAATTGCACAACCTGAGCCACTTATGCTTTCATATTGTATATTTCTCATTGTTTTTATCGTATTATTATTATTATTATTATTATTACTGTTATTTTATTATTTTATAGGAAAATAAGTTTATGGAGGATTTGCATATTGAATCTCATTGCACCATACAATAACAATAAAGGAATTCAATTCAATTCAATAGAGGAGAGCGCATATTTACAGATGATGACAACTGGCTTCTAAGTAGATTTAGATCTCCAAGTGTTATCTTCTTGGCGCTCCTAATATCATTTTTCAGATGAAATGCATTAAAGCATGTAAATTACATTATACAAATGAACTTTTAACTTCATTTAAATAAAGTATTCTGTTAGTAATTAAACGTGTAGACACAGTGGACAGCGGTAACGATGAACTGACGCCCCATTCACGGATTGTTCCTGCCTTGCTCTGTATGCTTTCTGGGACGGGAGTGACCCTGGATGGACAGATGGATAGAATAATTAAACATGTACTGTGAAGATATTTCAATGTTCCTTAAAGGTTTTGATTAATCAGCGTTCTAAGCTTACAGATGGCTTAACGTCTATTACAGAGCTGATTGTGTTGCGATTGGGTACTTGGAGAAAGAAAAGGAAGAACAGGAATTGGGGGTTTGTACATTTGAAAGAGACAGTACTGCTGCAATAAATGATTTCATTGAAGGTCGCGCATGGCGCAGTAGGCATCTTGCGGGGTGACAGGAACAGTCTATGGATGCCAGGTCATCACTTCCACTGTGCCAACGTGTCCCCATGTTTAATAACATACTTTGATTAATTTTATCATGAAAATGATATCAAGTATACATCTCAGTATTTAAATTATTCAGAGAGCTGTAATATCACGAATGTAATGTATTTTGTGTCCCGTCAGAGGTAGAGAAAGATCGTTTAAGAAGCACATAGTGATTCACACACATAGAGCACATAGAAGATCAAATACAATACAAAGCATTAAACGTGCTACTTTAGTTACGATGGGATTAGAGAAACTAGTAAATTAAACAATTTTAAGATGAAGTTTATGACGTTCCACTTTAATGACAAAATAAACTACATGATTAAAGCGGCGGAAATCTTAAGATTAAAGTTGACATTTCGAGCTTTTTTCTCACTGTGTCTCTATTTTTTTTTTTCTTTTCTCCTCTCAGAAGGAGGTGTTTCATCTCGCAGGGCACCCTGGATATCATCGAGAGGAGTCGCAGCGACATGGCTCAATGGCAACTCTGGTCTGTACCAGAAACTGAGAAGGACAGCTGCGAGGGCTCTGAGGGCAGATAAAGAGGCGTTTGTTAGAGGAATCTGTGAGCAAGTGACACACCATCTGTGGTCTAGTGACCCACGTCCTGCTTACAGAGGAATCAAAGCATTACACACATCTGAATGTCTTCCTCGGAGAGTGGCAGTCAGAGCGCCTGATGGAACGGTCCTTACAGATGACACTGCATTTGTGACCTGCTGGGCTGGCTACTTTGAGCAGTTGTTCAAAGCTGATCCTCCGGCTAGGACTTTGGATATCTCTGGGTCCACGGTTCTTGAGGCTGATCCTCCAGTTAGCTGTGAACCACCCAGTCTCACTGAGATTGCACAGGTGGTGAACCAGCTGAGGGGAGGAAACGCTGCAGGGATCTGTGGTATCCAGGGTGAACTTCTCCAGGCTGGTGGTAAGGCTGTCCTCCTGGCATTGCAAGCAATCTTTGCTTCCATTTGGGAGACTGGCATCATCCCAACTGACTGGAAAATGGGACTTGTCATCCCAGTCTGGAAAGGGAATGGTGATCGCCTAGATTGCAGCAACTACAGGGGGATAACACTGCTCTCGGTGCCGGGTTAGGTCCTTGCTAGGGTCATCCTCAATAAGATCAGTGATCACTTGCTCACCTACCAGCGACCGGAACAGTCTGGTTTTAGTCTACCATCAACCGCATCCTGGCACTGAGGGTTCTCATGGAGCGCAAACGCGAATATCGTCAGAGTTTCTTTGCAGCCTTTGTCGATTTTCGCAAAGCGTTTGACTCAGTTGATCGACCTGCCCTGTGGGACATCCTGAGGGTTTGTGGGATCCCCTCGAGGTTGCTGGATATCATGGCCGGCCTGTACACTGGTATTGTGAGTGCTGTGCAGAGTGGAGGCAGGACCTCTGCGTTTTTCCCAGTTGATTCTGAGGTTCATCAGGGGTGTGTTCTGCTCCTACTCTGTTCAATGCTTGTATGGACTGGGTGTTGAGCAAGGTTGTGGGGTCCAGCGGCTGTGGGGCATCTGTTGGTGAAGAAAGATTCACGGATCTTGGCTTTGCTGATAATGCTGTGATCTTCACAGAGTCAATGGAGGCTCTGATCGGGGTGCTCAAGAGACTGAGTGACGAGTCTGAGTGTCTGGGCTTGCGAGTATCCTGATAAAAACCAAAGATCAGGCCTTTAATGACCTCTTGGGCACGGCCATCAGCAGTGTGTCTGTCTGTGAAGAGAGTGTTGACCTCGTCGAGAGGTTTACTTACCTTGGCAGTGACATTCACATCTCTGGAGACTCTTCCTATGAAGTCAGTAGACGGATTGGGAGAGCATGAGGGGTCATGAGGTCACTGGAAAGGGGTGTGTGGAGCTCCCGATATCTGTGATAAAGGACGAAGGTCCAAGTCTTTAGAGTCCTGCTGCTTCCTGTCTTGCTATATGGTTGTGAGACATGGACGCTATCCAGTGACCTGAGATGAAGACTGGACTCCTTTGGTACTGTGTCTTTCCAGAAAATCCTTTGGTACCATTGCTTTGACTTTGTGTCGAATGAGCGGTTGCTCATGGAGTCCCGAATGAGGCACATTACCTGCATTGTGAGGGAGCATCAGTTACGGCACTACGGCCATGTGGCACTTTTCCCAGAGGGGTGACTCAACTGGCAAGATCCTCATTGTTAGGGACCCGAGTGGCTGAACCAGGTCAAGGGGTCGCCCACGTAACACCAGGCTGCGGCAGATAGAGGGTCATTCCCGGAGGGTGGGACTGGACTGTGAGTCTGCCTGGGGGGTTGCCAACTGGGATCTCAAGCTGTTTCGTTGTGTGGTGGGTGCAACAACACGTTGTACCAGTGCATGCTCCCCAACTTGACTTGACTTGATTATGACTGTTACGATTAGTTGGCATGGGAAAGGAAAAAGACACAGCCATAGGATTATCTTCCTTTGAATGTATTAAACTCAATCATCCATTAAGTGCAGCACTGCCAAGGTAATTAAACAACAAATTAACAAAACAACTTGAAGCTAAGCGAATACTTATTAACAGAAAAAGAAAAACTCCAGAAACTCAAAGCTAAAAAAAAGAAACATTAACTAGCAAACTGCAACTGGGAAACAATCCTAAAGCAGCTTCTTAGTCCAGTAAGCAAATAAAGTATATGGGCAGGGGTGGGCTTAGTGGGGGTACCTGCATGGTCAGAGGAGACAGATAGATAGATAGAAAATGGACTATATGATAGATAGATAGATAGATGTGAAAGGCACTATATAATAGATAGATAGATAGAAAATGGACTATATGATAGATAGATAGATAGATAGATAGATAGATAGATAGATAGATAGATAGATAGATAGATAGATAGATAGATAGATAGATAGATAGAAAATGAATATCAGATTTTGCTCCTCTTGTCAGTATATGGACTCGGCCCTGTTTGAAATGAGGTCTGTTAGTGTAATGTCATCTGCATATATAAGACGTTTGACAGACAAATCACCAGAGGTCCAGTCATTTGTATAAAGCGTGAAGAATAGTAGGAAAAGGACACGTCCCTGCGGTGTCCCAGCACTAAGGGTTAATAGGTCAGACGTGTGTGTGCCCAGCCTCGCCTGTCCTGTCTCCTACCTGTAAGAAGGTCTGTGGTCCAATGGCAGGTTGAACTGGAGGAGTTTCTTATCTGGGAGCTCTGGAATGACTGTATTGAAAGCAGAGGTCAAGTCCACAAACAGGACCCTCACATAGGCCCATGCCTTATCAAGTTGTTGGTAAATGAAGTCCACACCTACATTCACTGCATCATCCACAGACCGGTGGCCTCTGTATGCAAACCGAAATGGCTCCAGGAAGTCTTTTGTAGCAATCTTGAGGTAATTCAGAAATCACTCTTCTCTGGACCTTTTCTAATGCCGCTATGTCCTTTTTGTAGCATGGAGACCAAAACTGCACACATGACTCCAGATGATGACCAGTGTGTTATAAAGCCTGAGCAGAACCTCCTGTGACTTGTACTCCACACATCAAGGCACTATATAACCTGACATTCTGTTAGCCTTCTTCATAGCTTAATGGCACCATCACCCTCTGCTTCCTGTGTCAGAGCCAATTCTGTACTCATCTACACCCTGAAACTCCCACTTCTTTTAGTTTGATCAGGACACACACAAAGGAGAAAATCTGATGGCAGCTTTTTGAAAGAAGGACTCTTTGCCATAAAACAGCCAGAGGTGGACAAGATACGAATGTGATAAGTAATTCATATGAATGAGAGCTGCCGGTCAGAGAACTCTCAAAACAGGAAATGGGCGAGCACAGGCCGAATGTCTAAATAAATGATGAAGTCATTAAACAAAAGCCACATGTCAAAAATGTAACAAAATAAGGACCAGGAATTAGAGGAGGAGAAACAATTACTGAATAATAAACACCTCAGAGTGCAGACAGCCTCAGGTGAAAGAAGCGAATCGATACGTACGTGCAAGCTGGAAGTGTGAGAAGAGACACCGGGAGACATGACATCATTCTCTGAGTTTTTACTTAGGACGCATTCTTCTACACCTCTAGCTTCATGACCTGGATTGAACTTTATCTGATCATGCTGGTCCTGTACGCCAAAGTCATCACCTGGCTGTGGACACTGTGATGAAGTCACAAGCTGAAACTGGAGATTCACACAATTATACATAACATGAGATGGGAATACGGGATGCTCTCCCTGTGATCATCCCTCACTTGGTGCATATCTGTAGCAGCAGCGGCAGCAGCAGTGCAGAACACAGTGACGTCTGGCCAACAGGCCACATGTGACTGTGTCAATAAAGGTGTTGAATTGTGGAATGGATCTATCTATCTATCTATCTATTATATAGTGCCTTATCTATCTATCATCTATCTATCTATCTATCTATCATATAGTGCCTTTCATATCTATCTATCTATCTATCTATCTATCTATCTATCTAATATAGTGCCTTTCATTATCTATCTATCTATCTATTTATAATATAGTGCCTTTCATATCTATCTATCTATCTATCTATCTATCTATCTATCTATAATATAGTGCCTTTCATTATCTATCTATCTATCTATCTATCTATCTATCTATCTATCTATCTATCTATCTATATATCTATAATATAGTGCCTTTCATTATCTATCTATCTATCTATCTATCTATCTATATCTATCTATAATATAATGCCTTTCATTATCTATCTATCTATCTATCTATCTATATATCTATAATATAGTGCCTTTCATTATCTATCTATCTATCTATCTATATATCTATAATATAGTGTCTTTCATTATCTATCTATCTATCTATAATATAGTGCCTTTCATATCTATCTATCTATTATCTAGTGCATTCCTATCTATCTATCTATCTATCTATCTATCTATCTATCTATCTATCATACAGTGCCTTTCACATATCTATCAATCTGTTGTACCAATGAGCTGACCGCCTTACCGCCTGTAACAGATACTGTAACTTCAGTTCCGACTGAGTCAGTGCCTCATGAACGTCTGGCTGATCCAGTGCCATCATCTTACTCTGGTACCTTTTCATTTTCTGGTTCTTTCCCGTCTCTAATAAAACCTAGAAGAGTTTTTCTGGTGAAGATGATATTATTTATGCATATCTTGCCTTGTTTCTGCCTAAACCATTAAATTTAGTGAGTTACAAGTTGGCAGCTGTCTGTTAAGGTCATGTGTTTTGAGTTGCAGTGAACAGTTTTAAAGCTTAAAGTCAATCTTCCGTTCTAAAAAGTGTTTTATAAATGTTAGAGGTAAAATCGTTGTCTAAATATATGCTTTCAAAATGTAAACATTAAATGAAACCGTTGTGAAGCACCACAGGGGCACCAGCCACCGAAACACCCAACATGACAGACACAAGTGCCATAAAATGAAAGGCTTTTCCACCCGTTTCCCACTCGCACCAGTTACAGTACGGCCCAAGAATACACCACGCAGCACTTCTACTTCTTCTTCTTCTCTCTCTTTCCTTCCTTCTTTCCACCTCAACTTCTCCACTAACAAGCTTTGCTCCTCTTCCTCCAGCTCTGGCTCGTCTTTGTGAGGAAGCTGACTCCTGTTTACGCCGCACCTGGGAGCGCTGCAGGCGGCTCATTAGGGTGGTCTGGATTTACTTCCTGGTGTGGCGGAAGCCCAAAGTAGGGCTCTGTAGCCCCCCACAGTTCCCCCTGACAGCATCCACATATCCCAACGGGGCTGAGCCGATGTATCTAGTAATTCCCATTCAGCCCTGTGGGAATTTGAGGCGCTGTTGCAACCTTGGGCTGCCAAGTAGCAGGTGGGGGGAGATAGTGCCTTTCAAAAGCCATCTCCCCCTGGCGTCCCTCACACCGTATATCGATAAAGTTAACATTAAGATTATCGTTTTAATCGACGGAGATGTGCATTAGAAGATGTGTACACAGTATAGACTCATTGTTATTTGGTATTGAAATCTGCAAAACTGGATGTGTCACAGAGAAAAGTGGGTGGGCACAGGCTTACCCGGACCCTAAACTGTCACCGCACATGGGTGTGAGTGGGCCCTGAGATCCCACCCAGGGTTGCTTCCCGTCTGTTTGCCAAATTCTGCCAGAAGAAGGTCTGACAGCTGGGACCCCGACTGCATGAAGAGGTTTCGAGGAATGTGAAGCTGCAGCACCAGGGCTACTATGTTAAAAAAAAAGAAAAGTAAAAACCTGTTTAAATTATTATTATTATTATCATTATTATTATCCTTTAACAAATCAATGGATTTTCGGGCCGACTGCCAAGGTGGCTCTCACAGTCTTCCTCGAGACGTATGCCGTTTCCAGCTTGATCTGCTTTTATTTGTTGGTGTTGTTCTTCTTCCTCATTTTTACAGCAATTCAAAATACATCTGCAATCTGTTAGCTGCTGGCACACTCTGTTACATTCATTACGGTGTTGTCACCCGCAAGAGCAGAAGTCATCAACACCTTCTGTTTCGGAGAAATAATCTCATCCTTAAAAAAAAATGCCTTACGCTTATTATTTAGCAATAAATTGTGCAGCGACTGGAGTGAAGCAGTCTGAGCTTCCCCACGCGCTGAATTGTAATTCACTTTATTCTGATTTCATGAACGTCTCGCTCAAGTGATACTGAAATGGACGTCGACGCCGTCGCATCCAAATCCATTGTTACGCGTGCGCTTGTGGATTTCAGTTTTCCCCCTAAAGTGCACATCTGTCTTGCCCGAGGGAAACAAAGCGGGACGTGTCATTAGTGAGCATGCTATTCATTTTCTTGATGATGTCAGATAAGCTCTCGCTCTCGTCTTCTAACTGTCACTGTCTGGGCAGACCCCTTAGCTGTGCTGCCAGAGGGCCATAGCGGAAGCTTTAAGGATTTCATCCACCTCAGGTAGTTGTATGGAGATTTCTGGCACGTCCTTCTTTAAAGATGTCAATAATTGAAGTGAACAGGCCTGAGTGAGCAGCAGGCCTGTATACGACTGAGGCGTCCAACACCTCTCAGCACCAGGGCTGTGAGCCTGCAGAGCGACATGACACAAGTTTAGTCAAGTCAATGCACTGGTACATCACGTTGCAGCACCCACTGCACGACGAAACAGCTCGGGATCCTGCTTGGTAACCCCCCAAGGCAGACACGCGGTCCAGTCCCACCCTCTGGAAATGACCCTCTATTTGCCACAGCCAGGTGTTATGTGGGTGACCCCTTGGCCTGGACCAGTCACTCGGATCAACAACAATGAGGATCCTGCGAGCCGGATCACCCTCGAGGAATCGCGTCACATGGCCGTAGTGCCATAACTGACACTCCCTCAGGTAATGTGCATCATTCAGGTCTCCATGGGCAACCGTTCATCTGACACAAAGTCAAACCAGCGATATCCAAGGATTCTCCAAAGAGACACAGTACCAAAGGAGTCCAGCCTCCAGCTCAGGTCACTGGATAGCGTCCATGTCTTGCAACCATACAGCAAGACAGGAAGCACCAGGACTCTAAAGACTTGGACCTTCGTCCTTTATCACAGATATCAGGTGCGCCACACACCCCTTTCCAGTGACCTCATGACCCCTCATGCTCTTCAAATCCGTCTACTGACTTCATAGGAAGAATCACCAGAGACATGAATGTCACTGCCAAGGTAAGTAAACCTCTCGACAAGGTCAACACTCTATCTGTAGACAGACACACTGCTGATGGCCGTGCTCAAGAGGTCATTAAAGGCCTGGATCTTGGACCTTCACTCCTCTTGCAGAGATAATGAGAGAGCCACACACCTCTTTCCAGTGACCTCATGAACCCCCATGCTCTCCCAATCCGTCTACTGACTTCAAAGGAAGAGTCACCAGAGACATGAATGTCGCTGCTGAGGTAAGTAAAACTCTCCAAAGTAACCCTCACCACAGGCAGCCTAGCCCTAAACATGAAAGGCAGGTTTTCTGGCCTACACAAGTCAATTTGTTCCTGACATCAATGTAGAATCAGGCTGTTATTGTAACGTGCCTCAGCTATTCATCAAAACTCACAATAAAAAGATATTTTCTCTTAAAAAAAATCTAGTTGAATCACCTCGTAGTTGGAGCAAGGAACTAAAAATACTTTGTGCTCGCCAGCTGCTCGCTAATTCAGCTGGGTCTCACTTATGAAATCTCCCACAATCTGTGACAATCGAGTGTCACGGTTCCATTTGAACTTTACTGGTGATATCATTCAGAGAGTTGTTGCTCTACTATGTAAATAAAATGAATTATTATTATTATTATTATTATTATTATCACAGCATGTGTATATCATTTTTTGATTCAAAATATGGGTGATAAGAAATATCAGACTACGTGAAATACGTAGTCTGCTCTATGATGCCACACTGATTCTTCGTTCTTATTTAACATGTGTTACCCACGATTATACTCCTATTTGGTGCTACAGCCTCGAAGGTAGATTAGGAGGTAACTGGTAGGTGACATTAATTTATCCATTGTCTACTAAGAGTTGACTTACAGTGGTGTGAAAAACTATTTGCCCCCTTCCTAATTTCTTATTCTTTTGCATGTTTGTCACACAAAATGTTTCTGATCATCAAACTCATTTAACCATTAGTCAAATATAACACAAGTAAACACAAAATGCAGTTTTTAAATGATGGTTTTTATTATTTAGGGAGAAAAAATCCAAACCTACATGGCCCTGTGTGAAAAGTAATTGCCCCCTGAACCAAATAACTGGTTGGGCCACCCTTAGCAGCAATAACTGCAATCAAGCATTTGCGATAACTTGCAATGAGTCTTTTACAGCGCTCTGGAGGAATTTTGGCCCACTCATCTTTGCAGAATTGTTGTAATTCAGCTTTATTTGAGGGTTTTCTAGCATGAACTGCCTTTTTAAGGTCATGCCATAGCATCTCAATTGGATTCAGGTCAGGACTTTGACTAGGCCACTCCAAAGTCTTCATTTTGTTTTTCTTCAGCCATTCAGAGGTGGGTTTGCTGGTGTGTTTTGGGTCATTGTCCTGTTGCAGCACCCAGGATCGCTTCAGCTTGAGTTGACGAACAGATGGCCGGACATTCTCCTTCAGGATTTTTGGTAGACAGTAGAATTCATGGTTCCATCTATCACAGCAAGCCTTCCAGGTCCTGAAGCAGCAAAACAACCCCAGACCATCACACTACCACCACCATATTTTACTGTTGGTATGATGTTCTTTTTCTGAAATGCTGTGTTCCTTTTACGCCAGATGTAACGGGACATTTGCCTTCCAAAAAGTTCAACTTTTGTCTCATCAGTCCACAAGGTATTTTCCCAAAAGTCTTGGCAATCATTGAGATGTTTCTTAGCAAAATTGAGATGAGCCCTAATGTTCTTTTTGCTTAACAGTGGTTTGCGTCTTGGAAATCTGCCATGCAGGCCGTTTTTGCCCAGTCTCTTTCTTATCGTGGAGTCGTGAACATTGACCTTAATTGAGACAAGTGAGGCCTGCAGTTCTTTAGACGTTGTCCTGGGGTCTTTTGTGACCTCCTGGATGAGTCGTCTCTGCGCTCTTGGGGTAATTTTGGTCGGCCGGCCACTCCTGGGAAGGTTCACCACTGTTCCATGTTTTTGCCATTTGTGGATAATGGCTCTCACTGTGGTTCGCTGGAGTCCCAAAGCTTTAGAAATGGCTTTATAACCTTTACCAGACTGATAGATCTCAATTACTTCTGTTCTCATTTGTTCCTGAATTTCTTTGGCTCTTGGCATGATGTCTAGCTTTTGAGGTGCTTTTGGTCTACGTCTCTGTGTCAGGCAGCTCCTATTTAAGTGATTTCTTGATTGAAACAGGTGTGGCAGTAATCAGGCCTGGGGGTGGCTACGGAAATTGAACTCAGGTGTGATACACCACAGTTAGGTTATTTTTAACAAGGGGGCAATTACTTTTTCACACAGGGCCATGTAGGTCTGGATTTTTTTTCTCCCTGAATAATAAAAACCTTCATTTAAAAACTGCATTTTGTGTTTACTTGTGTTATATTTGACTAATGGTTAAATGTGTTTGATGATCAGAAACATTTTGTGTGACAAACATGCAAAAGAATAAGAAATCAGGAAGGGGGCAAATAGTTTTTCACACCACTGTATATTTAGCAGTCAATATGTTAAAGTTCAAAAATCTCAAAAAGTGAAAAACAATACCCTTTAAAGGAGAGGGTGACCATAAACCTCTGGTCTTTACATTTCGAGAATTTATTAATCAATCAAAAAAAGAGAACAAAGACGTATGGGCAGAAAAGATCAATAGGGGGTCTGTTGAAAAGGCCATCCAAAACACACAACTGGAGTCTGTAATCCAAGAACAGAATCTGATTAAACAGAACACAATATCAAAGAAAACTAGAAAATTGAAATGATGCTTTTCTGTTATGGTTCACGGTTGTGGCCTTCTGTAATTTGGTGTTGTTCATTTTTGATTTTATTACTTCTCATTTTCCTCCTTATTGTATTGATTGTTCCGAGAGTGACATCACCACAGTGTCATTGTGTTTTGTTCCTTGTTGTGGTGCACCACCATTTTGTTTACAGCAGCTACACTCATTGCTGGTCATGTGACACCTTCTGCCATTCTGTCCTTCCTATTTAAGATGGTGGCATTAAGCATCCAAAGCTTTCAGATTTGCAAACAACATAAATGTTGAGATTAGAGTCAGCAAGGAGGAGTGTTGGATCGATTTTGTCTGCAATATTGATGCTGGCTTTGCACCTCAGTGCTTCTAACAAAATGATATCAACGCTGATAAACTTATCCATTTGCCTTATAAGCAAAGTTTTACCATTTCTCACTATGACTACCCGTTTAATCAGCAAAAGTGTTTTTGTCGAGTTACTTGCAAAATGTAGATGTTGACACTACTACTGTGCTGATTTTTATTGCTGTATTTTGATGATATTAATTGTGCCACCTCCGGGACTGTTCTACAAAGCAACCACCTCTACGAAAGTAGCACAAAAATGACATCACCTTGAAGGAAACAATATGGCAATGAAAATAATACAAAATAATTCTTAAATTACCTAACTTCGGATACATATGTGTTATAGGATAGGGTCACCCACGATAGATAGATAGATAGATAGATAGATAGATAGATAGATAGATAGATAGATAGATAGATAGATAGATAGATAGATAGATAGGAAAGGCACTATATAGTTCATTCAGATAGATAGATAGATAGATAGATAGATAGATAGATAGATAGATAGATAGATAGATAGAAAAGGCACTATATAGTTCGTTCAATTAGATAGATAGATAGATAGATAGATAGATAGATAGATAGATAGATAGATAGATAGATAGATAGATAGCACGGCACATTCAGCCCCATCAAGCCCTGTAAAGCGTTACTAACACTTTTATCGCCCAACTCTATGCCTGGTAATTCTACATTCATGTGAAAAAGTAAGTACACCCCATGCAAACTGTGGACGTCTTCAACGAAACTGAACAAGCATACATTGCAAACAGTGCCTACAGGTAAAGGTGAAATACTTGAACAAATCACACATACATCTGATATACAGTAGTGAATTAATTCTGATAATCTAAATTAAAAAAAATGCTGATATGTGTCACATGTAAAAAGTAAGCACCCCACCACCTCCAATTTATGACAATTTCAAATCCATCAAATTAGAGTCAGGTGTTGTAGATGAGGTGCCAGCGAGCAGGGTGTCTGCAGGTGGACCCGACTGTCTTATTTAGACTACAGATAATGAGGGTCTGCTGTTTTCTGTGCCATTGATATGTGTGGTCTGTACAGGCCGAGATCAAAAGAGCCCCCTAAGGCGATCTGAAAGAAGGTTGGGAAAGGCTTTGATTCTGGAAAATGATTTAAGAAATCTCCAAATTGCTAGAAGTCAACCATTCCACTGTTAGGAAAATCATCTACAAGCGATGTTCAGTTTGGGTCATAAAGCTAGGAGGACAGAGCAATGTGTCCTAAATAAAAATCCATACAGGACAAAGCATGTTAAACTAGGCCTGGGGGCCACAAACTTGCACTCAGTGAAGACCGCTGTACAAAAGTAAATGGAATTGAATTGAACTGAACTTTGCACGTGTCCAGTAGGTTTTAAAGCTCATCATGTTCAGACCCTGTTAACACTGGAACCTGTTAAGCCTATGAAAAACTTGTTATCCCGACTCACCATAAATTTCTTCACACCTTTCTTCATCAGTGTCTTTTGTGTTGTAAATGAGTCGATCAGCACAAGCAGAAAGCAGCCTGCTATCCCATCACCCACCCACCTTGACGGAGCTCAACTCGAGCAAAAAGTTCTCCCAGCTCAAGCCAAGGCTGCTTATCTGAACTTCACCCAATCTGTTGGTAAGCTCTGTAAGCCCTGCTGTTTCGTTGAAGGACGTGTATGAGGGCAGACTGACTGGCAGGATGATGCCCGACCTGTTGCTGCATCCAAATGGTGCCATCTTCCTCCTCTACACCTGGTGCAGCAGCGTTGTTCTTATGTGTGAGTGGATGTTTCTTGCGGGGAGGGCTTCTGTTCTCTTTCTCTGATGTAAAACCCTCATCCTCATTTGAGTTCACCTCTGTTATAGCGAAGTCTTTATGTGAAAACAGCAGTGTCAGATCAGGGGGAGTGTGAACGTGACTGAGAGAATAAAACTGAATAAAAAAAAACGCTAACCTTTACAAGTACCATACATTTACACCTGCTGTTACAGCCTCAAATCAAATGTTTGTTTTTATTGTAAAATAGGAACAATAAGAGCAGCTCACTACTCAAAACGTTAATTCTGAGAAGAATTGAACCTGCAACCTCTTGATTATGAGTCTGCAGTTTTTACTGCTGCACCACCCAAGCGGTCGTATCCGTGTTGTACACTAATCCGATTTCTTTTTCTTTGGTTGTATTCTTGAATAGCAGGCTGCTTGTGCTTGTTTTACAAAACAAAAGACGCTGATGGAGAGGTGCAAAGGGATTTAAGGTGGGCTGCGATTACAAGTTTTTTGTAGGCTTCAGGGATTCTAGTGTTAAACGTTATCCCCCCACTCCACACCTGTCCATTCTATGTAGACAAGTTGTCAGCCAGCCTTCCTTGTCTGTTTTAGACCAACCCACCCTCAATTCTGTTTCAGCCCACCCTAGTCCTCAAGCTTGCTTCAGCCCACCCATCCCTCCATGGCTGCTTAAGCCCAGCCCACCCCTGTAGTTTGTTTCATCCCAGCCAAATCTTGAAGTTTATTTTAGTCCAGCCAACCCCTCATATATATTTCAGCCCCCCTAACCCCTCAAGTCTCTTTCAGCTCACCAAACCCCTCAGGTCTGTTTCTTTCCCCCAAACCCTCAGGTCTGTTTCAGCCCCCCAAACCCTCAAGTCTCTTTCAGCCCACCAAGCCCCTCAGGTCTGTTTCAGACCCCCTAACCCCTCAAGTCTCTTTCAGCCCACCAAACCCCTTAGGCCTGTTTCAGCCCCCCTAACCCATCAAGTCTCTTTCAGCCCACCAAACCCCTCAGGTTGTTTTCAGTCCCCCAGCCTCTCAAGTCTGTTCAGCCAGCTCACCCCTCAAGTGTGTTTCAGTCCATCCAGCTCTTCTCTTCTGTTTTAGGCCAGCCCACCCCTCAAGTGGGCTTTAGGCCTGCCCCTGACCCTGTTCGTCCTCAGTGCTCTACCAGCATCCCCTCAGTTGCCATTACTTCTGACTCATTTAAATAATTTTCACCATTCTGAGTGGCCAGCTGAGCAGATCAAACACAGTGCATACGTCCATCACCATCATCATCTTTCTCGGGACTCTGTTTCTTCTGGGACCATCTTTTAAACCAGATCCTGGAAGGCAGGGGGTGATGACAATGACAATCTAGAGATGAGCCACATGCCACCTTGGCTTTCATGCACTCTCTGAGCTTGTGTGGCTTGGCCTGCAGCCTCAATTTCTGCATTTGCTTCTCTCTGCCAGCCGCTTGGAGGTTCTGCACTGAAGAATGAACTCTGAGCCGCGGCCTCACGGAGTGCTGCACATTCACACTTTGAATCTTCATTATGGTGACATCATCTGTCAGATTAATAAAAGACTCACTCCGAGTAATTAGAGGCAGCAAGCAGCAAATAAGCCTCTCATGACTCACCAAGTGATTTTACTGTCACTCTGTTTTCATTGCTCTTCTTAACTGCTTTTTAATTGAATTTGGAAATCTGAAGCTGTGACATATCATTTTTTGAAGCCCAGGGGGTGCTAGCTGATCACTGCCCCCCCCACCCCCACACTATTTAGAGCATTAAACGTCTATCACTGACAACACTGGTGCTGCCAACCGGGTGCCATTCCAACACACCTTATCAAAAGCTGCTAAGTGCGACACCCGCCGAGGACAGGGACAAGTGTCAGGGGTCTCGTAGGGTGAAGGGGTTTAAATGGCAGAAGTGTAAGGGGCCTCACTTAACAGGACTTTGGTCAGGCTGCAATGGATGTGTGCTTTGGCTAACATGTTATTGTTGTTTACAGGAGTGGAGAGGTGGGCAGTACCTCAGGAGTGGAGAGGTGGGTGGGACCTCAGGAATGGAGAGGTGGGTGGGACCTCATGAGTGGGGAGGCGGGCAGTACCTCAGGAGTGGAGAGGTGGGTGGGACCTCAGGAATGGAGAGGTGGGCGGGACTTCAGGAGTTGAGAGGTGGGTGAGACCTCAGGATTAGAGAGGTGGGCAGTACCTCAGGAGTGGAGAGGTGAGTGGGACTTCAGGAGTAGAGAGGTGGATGGGACCTCAGGAGTACAGAGGTGGGCCTTCAGGAGTGGAGAGGTGGGTGGTCCAGACGACGTCACTTCCAGGACATGCCCCTTAGATGACTTCACTTCCTGTATGGGCCTTTAAAGCCACCATTTTACCACCATGGAATCAGTTCTGTTTTGGACTCAGTGTTGTGAACAACTCTGTTCAATTCTACGAACCTTTTGCAGCTAAGGATATTATACGGGTGGCTGCCCCAAACCTTTTTATGATGTCTGGTCTGTGTTTATATCACAACAGATAGATATGTAGATAGACAGATGTAAAAGGTACTATATAATAGATAGACTTGAAAGGCAATATATAACCAATAGACCGATAGACAGATACATAGATTGGAAAGGCACTATACAATAGATAGATAGATAGATATGTGAAAGGCACTATATGATAGATAGTTAATCTTAACTATTAAAAAAAGTGAGTTTGATTGACTAGGGGGCGGCGGTGGTCATGAGCTGGCTGCTCAACAAATGGACGGCACTCACTGATCAGCTCTGGCGTGCTGGCAAATTACACTGGGAAGTGACTATAGCCGGTTGCGGAGGTTTAAGGGTTAAGTTATGTGTAATAAAGGGGAAAAAATATTGAACACACTTACTGAAATTTACTTCATATTTAATAGAAAAGCCTTTCTTGGTAATGACGGCTTCAAGACGCCTCCTCTATGGAGAAACTCATCACATGCTTTGCTCAGGTGGGATTTTGGCCCATTCTTCCACACAAACCGTCTTCAGATCTTGAAGGTTCCGTTCTTTCCATCGATGTTCAGTTGGATTGAAGTCAGGTGATTGACTGGGCCATTCTAGCAGCTTTATTTTCTTTTTATTATTACCATGCTTATTTTAACTTCACCTGTTTGTTGTCTGGTACAAATCTTGTAATCGATATTTAATCCACTTCCTATTGTCCAAATGACTTGAAATTTTGCACACTTACTCACTTCTGATGATAATACATGAATCAATAATCATTTTCACTAATTGATCAATTAATCCATGTTAATTAAGAAATTAAATTTTCATATGAAGAATACAGTAGTTCAAGATTTCACCAATAGATGGCGCTAGTAATGGATAGAAATAGCAAAAGGAAGTGTTAAAATATTGATTACAAAATTATATTAAAACAAACCCAAGAGTAAAAAGTTGAAAATAATATATATATAGAAAAATACTTTTTAAAAACCATGCTTATATTAAGTTAAAAAGTACTGTATACTAAAAAGTAAAAAATAAGTCTCTCATACATCACTCGTAAAATAAACACGTGGGTGCTTTTCATCAATCAACATTCAATTAAAGTAGCACGTTAAATGCTTTGTTTTGTATGTGATCTTCTATGTGCTCTCTCTGTGTGACGCACTACGTGCTTCCATTCTTTCTCTTCCTCCGACAGGACACAGACTCCATTACATTAGTGATATTACAACTCTCTGAATAATTAAAATACTGAGATGTATACGTGATATCATTTTCATGATGATTGGAATAAAAGCATGTTATTAAACATGGGAACACGATGGCGCAGTGATTGTTCATGTCTTACACTAGATGCTGCTGCGCCGTGTGCGATCTTCGACGATATAATTTATTGTAGCAGGACTGTCTCTTTCAAATGTACTAACCTCCAATTCCTGTCCTTCCTTTTCTTTCCCCAAATACCCAATCACCACACAATCAGCTCTGTAATAGACGTTAAGCCATCTGTAAGCTTACAATGATGATTCTTTAAAACTTTTAAGGAACATTGAAATATCTTCATAGTACGTGTTTAATTATTCTATCCATGTATCCTTCCAGTGTCTCGCCAGCCTTAGCAAGTATACAGAGTGAGGCAGGAACAATACGTGAACTTGCTAGCGCTGCGGCACCGTGTCCTCACATGTTTAATTATTAACAATACAGATTTACTTAAATGAAGTTAAAGTTTTATGTGTATAATATAATCAACATATTTTGCTGCATTTCATCTTAAAAATGATATTGTCATCATATGTACAGTAAATACATGCTTTATTAAGTGGCTCAGGTTGTGCGATATTATAACTGTAGTGCAAGTTTACAGTGGGGTGATTGTACTTATAAATACAAACCGTTCTACAAGGAGCAATTGATTGAGTGCATTTAAAGTTCTTGGGATTAAACTGTTTCTGAACCGCGAGGTCCGTACAGGAAAGGCTTTAAAACGTTTTGCAGTGGCTGAGACAGCGTGTACTTAAAGCTGTATACCGATAATTCTCTTTCCGATCAGCTGCTGCTGTGATTCACACTCAGATACAGTGATAGAAATACTCCGAGTCGTGCAGTGAGAGAAATATGGAAAAAGATGATCCGCTGTGGCAACTCCTAACGGGAGGAGCTGAAAGAAGAAGAAGAAGAAGAAGAAGTGAGAGTAACAACGCTAAAGCAGTTATGGTATTTGGAATACTATGGCTGTTCCCTGAACCATTATATTGTTACGAGTTAATTACAATCAGATGCATTACACTAATAAACAATATGCGGTTAGTTTCAGTGGATTTATAAAGCCGCGTCAGGATAATAAGGAGTAACCACACAGGAATAGTAGCATTGCTTTGACGCTGGGTGCCACCAGTCTGCAAAACCGAGTGCAGAACTTGTGTACGACAAGGTATGAGGTACCGTGGAAAATGCGTGGCCTTACGCCAAGTTTAGGTTTTATACATCGCAATTTGAACATGGAAACGTTCTTCTGCAACATTTCTGTACGTACGCACCATTTATACATGAGGCCCCTGGTGACTTAGAAGGCCACTGAAGAACACTGAGCTCATTGTCATGTTCATGAAACCAGCAGGAGACAACTTGCGCTTTGTGATATGGCACTTATTTTTTCCACTGTACGTCACATTGGGCCATCTTAATTTTCATTGTCTTTCTGACAAGACAGACGCCTGTTGACATGTCGGTTAAACTAAACACCAGCAGCCCCTACAACCCACCACGGCTGACTTTGTAAGACCCCCTGATCTGAAGAATGAGATGGTAGGTGAGTCCACGCATCGCCAGGTAACGTGATCCCATTGGCACCAGTGTGTCTACCATACGTTATCCATTTCAAATCAAATCTAATATTTCAAATGAAAACTGTGGAAATATGAATCCGTCCAGGACCACAAAACACAACTTTCAGAAGAGCAGAAACAAACAGTTTGGCAGAACGAGAGCAACCAACAGGCCATGGAATCAGATAGTGAGGCTTCAATAACAGCAGGCATTGACTTACAATGAAGAAGTCCAGTGGAGTGAATATTAAGACCCCTGAATTAGAGGGTCTTCCCTTGGCTTGATTTGCGTCTCAGTGCGAGCGAAGATAACAAAAATAAGGACGCTCCATTAGCAGCCATTAAGAATGCGTTTGGAATGAAAATCTGCAGCCACTGAGCTTGACACCGACTCCAAGATTTTCATTTTGAGGGTCTGCTTGTCGGCCTCTGATTTGAATTCACACAATAAGGATTAGAGTTTAAGCGGATTTCATGCGGAATTCAGCATGGCTTCTGGATCTGGCTTTGAATATTCAAACACATAATACATAAAGAGGGTTTTGAAACTGAAAGAGTCGTTTGTGAGGATGTTGACGATGAACTCCTTACTTAAAAGTGACCCCTAATCAGCAAGGCTTTCCACCGACAATTGCCGCATGTCCAGCTCTGTGGTCATTTGACAACATCTGAACTTGAAAGGTACAAAAGGCAACTCGAGCTTTCAGTTTGCATTAACAGCGTCCTCGGAACGGCCTTTCAATGAAGACACCTTTCACTGCAGAGGGGGCAAGACCCCCATTAGAAGAGAAAAGACTGCATGAGAAGACAGCACTCCAGATTTGAACTGGCTTTGGATTGAGGCCAACTGTTAAAAAAAAATGAGACAACCACAGGATATAAAAACTGGAAAAGTTTCAAATGTGGGCTTTTCCACAACTATCAACTTCATCTTAATTAAACAACAACAACATTTATTTCATACAAACAGTAGCTCAAAGTGCTTTACATAATAAAAAATAGAAAAATAAAAGACACAATAAGAAAACAAAATAAGTCAACATTAATTAACATAGAATGAGAGTAAGGTCCAATGGCCAGGAAAAAAGGAAACTTTCATCCAAAGGACCGAAGACCACCTGTCACATCACCCTGAATCCATTTTTTAACACTAGAATTCCTAAAGCCTACAAAAAAACTCGTAATCCCAGCCCACCTTAATTTCCTTTGCACCTCTCCTCATCAGTTTATTTTGTTTTGTAAATTTGTTGATCAGCACAAGCAGCCTGCTGTCTCATCACTCCTCTTGACAGAGCTCAACTCTGGCAAAAAGTTCTCCTAATTCAAGCCAAGTGTGTGTCAGGAGTAATTTGTGACAGACAGCAAGAGTGAAAGGGAAGGTCTACAGGACGGTAGTGAGACCAGCTATGTTATATGGATTGGTGACGGTGGCACTGACCAGAAAGCAGGAAACAGAGCTGGAGGTGGCAGAGTTAAAGATCTTAAGATTTGCATTGGGTGTGACGAGGATGGACAGGATGCAGAATGGACGGTTTAGGAGACAAAGTCAGAGAGGCGAGATTGCGTTGGTTTGGACATGTGCAGAGAAGAGGTGCTGGGTATATTGGGAGAAGGATGTTAAGGATAAAGCTGGAAAAGAGGAAGGTGTAAGAGGAGGATTATGGATGTGGTGAGAGAGGACTTGTAGGTTATGGGTGTAACAGAGCAAGACGACGAGGACAGGAAGATATTGAGAAAGATAACGGGAGCAGCTTTTTCATTTTCAAAGAAGAAGAAGACAACTAATAATGATGTGAAGTGTATAATGTGTGAAGACTTTAGTCCAAATATCAAATAAACACGTGCTTGTATTCAAGAATAAAACCAAAGAAAAAAAATTGATTTACATTTTGCTGTCAATGAATTAAAATCCTAAGCTCAAATATCAATCGACAGGAAGTTTGTGTTTTGAGTAATGAGCTGATATTATTACTACTATAATATAATAAAAACATACATTTGATTTAAGTCTGTAACACCCGGTGTAAATTTTGGCAACTTGTAAAAGTTAATGATTGTTTTTTTATTATTCAATTTATTCTCTCAGTGACGTTCATGTGGTATAATGAACTTGACTCTCTCCCTCTCTGAGTTGGTGGCGTTTATCTCCATTCTTTCCACAAGAGCAGTGCTTTGACTGATGCCTGCTCAGAGCTATTTGTTGTACCAGCATTCAAAGCTACAATGTCCCATGACCACTATCAGACTGGACAAAGGCAGGACCGTAACAAATGACAGCTTCTTTACAGAGATTTTGCTGGCTAATAGACTGCTGCACTCTGCTTGGCACCATAAAGTAAAATGGGACTTCCACCTGCAGCTAAAGTCACTTTAGTACATAAGCAATTCACCACGCTGCCGTTTAGATTTGGCAGTGCCATGCTGGTCCAGCCACTCGGGTCTCCAACAATGAGGATCTTACGAGCCGGATCACCTTTGGGGAATCGCGCCACATGGCCGTAGTGCCGTAACTGACGCTCCCTCACTATGCAGATAATGTGCCTCATTCGGGACACCATGAGCACCCAAGCACTTGTTTGACACAAAGTCAAACAAACGGTACCCAAAGATTTCCGGAGAGACACAGTACCACAGGAGTCCAGTCTTTGTCTCAGGTCACTGGATAGCGTCCATGTCTCGCAACCATATAGCAATACAGAAAGCACCAGGACTCTGAAGACTTGGACCTTCGCCACACACCCAGCGACCTCATGACCCCCCCATGCTCTCCCAATCCGTCTACTGACTTCATAGGAAGAGTCACCTGAGATATGAATATCACTGCTCAGGTCAGTAAACCTCTCGACAAGGTCGACACTCTCTCTGCAGACCGACACACTGCTGATGGTCGTGCCCAAGAGGTCATTAAAGGCCTGATCTTTGGTTTTTATCAGGACACTCGCAAGCACAGACACTCAGGCTCCTCGCTGATGGCTATGCCTTTTAATGCGATGCAATATTAATTTGAGACTAAGTGTCGAAAACATGAGGACTTGTAGGACGTCTCTATTTTACATAATGTACAGTAAAAAAAAAATTAAAATGAATTTAGACAGCCTCATTTTTGAATTTTAGTCGTATTATTATCACTGAAGTATGAGACAGGTACGTGTAATGCAACTTTGCTCAGAGGTAAAGAGAAGGATAGCGCTCGGCTGAAGTACAATGCTAAACATGGAAAAAATTTGGAAAAGCAGAGATATCAGCATCGCCACTAAATGCAGGCTAGTCCGTGCAATTGTTTTTCCAATAACCATGTATGGATGTGAAAGTTGGACTGTGAAAAAAGCCGACAAAAGGTAGATCGACAGTTTTGAACTTTGGTGCTGGAGATAGCTACTCCGCATTCCATGCATAGCGACAGTAACGGACAAAGAAGTGCTAGAGCACATAAAGCCAGACATCTCGTTAGATGGGAAAATCACTAGACTCATACTGACCTATTTTGGCCATATAATGCGATCAAATTCGCTAGAAAAATCGGTCATGCTAGGGATGGTAAGCGGCAAAAGAAGACCCGGCCGCCAGCAGACTCGTTGGCTTAACAGCAGACATGGGCATGAGCATAACACAGCTCAAAGAAGCTGTGCAAGATCGAAAAGCGTGGAGAGAGCTAGCTTATAGAATCTCCAAAGGTCGGAAACGACTGAACGGATGACACACACACACCTGCAATGTGAAGCTGCGAGTGGACATCTCAAAGACTGCATCCTCATTCAGTGGAGTCGTCGGAGCTTCCTCCACTGTACGAATCAGCTGATCCGCTACTGCCAACGCCTTTGAAAAGTCAATTTTCTTAACACAAACACGGAATTGCAATTACTGTACATTGAAGGCACCTAAAGTAACTCTGATTTTTGCTTAAGTATCACCACATGACATGAACATTTGACAGAAGTAGTTTCATAATAACATTAAAACAGGTGACATCACATGACGTCTACACATTGGGTGCGTCACTCTTGTCGACTACCGAGGCCGATCTCATCACCAGATCGTGTCAAGTCATACAACAGAAAATTAGGCAGCTGCGTGTTGACCGTCCAGCCCAGCTGTGCCCGCACCTCTTTCTGATAATCAATCACATGCTGCCTGATGGCACTGGTGCCGTATTCAGACTTTACAGGTATGGCGAGTTCAGATGCAATCTCTCTCCCTTTTCTTGTCTTTTTTCTGTTCTACCGTGGTACATAAAACAGGAGACATCAGACGGATGAGCTTCTCTTCTGTTAGGGAGCTCCAAAACACCCACGTTCTTTATTCCTTGCCGCTGCGTTCTATGCATTCTACTTCCAGATGAGCATTCATTGGTGGTCAGCACTCACATGTATACACGGTGCCCACCCCTACGACTAAAGACAAAACCAAACCTGTTTGAGGAGCGAGTCACACGGTAGTCGGAGTGAGTCACTGGGAATGTCAAAACAATGGACTCCGACTCACTAAGATTCTAGCAATGAAGGCTGTGACAGAAAACCACTGGAAAAGTTGCGTAATGTAACAGGGCCTTTATACCGGGCATACACTGTTAAGAGTTTTTCTGATGTGAGGGGCAAACACCCTCTCATGCTGTATGATAGTCGTCGGGCCTGTGTGTGCTCAAAAACCGTCACCAACGATGAGCCCCGCCCCCCTTCAGCAGGCGGCTGTGACAAGTGTCTGAACACATCATCTGTGCGTAAGAACACCTCACAGTGGCTGGCAGAGGGCACACGATCGGGCGATGGGTCTAGCGGCCTGCATTTGATTCTTCATATACACAAATGTTTTAAACGGCCGTTAGAAAGCATGGACCTTCTTTCTGTGTCCCTCAATAATTGTAAATTTTTGACCCTGCATGCTTTTGGGTGACCAAACAAAAATCTAATAGATAAAGATGGCACATCTTTCTTAACTTGTACCTTTAATTGAACAAATCAAGTTAGCCAATACTAACTGGCATGGTGTAGAAAAGTAAAGGCCCCCCCCTTCCACTAAACTAAGCATCGAAGATGCTTTATGAGCAGAAACTGGTAGCGCTACTTGAAATTGTGAACCACGAGTTTGTCTTCTTGATGGTCTGCCTTGGTAGCTAATCAGAGCGGATGCATTGTTGGAAACCCTGTGCTGGTATCTCAGGCTCACGAGTACTTCGCCAGACTGGGTCAACAATGGCTAAGTTGGCCCTCGCTTGCCAACAGGTTCCATCTGTGAACTTCTGTCAGCCACTGGCAACTTGAGCCAGTCGCAGCTGCCATGGCTCTCTCTGTAAGATGTTGCCAGGAAGCCACGGCAGCCGACTTCAAAGGGGAATCAGAGTACATGCCATCCTTTGACTAGAGATTCATCAATCAAATCCTGGTACTTGGCATTCTTGAATTGATGAGAGATGCCTAGCCTGTCCTCCCAGGGTACCATTAGTTCAACTACCATGATAATTTTCGTACTCCTGGAAAGAACCACCATGTCTGGATGGAGGGAGGTTACTGCCACCTCTTCTCGAAAAATAAGTTTCTTCTTCAAGTTGACCTGCACTTTCTAGTCTGAAGCTTGATGCAAGATGGGTAGTGGGTTGTTGGCAGCTGTCCTTGCCTTTGAAAATGGATCATCTCTGGTGGTGCTACCTGTTGTTTGTTGGCTTTGACCCTTCGTCCACTTAGCGATCTCTGTAAGAACCCTGTCATGCCTCAATCCCGTATCGCCCTTCTCCCAGTGCTTTGGGGTATCCACTCCAAATATGATTCAGGGTACAAAGAGTTTCTCCATGCTGCTTGCAAGATGGATCTTCTTCTTTGCCACAGAACTTTGGGTTGCTTGGGGTTGGTGTAGAAGAAAATTATGAATACAGACACCCCCCCACTGAAATGTCCCAATTTAAGCAATAAAACACAGGTAGGCGAAAGCTTCAATCATTATTCTTTATCTAAATCTAGCCAGAGGCAAAAAAAATCTTTTCATGTCAGTTTTTTTGCAAAGAAAAAATTGTCCTCTGTGCTCTTTTTATACAATCCATTGATCAGACCACTTCTCAAAAAAAGGAATTCATTACATAATCAGAAAACCATTAACATGATTGGTTATACCTAGTTGCTAGCGGGACAATGGCAGATGTTGATACCTTAAATTCCACAATTTGATTGATAGTCCTGTTTGCTTAAGATGTACATGACATTTTAAATATATTATTTTTATTCTTAAAAAAGGAGATGTGCGAATTTCTTCATGTACACCCTGTGTCTCATGGTTTAAAAGAAAAGAACAATGGCCTAAATTTATTATGATCCAGCTGGGAACAAAAAACAGGAAACTTAGTACTATAGAAGAATGGTTATACCATAAATATAACATTTTTCTCTTAAGGGGTTATATAAAATAACAAGGAATAGATTTATCATAGTGAATAAGAAAATAACAGCATCAGCTTTTGCGCATGAACTCAAAGGGATATGAGATTCAGACACATGCCAAGTGCACATTGGACCAGGGTTCAAATTCAACTCTTACATTGACACCCATTACACACCCAACCTTCCTTGAAAAGGGGTCTCTCTCTGAATTGCCTTTCCCAAGTTTTTTTTCCCTTTTGTTTTCCCTACAAGGGTATTTTATAGTACTGTAGTTTATTCCCTGTCTTCTTAGGGAGTCAAGGCTGGTGGTGGCCGTCAAAAAACAGGGCCTGTTAAAGCCCATTGTAGCATTCCTTGTGTTATTTTGGGCTACACAAGAAGTAAATTCTTGTTGTTTTTAGGGGTGGTCCGCCTGTCCATTTCAGGTCCTGCTGCAGCACCTCTGTTGGGTGCACACCTCGCAGCCATTCAGCACTGATTTGGTGACACTTTCCGGATTGATGTATATCGACTACTTGTTTTTTGTTCTCGTCTCTTGAACTGTCTTTGTGGCATTACATGCCTTTGAAATCTTTATGCTGCCAACCTGACTCTGTTAGTAAGGGTCAAAAGAAGCAAGGTGAATATTGTGCTCGGCCCGCCGTAATCAAGGCTGGCGGTGTTCAATCAGCTGACTCTAATTATCCCCGTAATTGGGCTGATTTAACGAGGACTAATTACATAATTACACAGTGCCACTTGCTGTTGGAGAAATCTCTTTTTTTCTGATAAGAATGAAAGGATTTTAAAGTGTTGCTTGCTCACTAAGGACGCCCTTATCTAATATTAGACTTTGATTGAAGACCTTAAAACAATTGTCAAAAAATTGCAATTAAACGAGGAATTCAGGAAGGGAGTAATGCCTTTTCCACAAAGGCACTGGAATGCTGGGTAATAATATGGCAACGGTTATGAAATATTATTTTAAATCCCTCAATAGTGATATTTGTGCGATGAGGCAGTCTAGAAGGGGGGAATGGAACTGATTTTTTTTTTTTGGGCACTGTAACACTTTCATTCCGTCAGCAATCTCACTCCGTGACGCTATAAGGCAGGTTGTGTAAGACCTCCGGGACTTCAGCTGAGGTCTGTGCATCCAAATGTCAATCATGTACTGCATAAATTCAGCAAAAGGCTTACTTTATGGTCACATAGCATGACAACTACAAACTGTGCGTGTATTTTTTAAATGACATGTTTCATTCATCTGTCATTTTTGTGTTTATTGTACAACTAGCAAAATACCCGCGCTTCGCAGCGGAGAAGTAGTGTGTTAAAGAAGCAATGAAAAAGAAAAAGAAAAGGAAACATTTTGAAAATAACGTAACATGATTGTCAATGTTATTGTTTTGTCACTGTTGTGAGTGATGAGTGTTGTTGTCATATATATATATAAATATAAATATAAATATATATATATATTTACACACACACACAAACATATATATATACATATCTATACATATACACATACATACACACACATATATACACACAAATACATATATATATACATACATACACACACACATATATAAACATATATATACATATACATACATATCTACATATATACACACACAGCTATTTCAGATCAGTGCAATACGCTGCTTGTTAAAACGGATAACTCCCGCTCTTACGCAAGTCTGCGTGGATATTATGAACTATCGTATTTGTTCAAGTTCTATTTAAATTTTAAATAGAAGGAATTTTTATTTAGTCGACAGAAATATCTTTGGTAGGAATGGTAAAACAGACAGGAATATTATTCCTGAATAAATCAACTCAAACCTTAAACAACTTATAATATTTTGCTCTCCATAAAAATATATCCTGTCTAAATTATACAAGTTAGAAATAAAGTAAACATTAAAAGAACAAACATTCAAATTTCTTTACTCTTATGTAATTTTATATTTTATAAAAAATAAACTTAGATTTTAAATATCCCAAAAGATTTTGCTCTCCATAAAAATATATCCTGTCAAAATTATACAAATTCAAATATGAACATGCTGCATAACAAAACCTAGAAATATAAATAAAATGTGTTCCTTTCAGCAATAACAAATCAAATCATTCAGTTGTCTTTGCTCATATGTCATTTTAGAGCTGGACGCCTGGCATCTTTTTTGGCCACAGGTTCGTTTCTGTTTGGTGTGAGGTTCTGTGTTGTGGAGATTCTCAGGATGGATTGCAGGTGCTCATCAGTGAGGCGACTCCTGTGTGCTGTTTTGTTAGTCTTTATCACTGAGAAGAGCTTCTCACACAGATATGTGCTACCAAACATGCACAAGGTTCGAGCCGCATGTAGACGGACTTTTTGTTCTTCAAAGTCACCAAAGCGCCGTGCAAACTCAGTGCGCCAGTTTATCAGCAAAGTGCGATTTGGGAACACCGTAGTGACGACTTGGTTTAACATTACTTGGTAATAGGGAAAGTGGGGCAAGTGGTTGTGTCTCCCATAAAAGCAGCTCAATTGAAATCACTTTGTGATTGTGCACGGGTAAAACGTCCGCTGAAGTGTCAGATTCTTATTTAATTCTTCTGCTTTCTGTATCTTCTGCATTGCATTCAGGTCTTTCAGGTTACCCTGATGTTTTGTTTTATAGTGCCGCCTTAGATTAAATTCTGTAATTACAGCCACATTAGCTCCACAAATGAGACACACGGGTTCAGTAAACATATACTCAGCCTCCCATCGGTTTTTAAAGGCTCTATTTTCAGAATCAACTTTTCTCTTCAGCATCGTGTGAGCTAGCTTCGCAATAACTTGCAGCATCTTAAGCTAGACTTGATTAACGCGTAACTGTTCGGCAAGGCAGCTGAAGCGCTGCATTATGGGATCTGTAGTTTATTGTGTTACCAGCGCTTCATATACCCGGGCTTTAATAACAATAATACAGTATATAAAATGATCTGGGCGGATATAATTACGCCGGGCGGATGTGGCCCCTGCCCTTGAGTTTGACACATATGGACTAAATAGAACTTGAAAAGATATATTTTTCAAATGTGATCGCGCAATTCAGATAGAGTTGACGCACTACAGCCTGCATGCCTCAATAAGTCATCCTCCCTTGCCCTTACTTTTTACCGCTCATCTAATGAATACACTGAGTATGGCTTTACCAAAACAATCATTGATGGCTAATAAAGTATCCATTATTCGAGTATGTAGATCGGGTATATATATATATACATATATATATATACCCGCATATCGCAGCGAGAAGTAGTGTGTTAAAAAGCTAGAAAAGAAAAGGGAACATTTTAAAAATAACGTAACATGACTGTCAATATACAGTATTTGTTTTGTGAGTGTTACTGAGTGTTGCTGTCATCAAGGATTTGATTATCATTATTTCTTTCAATCAGGTTCGTATTTGTAGGATGTGTTGTGTTCAAGTTACATTCCGTGTTTGTCAATCGTTGTAAAGATGACAGGTTTCATTCATCGATTCGTTTCTTACTGCATCAATAAACAGCTCGTCTTCTTCTTTATCTGAGACCTGACACACTGCATGCACGGGTTTTTTTTACACTGTCTTCCTTTAGCGGGACATTGACTTTTTCCAACGTGTGCTTTGTTTCCGCAGTAGCTGGATTTATGAATATGCTTATCAGACGCTTCATATTTTTTGCTGCCTTTTCAATTGTGTAATTCGGTTTTGTTCAGCTCTTTGGAACTGTTGCTTTTATCTGTGCACTGCGCCAGTTCACGTGAGCCACTCGGTGTACATGCATCGAAGGTTCCCAGCTGTGCTGGTGCCATCTCGTGCTATGTCCATGGCTGTATTTAATGTTACCTTAGTCCTGGCACTTAAAACTTTCTCTCGCAGTTTCGCTGAGTTTGTGTCAAACACCACCCTGACCATCTCATCTTCCTCTCCATAAGCACAGTCCTTCACCCGTGAATATTTAGTGGCAGTTTGCTATTGGATTGCCGCTGACGGACGGCCTTATATGGGCAGGCACTAAATTACAAACGCCAGCGGCAGCCTGTCTATGAACTTAATTTAAAGTTTAGGTTTACATCGTGCTTTGTTTCCGAAGTAGCAGAACTCATCAATATGGTTGTATATGTCACTCGCTCGCTTCTTATTGTTTCGCTGCCTTCTCAATTATATAATGCATGTTTTCTTCAGCGCTTTTGAGGTCTTCCTGGTTTTCTATGTACTGCGTGATTACGGGAGGCGTGATGATGTCACACGAAACTCCGCCCCACGGCGTTGAAGCTCATCTCCATTACAGTAAATGGAGAAAAACTGCTTCCAGTTATGACCATTACGCGTAGAATTTCGATATAAAACCTGCCCAACTTTTGTAAGGAAGCTGTAAGGAATGAACCTGCCAAATTTCAGCCTTCCACCCACACGGGAAGTTGGAGAATTAGTGATGAGTCAGTGAGTGAGTGAGTGAGTGAGTGAGTGAGTGAGTGAGTGAGGGCTTTGCCTTTTATTAGTATAAATGTATTATAGCGGTGCACGGGTTACATAGCTTGCTCATTTCTTGTTACAAGTTAAAATTTTAACTTAACACAGCAAATAAACCTTATCAAGGACCTCTGACTGATTTTATTTTAATGGTGTTAAAATTACGATTTTTGAGAGCCTTTAAAATGTTTTTGACACTTTTTTTTTGTTGGCTGTCTTTGGCAATGCACACTTGTCCCTAACCCGGCCACAGTTCCCGGCAGGTCCTGCTGTCTCACTGGCTGATGTGGTGGAAGAACCTTCTGGGGTACCATCTGGGAATGGTGGACTTCTTTTCGGTGCTGTCATTGCTTGTACTGTACTTGTACGGGCTGTCAAAGATAAAAATGCTTTATTTTTTCAAATGTGTATGTTTTGTTGTGCAAGACATCAAATCTGTTGAAACCTTTCCCTTATATGGCAAATACCCAACTTTGATGGCAAAAATCAAATTTAAATTGCAAGTATCCAACCTAAATGGCCAACATTTAACTCGGTTGGCAAATGTCCCATCTAAATGGCAAATATTGAACTTAAATGGTAAATATCCCAGCTAAATGGCAAACACCTAACTTAAATGGCAAATATTCTGACTGGCTGGCAAATCCATTATCCAACCCACTTTATCCTTGGCTGGTAAATATCCCAGCTAAATGGTGACATCTAACTTAAATGGTAAATACCAGAACAAAGTGACAAACATTGAACTTAAAATGGCAAATACTGAAGCTGAATAAAGAACAGTTGCTCTAATGCTAGCTCCCAAATTCTCATAATGGCACACGAGAACATGCAACAACAATAATGAACGCCACTCAGCAAGACACCGCCACACGTCGACATGAACACAGCTGTGAGACACCAAAGTTATGAAACTATATCCGAACTGTTTGTACAGTGCTGTCAACATAAGTGCACAGGGGCAAGTTTGCAAACTTAATTGTCAGACCTCGTATACCCAACTTAAATGCTTAATTCCTCAACCTAAACAGCAAGATCAACTTTGCTTGGCAATTTGTCTACATAAACGGCAACTTTCTTGAGTTAAGGTTGCATGAGGTGCCTAAAGACAGCATCTATGTAGAGATGTCCTCTCTTTTATTTGATGCATCAGTTGTCCATTTGGTCTGCCACACTAAAACACACCAAATCCTATTTCCTCATTGGTCTGACCTCTCGTTTAGTTGAAGTGTTCTGCTGAGAAATTGCATTGGAGGCTGTTACCATATTGGCCTGATTTAACGACACTAGCCTAGCCATGTTGGGGCTTTGCTTTCCTGATGTATGTGTCGGTTTATCATTATTTTCACTCATCCATTGCCCATCATGTGAAGTCATCAGTCATTATTTACCATTACAGCTATAAACCTCACTTACGTGGTCATGCTGCAGTTGCTGGCATAGAAGTCAGACAACAGAACAGGCAGTAGACCAATTTTCTTATTTTTAGACCCTTATTTTGTACTTTTATTATCATTTTTAATTACTTTTTTTTTTTACCCTTCTTTGCGTCTGCCTGTTTTTTCATTTTCCTTCCTAACCGTAGCAATTAGACAGACACCCAGATACACAAACATTTGCCTTTTAGTAAGGTGGATGTTTTGCACAATACAGAACTAAGGAGTCTCTGCTTTCAATTTCAGGGGCTCATTTAGACAATTTAAATAATCCCTTCAACACGCTCTTTATCATCTCCTGTGCAAGTTTGTATTTGGCAGACATTAGAACTCTGTGTCTATCTCAGTGTATTCTTGTTTAACTCTGGTAGCTGTCAAATTATTGCAAGTCCATGAACTGAATAACACATTATTACAAATATTATTTTAGAAGGCAGCGCAAGGTAGATTAAGGCTTTCACTGAATTTGCAACAAAAAGCAAAGAAAACAAGTTAATTAGAAGTGTTGCTATTTCACAAAATCAGTGTAATAATTTATTAAAGAAAGAAAAATGATTTATCCATGCCCAGCAGTCTAGAAACAGTTATTTAAAAAAAATCTCAATGCAAGGTATGACTAATGTCTTTTAAAAAACTTGAAAAGCTGAGAAACTGAAAAGATTATTTTTGATATTCAAAGTTTTCACAGCTGGGAGTGACATCCCAAAATGATGTACTTTCTTTTTGAGAGAAGAAAGGAGATGTCTACCATTCATTGTATCCACCCCCATCGACTACTCAAGTAAAGGTAAAGTTTCACAGTAAAAATCTCCTGTACTGCTACAAAAAACAGTTTATGATATGTTAAAGGAATACGCCACTCAAAATTATATATTTTTTTGTTTGTTACCCCATGTGTTTTGTAGTGATGGCTGAGAAAAATGTTTAATCTCATGGCAGCATGAAGAACAGAGATAAGTTTCTGATAGAATAGGAGCACATAGTGACCAACACCAGACAGCAGCAATCAAAATCATCCAGAAAAAAATCTCACAATAGCATAACCCACTTGTCAAATCACCCTACCGTATGCTCATAATGTCCCTCCCAAACATATATATTCTTTACTAAAATACTGTTAAATAAACTACTTTTGTAAAAAAAAACAAAAAAAAAAACAAAAACCTCTTGGGACTGAAGCTAGAATATGTTCAGGAGTAACTGAACATTTGAATTGAAGACCTGCCTCTACATCTCATTGATTGGTCAGGAGACATTCACAGTAACAAGTTATACATCGGCTAACATTGCACTACATGTGATTCCAGCATTGGAAAGTGCAGTGGGAGATGAGAACAAGTAAACATTAAAAGTTAAACCAAGCAAGTGAAACTGTAAATCTGCCTCATACCTACGTATGTATGCAAGATGCTTCAACAAGCAGAAGGTCAGTTCACCCATGTAGTTTCACAAACTTCTGTAAAATAATTCCCAGGTACTCTAGTTGTAGATATGAATGTAAATGTTAACAACATGAGCTGGGTCTACAATTCAAATGCCTAAAGTGCATCTGAGCGAGTTCTACTTTTGCTTTATTTATGGGAGCATTTTAAATTTTAACAACATTTTAGCAAAAAACACATTTGTATTAGTTGTTGTGAGTATTCAACTAGAGAACGTGATGTGTGGATTATATGACATTACTAATGTGAACCTTTTTCATGGACACTTTTATAGTGTTTGCTATTGTTCAAGCATTGGTCAATACAGACGCCTATTCTATCAGAAATTTTGTTATCTTGTTTCTGGAAGAAAACGTGAGATTAAAATTTTTTCTCTGGCATTTTCATTTCTGTTGCTTTTTTGACAGACTTTTCAAAACAGTATACAGTCTGTAAATCTGTCACTCAGTTTTTCACATGACCTGTAATATCTCTCTATTATAAAAAAAAAATCTTGCGACGAGACGTGATGTTCTGAAGAGAGACACTTCAGAGAAGCAGAAACACTTTCACTTCACAGTCAAGTCACGTCATACTGACATCCATTGGATGCATGTTCCCGTGAGACAGTGACACAGGCAAGGAAAGTAATAATCAGCCTGGAACAAGTGGAATTGAAAACCTTGCCGGTCCAAATGGGGACAGAAATAAAAGACAAAGAGCAAAAGACACAGTAGAACTTCATAAAGACGTTCAAAAACGTTGGCGCCATACACAAATAGAGACGGTTACAGATTATGAAAGCAGTGGAATTCGAAAGGCTCCAAAAAAACCTTGGCACGAAACACATGCAGAGAAAGTTAAAGAATATGACAGTACTAAAATTTGAAAGTGTCAACAACAAGACAGTACAGATCGCATTCGCGCAAACAAACGGAAACTATTACTAGGTGAAATAACGGAACAGCAAAAACAGATTGAATATATATATGGACATAGGTGATATGTCGGAAGTATGTAGATATTGTAAGGCTTTAAAGTTGAAGTTGGAGACTTGTAGATTGTCTACTTCGTGTTACCATCAGGGAAAAGTACTGCTGCTTCCCAATAAAGAGGCGTTTCCGCAAGAATTAAAAGATTTGTTGTTTGGTGAAAGTGAAATCAACAAACACTACAGGCAAAATATACGTGTCTACAATAATTATATCGCGTTAGCATCATTCAATGCACAAAACATTGATTTACACAATATTGGACCATATGCTAAGAGAATCTGTGTTCCCGCAACAATCACAGCTACGACAAATTTAATTTTGAAAAGAAAAAAAAAAAACAACACATTTTGCTCAGGTGTATCTTTATGATCATGGAGAAGCGATGCAACATAGAATCGAAACAGTTAAATGATCCGATGTAATAGAAATTATACAGCCAATAATGGATACAAATCCATACGTCTAAATGTATCGCACTTTACACAAGATTTACCAGCAACACACGGACAAAGACATTTTCTTGGATGTCTATATGAATCCGAAAGATCACAGTCGCATTTATAATAAACCCACATGTGACGAATTGTCAGTGATAATACTTTCGAAAGACGGAGATATCAAAGACAGAGTAGATATTTGTGTATATCCAAAGGTAAAGCATGCTTCGTCATGTATGTCACTTACATCGCCACATGCCGACCCTTTACCTTTGCTTTTCCCTGATGGTGAAACAGGATGGTCGTACAATATGAAATAAATGCATTTAGCAAAACGAATAACACCCACACAATATTTCAGGTCGAAATCCACAGCTTCTTGAGAACAATGCCACCTGCTACATCGTCAGCAGGAAGGCGTCTACCAGCCAAAGAGGTTCTGCAACACTGTAATTGTATACGTATGTGGTTGACTAGCATGCATCATATGAATATTTTAGGGTGACAAAAAAGGTGGGGTTTGAGGCACGTTCACATAAGCACATTTACACCTGATTTAATAAGTCCTTTTTTTTTGTGAACTTGGCATTTTCCTGTTTTTTGGCATATTTTCATGCTTGAATCCACATAAGACCTGAGGAAAAATTAAGTAAGAATATAAATTAGATAGTTTTAGTATGAGATGCAAGAGTGGCCTCAGTCAAGTTTTTACTCTTTGCACCACAAAGATTTTCAAAAAGAATCCCTGAAACTTGTTGCTGGAACAATGTCAGAAATGCTGACTTGGGACAAAAATTCCAGCTACCTAATCAACCTAATTTATTGAATACTAGCTGTCACCCGCGGGTCCATCCACATAGTAGTAAAACTGGACAAACTTTAAAAACCAATAAATAAAACAAAAAAAAGTAATTGTGGCCAAGCAGAAGATAAGTACACTCTAACATCAAACATTGGCACTGCATCTGATTGTGTTCAGTTCTGACCAGAGAGTGTCCTCCACGTGTGGAGAAAAGCATGTGGCCGTGATTTATCTGGCAACCGGCAGCTACCTTCTAAAACACACATAGTTCTGATCTCTCTCTCAAAAACGTCAAATGTTACTCCTTAACAATCTGTAGATGATAATGTCTGTTGAACAAAAAGGTATTGCTAGCTAAGTGGGGGCAAGGTACGCTTCAACACGTAGTGAGAGGTAGACCACCTGGAAAGAAGGCTGGTGTGTATGTAAGGAGGGCCCCATCCTCCTCTCCTCGGCAGCCCCTATCTCTTGGATTCGTGCAAGTCAGTAGCACAAGCAACTAAGCAAATTAAGTTCTCTCGTTAAAAGCAGACAGACATATGTACAGACAGACAGATGTTGGATTTTATATAAATTATATATTATATAAACCAACTGGGATCATGTGGGGGCCGCCATCCTGGTTGCTTTGGGGGCCACGGGTAGAGGGCTTGGAAGCCCAACCATGTAGGGACCCGTGGTCACCGCCAGGGGGCACCCCAATGCCTTGGGGACCCTGGACCTCAGCACTTCCGCCACACCAGGAAGTGCTGGGGGGAAGAAGAAGAGGGGCACCCAGAGAGCTTCCGGGAGAACAGTCAGCATTTCCGACACACTGGGGCGTGTCCAGGGGGGAATGCCAGGAAACACCTGGAGCTCATCCGGGACCGTATAAAAGGGGCCATCTCCCTTCATTCGAGGCTGGAGTCGGGTGGAAGCAGGACGAGGCAGGAGAAGAGATTGTGGAGGCGGCCCGAAGAGAAGGCATTGAGTGGCCAGGACTGTGTTGGGGTTTGTGGTGCACGTAAAACCATTGTAAATACTGTATATAATAAACGTGTGGTGGTGATTAACAACATGTCCGCCTGTCTGTGTCCGGGCCAGGTCCACTATATATATATATATATATATATATATACACTACTAAAAGGCAAAGCCCTCACTGACTCACTCACTGACTGACTGACTCATCACTAATTCTCCAACTTCCCATGTGGGTGGAAGGCTGAAATTTGGCAGGTTCATTCCTTACAGCTTCCTTACAAAAGTTGGGCAGGTTTCATTTCGAAATTCTACGCGTAATGGTCATAACTGGAAGCTGTTTTTCTCCATTTACTGTAATGGAGATGAGCTTGAACGCCGTGGGGGAGGAGTTTCGTGTGACAATATCACGCCTCCCACGTAATCACGCAGTACATAGAAAACCAGGAAGACCTCCAAAAAGTGCTGAAGAAAACATGCATTATATAATTGAGAAGGCAGCGAAACAATAAGAAGCGAGCGAGTGACATATACAACCATATTCATGAGTTCTGCTACTTCGGAAACAAAGCACGGTGTAAACCTAAACTTTAAATTAAGTTCATAGACAGGCTGTCGCTGGCGTTTGTAATTTAGTGCCTGCCCATATAAGGCCGTCCGTCAAAGGCAATCCAATAGCAAACTGCCACTAAATATTCACGGGTGAAGGACTGTGCTTATGCAGAGGAAGATGAGATGGTCAGGGTGGTGTTTGGCACAAACTCAGCGAAACTGCGAGAGAAAGTTTTAAGTGTCAGGACTTCGGTAACATTAAATACAGCCATGGACATAGCACGAGATGGCACCAGCACAGCTGGGAACCTTCGATGCATGTACACCGAGTGGCTCACCTGAACTGACGCAGTGCACAGACAAAAAGCAACAGTTCCAAAGAGTGCTGAACAAAAACACAATTACACAATTGAAAAGGCAGCAAAAAATATGAAGCGTCTGATACATACAAGCATATTCATAAATGCATCTACTGCGGAAACAAAGCACACGGTGGAAAAAGTCAATGTCCCGCTAAAGGAAGACAGTGTAAAAAAAAACCCGTGCATGCAGTGTGTCAGGTCTCAGATAAAGAAGACGACGAGCTGTTTATTGATGCAGTAAGAAACGAATCGATGAATGAAACATGTCATCTTTACAACGATTGACAAACACGGAATGTAACTGGAACACAACACATCCTACAAATACGAACCTGATTGAAAGAAATAATGATAATCAAATCCTTGATGACAGCAACACTCAGTAACACTCACAAAACAAATACTGTATATTGACAGTCATGTTACGTTATTTTTAAAATGTTCCCTTTTCTTTTTCATAGCTTTTTTAACACACTACTTCTCCGCTGCGATACGCGGGTATATATATATATATGTATATATATATATATATACCCCGATCTACATACTCGAATAATGGATACTTTATTCGCCATCAATGATTGTTTTGGTAAAGCCATACTCAGTGTATTCATTAGATGAACGGTAAAAAAGTAAGAGCAAGGGGAGGATGACTTATTGAGGCATGCAGGCAAAACCACAATAGCACGCGGGCTCGATGTACGAAAAAATATATCTTTTCAAGTTCTATTTAGTCCATATGTGTCAAACTAAAGGGCGAGATCATTTTATATACTGTATTATTGTTATTAATGGCCCGGGTATATGAAGCGCTGGTAACACAATAAACTACAGATCCCATAATGCAGCGCTTCAGCTGCCTTGCCGAACACTCACCGCGTTAATCAAGTCTAGCTTATGATACTGCAAGTTATTGCGGCTAGCCCACACGATGCCGAAGAGAAAAGTTGATTCTGAAAATAGAGCCTTTAAAAACCGATGGGAGGCTGAGTATATGTTTACTGACATTGCCGGTAAACCCGTGTTTCTCATTTGTGGAGCTAATGTGGCTGTAATTACAGAATTTAATCTTTACAACGACTAACAAACACAGAATGTAACTTGAACACAACACATCGTACAAATACGACCCTGATTGAAACAAATAATGATAATCGAATCCTTGATCACAGCAACTCTCACAAAACAATTACTGTATATTGACAATCATGTTACGTTATTTTTAAAATGTTCCCTTTTCTTTTCTTAGCTTCTTTAACACACTACGTCTCCGCTGCGAATATATATATATACCCCGATCTACATACTCTCAAATAGATAAGCCACACACCATGGCGCAATTGTAGAGGCTTCGCCTCTATCGCCTACATCCGAGGTTTGATTCCGAGAGGGATGTACTGAGTATGTACGCGTGCTTCCCGATTCATTTTACCCTCGCATCTCCTTGGTTTGAGATGTATGAAAAAATATGCGGTTAACGCAGAATCATGTTACGTTATTTTTAAAATCTTTCCTATTCTTAGCACAAGCACAGCTGAGAAGCTTCGATGCATGTACTCCATAACAAAAAATAACGCATTTAATCACACTTTCAATTCCAAGCAAAGGGGAACTTTTGTCAATGCATGATTTCCTGGTACATCGATTACACTGATGCACACATCACAGCTACAAAAATGTTACACTCGAAATGAAGCGCGTTCCTACGACTGATCAGAGGAAAATTTAATTTCAAAAAACTACCCGAAGCCTTGATAAAAGCATGGTTTTGTGCACACTGAAAAGCAAGCAAAATTAGATGAATTACAGAAAGCGGACTTTGTGGCTCTTACTGGGGATCATTGGACTTCCGTGACCGTTAGTAATTCTAATTACAAAATGTTCAATGATCACACTGTTTTAGCCTAATGTACAAAATAATTTTGGCTAAGGTTACTCAGAGTTTAAAGATTAAGTTGGTCAAATTACCTTTTATGTTTCTGACTTATTTTTTTAAGAAGAAAAACTGCACTTTATGTTGAAATTTTGGTTATTATTATTTAAAGACAATACCATTCTGAAAATGTACTTAAACTACCACTTTATTTTTAAGTCAATTTTAACCAGGGATGATATTTTTGTTTTTGTTTTGAATTCAAATGCAGTTTAAAAGCATTTTTTTTTCAGAAATTAAAAGAGCTTGAGTTTAAAATATTCATGTCCATGTCTATTATTTGATTCTGTAAGCCCACTAAAACCCTTTTAAATTAAAAAAACACATTTAAGATTTGGGGCAAATTTACGTGTGCGATTACATACGATTAATCAAGATTAATTCTTACACAGCCTCTAATTAATTGGATTAATTTTTTTAATTGAGTCCCACCCCTAATATATATATGTAGATATATATGTAGATTTGTATATACAGTATATATGTAGATATGTATATGTGTATATATGTATATATATGTGTTTGTGTGTATATTATTGTGTATATGTATATATATATATATATATGTATATAT
The DNA here is from genome assembly GCF_016835505.1 of Polypterus senegalus. Lineage (NCBI taxonomy): Eukaryota > Metazoa > Chordata > Cladistia > Polypteriformes > Polypteridae > Polypterus > Polypterus senegalus. The sequence goes on from NC_053159.1 coordinate 172,189,985, forward strand.
GTATATATATTTATATGTATATGTATGTATATATGTATATATGATGTGTATATATATGTTTATATATGTGAGTGTGTGTGAGTGTATATATATATGCCAGCAACACTCATGACAATGACAAAACAATTATATTGTCAATTATGTTACGTTATTATTAAAATGTTTCCTTTTCTTTTTAATAACTTCTTTAACACACTACTTCTCCGCTGCGAAGCGCGGGTATTCTGCTAGTATATATATATATATACACACACAGTAGAAAGGGTTGTATAGATAGTTTATATTTTAAATTTGGGTAATTACAGTTGACCCTGAATCAGGATAGAAAAAGCAATGTTCAAAAAAGACAACTGACAAAGGCATTGCAATAATGTGAATGTGATGGTATGCAGACAAGGAAGCATGTATACTGAGTGTCATGTTACATGTATATAAAACATCTGTTTGAAGGAAACACAACTTGCAGATTTTTCTCATTTAGTAATTCCACTCCATTCATTATTATAAAGTGTTACACCAAATTAATTATGCTATATGTCAGTCATGGTAGCATATAAGAGAAAAATCCTCTTATGTAACACATCACTGCAATTCATTACGATGAATACCATATAAATACCATATTTCTCTTTATATATAAATTGATTAATGTGTATTATTATATATATAATCTGTTGTGTTAAATATTTTATTTCATCTTCTCACACATTTTATCCAAATCATTCTCCATTTCACAGCACTTACACAAAGATAAACAATTCAAACAAAATGACGAGTCACATGTTCTGTTTAATTACGTTCATCATCCGTCTTGTGGCTGCTGTAAACCGGAGCATAAAGCATAAAAAGAGGACAGACAACAAGATAAAATACAAAAATGAAAAAGGAACTACACAAAGAACATATTGTGCAGTTATTTATTTGTTCCTTGCTGTCTTCAAGTCCTGTTGCAGTGAACAAACAATATTTTCAAATAATATGCATACAATGAAGACGCAACACACTTTATGTTGAATGATTCTAGATGACACCATGTATAATGATTATAATAACTACACATAAAAACTGTTCATTTAAAGCTGCCATTTAGAGGTTTCAAATCGAAACACAATTATCTGGCCTGTGTTCTTGTAGCTTTGAGTTAACTGCTTATTATCCTGATCTATAGCTGAAAAATTTTATTAATAACTGGGGTCAACAAAACTGGAGTTTGTAAATGGAATCACACTTCTAATATTACAAAAAAGACCATACTGCACTTCAGACTGTAGTCTCTTTCGCTGGCTGTTGTTCCTTAACATTTTTAAATACCCTTTTCATTTGTTTGAGGGGGAAGTTTTAAAAAATAAAAGAATCAAAGGCAGGTATTTGCAATTTTGTACAAAGAATATATTCTTCATGTAATTAGTTTTGTACTCTAAATATTTACAACAAACAAAATGGTTCTGTACTTATAAATAACACAATATACTATTAATGAAAATATTGCTTTTAACAATATAAATGATTATTTTTTTCTGTATGAGTCTGTTTCAACACAAGCAAATTTCAACATGAGTGATGCATCCTTGTAAACAATGGGGTGACCATTAATTCCTACCAAGTTTCCGTTTCACCCTGGGGGCATAGGCTGCCCAAGGTTTCAACCAATAAGTAAAACTTAAAATTATGTATACTTAATATTTCATCAATTTTAAAAGTTATTCAGTGAAGAAATATGAACTTTTTTCAACTTAACAGTATTCATGTTTGTTTGGTTTAAAATAAATGTTTTTTTTGTATTTAATGTATCAAGTATATTCCAATAACGAAAAATGTTGCTATTTTTACTTTAGGTAAGTATTAATTAATGTAGAACAATTCTATCTTAAGTGTTTCTTTCTCTCATATATTTTTTTGCATTTTATACGTACAGAATTACTTATCTACTACACATCTTGTCTTTTGGTATGTGGATGTTTTTGATGTGACATCAATTATCTTCACACAGGGTAAAGAAATAATGGTCTTCAAAGTGCAAATGAACTTGTGTACCCTACATTATCTTTAGTCATCATTGGAATTAATAGTCTGGCTGAAATTGTTTTCCTATTTTTAAGTGATTGTAGTTTAGTTATACAAATAACATAAATACATTTTCTTCAGGTCAGATTTCAAGTTTTCTCTTCTATTCATTCAAGACAATCTCAGGCACATTTTAAAACTAAGAAAGGCACCTGTCTCCCAGTAACACCAACAGTGAAGTATGCATTGGCTGAATTACATACTTGCTGTAAAAACACAATCATGCCCTTTCCTAAAATGTACAATACTCTGGAACATATTTTTGTAAATGGTTAACATACAGCTTCTGCAGCAATAGAAATGTCATAACTTAAACATAGTATATTTTACTTTAAATATGTGGAATGCAAGAACTTTTCAAATAACTTTTTTTCTCTTCATTAACTTAAATACAAATAGCAAATTTCCATTCCAATAAATAATTTAAAAGCATTAAAACACTCTAAGGAAAGCAGAGGTAATAGGTTAAAAATATAACTGCTATGGTACTTCACATACGTTAATAGAAACACCTGAGCAGATTTCTCTTTTTCATGTTTCTCCCTCGACTAAGTGAAATTAACACACTGTGTCTTGTAAGGGCTCTTCTAAATTTTAGCAGCAGTGTTTCAAAGAAAGCAAAGCAGTGGTTGCTGGGACTGGTGAAGAGCTGGGGATTGAAGCTAACTTCCGTCCATGAAGCTTTCTTGTATGGCCATTCTGCTAAGTGCAGTATTGCAATCAGATTTAGATATCTGACATCATCAGCTAATGCTCAGCTGAGCAAACCCAATCAACTTGGTCTCGTCTGGGATCTCCATTCCATCGCAGCCAGAAGCCTATAAAATGAAAATAAGAGAACCTCTTGAGTGTAGCAAGAAAACATTTACAAGTACTGCTTTAAAGATCAAACTACCATTTCAGATTAGATTTAAGAATGTTACTTAAATCAAACATAAAACAAAAGTAACCTAATACCATTATTATTTAGATATTTTGTAAGAAAGAACTTTAAAATTACTGTATTTCCATGCTGTTCACATTTATGCAATTTAAACAATTATTATTATTATTTTTCTTTTTGATCAAAGGACCTTGTATGAAAATGAAGTAAAAATATTTTAAAACAAATCATACCTCACAAGTGAAAAATTGTTATTCAGGTTTAAATACCATAAGATAAAATGAAATGAATGATCTGATCAGGTATCAAGAGACATAATCTTAAATTTAATTTGCTTTTATCATTAACCTCATAAAACAGTCACAGTAGCACCACATAATTCATCCAAGGGAGTTCAGACAAGCAAGTAACAATACATTTAACAGTCCATCAACAGGTTTTGTGGATATCATTAAAAATATCTTTTGAGTGTTCTTAAACTCGAAACTTCAATAATTTCTATTGTTTGATTTGATTTAAATCGAGTGGTGCAACTGTTTAGCTGGACATCTTTGTTTTCATACATGACAAATAAGGACTAATTATAAATACCAATTACACAAGTTAATTATGTTGATCTATAAAAACATAAAGGTTGTCTGTACAAGGTAGTATTGAAAGTCATGGGAGCATACACATCAGTGTGAAACAACGAGTAAAAAAAATTAGGCAACATAGTACACCATGATTGTTGACAAGCCTCTTATGCTCATTATATCTGCAAACAAATACACTTTTAAAATGTCTACTATTTATTAAACATGGTGCTTTAAAAAGTCTTTATTGCTCATAATTTTAAGGTACAAGCTGCAGAAGCTAAAATTTGTATGTACTAATTAAGAATCATATTTGTGAGGTACACATTCCTGTGTAGTGGTAGATCTAGGGATAGTGGTGGGTAGTTATGAATTTTATCCAAGGAACTGCTCTGAGCTTTGAGAAATGTTTTGTTTGAAATGACTATGTACATTTTCTTAGGCATGTGCTTCTGTACAGTGTGACATTTTTCCTTCGATGAGTTTTTGAGGTAACAGTTTGTATCTGAGCAAATTTAAATGTACAGATACACAGTGGATGCATACTTCTAATTCTGCTCATTTTTCCATGCTACATTTTGTGCAAACTGCTAAAAGATTTTGACATTTTATTTGATTTGAGAAAAGGCATACAAATTGGTACAAAATGTTAACCAAAAAAAAAAAAAAAGGAAAAATTCCAATTTTACCTAATTCACATTTGAGACAACACAATGTGCTTGAGTGCCTGAAGCCAAATACTTTTTAAAGCACTTTATAACAGAAAATAAAGTATTTATTAAAACTAGCCAAGAAGATTGTGGTTAACTTTAGTTGCTATCAGTTTTCATGCCAGCTAATTTTATAACATACACTTTAAAATTCTGTTTATATGTAACTGTTTTAGGGGCCATGGACTGAAGATGGTGGTCCCTATTGTTTCTGTAATATTCACTTTGACATCTTTGACTGTCTGTATACATTAATACTGCTCTAAAGTAATAAAGGACATAAAATGTGAAACATAGAAAAAAAATAAAATATGGATTAGCTATATAAATTTTATCAATATGTGGCAGTAGTATCACACTACATATATCTAGAAGGTCTGATAGTAAATGAGCTCACTGCAGATTCTTGCTGGTATTTTTGTTCCCTTACACAATGCTAAGTGGCAAATTTGTTTGTTGTCATAATGACACCCTGTACACACAGCATCATTTGTTGATTGTAAAACTGCTGCCAACAACCAAATCCTTGGGTAACTCCAGTTTTCATTTTTAATCATGTCTTGGCTGATGTGAAGTCTCATATCTATGCTTGCAATATGTAAATTCCAGACTATAGCAAATGCATTCTAAATGGAGTATAAGCACACTGGCAAATTTATGCTTTGTGATGATGCATGGCTAAAAACATGCCATAAAAAATACCCTCACTGATACACTCATGGGGAAGATAGGGTGTCACATGTACATGGTTTAAAAAGTGTGAATGAGGTAAGCAACGGCTGTTGATTAACTGCATTATTTACATAACTGATGCCTGATGTGGAAAGATATACATTTTGGATGGCCTGATTAGACTAAACGCAAGATATTTTTAGAAGAATTTAGCTGTGATCTCTGTAGAATCAATGCTTTCATGGTCCATGAGCATATGTAATAGAAGAAAACCACAAATCCCTGAAAAGAAAGAATCTGAGAAATAAATTGTACGACCGATACACGTATAGGATATACAGTATGATGTACTGTTCAATATGTTATTTTTTACTCAAAAAGATTCTTAACTGAAAAGCATGGATGCTGCTTTAGCATTAGCTTGGATACTGAAGATTAGCATAATAATGAAAGAAAAAAGAAAAGCTAAGTTAACATTTCAGTCCTTATTAAGAAAAGATATGTAGCTTAATTTTATATTATACAGTCATGTGCCAATTTATGGCTGACCGAGTTGAAGTGATTGGTACTTACAGCAAAGGGTCATAGAAAAACAATTAAGTAATAATTATCTAGAACAGGAACCAAGTACTTTGACAAGTAGCTCGTCAAAGGGTTAATGAATCCTATATAAATTTGAAAACTTGATTAGTCAAATTAGGGGTGGATGATCTTCCAAAAAAATCATATCGCGATCCTTTAACACAAAATCACGATCCACAATCTGAATTGCAATCTATCTCTTCAATGTGGCATACACTTAAGAGAATATCCGGACTCAAACTCATCAAGACTCAAGTAACACTTTATTTTAAATATCAAACAAAGTTGAATTCAATTGTTCTATTGTTCGCTAGCTAATGGAGTTAAGGGACACACCCCGAAGCTGGAGAGTGAGTGAGGGAGGCCCCTCCCCTCGGCCCACTGTGTGTTTCTTTAATTCGCGCAAATAAATCAGTACCGCAAGGGAACTATGATACATAGCGAAATGAGAGAAGTCACAAAATTAACCGGAATGTTCAAGGAAAATTATAGAAAAAACCAGATCTAAATCTGTTAAGTGGTTCTCTCGTGAAACACGTACAGACAGAAAGACACTGGATTTTATATATTATATATTACTAAATCTTCAAAATAACATTCTGAGCATTTCTGGAGCTTAGTAGAGCCAGATAACTATAAGAATCTTCACCAAGCAGCTCTGAAATTTTCTCCTTTGTTTGGGTCTACATACCTCTTTGAGTCTGCCTTTTCTGACATGAAATCAAAGTTCAGAACAAGATTGACAAATGATCATTCAAATTACTCCATAAGAGTGAACCTGAGTGGCTACACTCCACCATACACCTCTCTTGTTGACTCCATGCAGTGCCAGTCATCTGACTAACTAAAAAACACATCACACATGAAACTGGATATGCGAATAATCGTGTGAAGTGAAATAGTGACATGTAACAAAATGACAAATGTGTGAAGTGAAATAGTGACATGTAACAAAATGACAAATGAATAAGGAATATCTGTGTATTTGGAATTGCTTTGTTTTGTTTTGACAGCATTCATGTTTTAATTCAATAATGTGAGATACAATAGAAAATGCATATAGACATACAAAATACACTTGCAGGTGAACTAAATATTTTTTGTGACATTTTAATGCAAAATGTGAGTTGTGGACACCAACATTTTGTAAATGCAGTACAAATCTTTCTTTATTATTTCTTCACAGGGTCTTCATAGGTTTGTTTTGATCAGCGCTGTTCTACATTGCTAATTTCCATGTATTTGGCCCACACCACCTTTACAGCAGTGTCTTCTCAAAGTTTATGGTCATGCACCTCAATTCTGTCATTGATGACACACTAGCAGAAACTGCAAACCACTCCCTTGGTGAAACAAGCATGGGCCAGGGATCACTCTAGGTGAAACAAGCTCACTTTTAAACATGGAAACACTCGTTCCCAATCACTTTGCCGATTCATCACAACCCAATTAAAAAGTCACAACCCAGTGGTTGAGAAACATTGGCGTAGGCAACCTACTATGATTCATTTGCAAACCAATGATGGCAATCTGCAACCCCCTAGTGGCACAATCCAGTGATTTAGTTACCCCACAATGGAAATATTGGTTTGTGCTGCTCTGTACTTTCAGTTTAAGTATGCGTGCCAGAGACCCACACAGTCTCAGTGGCAATGACCTGTAGATTTTGCCACAGAAATACGGCCAATATGACATACAGCCAAATGGAGCCATAACTCTGTGCATGACGGTACCATAATTTAGAAATCTAATACAAAAGAATTACACTAACTGTATACATTAGCGATGAACACTATTAATAATATCAACATTATTTTAGTATAAAAGTAATATGAATAGTGTGCATTGTATGGACAAACTTGAATTAACCATGCTGGTGATTACGATTTTTGTGTCAACTTTTAAAATTTTTAAATGTTTTATTTTTTTATATATGCTGGGACTGGGGAAAAGGACCTGTCTATGATTTATATATGATTATAATGTGTTTAAATGAATGTTAGGGGAGGAAGGAAGAAATCAGACATAGCTTTAAGCTTATGCCCTGAGAACAGATCTTGGCTCCAGATAGAAAAAGTAGGAGGTGCAACAGGAAAGGTGCCTGAGCCTGAGAGATACAGAACATTGTTTTTTAATGCCCCCACTCATTACAAATGTCTCTAATTAGTGAGAGATGCCTGACTGAAACCAGCAGGAAAAGAAGGAGATGAGGTGCCATCCAATGTTCATTGCAGAGTTATGGAACAAGAAGTGTCATCTCTCAGCAGGCCCATCCAATTTTCACTACCCAACCATGTCTGAAAGGCATACACAATAATGGGACCAATAATAGGAACATTAGAACACTCTAGACGAGAACAGGCTATTCAACCCAACAACGCTTGCCAGTCCTATCCACTTATTTCTTCCAAAAAAACACCAAGTTGAGTTTTGAAAGTCCCTAACGTCTTACTGTCTGCCACACTACTTGGTAGCTTATTCCAAGTGTCTATCGTTCTTTGTGTAAAGAAAAACGTCCTAATGTTTGTGCGAAATTTACCCTTAACAAGTTTCCAACTGTGTCCCCGTGTTCTTGATGAACTCATTTTAAAATAACAGTCTCGATCCACTATACTGATTCCCATTATAATTTTAAACACTTCAATCATGTCATCACCTCTTAATCTTTTTTTACTTAAACTGTAAAGACTCAGCTCTATTAATCTTTCCTCATAATTCAAACCTTGTAGCCCTGGAATCAGCCTAGTCGCTCTTCTCCGGACCTTTTCTAGTGCTGCTATGTCCTTTTTGTAGCCTGGAAACCAAAACTGCACACAGTACTCAAGATGAGGCCTCACCAGTGCATTATAAAGGTTGAGCATAACCTCCTTGGATTTGTACTCCACAATTCGTGTTATATAACCTAACATTCTGTTAGCCGTTTTAATGGCATCTGAACACTTGCGGGAAGTCGATAGCTTAGAGTCCACTATGACTCCTAAATTCTTCTCTTACCGCCCATTGTGTATTCAAACCTAACATTTTTACTTCCTATGTGTAATACTTTACATTTACTGACATTAAATTTCATCTGCCACAAATCTGCCCAAGCCTGTATGCTATCCAAGTCCTTCTGTAATGATATAACGGATTCCAAATTATCTGCTAATCCACCTATGTTGGTATCATCTGCAAACTTAACCAGCTTGATACTTATATTCCTATTTAAATCATTTATATATATTAAAAATAGCAGTGGCCCTAGCACTGACCCCTGTGGAACACCACTCTTAACATCGGCCAGTTCTGATGAGGTTCCTCGCACCATCACCCTCTGCTTCCTGTGTTTGAGCCAATTCTGCACCCATCTAAAAACATCAACCTGAACTCCGACTTCTTTTAATTTGATGCCCAACCTCTCATGTGGCACCTTATCAAATGTTTTCTGAAAGTCAAGCTCAATATCATCATATGCTCCACTTTGATTATATCCTTTTGTTGCCTCCTCATAGAATTCTAGCATGTTAGTGAAACACGACCTTCCTCTTCTGAACCCATGCTGACTGTTCAGAATAACTCCTGTCCTTGCCATGTGTTGCTCAATCTTATCCTTAATAATTCCTTCCATTAATTTTCCTGTGATACATGTTAAGCTTACTGGCCTATAGTTGCTTGGCTCTGCCCTGGCACCCTTTTTATATAATGGGAGGATATTTGCCACTTTCCAGTCCTTCGGAATCTCTCCAGTGCGCAATGACTTCCTAAAAATATGTGTCAAGGAGAGACAGGGTGGCTGTGAAATCCTGGACTATGGCAAACAGTAACTGTCTAACCACGGTATCTGAAAGACCTTGCCAAGGAAAAAAGAAATTAAGAAAAATGACAAGAGCAAAATAGGAGGAAAGCGGATTGAGAATGTTTAACCTTGTAGTCAGGAAGTGCTTCATATAAGTTAAATGGGTTGACAACATGGGGAAAACCAAGTAGGGGTGTTGCTTAAAAAAAAAAAAAAAAAGTAATACGTCATTAGCACACAAGAAAACTTTTTGAGGAATATATATAAACAATATTGGGGTGGGGTGAAGTATGGTCTGAACAAGAAAGTACAACTGAAATAGGCTATAATGACAGAATAAAGAGACCTGGGGAGATAGGACAACCCTCCTTGGCTCCTTGAAAAGCACAAAAAGCAGGTGTTGGGCCAGAGGTGGGAGATGTTGGTATTATATGGATGAACTGGATAGGTGGAGGAGTAGAATGTGAACCATGTTGATAGAGAGGAGTTTGTTGCAGCAATAGACAATCAAAGCCAAGTTAAAAAAGGGGTTAAGGAAGAAAGTAGAAATAACCTAATTAAGGATATGGAAAATAAGTGCCGAGAGCTGGTTCCAGAAGGCTGATAGAAGCTTTTGAGGTAGAGAATAGGGCCCCAGAGTCTTCCCAAATCTCATGGAATCTACAGCCCCTTTGAACTCAACAAGGGAAAAAGGAGCATCCATAGCATAAGTTTCTGACTTTGAGAGATCCAGGAGGTCAAAGATTTTAAAAAGCAGCAGAGCAAGCAACTGGCAAAAGCAACAGAAGCATCATGAAGGAAAGCTTTAACAGATATCCAGTACAAGGCAGGGTCTTAATTTAACCCAGCACTGATAGGAATAAATTCTTCAAACTTAGTATATAGATTGGAGCTCTGGACTAAAGTGATTCTGAATTCCATTCTGATGCCCAAAGAACAACAGAGGGGAAAAATCATCTTTACGATGCCAAACTTGTGTCATAATGGTAGGAGGAAAGGAATCAAAAGGAGCAAGAGAACAAGAAACAAAAAGTGTAAATTATGTGATGAGACTTTCATTGGGGAGGATAAAAGGATTATTATGTGACAAATTAGTTTATTAAACAAAACGAATAGACTGGTTAAAGATCATCAACTAATTTACATAATTAAAGGGGACCCAACACCCCAGGAAAGAAAGAGATTTATCCAAGATTATACCAAGGACAGCATTGGCATCTGGCAATAGCAAATTTGTGATCATGAAATTTAATAATCTGGTTTGTTCCCAAGACAAAGCACTTGGGTGAGGACAGCAATAAATCCAATTTTTCTACCTCCAAGCTTGGACAAGAGGTAACAGAAAGTAGCATCAGAACTACAAAACAAACACTGACATTAGATCTTTTCTGACTGTTTGTTAAGGCTCTAACATTCCATGATGTTATAATCAATAACAAAATTTATTTATATAACACATTTTAACATGCTAATGTAGATCAAAATGCTAGCTCAAATTTATCTGTGGTTTAAAAAAGGAGAACACTGAAACAAGCAAAGGAAAGTCTACATAGCCATTGTCCTTGTGGCTGCATGGGCTTCCTCACATTCTAAACAAGTCTAAGTAACCCCTTTAACTCTAATGCATCATTAAAAGTAACCAGAACATTAGAAGATTGTCTTTAAAAAAAAAAAAACATGAAAATTCAAATAGAAAACAGTACCAATTCATGAGTTGAACTGTAAACAGACAAAATAAAAAACTGAATCATCCACAGGCAGGCAGCCCTCATAGCAGGATAACTGAGGTAACTATGGTGACGGCCCATCGGAAATCTCTCAGGTATAGATAACGGGTCAAGAGCATTTTGCTGGTGTACAGTAATTCCATGTGGTCCACAGCTTTGTCCATCTCAGCTAAAAGTACAAAGACATGCAGTCTCTGAAGGAAATGGTGTGATCAAATTTATCCTGCACTCCTCAGCGGATCATTCAAAGTACAGATAAAAACACGTTTTATTCTCTTGAAATGAAAGGTCTTGATTCTTGTGAGTCTTCAGGTTATTTTTACTACCCCGATCAGAAACTGGAAAAAAGCAAATTTGCAGAGTAAATAAAAGAATAAGCAGTATTTGTTTCATATTTTAAAACTTATATGTCTCTTTGAAATATTTAACAACTGAAAGTGGTGGACATCAATTGTGGTTGTTGATTAGGAACTGTAAACTGACAGCCATATGAAAGGAGCATAGCAGTTTTCTATCTTTTTCATGGTTTGCTTTAAATTTGAAGTGCGTCCAAAAAGCAAAAACCTTCTATATTTAAAATTCTTTTAACGATTTTAAAAAAAATGTATTGCAGGATGTTGGTCCTTACATTAAGCTAGCTCTCCATAAAGTCAAGAAAATGAAGTGTCACCTTGTTGATATATGAAAATGCATTTCAAATTTACAGTAGTATATTTTGGAAAATATTTTTTAATGTTGTAACTGTTTTATGTTGTTCTGTTTATGTGTTTATGTTGTTCTGTTTTCACGAGTCAAATTATGAATGGCAGCTCAAATTCCAAAAGTAATTGGCAGCAGGATATATGTTTTTTTGAGGAACAACAAAAAAAAGCTACTTGCAACTCAACTACTGGCCGGTTTCATACATCCAATGTAATAATATTTATTTACATTTATATAGTGGTTTTCTCATTACTTAAAGCGTTTCCTATACAGGAGGACACAGCAAACTCACAATCTCCTTACTGTAAAACAGCAGCACTACCAATATAGATGCTATAGTAAGAAAATATAGAGATTCTTAGAATATTTTTAAACTGAATATTTTATTAAATTTGCACATTTTCTAGGAAAAATCTATTTGGGATTATTTTTTAATCATTTTTAGTAGATGCCAAGGAAAATGTTTTTTTCTGTGGTTGGTTGTAAGAAGTATGCATATATTATCACATGGTCAGTCACAAGTTTAAAGAGGCTTAACATTAGATTTACAGCTGCCTACGAAAAAACTCGTAATCCTGGCCAACCTTAAATCCGTTCACACCACTCAGTCAGCTTCTTTTGTGTTGTAAATATGTCAATAAGCACAAGCAGCAAGCAGCCTGCTATCTCATCCTCCCACCACCGCAGAAAGGGCGGAAAGTTCTCTCAGCTCAAGTTTGTTTACCTGCGAGTAATTTGCTTAGAGTTGTATAGAGTAAATAATAGATTATTTGGAAAACATGCATTTCATCTGTGTTCCATGTCCACAACAATCTAAGTAAACACATTGTTAAAACAGGAACTTTTTCATGTCTTAGTAATAATTGACAAAATGTAGACATGAAGTGCATAATGTGTGAAGCCTGAAGTCCAAATATCACATATAACAAAACAAGTGTGCTTTGATTCAAGAATACCTGGAGAAAAAGAACCCGCGTTAGGGTGCGACATTGACATGCCCTTAATACGACCGCTTTGGTGGCACAGCTGTAAGAACTGCTGACTGGTAATCAAAAGGTCCCTGGTTCAATCCCAGATGCCTCCGTTTTGAGAAGTGAGCTGCTCTTATCCTTACTATTATAGAATAAAAACATACATCCAGTGTAAATTTATAGTATTTGTAAAGGTTAGCATTTTTGTTTTTGTTTTTTTTTAATTCAGTTTCATTCTCTCAGTCACGTTCACACTCCCCCTGATCTGACACTGCTGTTTTCACATAAAGATGTGCTATAACAGAGGTGAACTCAGATGAGGATCGAGGGTTCTACATCAGAGAAAGAATGCACTTTTGCCGTCGCTGTACATTGTACATAAAAGCCAGATCGAATGTTATTTACCTACTTACCTTGATTTATTTACTTATCTTCCTACAGCTTAAAGTCAAAAGTAGACTGCAGAGCTTCCTGTGTTTGATCGACACGGGTATGCTCAAAAACTATATGTGTAATTCCATGAAAAGTGCATGCTGACACTTCTCTTCATAAGCAATGGTACGAGAATGCAGTAAGAATTCTTTTTTGGGGACTTGCACCATCCAGATCTAAACACTAGCATGGAGAGTTTTGCTGATAGACACAAAACAAAAGATTTTTGAAAAGAGGTGCGAAGGGATTTAAGGTGGGCTGGGATTACGAGTTTTTTCGTAGGCTTTGGTAATTCTAGTGTTAAAGAAGCACTTAAGATAATCAGGACAGCTCTCTCATTTATAGCTGTAACATAATCGATTACCGGATGTGTTGGTGGAACTGATAAGGTGGTTTAGTTAAAGGATAAGAACACTTTAAATTCCAGGAAGAAATTTAGATTGTTTTTAGAAGAATAAAGAACAAGAAGGAGGAGGTTGTAATGGTCATAGGGGAAGAGCTTCAGAAATTGCTCATATAACGATTTAAGATTAAAAAAATTGGAAGGAGACATTAGGTAGTTGCTAAAATCAGCTTAAAGTATTGAATATTAACATTTGAGCTGACAGGGAAAGGCCAGCCTATTGTTTCCTTCCTTACTGGTCAGTTCTTATGCTGACTAATATTAGATTGTTGTGATTTTTATCAGCTTGCTGTTAGTACTGGCAATTTCATTAGTGTAGTGGTCAACCACATCCTCGACTAAGGCAACACTTTGAAATCAACCCTAAGAACGTTCATATCATTGGAGTAGTTATACTGGATGACACCATGTTAAGAATTCACAGTGCTTCATTACTAAAACTTTCACCTCATTAAGAAAACTGACAATGAGACAACAGATACCATTTTTTTCACCCAATGGTGGCCTCTTCAGTGAACTGGAAAAGAATAGCAGGGTAATTTGGAAGTTGTGTACTATTTTGGTATAGTTTCGGTGTCAGGGCACTGCATATAGAGTGAAACGGGAAATGAGGCAAGAAGAAGCAGAGCTAAGCAACATTCAGCAATGCATGATACATTAACTATTAACAGTTTTTTTTTTTTTTTAAACTTTTCCCATTTTGTAAGGAATTATAATATCTTTACTTCTAAAAGCCTCAAGTGTTTTTCCACCTCTTCTATTAACAGTTGATTGACCTGCAACAATTCTATTCTATTTATTGACATGAGCTTCATCTTTCTTGCACTCCCAATGTGGATTGCATTTATTAAATTTCGGATGAAAACGGCCACATATTTAATCCTGTTGTTGCAAGAAGACATTTGTGTATTATGCATAATTAAAAAAAGTGAGGCTTTTACGGACTGATGATGTTAAAAGATCACTGGTCATATTAACCTCTCGTGTAAAGCAAATTTCCATCTTGCCCTCTTGGTATCCGGTAGTAAAAGTAGTCTCTTTATCAACAGGTTATTTGGGCTTCTGCCTTAGAGCAATGAGATCCCTGTCTAAGTGGCAAAGGCACAAATCCTATTATAAACGAAGATATAAATTACATATAAAAAGCCCAGATTTGAAATGGGGCCCAAACTGCTTTGATGTAGCAATGTTAGTTTATGTATCACCAGGCCAAGTAAATAAAATGAAACATCTGAATAAAACTTATTTCAATTAGGTGATAAATTTCTCACTATGTATTTATGTTTAAATATACATTGAACATAATTGCTAAAAAATATTTAGTTTTGTAGTATAACTGTCACAGAAAACAGTAGTGTTTTCCATCTTCTATCAAGATATATCTTTTTTGTGCTATCAATGGGAATATAAGTGCAATGCATTTTGCATAAAACTAAATAAAACTTGCATTAAAAATGCATTGCTTTTGCATTTTTATAGATGGTATACTTCCATTTATCTCCATTACTGGTATTCTAGTATTATCACTAGTCTGGAAGACATGCTAGTAAGTATTTCATTATTATGTAAACACTGGCAAAAAAACAAACTTTAATTCACCTTTTTTCAATGTTTTGAAAAAGTTTAATAACTAATTATGAAATCAGTGCATGAACGGTTTAAAGCCATGCACCACAGGTGAGTGTGAGCCGCTGTCTTGCACCCCAAAAACGAACGGTTAATTCAACTTGACACAGGAACAGCATAGTTATTTACTGTAGTGGGATCTAGCACTCTCTTATACACAAACACAGCAAACAGGCAGGGTTTGGGGCCAGGTCAGTGGCCAAAAACAATCTGTCCAGAGCGGCAAATGCGGCCTTCTCGCAACTGGACTCCTCCAAGGGCACTTACCAATATCCCTTCGTCAGGTCTAGGGTGGAAATATATTAGGCCTGCCTGAGCTTCTCCAACAGCTCATGCAAACGCGGCAATGGGCATGCATCAATCTCGGAAATCTTATTAACACACCTAAAATCTATACATTACCAAACCGACAAATAAAACTGGACTCTGCCACTCGCTCACTTACTTGGACGAATCATGCCTAATTAGACCATCTGCTGCACTTCTTCGCCTATCACCTTCCTTGTTGCCTTTGGCAGGCAATACGGAGGCACCTGCACAGTAACACTTGGTGGAGGTACGATCTTGTGTACCGCAATTGTTGTCTGGCCAGGCACGGCCAAAAAGACGTCCGAGCTCCTCTCGATCACTGATAGCAATTCCGCTTTCTGAGTGTCAGTTAAATCTTCGCCATTAGTGACTTCTGTCTGAGGGACTGCTGCGGACGTGACCGTGTGTGGTTCATGCCACTCCTTCAGCAAGTTAATATGCAAAGCCTGTACAGGCTTCTGCCGACCTGGAATCCTAACTTTATAATTCACAGGAGATATATGCTATTCTATAACCGCCAGACCCAACCACTCACCCGATGGAATTAACACCAGGACCCGATCCCCCTTCTTAAACTTGCAAAGTTTACTTGTTTTGTCGCAATCACATTTCTGTGCCTCCTGCTCACGCTGAAGATGTTCCAGTACAATAGAGCACAGTCTGGAAATATGTTTCTGCAGCAACACAACTTGGTCGACAAACCTGCCCCCTCAAGGTGTCGCACGAGTCACTGTCCACTCTTCTCAAAAAATGGCTAAAACACCGCAAGGTTGGCAGCCAAAGAGTAGTTGGAAAGAGGAGTTGCAGTGCAAGGCTTGATGGCAACTCCGGTCTGTATCGGGAACTGAGAAGGAGAGCTGTGAGGGCTCTAAGGGCAGATAAGGAGGAGTTTGTTACAGGAATCTGTGATCAAGTGACACACCATCTATGGTCTAGTGACCCACATCCTGCTTGCAGTGGAATCGAAGCATTATGCACATTTGAATCTGTTCCTAGGAGAATGGCAGTCAGGGCGGCTGATAGAAGGGTCCTTACCGAAGACACTGCAGCAGCAAGCTACTTTGAGCAGCTGTTTAAAGCTGATCCTCCAGCTAGGACGTTGGATCTCTCTGGGTCCATGGTTCTTGAGTCTGATCCTCCCATTAGTTGTGAACCACCCATCTCACTGAGACTGCACCAGTGGTGAACCAGCTGAGGATAGGAAAGGCTGCAGGGATCTGTTGTATCTGGGGTGAACTTCTCCTGGCTGTTGGTTAGGCTGTCTTTCTGGCATTGCAAGCAATCTTTTTTTCCATTTGAGAGACTGTTTTTTTCCCAATTGACTGGAAAACAGGACTTCTTGTCCCTATCTGGAAATGGAAGGGTGATCGCCTGGATTGTGACACCTACAGAAGGATAACACTGCTCTCGATGCAGTGTAAGGTCCTTGTTAGGGTCGTCCCCAATAGGATCTGTGATCACTTCCTCACCTACCAGTGACCGGAATCGTCTGGTTTTACACCTAAGAAGTCTACCAACGATCGCATTCTGGCCCTGAGGGTTTCTCAAGGAGCACAAACGTGAATAATGGCAGAGTTTCTTGGTAGCCTTTGTCAATTTTCATAAAGCATTTGACTTAGTCAATCGAGCTGCCCTGTGGGACATCCTGAGACTTCATGGGGTCCCTTGAAGGTTGCTGGATATCATGGCCAGCCTGTACACTGGTACTGAGAGTGCTGTGCAGAGTGGAGGCAGAACCTCTGCGTTTTGTTCAATGTTTTGTTCTTAGCCATTCTTGAGTGCATTTATCTGTGTGTTTTGAGTCATTATCCTGAAGGATGATCTATGACGTGCAACTGAGACAGAGCTTCCCGATACTGGACAGTACATTTTGCTTCCAGAATGTCTTGATAGTCTTGAGATTGCATCGTTCCCTGTACCGCCTCAAGGAACTCTGTGCCAAATGCAGCAAAACAACCCCAAAACATAACCTAGCCTTCTCCATGTCTCACAGTAGGTATGGTGTTTTTTTTTTTTAAAAGTTTCATTTTTTAATCTGAGGAAATAGAATAGACATAACTTGACAAAAAGCTCCAGTTTTGTCTCATCTGTCCAAAAGGCATTTTCCCAGAAACATTGTGGCTTGTCAATATGCATTTTAGCATATTTCAGTCTGCATTTTTTATGTTTTTCTTTCAACAGTGGAGCCCTCCAGGGTCTTCTTTCACTGAGCCCACTGTCTCTAAATAAGAAAGGGATGGTGTGATCACACACTACTGGACCTTGACCATGAAGTTCAGCTTCTTTCTCTTAGGAAGTTGTCCATGGCGTTTTGTCCACCATTGTAACTATCATTCTGCCTATTTTGGGGTTCATATTCCTCCTGTAGCTATATCCAGTGAGGTTGGCTATTGTCCCTTGGACCTTAAACTTCTTTTAGAAAATGTGCAGCTGTTGTCACTGCAACATCATCCTGCTTAGAGATGGTCTTTTACCATTTGTCTTTAACATGTATACTTTTCCTGCAGATCTAATAATGATATCAAAGCAGAGTGACTACTTTTAACTATTTAAATAGGCTGAATGACTGATTGCACAATTTAGGACATGTGCAATACTAGTTAAAGAAAACAGTTAGTTTGCAAAATCACTCGAACCCAACTATCTATGATCTTTTCTAAGGGTACCAACAAATATGTCCAGGCCATTTTAGAATATCTCTGTAGAATAAGCAATACTTCATCTCTTTTCACACTTGCTTTGCTTTACTCAATGACATGTCAAAGGCATGCAAGTATAAATGGGACAACTGCTTTTCATTTAATAACTTTTCAGGAGGCATGAAACACTTTTTCAGTGAACTGTAAGGATACCAACAATTTTTTGATGTCTGCATTTTATTATAGTTATTAATTGTATATTTTTCTGTATTAGTCAGACAATTTCTATAAATCTTATAAAAATGAGGGTACACTAAAAAACACTAAAAATACTGTAATACTGGTGGATTAGAAATGAGAGAGAGAATGCGAACATTTCATTGGGGAGAGGAAGGGGAGACAGAGATGGCACTCATCTGTTAAAATGCACTTTTTCGCAAAATTCCCCCATTTCTTAATGCATGGTTTTCAGTCAGTATTGAATCTGGGGGAGTTGCAAAGAGGTATGGAGAAAGAGGGTGGGGTTACCCCAGACCCCATGTGAGCAGAGAGAGACTCCTAATTGCTATGGCCAGGCTCTCGATAATGAAGAGGAGAACATAGTGGAATGGGAGAAATGGGAGTGAAGTCTTCCAGCATGAAGTAGAGGAGAAGAACTGAAGCAAAGCCTCTTTTATTTATTATTTTATCAGGTCAGGTTGGGGAGCATGCACTGGTACAGTGTGTTGCTGCACCCACCACACAACAAAACAGCTCAGGATACTGGTTGGCAACCCCCCATGCAGACATGCAGTCTAGTCCCACTCTCTGGAAATGATTCTCTATCTGCCGCAGCCAGGTGTTACGTGTGTTACGGTGTTACTTGGCCTGATCCAGCCACTCGGGTCCTTAATAAAGAGAATCCCCCGAGGCATATCACCCGTGGAGAATCGCACCACATGGCCATAGTGCCATAACTGACGCTCCCCTCACAATGCAGGTAATGTGCCTCATTTTGGAATCCTTGAGCAACCACTCATTCTACACAAAGTCAAACCAGCAGTACCCAAGGATTCTTCAAAGATACACAGTACTAAAGGTGTCCAGTCTCAGTTTACTGGATAGCGTTTCGCAACCACATAGCAAGACAGGAAGCACCAGGGCTCTAAAGACTTGGACCTCTGTCCTTTTGCATAGATATCGGGAGCGCCACACACCCCTTTCCAGCGACCTCCCCCATGCTCTCCAAATCCATCTACTGACTTCATTTTATGTGCTCAGCTTATTATTAGAACAAGAACATTAGAACAATCTAGACGAGAACAGGCCATTCAGCCCAACAAAGCTCGCCAGTCCTATCCACTTGTTTCCTCCAAGAAAACATCAAGTCGAGTTTTGAAAGTCCCTAACGTCTTACTGTCTACCACACTACTTGGTAGCTTATTCCAAGTGTCTATCGTTCTTTGTGTAAAGAAAAACTTCCTAATGTTTGTGCGAAATTTACCCTTAACAAGTTTCCAACTGTGTCCCCGTGTTCTTGATGAGCTCATTTTAAAATACAAGTCTCGATCCACTGTACTAATTCCCTTCATAATTTTAAACACTTCAATCATGTCACCTCTTAATCTTCTTTTGCTTAAACTGTAAAGGCTCAGCTCTTTTAATCTTTCCTCATAATTCAACCCCTGTAGACCTGGAATCAGCCTAGTCGCTCTTCTCTGGACCTTTTCTAGTGCTGCTATGTCCTTTTTGTAGCCTGGAGACCAAAACTGCACACAGTACTCAAGATGAGGCCTCACCAGTGCATTATAAAGGTTGAGCATAACCTCCTTGGACTTGTACTCCACAGATCGTGCTATATAACCTAACATTCTGTTAGCCTTCTTAATGGCTTCTGAACACTGTTTGGAAGTTGATAGCTTTGAGTCCACTATGACTCCTAAATCCTTCTCATAAGGTGTACTCTCAATTTTCCGACGACCCATTGTGTATTCAAACCTAATATTTTTACTTCCTATGTGTAATACTTTACATTTACTGACATTAAATTTCATCTGCCACAAATCTGCCCAAGCCTGTATGCTATCCAAGTCCTTCTGTAATGATATAACGGATTCCAAATTATCTGCTAATCCACCTATCTTGGTATCATCTGCAAACTTAACCAGCTTGTTACTTATATTCCTATCTAAATCATTTATATATATTAAAAATAGCAGCGCCCTAGCACTGACCCCTGTGGAACACCACTCTTAACATCGCCAGTTCTGATGAGGTTCCTCGCACCATCACCCTCTGCTTCCTGTGTCTGAGCCAATTCTGCACCCATCTAAAAACATCACCCTGAATTCCCACTTCTTTTAACTTGATGCCCAACCTCTCATGTGGCACCTTATCAAATGCTTTCTGAAAGTCCAGATAAATAATATCATAAGCTCCACTTTGATCGTATCCTTTTGTTGCCTCCTCATAGAATTCCAACATGTTAGTAAAACACGACCTCCCCCTTCTGAACCCATGCTGACTGTTCAGAATAACTCCTGTCCTTGTCATGTGTTGCTCAATCTTATCCTTAATAATTCCTTCCATTAATTTTCCTGTGATGCTTGTTAAGCTTACTGGCCTATAGTTGCTTGGATCTGCCCTGTCACCCTTTTTATATAATGGGATGATATTTGCCATTTTCCAGTCCTTTGGAATCTCTCCAGTGCACAGTGACTTCCTAAAAATATGTGTCAAGGGTTTATATATGTACTCACTAGCCTCCTTAAGAACACGAGGATAAATATTATCTGGGCCTGGTGATTTGTTTGATTTCATCTTATTTAATCTGAGCAGCACTTCTCCCTCTACAATTTCCAAATCCCTCAGTACCTCCTTAGTAGTTGTGTTTACCTCTGGCAGGTTATCCACTTGCTCACTTGTAAACACCTCAGAAAAATGTAAGTTTAGGGCATCTGCTATTTCATTGTCTGTATCTTTTAATTCCCTTTACTATTCCTGATGAACTTGACCTCCTCCTTAACTGTTCTTTTACTACTAAAATACTGAAAGAATCTCTTGGGGTCTTCTTTGCCTTATCTGCTATATTCCTCTCCAACTGTCTTTTAGCCTCTCTGATATCCTTCTTAATGGTTGCCCTCATGTTCTCATACGCTACGGTTCTCTTTGCAGTCATTAGTCTTATATGCCTTATACAGCAGTTTTTTCCTTTGCAACTTCTTTTTTAAATCTTTATTAATCCATCGTGGAGTTTTTTAGTTTCCTATTACTTCCAAATTTAGGTATGTATCTGTCCTGCATTACATGTAAAACATTTTAAACCTGTTCCACTGCTCCTCGACTGTCTCCACATTTAAAAGCTTATCCCAGTCTATCCTACTTAGACTTTGTCGCATCTGCTCAAAATTAGCCCTACTAAAGTTCAACTTAACAATTTTAGTCTTTGCATCTGTACTCTTACAAAATACTGAGAATTGTATTACATTATGGTCACTTGACCCTAGTGGTTCAATCACCTCTACACCCTCAATTCTATCCTGATTATTACAGAATACTAAATCCAGACAGGCTTCACCCCTTGTTGGTGCTTTAACATGCTGTGTTAAAAACAGTCGCTGATTACTTCTAAAACTCCTGCTCTTGTGCTCCTCCATCTGTAAGGTTATCCCAGTTAATATTTGGATAATTAAAGTCCCCATGACTATAATATCCCCTGTAAACTTGCCTTTTGATATTACTAAAAGATGTGTGTTGAAATTACTGTCTGAATTGGGTGGTCTATAACACACTCCTAAAATGAGACCCTTTTCCCTAATATTTTCCAGGCGAAGCCACATGTCCTCACTAAGATGGGGCTCATCATCCAACTGAAGATGACTTACATTTAATTCCTGTTTGGCATAAACAGCAACCCCACCTCCTTTTCTGTTCTGTCTATCCTTCCTAAAAATGTGTATCCCTCTATGTTACACTCATCCCCATCTTTGTTATTTAGCCAGGTTTCCGTTATTGCTATAATATCATAATTATGCTCTGCTACATACAACTCCAACTCACTTACCTTATTTTTGATACTTCTAGCATTAAGGCAAGCTATTTTTAATGTGTTAATCCTTCTATCTTTACGTGTTTGCTTAAAATTTACATTACTATGCATTTTTATTTCTACACCATTGTTTGTTCTTCCATGTATAGATCTAAATCTGGCCTGTCCTAAACTCCCTGCCCCCCCATTCCCTAGTTTAAACAATCCTCGACTAGCCTACACATACGCCTCCCCAATACATTGGTGCCCCTCCGGTTCAGATGTAACCCGTCACGGCGGAACAGGTCCCATCTGTTCCAAAAGGAGTCCCAATGCCCCATAAACCTATACCCTTCTACCCTGCACCAAGATTTGAGCCACGCGTTAAGCCTTCTAATCTCCTCAATCTTACCTGGACTGGCGTGGCACGGCAGAACTTCGGAGAAGACTACCTTGTCAGTTCTGCTCCTCAGCTTGGTACCTAACTCTTTGAATTTGGATCGCAGAACTGACAGACTACCCTTATGTATGTCATTTGTTCCAACGTGGACAATGACAACTGGATCCACCCGCTCTGGCCAAGAGCCTATCCACCCTTCCAGGAGGTCTCCCACCTGTGCTCCCGGAAGGCAACACACTGTGCGAGACTCTCTCTCTCTGGAGCACACCTGCGCTTCAATCCCCCTAATGATTGAGTCCCCAACTATCACTACCTCTCTCTTTTTGGGAACTGGTTTTGAGGTGGGCTCCTCAACCCTGCCTACCACCTCAGAATTATCAGAGTCACCGTCCAGCTCCGCCAGGACATGATAACGGTTAGACACTTCTAATTCTGGGGTTGATGCCCCCGGACAGTGTGCACCCTTTACCTTACACCTTGTGACCGTGACCCACCTATTCCTACCTGTCTGGTCTGGAATCTCCTTCCGCGCCACCTTAGGGGTGCACACTATCTCTAAAGGACACCTGGGCCAAGTCCGCCAATTCTCTATTACAACGCAGGTCAGCCAACTCCTCCTCCAGTTCAGCGACCCTGAGCTCGAGGTGCTGGATCAGCTGGCATCTCTTGCAGATGTAGCCCTCATAGACAACTGGCTCTTCCAAACCATCATCTAAAAAGTCCAACATCCAACAGGACTTGCATTGCACTGGCCTCATTATTAAAATTTGATTTGGGATTACTAAGCTGCCTTAACTATATTTTTTTTTTAAAATTAAATTTCTTCTTCTTTCAGCTGCTCCTTAACTTAAATGGTAACACTAAGATCTGCTACAGATATTTTACACCTTTTCCCCTTAAGCTCCTGTACTGTTCTCCTCTCAGCTGCCTGCTATTTGCCTTTCTATGAGGTTAACTTTACTTTTCTCTGTCTCTTCTCTTTGCGCTCTTCTTACTTATAAGCTCTTCACTCGCACTGTTTGTATTCCCCCGTATTAATGAACCAATACGCTGTCGCCCACTTAACTGTTCTGCCTCTGGGACGCTAAGGACTGTTTAATCTAAAATAAACAAATAAATAAAACTTTACTACCTTATTTGCTCCTACTGCTCCTTGTGCCTGATCGGTGTCTTAACGCAGGCCGCTTACCTGCGCACTACTGAGTTTCCACCTTTTAACTGCTTTGAAGTCAGCCGCGGCCTTTTTTCTTTTCCTTTAAACTAAGGAATCGCTGTTACGACAACGCGGTTATTTATTTACAAATGCCGATATCAGTTACTGCTGCTTTCTACCCTGCCTCGATGCTAATTCAAATACAGATAACAAGAAAAAGAACAAGTACAAATAACTTTTCCAAGCGCACTTCCAAACACCCAGCTACTTTTGCTCTTGTGCGGGTGAAAAAAGCAAAAAACCCTTCTAAATGGAAAAAAAGCTTTAAAAATTCCCACACGGTTCCTTAGCGGCTAACCAAAACCCAAGTTTTAAGAGCAAAATTTATTTTTTATTTAAATCTCACACCACAGAACAAACCAACAACTCTCAACAGACTCTAGCGTTTGTGGTGTTCTTATTTTCATGAATAAATATTAATACATATAAAGCAAAGGGTTCGCATTCTGGGTCCTTTCTGCATGGAGTTTGTGTGTTCTCCCCATATCTGTGTGGGTTTTCACAAGATGCACCAGTTTCTTCCCACCGTCAAAAGACATGCTGGTTTATTGAACTAAAGAAGCTAAATTGTCCCTAGTGTGTGTTTGGTGTGTCGATGTGGTCACCCTGCGATGAACTGGCTCTCTGTCCAGAGTTTATTCCTGTCTTATGCCCTACGCCAGTGAGGATAGGCTCCAGCAAGCCCCATGACCTTGGACTGGATTAAATGGGTTAGATATGAGATATTACAAAAGTAGCAGTGTTAAGCATAATGTTCCATGTATAACCTTGGAAAGTCTTCTTAAAAAAAAAAATTCTAACATTTAAAGTGACAATAAATGCAACCGTAATAGTAAACTAAATGTAAAAACATTGAATAACACTGAGAAAACCTTGAACAGAGAAAACTCAGATTGCAAGAGTTCACGCTATAGCCTTATGAAACGCTCAATGTAAACACTTTTTTTAATGAGTTTTAAGCACATTTTAAAAATTCGTAATTTATACAAAAAACTAGCCATAAACAACCAAGTTAACTAACCTTGCATGATTCGAGTTCTGACATGAAGGAAGTGAGGAGGAACTGGGTGTAGAGGAGATTACAGATTTGAGGTAAAGTCTTTGACGATGCGGGTTTGCTGCATGCTCCCATCTCGCTTCCGGGAGCCCTTAAACCCGTCACTGTCGGTAATGTTACCAATGAGCACGACAGTGAAGCACTACTGTACAATGAAGCAAGGGGATGGTGCAAAAAGTGCTAAGTTCTTTTATTAAAATCAACAAAACACCAATTAAAAACAAAGTCCAAATTAAATAAAGTGCAGTGCTTTCAGAGTCCTTCAATAAATAAATAATCCCATAAAAACAAAAATTAAGTGGAGGTTAAAATCCAATAGAAAAAAGTCTTCATTAAATACAACGAGGTTAAAACAATGCTGGAAGCAGTCTCTTTAAAAACAAGCCCGGTGCATTCTTTAACTGGTGACCCTCGCTGCCTTCTCAGCCTTACGCAGCCAGCCGTCCCTCTTCTGGTCACTCCAGCTCCTTAATCGCTCAGCTGGAGTGACCGCTTCCTTCTGCCCCACCGAGTGTCAGTCACACACCCCTGCTTGGGCTCAGTGTCTAGCTGCCTGCCTGCGACCACGCACTTGCTTGTTCACTCGCACCGGTTCTTTCCACACTGCTTTCTGCTTACTTCCTCACTCCGCAACCTCCGTCTTTCTTTTCTTTTTCCTCCCTTTAGCCGCCTTGCACTTCTATTTATGAAGAGGACGTGGCAGCTGTTGCGCGGCGATTATTTATTTAAAACCTGCCCTCTTGACATGAGCTTTGGACCCGCTATACCACAAAGTCTCTCTGCGCAATGCACATCTGACCGAGAACAATGTACTGTATAGGGAGAGACTGAACACGTGCGGAAATCGGTGCATACAAACCGGAAGGGAAATTTTAGCCCATTCCTCCAGACAGAACTGGTGTAACTGGGACAGGTTCCTAGGACTCCTTGCTTACACATGCTTTTTCAGTTCTGCCCACAAATATTTAATAGGATTGAGGTCAGGGTTTTGTGAAGGCCAAGGTATGCTTGGGGTCATGCATGTTTATCTTTTATTGAAACTCAAAGAGGACACATTCGGTAATTTTTTATGCTTTTAATTTCTGTTGGAAGCCTTATGCCCCATAGAGTTCATTGTAAAATGACAGGACTGGTTATGTACTTTTGAAATTTACAAAAAATGTTTCATTTTAGAATACATTTTTCTGTGGCAAATGCATATACCAAGTTTGTAAAGAAATAACTTACATAGTCTGAGTTTAACCATTTTCTGCTACTTTGATTTAACTGCTCAAAGTTTACTCATACTTCAGTCAATTTTTATTTGCCACATATCAAAATAAAAGACCAACATTTTCTTCCATTGTATTTACATTCATAAGCTTTAACAATGCTTCTATCTGTAAGTTCACTTTGAATATTATTCACACCTACATATATGTTGGAATTAGTTTCTAGATAACATAAAGAAATACAAAATGTGTAAAGGACCAACTAAACAAATTGTTAATAAATGTCCACAGCTAATATGATTCATTTCAATGTTTTGGAAAAGAAATAATTTTTTTTTCAGATTTTACTTTTTTAAAATAGGTAACCACAGCCTCATCACTGATTTAAATCAGAATAGTTGTCTAAGGCAGGGTTGTCAAACTCATGGCCATGGACTGGATCCAGCTGTTTGACTTTTTTAAAACAGAACATTCAAACAACATTCAAAACATGTCACATACAGTCTGTGATAACCATTACTTTTCTCAAAAAACCCCTTTAATGTACACTTTATATATAGATTGTATCTATATATAATTTAGCTAGGTTTCATTTATACCTTCTTTGTGAATTTCTCCTTAGGATTAATAAAGTATCTATCTATCTATCTATCTAGAATTAAATTGCGTCTCCAGTGTGTGCTCACATTGATCTGTACAGCACAGTGCACCATGACTACTTACCTGTAGTTAAAATGGAAAATAGCTGAAAAAAGGCTGACATGCCACACTGTTATAAAGAATTTTAATGTTTTAGTGCGATGCCTAGTCTCATCAAGTAGATTGTAGCTTGACTTTACATGTGCCTTTAATGCTACTTTGCTCGCTTTTTAGAGCTGCACAGGTGTCAGGAGGTGATCACCCTTCTGCAGCTTGCCTGACTGCTGCTGTTCTTATTGCATCTGTTTGCTAGTCATTTATATAAAAATATAACAATTACAGTAACTAAGAACCATTATTAATCAAGCTCTATTCTGTTTCTCTTCTTGGAATTCTTCTGTGACACTTCCAAGTTGTTTGGCTGCCCATGTGAAAAACTCCTGTTGAAGACAGCACAGCACAGGCTTAAACTATATGATACCCAGGAGGGGGTGGGCAGCCAGTTGGCTAAGGTTTCCAGGAGCAGGACAGTGTTTGACTTTGTCAGTGAATTAAAACTGACCTTGGAGAACCCAGACGTTTATTTTCTTCAGGGATGCTCTCGACTAAAGTTTCTGTTATCCTCTCCTCCGTTGTTAACTGGCCATATGTCAAAGACAGTATTGATGGATATATATTGTTAGGATCATATCAAGTCATTCAGCTTGAAATTGTTTTGTTTTACAGCGTGTTTTTAAGTTTACAATTTGTATTTTATGTATGAAACTATTACAGCTTTCTTAGGCTGAACTCAGTTAGCAACACTAAACAGAATCAACTGAATTGAACATTTAACAGTAAATATTACACCCATTTTATTAAAATAGTAGAAATTTAATCATAAAATGCATATAATAAGTTAGACAAAAATTATTTTAGTCAAATATTATAGAGTATATTCTAAATGATTTTACATATCACATAATTTGGTAGTAAATCATGTTAATTTGTTTTAACTACTGTATATACAAGAAAGGCAAAGAGCTTCAAATTTCTGCATAAATGTGCTAAACTAGTATAGTTCACTCACCAATTTGAAAGTTAGGGCTTTGTATGTGTTAGGCTCATCTACAATCTTCTGCAGGTTAGCAGCTACTGTAAAATTAAAAATAAAATATTAAATATAGTACTCATTTCATAAAATTTCTCAATAATGTGTTATATTAAGAAAAAACAAATTTGTGTAGCCTCTTGGCCCACAGGAATTTACTAAGACAAATGGCAAACTTCATAGCTTGGGGATACTTTTGTTAGTTGGAAATAGTGAATGGGAAAAGGTATTTACAATCTCATATTCCAAACCCTGAATTAATATCAATAATAAATATGACCAATTAACGTGAAAACAGAAAAATAAATCAAAAGAATAATCTTTGACCCAAAGAGACTATAAACACGCACTGAGCTAAACTTGACCAGAAATTAATTAATGACTCTCAGAATCAACTTCTGCTCTATATACAAATATTTATTTTATTCAGCAGGCAACACTGTGTCCGTGATATTTTAAGGGCAGATTATGTTTTGTTTAATAATTCTGACACAGATTGAATATCCACAGTTACTATTTTTCATTGTTGTTCTGGCTGCAGCAATTGAAATTAGGGAAATAAAAACTTACCATTTCCAGACTAAAACTAAAGCTTTCAGGCTCATCTGCCTTTTATAAGAACCTGCCTGTATCGAAACTAAGAGATGTTGAAGTTTTAAAGAGTATTTGGTATCAGACAGGAAGCAAGTCTGGACAAACCAATAGCCAATCAAAAGGCAACTCTTACACTTACCAAGGCAATTTAGAATTCTTAATTTACTTGGTAAAATGGGCTATGGGAGGGTTGGAGTTCTTAGGCCACATAGACATGAGAAGAACATGCAGACTCCACAGATACAGTAATTGGACCATGATTTGAAAGAGGTCTCATAAAGTGCTAAAGCAGCTTTGCTAACCCCTGCCATCATGCAGCTGTTACATTCAAGTTGGAGAGTCATAAACAATAAAATATGCATTGATGATCCATAATTATTTAGATTGCTACAAGTGTAACTACAACAGATTTATAAATTTCATAGTGTGTGTCACTTTAGGTGTTTTAAATAATTATTTATAGAGTCAAAATGGATTAGGAATAAATGTTCAGATTTACACTCTGGTAGTATACATGCTAGAATGTAGCAGATGGTAACAGTTGAGATTTCAGTAATGTGTAACTTAGAAAAGCAACATATTTTACTGATCACTCCCCCACAGCAGATAAACTAGCAGTACTCTAAAACATGCATCTAATTATTAGTAGTAACACGCTTTCTATGTTTTAGTGCATGCAATATTAAAGTATTTTAGATTTTACCTATAACTACATCATGTCCATCAACAAGACCAGCTGAGAAAAGTTCTTGAGAAACACCATCAGCAGTATCTTTGAATAAAAAAAGAGAAGATTTAACATAACCTTAGATACAACAAGACATGAAAGTTGAAACCACTAACTTATGAATACTTTGCTCCAGATATGGGTCTCTATAAATGGGTCATCTCCCCTTAGCAGCTATTTACTAAGTTCCAGAAAACGGCATAAGGGAGACATTAAAATTGCACTTGACAGGGTAGTCAAGATAGGGAGAGTAATGTTTTAATACAAAACTACACTCTATATTGAGACTTTAGAGAAGAAATTGGCATGACTTGCAAACAAGGGTTTAATTCTTGGTCTGCTCACTTATGGGCTGTAAACTGTAAGGCCAGGATCATGGGATGAAAAACATGCCAGGAGGTATGGATTTTGGCAGACTCTGCTTAAATACAGTGTGGTCTTTAGTTACATCAGCCATGTCTAAACGTAACATAGGATCTTGAAACCAAGAAATAGGCACACATTTTGCCAACACATGATATAAGAAATATATCCATGTAAATTCATATGCTCTGAAATTTTTTTGCAGACACTGTGAAAAAAGGAAAAATAAACTACCGGTACATGTTGTGCTATGGCAATAACACTTACTTAGAGTGTTAATTTAGTAAAGCAAGATTAATCTCTAGTTTCTACTATTATTTTATTTACTACATTACTGGTAGATATAAATTTTGATCAACTGACTTTCATAAACAGTGCATAAAGTATAGGTATGCAGTTTAGGAAATCAGCTTCTTTTCATTAACATCATTTGTGTTACTATGACTACCATTACGCATACTGTATCTAAAGCTGTATAATATTTACACTCTTCTAAAAAGATTAAGTACATAATTTTCTAGTTATATCAATATCTCATTTTCATGCTGTTCATATGGAATTGCATGATATTTTGTTGCAGAATTAAAATTAATATAAACAGGCCTATATTTATCCTGTGGATATAATAGTATTTATACTCATAATAGGCAGATAAACAAAAAATACCATTTACAGAATACACATGCATTTCTAAATCTGCCTTACCTCTCCCTGGGATAAACTCAAATCTTATGTCATTCAGTTCTCTCCTTGAGTTTCTGAAGACCAAAACATGAAATAAAATCAAAATCACAATTGTCCTTTATTAATGCTTCAGAAAGAGTATGTTATAGTTACAGATATAAACAGAGAAGATGACCAGTTTGTTATAGAAAAAATATTCCTGATTTTATAAAGCAAGTAAAAAGCATACATACTAACAGCAAAACAACAGTTCTGAAAAATGACTGATCAAGTACTGAAGGGCACGTAAAGGGAAGTCATTTGTGGCTTAGATTTTTAAAATTTATGAGGTTATACAGTCTGGTGGGCAAGGAAATGGAAGCGAGTCAAGGTGATTTCCAGTTTAAAATACTTGGGACTTCACAGTCTTAAGCAAGCAACTTAGATACTTTTAGGATATTGAAATATTAAAACAAAAAACTAGAAATGTGTGGATGAACAGCAGTCGTTGATATATAATTCATATAGAAGTCTCTATAAAAAGCTTTGAGACTGCACTGAAAAGCTAAAAAAGCTACATTTATGCAGAAATCACATCTCTAATCAAAAACATTCTCTCAAATGTTATAGGATAATGTATCTAGAAATATTAACGAGATCAGTCATCCTAGTCCAAACACTGCCATTTGTTTGCATAACCAAAGGCAAACAACATTATGGTAAGTTAATTATCTTTAGATTTTTTAAAAAGTCAATTCTTATTTACACAACATTATTTGATTATGATCTCATACTTTCAAAGTTATTTGATTAAGGTACTAATTAGTGTAAGAAAAAAGTTATTCACTGTGAATTAAAAATTTATTTAGTTGAAGAAGTGCAATGAGGAAATGAAGGCATAAATGAAAAAATACTTTATAGAGGATTTATTTAAAGCATAACAAATGGGTTTGAGACAACAAGGTGACTTAAATTGAATATTTCGCTTCTATGCTACCTGTATGACTGACTTTGAATGAAATTTCTTACTTCTTTATTCACTGATGACCTAGTAATCAGTTTTCATATTTAGAGATTTTGTTGTGCCTGGAAACTATCTATTTTGTCATTCTTATGAGCATAGAAAGTATTTGTCTCAGTAACTCTACTGTTATTATCTGTTTATTCAAGATCCAGTACCTTCATATAAAATTTGCTGTAACAAACTGATAGAAAATGCATCCTGTAGATGACCCACAATAAGATGGATTTGTCACCACTAATCATTTTTGTCACCTATAACACCACAACAATGCTTAATGTTGAAACCATGGTGAAACTTTAAAGCTGGATTTTAGCTCATTATAATTAAAATTGCAGTTTCACATTTTGTAGTTATCGATGTTGAGTTTAGATCAAGATATATATTACACATAGGCATGAACTGCATGTTAAGTAAGAATTTTGACTTACTTAAATAATAAAATTCTTCAGTGGTCATCATTCTCACTCAAATTGACCTTTGTGCTTGTTGAAGTGTGTGATGCTCAATTAATTCAATAATGGCAAGCTTGGGCCCAAACTTGATCAAACACTTGTGCTGAAGCAGTATATTAATTCATTTGGAAACGCAAAAAAAAAAAAAAAAACCCTCATTTGGTGGTATAAGCCTTTTTTTTTTTAATGAAAAGATGTCTTTTAGCTGACCCGAGAAAAACAATGGTCCAGCTGTCATTGTGCTCCTTCAATGAAAATGAAGTCTACTTTATGGTTCTCATAAGCAAGCACTTTACTGTATTTTCTCCTCTATCTTTCCCATGAATGATGACACCACAGTATGTCCACAGATCTGAAACCTGTCAGCAATTATTTCTTTTCAACAACACTAGTAATTTGCTTTTTAATATATTCTGATACATCCATAATAAATTATGGTGGATAGATTATGAAAACAAAGAGAAAGAAACCAAACATTTAAGTTTCTATTATCCAAACCTGGCCTGCATCTGAAATTTCTAAGCATCACATAACATTCTAAAAACATACTTTATCCAATTCATGGGTCAAAGGCCAGAGAAAATGTTGGCAGTACAGGCAATTCTAAGAAAGGTAAGAAACAGCCCTGAATAGGGTGCCAGTCTATTGTAGTACCTACACATACAAGGGCCAATGTAGAACTGCCAACTAACCTAACAGTGACTAGTGTTAATATACACTTGAGGGTTAATCTTTGTAGAAACAGATAAGAATAAAACTGTAGTCTTCTAATATATTCCCTTGTCTACCTCATATACATTAATTTGTTTTTTGTGGTTTTAGCAAAGTGCTTACTTTCCAATCGGTCATTCCAAAATTAACATCTGGAAACCAACCAAAATGTAACACAGTGACATATATTGATTTGCTTAAAAGCTGGATATTGTAAAAATATAATAAATATAGAAACATAGAAAGATGATTACTCCATGAATAAAATATATAGTTCAACATCTCCATCAGATTAGTTATAAACTGCTGCACTTTAATTACTGAATATAACAGATTTCCATTAAAAATGTGCTATGAATACGGGCATTTCTTAAACAGCTCAGGGAAAGATGGGCTCCAGAATAACTCTTGAATGTTAATGCTGTTTTTTGATTTTATCTGATGTTTTTATTTAAAAGCAACCTGGAAATTAAAAAAAGTATTTTTGTTTACTGTTTTCTAAAGCTTCAGTCCAGACTACACACATTACCTCAACTCACATACTAGTCATTAATGGGGCTTGCACCATCAGATATTCTGAACTAAAAAACATTCCCTGTCCTTTCTTATCCATTAAAAGTACTCTTCACTTATTTTTTAAAAAGATCCCACAAAGTGTGCTTTCAACAAATAAAATGTGGGTACTATGCCTCCTGGTGGCTACTGCAGTTAATGTAACCTGAATCTCCAACCACTATTAAAGCAGTTCATTTTGCAAACATGTAGTGTTCCCAGCTTGTAACTGCTAGTTTAACTACATGACATTTTTCTTGGTTCTTAAAAGCAGGAAACTAGATAACTGGTTGAAATACACCTATATACTAATATCTCTAAACAGATACCAGGAGACCTTTCTGTGGTTTGAGACACTGTAACATATTTTTCTCTCTCTGAACTTACACACTGAGATGGTTAACCTGCTCACAAATGAAGGTCTTGAGTAGATATACATATGCATACACACACTTCATTAACAGAACATACAATATATTGTTAACTTGCTCTTATTTTCAATGCCAGATGCAAAAATTTCAATATTTCTAACAACTGAGCAGGCTTGCTTGATTTAGCATTTTTGTGATGGAACAATTTCCCCACCTTGTGGCACGTTCAGCATATCACTGTTAAGTTAGAATTTTTTCCTGTATGTTGTTAGGCTGATTATCTGTTAAAAAATATATTTTTATTTCAATTAGGAAAGAAAACTTTCCTTGCATGTGGTTAAATTAATAACATACTGTATTTGATTGCTTTGTTAAAAATATAGTGTCCTGAATTTTACAAGCGCAGTACGATGCCAGACATAGCATTAAAAAAGCAAATCATTACTAAATGGGGCCTGCATAGTGTTTTGTTCAAGTTTCATCTGTTTATCATGTCTACAGTAGAGCTTCATATAATCATGTAAAAGCAAAACCTATATTTTCATTCTAAAATTCTAAAAAACTTTTTCTTTGACCTTAATAGGAATGGAGATATTTCCCATTTATCTAAACTTAATATCTGAATCTATGTATACTCATATTGATAAAATTAATACAGTGGAATTTCTTTGATTTTTTAAAGATTCTTGGTATCTAAAATACACAAAAAACAAAACAAAACTAAGCCATAATTTATAGTAAGAGTAAGGTGGGAATGAATCTGGAAAGTAGGGTGCTTTTTCCTTTGTAGACACATACACAACTCTAATCATCAGTTAATAAATGATCACAGATCTACAAACATTTAAAAAACCTTTGGTGTGCTTGAGGTAGATGTTTCCCTCCCAAAATTTCATTTGAATTACAACTTCATCTCTCTCATATCTAGAGAACTTTAACTTTGCCTTCATATCATTAATGTCACTGCAATATTCGTGCTGCCTTTTGTTGTGATCAAACTGTTACTGATGTTTTACAAAGTGCTCCTTAAACCTGAGGTTATGTTTACTAATAAGACTGTACTTTTTCAACTTTGTCAGTGTTATTACTTAGATTTCATGTAAAACAAGACTGACACGATTTAACAGCTAATATTTTAACCAACACAAATGGCCTCAACTCTTCCTCATTTACAGGTGGTCCTGAAAAAGCTGTTTTCTCTCAACCTTTTAACAATGGCACAATATTAACAAAGATATTTTTCTTTGTGATCTTCCATAATGCTGATTAGATAGTCTTCTTTCATTTGTATATTAAAAGGAAGTTCTTTTTCTCTTACTTTTATAATTTTCTCCCATAACTGCCTTTTTTTCCTCAGATTTTAAAGAGTCACTCTGTAAATGTACATCCTAAAATTCTAACTCCAGTGCCAGCAGTATTAAGATTAATATAGACAAGATCAAACATTGTACCATGAATAAACTCAGACTGCATTTCCCACAGATATATGGCTGACTTTGAGTCTTAACTGATCTTTAATACTGCACCCTGCTTGATATGATTTAATCCACTCTCATCAACCATAAAGTACCACATCAATAATAGCATCGTTGTGTTGCATGGATTTAACTGAAAGTCAATTCCAATTTAATGCTATTAATCTAAGTTAAATTTTAGTCTTCTTTGAACACTCATTCATTTCCATCCCTAACTCTGCCGGAATGATATACACAATAAACTCGCCAGAGAATTAGTCTCACTACATGAAAAAGACACATAAACATGTGTATAACAGAGAAATAAAAGAAAACAAATTTAAAAAGGCCATGCTGTGAGAAACGTTTGGTGCATGCAAAATAAAAATGCAAATCAAAAAAAGCCATGTTCCTTGGTTGGTGTATGCAGGAGTAGGCCACATCCAGGGCCATTTTCTGGCTTGTGCCCAATGCTGCCAAGATTGGCTTCTGCCCACTGAAACCTTGAATTGGATTAGGGAGACCATATAACAGGCATATACAGCTGGCAGTCTGTGGGCCACATGCAGCTCAGAAGCAACCTCCGAGTGGCCCAGCCTGTGGTCCTGCCAGGGCTCCAGACTGCAACTAAAAAGGCCTCAAATTCAACCAAAAATAGGCTTTGGCGATTATCATTTCTACTTAGTTCAGCTGTTGTGAATGAAATAATAAAAAATTCAACTAATTATATTGTAACAGATGCAAAAGGCCATTTTTTTTTTTATTGTTAAACAGATGTGCCTTTAACAAATCTGTCCGTCCAGGCTCCCCCTTGCACATCCCAGAGCCACATAAAGGCTACTATATATCTCACGCTGGGTGCAAGGGAGTCACAGTGAAAATGACGTCAGAGTTGGAAATGCACACGGGGAAATATTTCTAAGTACATGGCGCTGGTGATGGGATGGCCGTGTATTTCAAATGCTAAATTTCAATGAGAGGCTGGTTATGCTTGTGCCAGAATAATGAATGAAGGGCTGAACATCACCCAACCGGTCATCAAAACAAAACGTAGGCACACAAAACATTTGAAATTCATCTGCCCATCATATAGGTTCCCTGGTTTTGAATATATCTGTGCCCTGTGGAATTCATTTGTCCCTTCTGATTTGGCAT
The DNA here is from genome assembly GCF_016835505.1 of Polypterus senegalus. Classification (NCBI taxonomy): domain Eukaryota; kingdom Metazoa; phylum Chordata; class Cladistia; order Polypteriformes; family Polypteridae; genus Polypterus; species Polypterus senegalus. The sequence goes on from NC_053159.1 coordinate 172,225,737, forward strand.
GGCACACTAAGGCGTGACTGTCCCTGATCTCCTTGTGTTCATGCATACTGTTTCTCTATTGATTTAACGCATACTCCAAGCGTCACGCACAACGATGTGATGAAGTCTGCTTTTTAAGGTTGAAGGTGTATTATAGTCATTTTACTGGGGTGCTCTGTGATTGATGGCAGACAGTAAAATTCATTAAAATGATATCAAAATGCCTCTTTGTTAGTCGGTACTTCAATTGTTTTGGTGTGCGCATATGTTCTGTTACCAATAACTTCTTTAACGGGAGACATGGAAAATAAAATTTAATAAAACAAATAGTAATAATTAAAATTAATAATTCATTACTTGACACCCAAGAAGTATGTACAAAGACATTTTAAAGACAAATCATTAAAATAAATGTACCAATCCACTTCCATGCCATATGTAGTGCCTTGCTCTTAAACATTTACGCAAGTAGTTTTTTTTTGGTGAAATTTCAAAATGAAAGGCTTTGCTGTGGAACTCAAATTTAACGTCTGTCATATAAGTGATTAAAATTGTGTGAATGAAATAGTTTAAGTTCTATAAAAAAAATCCCTTGCCTGTCATGACTACCCATTTAAATTGGGGTAGGATCTTATATTTCAAAAGTGAAACAAATATTATTGCTAATACTGTGCACTTTTTTGATTTTATGCACTTTGATACGTGCCTGGGTCAGATGTGAGTGAAATGTTTATTTTTTTTATTTTAAAAGTGGAAAACAAGTATTGCTACTACCTCAGATTCTGTTCAGTTATAGCAATTTTTGTTGTTTTATTTTTTATATACATTTTTGATGTGACAGTGTCAGATGTGACCAAATGTAAAAGGGAAACAATTAAACATTACTTGCTTTTGAATACATTCATTTCTGTCGATTTAAAATTTGTCATTACCTGCTACTTAAAGGCAGCTGAAAATTTCTGGCCCAGCTAAATTTCCTGGTATGAAAATCTGTCCCAACTGAAACTATTATTGAATAGCCCTGCCTTATGATTATGTTATGCTATCTCACTGTTAAGTTTGTTTTTTTAAGTTAGTGGATATGTAGAGACTTGGTTTTTCAAAACATTTTTCACAAACTGTCTATTCATGTGTAGCATGATGAGTTATTCAGGAAATTATTAAGTTATTTTGAAATGAAACTATAGACAGTTTAAAAATAATGCGAATCACAGGTGGTTTACTGCATAAGCAATCTGTGCTTGGTTTTATGATGCACTTGACTAAAACTTGGAACTTGTAATTATCAACCTTCGACATTAGTCCAAAATGGTAACGTATACTGTGAACAGGAAGTACAGTAACACTTTATAGGTTATTTTATTTAAAAGAAGAATCTACTGTAAATAAATCACATAAGTCCATAATACTGAATATTGAGAATGTAAAATATGACATTACTGTAACAAACAGTAACGGACTAGCCCATGTTAGCTTGATGCGAGCTACTGTTTGTACATTGCATTCGATACTTGCTTTATGCAGTTATTTAATTGCAGCTTTCAAGCAGAAATAGTACTAATTTATCATGGCCAAGGACATAAAAATCTTTTTAGACATAACAACATACTGTTTGTGCCTTTCTTGCTTATCAGTTTCTTCTCCAATCCAGACTATAGAGCTATTAGTTAGCATTTGTTGCTGAAACGCCAGCTTTCATGAAGACATCCATGTTCGCGTTCCCAATTAGGCAGTGCGGATGCACAGATATCGCCATATGACAAATGCAGCAAAAGTTAACCCTAATTGTCCAAGTTGTGACGGGACACTGACCTTTCACATTAGCAAATTGTTTAAAATAAAACATATAAGCCAAATGACAATTGCTATGCATTTAGTTATTTTTTTGCTCTTGACTTCAATAAAAATGCACTTATCTTTAATTGCTTTTTTTTTGCAGATCAAGTAAAAAATCAACAGCAACCTTGTGTTTCTCTGAATAGTCCACATGAATGCATTTAAAGTGAAATTTCATCACTTGGACCAGTAACCCCCCATCCCGACCTTACATTCTCACTTGACCCCAACCCTGTTTGTGGGTCATCAGCACACTTTTTTTTTTTTATTAATTTTATTACAATCCATACATAGCAATCAAGTTTTTACAAAAAAAAGAATTATGTTAAGAACAGATCGATTTGGAATGTAATTGTTCATAGGATGCAAAGACGTTGTTTATATAAAGATCTCTAAGCAAGTTAATTCCAATTTTTTTCCAGATATTAAAAACTGCGTATGTTTGTGAAGGTTGAAAGAGGTGGTTCTCTTGCAGGGGTGCCACAGATAGAAGCTTCTCCGTCTTAAAATGCTTTCTACATTGGTTCCAGATTCTAAGTGAGTGGAGCACAATTAGGTTATTAGTGTATTGCCGATAACGTGTGTTTATTGGAGCGCAGAGCAAGGAATACAAAGAAGTACTGCAGGATTTTACTTCTATTGCTGTCCAAACCTGTGTATGTTCTTCTATTTGTGTCCAGGTTCTTATCGCCTGTATATTTGCCGCCCAGTAATAAAACTGGAAGTTAGGTAGAGCCATGCCGCCTTCTGCCTTTTGTCTTTGTAGGGTCGCTCTTTTGATGCGTGGATGTTTTGAATTCAAATAAATGAGGTTATTGTTGAATCTAATTGCTTAAAGAATGATTTATTAATGTATATTGGGATGTTTTGAAATAAAAAAGGAGCTTAGGAAGAATATTCATCTTAACAGTTGTGAACGCTGGCCCGGCCACAGGCAGACGGACAACATAGTTTCACCCAACACACCGTTTATTTACAATATTCACAATAAATAAGTGCTCACAAACCCCAGTGCCTCTTGCACCGATTCCCCCAAAGTCCAGGGCTCACAGTCCTTGTGCCTTTCCTCTGGCCGCCTCCCGTCCTCTCTCCAGCTCTGCCAACTACCTCCCGACATCCACCCATGACTGGAGGGAGGTGGCCCCTCTTATAGGAACCCGGATGGGCTCCAGCTGTTTCCCGGCAATTAGTCTTGGCCACACCCCTGTGTGGCAGAAGTGCCAGCTGCGCACCCGGAAGCCGTCCGGGTGTCCCCTGTCGTCTTCCCCCCGGCACTTCCTGGTGTGGCGGAAGTGCCGGGCTCCCGGGATGATAAGGCTCTGGGGCGCCGCCTGTCGGTGGCCACGGGTCCCTACAGGGCTGGGCTTCCAAGCCACCTACCCGAGGCCTCCTGCATAACCAGGACGGACACCCCCTCGCGGTCTGGAGGAGGCACAAGCCCTCCTCTCATCCTCCTGGGCTTCCTGGCCGGGGACCACACAGTGTTAATTCTTCCAGCTAGTGTGAGATGAAGGGTTGACCATCTATGCAATTCTTGTTTAATTTTTTCCATGCAGACGACGAAATTTTGTTGATAAAGAGCTTTATGTTTACTTGTGATGTTTACCCCTAGGTATTTAAACTGTTCTGCAATGATAAAAGGTAGGGTGTCTAATCTAATATTATATGCTTGAGAATTCACTGGAAAGAGTACACTTTTATTCAGATTAATTCTGAGACCAGAGAGCTTTTGAAATTCTGTGAGTGCTGCTAAGACTGCAGGCACAGAATTTTCTGGGTCCAAAATATACAGTACCATATCATCTGCATATAATGAGATTTTCTGTTCTAGTCCTTCTCTGCTAATCCCCTTTATCTGATCAGTATTTCGACAATGTATTGCCAGTGGTTCAATGGCAATTGCAAACAGCAGCGGTGACAAGGGGCATCCTTGTCTTGTGCCACGTTCTAGTTTAAAGTAGTCTGAGCAAATGTTATTGATGCAAACTGAAGCTTCTGGGTTAGTATACAGTAATTTAATCCATGCACAAATGTTCGGGCCAAACCCAAACTTCTCCAATATGGTAAAAGGTATTTCCATTCAATCATGTCGAATGCTTTTCTGCATCCAATGATAATAATATTTCTGGGGTGTTTGATTTAGTTGGTGAGTACATTACATTAAACAGGCGTCGAAGATTTGAAGATAAGTGTCGGCCCCTAATAAATCCAGTTTGGTCTTGTGATATTACGAGGGAGCACTTTCTCCATCCTTCTAGCTATGATTTTAGAGAGTATTTTAACGTTGTTATTCAGAAGTGAAATTGGTCTGTATGATGCACATTGTAATAAGTCCTTATTTTGTTTTGGAAAGACAGTGATTAGTGCTTGGCGAAAGGTTTGTGGAAGAATTGGTTATCTCTGGCTTCTGTAAATGTTGCTAATAGGAGGGGAGCTAGCTGAGCGGAGAATTTCTTGTAAAACTCTGCAGGGTAGCCGTCAGGGCCTGCTGCTTTTCCACCTTGGAGTGACTTTATAGCATCTAGTAATTCTGATAATGACAGAGGTTTATCAAGTTCCTCCACACTAAAAGCGTCAATTTGTGGTATCTGTAATGTATCCAGAAATGCATTAGATTGTATATTGTCTTCTTTAAACTCAGTAGTATATAGGGATTTATAGTAGTCTCTGAAAGTGTGCATTATATTTTTGTGTTCGATGATTTTATCTCCGTTAGTGTTAGTGATTACGAGATTGCGTTGCATACATCTTGCTTGTGAATTTGTTGCTAAAAGCTTATTAGCTTTCTCTCCATGTTCATAATAATGATGTCTGGATTTGTAAATTAGTTGTTCAGTTTCTTTAGTTGTCAAGAGGTTTAATTCTGAATGTAGAGCCTGCCTCCTCTTATGTAGAGTCTCGCTTGGTAGTCTGGCATGTTCTTCATCTATTTTAGTAATTTCGCTTTTTATCTCTGCTATTATTTCTGTGGGAAAGATAATCTGTCCTCTTAAGAAGGCCTTAAGAGTTTCCCAGAGTATTCCTGCAGAGATCTCAGGGGATGTATTTGTCTCTAGAAAGAATTTGATTTGTTTGGATATAAATTCAGTACAATTCTCGTCAGCTAATAGAAGCGGGTTGAGGCCATCTGGGGTGAGTGTATGGGGCTTAGTAATTTCAGCTCCAAGATCATAGGAGCATGGTCTGAAATAACAATAGCATCGTATTTACAAGATTTAATCTTAGGCAAGAAGTTATTATCTATAAAGAAGTAATCAATCCTTGAGTAGCAATGATGTACTGGTGAGTAGAAAGAATATGTTCTTGAATTTGGGTTTAAAAACCTCCAGGGATCTGATAAGTTGTGATCAGTTATAAACTTTGTAATTATCTTTGCGGTGTTAGTTGCCGTTCCCCCTGTTGAGGAAGTCTTATCTAAAAGTGGATTTAAACACAATTAAAGTCCCCAGCCATTATAACTTTATGAGTGTTCAGATTGGGAATGGATGCAAATAAATTTTGTATAAATTCCTTATCATCAACATTAGGTGCATAAACATTTATCAAAATCATTTTACAGTTAGATAAGTCTCCCATGACCATTACATATCTCCCTTCAGGATCCAATACTACATCTGATGCTACAAATGGTACTGTTCTATGTATGAGAATTCCCACACCTCTAGTTTTCTTTGTAAAACTAGAATGGAACATTTGGCCAGTCCAGTCTTTTGCAGCGGAACTGATCCTTACTTAGTAAGTGGGTTTCCTGTAAAAATACTATTTTAGCATTTAGACCTGTTAGGTGAGAAAGTACTTTCTTTCTCTTTAATTCGTGATTCAGGCCTTTAACATTCCAGCTTACGAAGTTAACTGTCCCATCATGGAGACACTGATTCTGAGTTTTTGATGTCATTTTATAGTCTTAACTGGAAGTGAAATAGTTTAGGTCTTAATTTCCTATTCCCCAAGAGTTGTTGACATGCAGCTTATTATTACGTTGATAGTTATAATTATAAAGATTGAGATGATAGATTAGGTATAGATCAAGCCTGCTCTCTTTCTCTTCCCCCCTTAACCCCCCACCCTCCCTTTTTGCCTCCCCAAGTGAGGCTAAAACCCACTTCATGCAGTCCCAGTCCTCTGACATACCCAGAGACAGAGCACGTCCAAAGCACAACAAGCCCCCATGCAGTGGCGCTTTAGGTTAAAAGATAGAGATATCTGTTACCAATATAGTCTTTAAAAGAGAAAAAAAAAAAAAAAAAAAAAAAAATAAATTTTTGCACTTAAAAGATATATATATAGTCTTCAGCAATTTTAGTGCATTAAGATGATACCCCCAGATAATAAACCCGGGTGATGGTGTTAAAGATGTGTCCAAAATAAGCATAACAAGTCTTAATGCAGTAATAGCAATAACAGTAAACCAAGGGTATGATATTGAACAGTCTCATTTAGGGTACACATGAAATAATTAGAAAAGAAAAAGAAAAAAAAAAAGGAGGAAAAGTAATTAAGCACAATAAAACATAAACATATAGCGCCCTAGTAATACTAAGTAATAATAAAAATATATGAGAATATATGCTGATAAAAAACCCGTATTTTAAAACAAATAGATCAGACAGTAGATTATTAATCCTAGCTTTATCATTTACCGCCATGACTCACTATTATGTATCAGAATAATCCTGGGATCAGCTTTCTTAATTCATTTTCTGCTTCCTTCCTTGCTAGTGAAGACATAGAAATGACCCTGCCATTCCACTTTCAGTTTTGCGGATACAGGAGGCTGTATTTGACACTGGCTTGCCAGCCGCTGTTTAATATTATAGAAGGCTGTGCGTTTAATAGCTGTTGCTGGAGAGAAGTCAGGGAAGATACGAATGTGGTTATTTTCATATATAATATCTTCCTTTTTCTGAGGAGTGCCATCACCTCTAGCTTAAATGATAATCGTTCAAAGCGAACTATAAAAGATCTTGGTCGGGTCTGACGGTGTTTGATCAGCGTGCGATAAGCCGCTGCTATCTCAGATTCTGCTTTAAAGTCGCCCCGATTATTTTAGAAAAAGTTCAGCTGCAATTTCACAGGGTTTGAACTTTCTCGATTCTCCAGCAGACCTTCAATTCTGACATTATACCTTCTACTCCCATCTTCTAAAGCAGCCAGTCTGTCTCCAAGTTTTTCTCCGAGTTTTTTACATTCGAACTGACATTTACTGCTCTTTCCTCGGCACTGGCAGCTAAATGTTCGGCCATATCGATCCGATTCGTGAATGTCTCCTTAAGATGCCCCAATTGATCAGCAAGCGTGCTCAGTTTAACCGAGTTTTCCTGAATGCGCTCTTCAATTTTACCCAGCACCTGTCGAAGTTCAAGTTGCACCTCTTGACGCAGCCATTCATTCGCCTGTTTCATCTCCTGTTTCAATTCCTGTTTCAGTCTCTCAAGTGCCTTTGCCGTTGCTTTCTCATTAGCCTTCTTGCTTTTCTTTATATCTTGGGTGAGCTCAGCGAGCAACACTTTCAATTCAGATAGCTCAATTGTGCCTTCTTGTACCGTAGATGAAGCAGCAGACTTTGCTGAAGCCGGTGTCCCGCTGCTCCAGGCTCGCGTAATTGCGTAACTGAAGCCGCGGACTTCCCGGCCCTTTCCAGTTTCAGGTAATCTTCTCCAATCGGCGAGCTATCCACATCTGCACTCATGATCTTCGCTCCCCTTTTCGCTCTCAGCCGGCGACGATGTAGCGGACCGTGGTCCTGAGGAGTCTGTGCTTTCGCCCATCTGATCCAGGTCTGTCTCTGATAGGCCGTATCTTGAACTGGGGCTTGCTGATCGCAGCTTGGATGTAGCTTTAGTTTTCAATTCTTTTGAACCCCCCTTCTTGCTGGCCATGTTTATATGTGCTTACATATACTGTAGCAGTCCCTCTCGAGTTGAATAAATACAGGATATCTCAGAATAATAAGCAACTAATATGAAAAATAGCACCACTGCTAGCGGAGCTCCATTTCAGACGTCCATCTCTCGCATCGGACGAGACCAACTCCGGTCATCAGCACACTTAAAATGGTAAAACTGGGACACAAGACAGTAAAGGCTGAGAAGCACTGGTATAAGGGACACTATGATACACATCTTTGATGAATTTGGGTGATCATCATGAATGTGGTCTTACTGCATGGAATGGTGTTCCCATATCAAACCAAAGTAAACAATAGTGGAACTTGGCACCTAAAGCTAATTGAGAATGCCTACATTGAGAATCTTAATTTTGAAATGGTTTACCCTCTGTTAATGGATTTAAATTTCTATGCAGTGGATTGGAAACCATATCTGTGGGAAAAAGATTAAAAAATAGTTGCAAGTAACATAACCAAAAAGCGGTACTGCACATAAAACATGCTACACAGACCTTAATTTAATTTTCTATTTCTTCAAGCAGTCTTACAAACGAAAGCACAAAGTTGGTAGGTGAATGATAAGTTAGGCAGGACTCCAGTTGAATGCTGCACTCTGAAGCTGGTGGTCAAAGAATAACACGGGGCTAAATTAACTCAGTTTTCTATATTTATTCTTTACATTTATGGTAAACACACAATACATGTGACTTTAATATTTACTTTTTCATAGTCTTATTGCTTTATTGTGTGTCAAATAAGCAGATTGTGATTTGTAGTTATATTTAAAAAGTTACATTTGATCAGTCAGCTCTATAATGTACACTGTAGCTGACTGTGTTTATATATTCAGCACAAAGCACACTTAACTAATAGAATATCAGTGATGATGGGGTAATGACAGCGCTACAGAATTACCAGACATGCTTGTAATAACAAAGCAATGCCAAAAGAGAAAACTTTAAGCATTTCAGTCCCAAAGAAATTTACAACCGTATGTCTGAATAACTATGTCTACCTTGCACCAATATCATAAAAATGCTTTAAATGGTAAGTAATGGCACATATCAAGTCTAATATCAAGTCTGTGCTGAAATCATTTTGTATGCCATGTAAACAAAATTAGAAAGAATGCAAGTTACATAGCTATCCATGCAGCACTTATTACCTTGACAAAGAGAATCATTAAATATGAATGTTGCTTACAAATCTTTTCTTAGCATTTAATATTAACAACCAGTAGCTAGTAGCAAGGTTCAAGAAGTTGATGTAGCTATTATACAGGACCTTGTAAGTGGTAGACCCAAGACAGCCAGTTGAGGGTAGCACATATTTATAGTCACTCTTGGAGCACTACAGCACCCACTGCTGTTTTCTGCATCATTGCACTGCAACGAATAACACAAGTTCTTTTATCAAGCTTACTGAAGACAAAATTGTAGTGGCTCTGATTAACTTCCACATTATAGGCTATCTCATCATTTCTGGTAAACTTTACAGAGTGACACAGCTAACATTAACTAAGCCAATGACATTAAACAATGGCAAGGTAAATGGTATTACCCTTTACCTTTAAAACCATTTTTAAACAAAAATCATTAACTGGTGATTTACTTGAGAATTTTTAAAGACTACACTAAATCAAATTTAATCATCAATTGACTTTTTTTAGTTGTTTCTACAGGGGATTACAGTTGATCTGACTGGACAATAGCTTCCAATATCACTTAAGTGGTTTTATGCCATAAGGTTAAATTATCCTGAAAGACACTGCATGTTTCCCATATACAGTATTAAATGAATACACCCAAAAATGAAAATATATATATTTTTTATCTGTGCTTTACCACACATTGTTTGCAGCAACAGACAAGATTAATCTCATGTTTTTATGGAGAAAAACTATAAAGATCCTGACACAATAGGCTTCCATAGAGAACAACATTGAACAAATTGCCATAATACCCAAGCATCCACAAACAAAAAACATGAATTTACCCATGTCACATAATGCATATGTCACATTTTCAGCTGTATGTTCAGAATGTGCCAAACACATGTATTTATTGTTGATATTGTTAAATAAGCCACTTCCATAAAAGATAATGGAACACAAGGAATGGGTGTGTACAGAATCAGATATCAGATTTAAACCACATGATTTTCATTAACACAAAACAAAATAAAACAAACAAAAAAATAGCAACCAGAACTGACCAGGACAAATCCAGCCAGTGCAACTCTACTTAAAAGTGAATATTTCACTTAAGTACCAAATATTACTTAAGAGACTGGTGCTCTCATTCGCCCTATGATATACTTTTTAACACTTCAGCTAGTCAAATGGTTGTTTGGTAATAAACACAAAAGTGAAAATGACATTGAAGTAGTTCTTACCTATTTAGAGTGACCTGCAGCTGTAGGTATTTTTACAAATTCTATCTCTCCTCTGGCATTACTGGTAAATCACTAGGTTGTGTATGAACAAAGATGAGCCCACATTCCCAGGATAGTCAAACTGGCAATTTCCCCAGTTATTATCTAGTAAAAGTTCTGAAATTTTCATACATTAGCGCATGAATGGTTCACTTTCACGAAGCTCATTTAAAGCGGAATGGCTGCTCTTTCATAGATAGTTTTCAACCAGTGAAAAGGACAGAGGAATGCACAGATATGAAATAGATTATTAATGAATAAGGAGAACAAACTTAACACTAAATCACAGCTAAATACCAACATACTATCTTTCAAACAAGAAAAAAACGACTGTAGTCAGTAATAGTGTACCTTTTAGATAGATAGATAGAATTATTTATTGTCATCATGCATACACATAACGAAATTTTTATTGGTAGGACTCGGCTTCAAGGCAGTAAACTTAAAATACACAATACACTATAAATAATAAAATAAACATAATAAATATAAAAGACAGCAGCAATAAGACATCATCAAGTCCAGACTTTTCCTGAGGTAGTACGCCTGCAGAGACCAGTGATCTGTGTGTGTGGGTCTGCAGGGGAGGAATACGAGTGTGTGTGTTTGATTACAAGGGAAAGTGCGTGTGCATGTCTACAGGGGGGCAGGTTAGGAGTAGATGTAGATGTATGTGTGTGTATCAGCGGGACAGATGGACTTCACAGTTCTGGGGAAAAAGCGGTCTTTCAGTCTGCTGGTACGTGATTTTATGTTTTTGTACCGCTTTCCCAAAGGCAGTGGTACAAACAGTACATTTCCTGGATGAGTGAGATCCGCAGCTATACATTTGGCCCTCTTCTGCACCCTTACAGCATATACAGAGTCCAGGTCCAGGACTTCCTACGATCCCCTGTGCTGTTCTCACCACCCTTGCCAAGTCCTTCCTGTCCTGTGCTGTGCAGCTGCCGTACCACACTGTTATACTGTGACACAGAATGCTTTCTATAGCAGATCTGTAGAAGTTTGTGAGCAGCGGAGAGCAGAATACAGTACGTCTCATCTTCCTGAGGAAGAAGAGTCTTTGTTGGGCCTTCTTTACCAGGTGTGATGTGTTCAAAGACCAGGTCAGATCTGATGTGATGTGGATATCCAAGAACTTTATATTGTCCACACACATTGTAACCTCCTCATGTATAAATATAGGAGCATGTTCTGTTCTTCTGGACCTCCTATAGTCCACAGTTACCTCTTTGGTCTTGCTGGTGTTCAAGATGAGGTTGTTGGCTGAGCACCATAGTGCTAGGTGTTGTATTTCCTCTCTGTAGTGAGTCTCATCATTGTCTGATATGAGACCCACCACGGTTGTATCATCCGCAAACTTCACAACCATATTTGTGGCATGGATGACAGAGCAATCGTGCGTAAATAATGTGAAGAGTGCTGGGCTGAGCACACAACCCTGTGGCGTGCCTGTGTTCAGAACCAGTATGGCTGATGTACGATCTCCAATTCTAACCACCTGAGGCCTGTTGGTGAGAAAGTCCCTGATCCAGAGACACAATGATGTGGAAAGACCCATCTTATGAAGCTTTTGTACCAGCTTGTCTGGGATTACAGTGTTAAACGCTGAACTAAAATCGACAAATAGCATCCTAATATAAGTGTTAGGGCACTGCAGACGAGTCAGGGCTGTGTGAAGTACTATTGAGACGGCATCCTCTGTCGATCTGTTCCTCCTGTAGGTGAACTGATGGATGTCAAATCCAGCAGGGATGGCATCCTTGATGTACTTTAGGAGGATTCTCTCAAAGCACTTCATTATTACTGGGGTCAGAGCCACAGGGAGGTAATCATTAAGGCAGGGAACCGCTGATTTTTTAGGCACTGGCACAATAGTGGAGGGTTTGAGGCAGAGTTGTAGAGAACTGCAAGTTGTAGAGAAAAGTTGAAAATGTCCAGAAAGACTCCTGCCAATTGATCAGCAACAATATTTTCAGTGTCTTACCCGACACACTGTCTGGTGCTGCAGCTTTGTTGGTGTTGATCCCTAACCCTAACCTCAGATGAGACTTTAATGCGTGAATAGCATCAGCATAGGAAACTGCTTGGTCACCCCAATACTACAATGTTAAATCCCAGAATTACAATAGTAAAATAAAGACAACATTGAACAAAACCCTTCTGTATATTAAAAACTATGTCAAAAACAAACCACATACCACAGTGTATCTTTCTGTGTACATAATAAGTACAGCTGGAAGGGCAGCTTATTCAACTATAACTTTAACTTAAAACAGAAACAAGTCTCTGATTATAAAATTATTTTAACCTAAAACTTATAAGTAAAGGGCCCTCACAAGTAAAATCATTATTAGGTGTGCAGATGAATTGGAAGGTATCTGGAATAACAACAAAAAGGTTCCAAATATCAAAAAATATTTTTAAAGCATTATCCATTGACAAAGTTATGCAAATAGCAGTGATTTGTGAAAAGCTAATTTTCTCTTTTTAAATTCAACAGGGACCAATTTCTAGGATATGTAAGCAAAGGAAAGGTCACATAGATGCATTCTTTGATAATAGCACCCCTAGATAAAATTTAAGCTACTGTTAGCAGAGTTACTAGATATTTGAATGCAAACTAGATCAAAGCCTAATCATAGATGGTCCAAATCCATATAAGGCTAGAAAATGACAAGCACTTTTATAGCTAATGTGGAGGAAAAAATGGCTTTGATCAAGCATAATTATGAAGTCACTTCAAATTTATTGCAATATAATATCAGTCAACATATAGAAAACAGTATATTGCACATTTCAAATACTCACTTTTACTGAAACAATTAAAGATGCAGACACATCCTTTTACAATAATCTATACTAATAAAAGGCAAAGCCCTCACTGACTGACTGACTCATCACTAATTATCCAACTTCCCGTGTAGGTGGAAGGCTGAAATTTGGCAGGCTCATTCCTTACAGCTTACTTACAAAAATTGGGAAGGTTTCATTTCGAAATTCTACGCGTAATGGTCATAACTGGAATCTATTTTTCTCCATATACTGTAATGGAGTTGAGCTCGATGGCCGTGGTGGGGGGGCAAGGGGGGGGTGTGCGTAGTTTCGTGTGACATCATCACGCCTCCCACGTAATCACGTGAACTGACTGTCACGCATACGTAGAAAACAAGGAAGAGCTCCAAAAAGCACTGAAGAAAACATGCATTATACAATTGAGAAGGCAGAGAAACAATAAGAAGCGAGCGACTGACACATACAACCATATTCATGAGTGCAGCTACTTCGGAAACAAAAGCACGGTGTAAACCTAAAGTTTAAATTAAGTTCATAGACAGGCTGCCGCTGGCGTTTGTCATGCCCACGGCTAATGCGGGATACAAGTTTAAATAGAGGACGCAGGATATAAACGAGAGTTTTTTTTGATCACTAAGTTAAACTAAACTAACACTAACTAAGTTAAAATTGCTGTCGAAGGGCTGTGCTTATGCAAATTCTGGGAGACTGTCTTTGTGGGGGGATTGACAGTTAAGGCGGGTGGGGGAGTCACGTCATCATCTCCCCTCCCATTCACCTCATTTCACTCTGAGCTGAGCTCCGTAGCTAACGCAGTCTTGCGGAACCAACTTTGTGACGCTGCCACCAAATACTCACAGAAAAATCCACAAGTTAATACACACGCTGTCTCTAGAGTTTCTCCACAGTCTAAATCCTCCAGGCACTACTTACAAAAGGTTACATTGACAATCGTGTTACGTTATTTTTAAAATGTTTCCTTTTCTTAGCACAAGCACAGCTGAGAAGCTTCGATGCATGTGCTCCATAACGCGTTACAAAATAACACATTTAATTATACTTTGCATTCCAAGCAAAGGGGAACTTCTCTTAATGCATAATTTCCTGGTACACCGATTACATTGATCAGTGCTTCCTGATTCATTTTACCCTCCCACCCCCTTGGTTTGAGAAGAAGTATGAAAAAATATGAGGTTGACGCAGAAAAGCAGATCACCAATTGAAGCTTTATGAATAATGGATACTTTATTTGCCATCAATAATTCTTTTGGTAAAGCCATACTCAGTGTAATCCCCCTTCCATTTTATAATTTTTCCGCGGCTAGCCATGATTAGATGAACGGTAAAAAAGTAAGAGCGAAGCTAGGGTGACTTATTCAGGCAGGCAGGCGACAGCTCAATAGCTCAAATTTGGATATAAGTAGGTTCTATTTAGTCACCAGAAATATCTTTGGTAGGAATAGAAGTTGAATTTAGTCTTTAAATTTCTATGGTGAAAAAAATGTATGCAATGATGACTAAATTTAACTTACATTCCTACTAAACATATTTCTGTCGACTAAATAAAAATTATTTATATTTAAAATTTAAATAGAACTTGAACAGATACGATAGTTCATAATACCCCGCAGCACTAAGTGCACGTAAGAGCAGGAGTCATCCATTTTAACAAGCAGCGTATTGCACTGATACGAAATAGCCCGCCCATTTAATTATTTAGGAATGGATAGATAAATTAACATTTTGTACAAATAATGTTTTTAATTTTTCTTCCTCGATGGATTCTGGCACCCCCAGCAATAGCTGCTCGCACCCCAAAGTATATATATATATATATAATGTGTGTCTATATATGTGGACATGTATGTGTTATATATCTATACTAATAAAAGGCAAAGCCCTCACTGACTGACTCACTCACTGATTCATCACTAATTCTCCAACTTCCCGTGTAGGTAGAAGGCTGAAATTTGGAAGGCTCATTCCTTACAGCTTCCTTACAAAAGTTGGGTAGGTTTCATTTCGAAATTCTACGCGTAATGGTCATAACTGGAAGCTATTTTTCTGCATATACTGTAATGGAGTTGAGCTCGAAAGCCGTGGGCGGAGTTTTGTGTGACATCATCACGCCTTCCATGTAATAACGCAGTACGTAAAAAACCA
The DNA here is from genome assembly GCF_016835505.1 of Polypterus senegalus. Classification (NCBI taxonomy): domain Eukaryota; kingdom Metazoa; phylum Chordata; class Cladistia; order Polypteriformes; family Polypteridae; genus Polypterus; species Polypterus senegalus. Next base: position 172,240,831 of record NC_053159.1, read on the forward strand.
GGAAGAGCTCCAAAAACCGCTGAAGAAAACATACATTATATAATTAAGAAGGCAGCGAAACAATTAGAAGCGAGCGAGTGACATATAAAACCATATTCAGCGGCTCACGTGAACTGACGCAGTGTACAGACAAAAAGTAACAGTTCCAAAGAGTGCTGAACAAAAACCGAATTACACTGCTGAGCTCAAATAGACAAACCACACGCCGTGGCGCAATAGTAGAGGCTTTGCCTCTACTGCTGGCGTCCGAGGTTCGATTCCCAAGAGGGGATGCACTGAGTATGTACACGCGCTTCCGGATTCATTTTAGCCTCGCATCCCCTTGGTTTGAGACGTATGAAAAAATATGCGGTTAACGCAGAAAGACAGATCACCAATTGAAGCTTTATGAATAATGGATACTTTATTCGCGATCAATGATTGTTTTGGTAAAGCCATACTCAGTGTTTTCATTAGATAAACGGTAAAAAAGTAAGAGCGAGGGGAGGGTGACTTATTGAGGCACGCAGGCAAAACCACAATAGCACGCGGGCTCGATGCACTGGAGTGCTGGCGTCAACTCGATCTGAATTGCGCGATCACATTTGAAAAAATATACCTTTTCAAGTTCTATTTAGTCCATATGTGTCAAACTCAAGGCCTGCAGGCCACATCCAGCCCAGCGTGTAATTATATCCGGCCCGCGAGATCATTTTATATATTATTGTTATTAATGGCCCGGGGATATGAAGCGCTGGTAACACAATAAACTACAGATCCCATAATGCAGCGCTTCAGCTGCCTTGCCGAACACTTACCACGTTAATCAAGTCTAGCTTATGATGCTGCAAGTTATTGCAAAGCTAGCCCGCACGATGCCAAAGAGAAAAGGTGATTCTGAACATAGAGCCTTTAAAAACTGATGGGAGGCTGAGTATATGTTTACTGACATTGCCGGTAAACCTGTGTGTCTCATTTGTGGAGCTAATGTGGCTGTAATTACAAAATTTAATCTAAGACGGCACTATGAGACAAAACATCAAGATGAAAGACCTGAATGCAATGCACAAGATACAGAAAGCAGAAGAGTTGAAGAACTTTGCTGATAAACTGAACGCACTGCACACTGAGTTCGCACGGCACTTTGGTGGCTTTGAAGAACAAAAAAATAATTTTGAGTTGTTTCGCAACCCATTTGCCGTCGATGTGGAAACTGCACCTGTGCAGATTCAGATGGAGGTTATTGAGCTGCAGTGTAATGGCACACTGAAGGCAAAGTACGATACTGCACGGCCCGCACAGTTTATTCACTCCATTCCCGCAAAAATGCTCCAGCTCCGTCTACATGCGGCTCGAACCTTGTGCATGTTTGGTAGCACATATCTGTGTGAGAAGCTCTTCTCAGTCATAAAGACTAACAAAACAGCACACAGGAGTCGCCTCACTGATGAGCACCTGCAGTCCATCCTGAGAATCTCCACAACACAGAACCTCACACCAAACATAAACAAACTTGTTGCCAAAAAAAGATGCCAGGTGTCCATGAGCAAAGACAACTGAATGATTTGATTTGTTATTGCTGAAAAGAACTAATTTTATTTATATTTCCAGGTTTTGTTACGCACCATGTTCATATTTGAATTTGTATAATTTTGACGGAATATATTTTTATGGAGAGCAAAATCTTTTGGGATATTTAATTATTTATATTATTATATTTAATAATTAAGTTTATTTTTATATAAAATTACATAAGAGTAAAGAAATTTGAATGTTTGTTCTTTTAACGTTTACTTTATTTCTAACTTGTATAATTTAGACAGGATATATTTTTATGGAGAGCAAAATATTATAAGTTATTTAAGGTTTGAGTTGATTTATTCCAGAATAATATTCTGTCGATTAAATAAAAATTCCTTCTATTTAAAATTTAAATAGAACTTGAACAGATACGATAGTTCATAATATCCAGACAGACTTGCGTAAGGCGGGAGTCATCCGTTTTAACAAGCAGCATATTGCACTGATACGAAATAGCCTGCCCATTTAATTATTTAGGAATGGATAAATAAATTAAGATTTTGTACAAATAATGTTTTTCATTTTCTTCCTTCATGGATTCTGGCACCCCCAGCAACAGTTGCTCGCACCCCAAAAACTGTACATATATGTATGTGTGTGTGTGCGTATATATATATATATATATATATATATATATATATATATATATATATATATATATATATATGACAGCAACACTCATAACAGTGACAAAACAATTACATTGTGATCATGTTACGTCATTTTCAAAATGTTTCCTTTCTTTATCATTACTTCTTTAACACACTACTTCTCCTCTGCAAAGCGGGTATTTTGCTAGTGTATATATATATATATATATATATATATATATATATATATATATATATATATATATATATATATATATATATATATGCCAGCAACAATCATGACAATGACATAACAATTACATGGTCAATCATGTTACATTATTATTAAAATGTTTCCTTTTCTTTTTCATTACTTTTTTAACACACTACTTCTCCGCTGCAAAGCGCGGGTATTTTGTTAGTAATAAATAAATTTATCCCTGTGAAACAGCAAAGCAGGCAGAACTATCAATTCATTAGTGTAAATTTCAAAAATTTTATTTTTTTTGTCTCTTAAATATTCTTTGTTGTAAGATCTGATTCACCTTCAATAGGCCAGCTAGTGGGCAAGAGATGAGACCTGGAAGGCACCTAGTTTCACTTAAGGGGGAAAACAAAACAAAAAAAAAAAGTACAACTTCTCTGAAAGCACACAACTGCATCACTAGGAATGACCCAGCAGGATTAAACAAAACAGTCAGACTATCTATGACATCACCCCAAAAATCAGGAAAAAAAGAATGGGTGTATGCATAATTGTCTGAGAACAGGTTAGTTATTCTAATCTGTTGTACCATGACAATTTCAGAAAATACTGTAAGAATAACATTTTAGAGAACAAATCAAACCCTTAATTCATTTCTTAGACTAATCAGAGGCTTAGATATACAAGCATAACAAAGAGGTGCTCCGGTTTTGCTGAATCATCACGTGAAATTAGCTTGAGTACAGCCCCACCTTGGTTTTCAGAGTAAACAGTGTGGTCTGATGAGAGCGAACTGCCGCCCAGACAGACACAGGACACAAGTTCACAGCACACACATTTTATTTTTTTTATTTTTTTACCTTATGGGAAACACTTTTCCAGTTTCCCACAAATCCAGCACAATCTTACAGCAAGCACAACATAATTTCTTCCTCTTCTTTTCTTTCTCTTTTCTCCTTCACTCCAGTTTCGTCTCCCTCCTCCCGACACTGGCTCTCCGAGTAGTGGCTGCTGGCTCACTTTATAACGCACTTGAAAGTGCTCTGGGTGTTTGATGACCTTTTTCCTGCAGCACTTCCGGGTATGGCCGAAGAACTGCCCATAAGGGCTCAGCAGATCCTGCTGCAGCACCCCCCTGGCTGCGCACACAGATCCCAACAAGGGCTGCACCAAACTCCCCGAGGGAGTTCGAGGTACCACTGCAACCCAAGGGGGCTGCCACCTAGCGGTCCAGAGGTAACGTGGAGGCATCCCGGTTAGGCATGCTACAACAGATTTGTATTCATTTGTATGGAGAGACCATGTGTACAGCGTTATTTAAACAGGGCATGCAAAGGTATTCACAACTGAACAAGAACAGCTATTTGATAGTAATGATGGTGATAACAGTTTGCAACAACTACTTAGCCTGCATTGAAATAATAATTGCCTTTTTGAGGGGTTTGGATCAATTTGAAGATAAGCAAACACCTATATATATAGATATTGTTTGCATTTACTCACAAATAAACATCCATGTTTTTATAAATACTATACATTAGTGCCATGAGGGGACACTGTGCAAAGCAGAGTGAAGGACGATGATGGTCAGTGAGTTATGAAAGACATTCCATGCTACAGACCTGTAATTCAATACAATATGCAATGAGAGGGGTTGATCTTTCTAGTGAACATATTTAGTAATACACCAGCCAACTACAACATACTATTATGGTACTGCACATTATTTTGTACATCATGTTGACATTTCTAACATAAATTGTTATATTCTTCACAATGAGATCTGGAAAGCAAAGGACACTGAGCCAATGAAACACAGTAAGTTTGAGGATGACTCGATTATATGGTGTGTCCCTGAAGATTCTTCCAATGCAGGCTCAGGTGTCTGTTGCAGTTTTAACCGTCCCAGGTCCCAGTCCAAAGGCCACATATGGGAGAAGGAAATATATGATCTGCCCACAAGAAACTCCTTGGCAATTCAAGGAGAACAGTATGCCATGTTGTCCAATTCTGGACAGGAAACGTTTTGAAGAGTGGGACATGTAAACAACTTTCTAATTTTCTAATAGAAGAAATAAATGTATTGTATATAGTTCACTGTGTTTTGAGTGGAAAATGTTGATCCACAATTTATTTTCCCAAAACTGTGGGATCTGTCAGTACTATTTGTTTTTTCAATTGAAAACTAAAAATTCAAAAGAAGCTTGTCTAATTTTTGGCTATTTATATCACTTTGTTAGCTAAACTACAATATAAACATGGCTCTACTAGACAGTTTTGAAAAGTATATCTTCGGCTGAAAAAATGATATCTTATACAATATATAAATGTCTATGCGTGAAAGTGCGTGTGTCTGTCTGGCCCGGAAGTGAGAGGGTAAGGGCTCCAATTCCGAGGAAACAGAAAACTTGCTTAGCCCCTAACAACACAAGCGAGGCCAGCATGTCAGCAAAATGAAACTCCAGAAGAAAGACAAAGTCACTTAGCCACTAACATCGGCAAAACGGTATCCCTTTTACTTTTCCTCCCGCCGCTAATGCACAAGCTATACGAGCATGTGAGCAAAACGAATCCTCCTAGGAGAGAGAGGCCCTAGGTAGTTCCTTTCAATTACCTGACATCTCTACATTTCAGTTTTTTTTTTCTGACAATTTCAAAAGTTTCTAGGACCCCAGGCTTTTTACAGCATGGGCTTACACAGCTAGTATACTATAACACTCCAATTCCAATTTCATGCAATAGAAAGGCAGAGATCAAAGATACTGAAAAACAAGAAATGGTTTAGATTTTAGAGATATAAAGGTGAAGAAATGTGAAATGTAAATGGTGTTTATTTTAAACTATACATCAACAAAAAAGTAAATTTCCATATTAGCAGACTTCTGAGTTCCACTGTGTCTATGAAAACAAATTGATATAGCAAAGCATTCAAACAGAACTCATCTGAAATGTGAAAAAAAAAATTCCAGGGTCCTCATGTATAAAGCTTGCTTATGCTGAGAAACATGTGGAAGCGATTTCTTAAACTCAGGATTTATAAAACACGATTTTGGCATGGAAATTGGCTTCAAGATATGCAACGCTGTGACCATCTGCAAGTCCTACGTAAAACTTTTCCATGGTAGCAGCACAATTAGATTAACCTTAAGTCTCATTTCATTCTCGCCTGTCACACTCCAATGTCATGTCATGTTCTAATCCACTTAATTCAGGTCAGTGATGCACAGCAGGGCGGTTGAATCCTATCCCAGCAAGCACAAGGGTACAAGTCAGGAATAAACCCTGGACAGGGCATTAGTTCATGACAAGACAAACACAAACACCAAACACATACTAGGGCCAATTTAATATCACCAGTTCACCAAAAATGTTTGTCTTTGGACAGTGGGAGAAAACAGGAGCACCTGGAAGAAACCCACACAAACACGGGGACAACATGCAAACTCCACATAGGGAGGACCCAGAACGTGAAGCCTGGCCTCCATAGTGCAAGGCAGCAGTCCTAACACTGCACCACTGTACCTTCTTCTTTTACTAATGATGTCACATTTAACTGGTATGTTCTCTAAATACTGCTGTCTTCAATGCTGTTAGTAATGCCTAATGTATAGGCAGTTGATGGTAATTTGCCTCAGTATGACGCTGATCTGTTTTGTCTATAAAATGGGTGACAAAACTGCCTTTTGGAGGATATTGCCATTGGCAGGCTATGCAAAGTTTTTAGATATTACAGTGATTTTTGGCTCATGATGATAACTGGCTAATAAGCTGATTTAGACATCCTAGAGCCATCCTCTTAGATTCGTGTGCTGAATTGGAGGCTATATTACAGAGACCATCATGCAGAAATCACATAATCCCTGTCCTGTTGCAGGTTTCAACAACTATGAGCTATTTGGCAACAGGTGCATTTCAGCGTCACCGCTGAGCTGTGTCTTGTCACCTGTATACTATGGTAAACTTAAGATGCTATTCAAATAAATCCAGTTTCCTTACAGTTAGCAGGAGCAAGCCGATATTAAAAGGTAATTTACAGCGATTGCTGATTTTCCTGTTATCTGTATAAAAGACTGTACACATGATGCAATAAAGACACCATTTCTGCAAATTTACAAACGTGGTACATGTTACTAGCTTTCATAATAAACGTTTTATTAACTTATTACTTGTTGATTGATTTTTTTTAATGAATTGACCATTTACTTTGAAACTTAGGCCAAATTTATACTTCAAAGAGAGGCAATCTATGGTTGTTTGGGACGGGAAATAAGACCCACAGCACTTTGTGAGCTTGTACACTTTGCCTTTAATTTTACAGATTTCTGCGACTGGAGAATTCTAAATTCTCACCATATGAAGAATATATTATCATTCAAACATTCTTGTTAACTTGAGGGGAGAAGTCTTATGTTGTACTTATGCCAGATAGCTTGACATTTAAACCTAAATGATTGACTTTTAATCAGGATGTGGAATTTTGTGTCAGAATCTCTACAGCAATGCTAACTTTACTATTTAAAAGTTTAAAAGCAATGCATTTTATTTTACAGTACATGAACAAAGATTAATATGCATGAAGAGAGATTGAGCTAAATCCTTCCATCCTAAACAAACTGAGATTAAAAGGTGACATAATGGAAGCTTTTTAAACTACAAACTAGTGTAGATATTGGCTGCTCCTTTAAAATAAGTTCTTCAACAAGAAAAGGGATGCAAAAATAAAAGTGATTTAAAAATGTATTTCTTATAAATATTTAGGCATACTCTTCCCCACTACAAATACCGTATATGGATTAAATTACCAAGTAATGTAATTGATTGCACTATCTTGGTGGCCCTTTAAATCTTAACTTAAACCTAGCTTTAACTGAGTGAACAGGGACTGACAATCTACATTGGGATAACATAGTCTACTCTCATCAAGGCTGTTATTCATATATATATATATATATATATATATATATATATATATATATATATATATATATAAATGAAGCTTCTTTGAAATCAGCTGTTTCTTTAGAGTGAGAAGAACAGCTTAACATAGTTTTAGCGTCTCAAGTGGTAACTCCTGGTAGCCACCCTAAGGAGTTTACCAGACACACTGCACCTGGAGGAGGCCTAATGTCAAACTCAGGATACAGTAGGAAGGTTAAATATCTTGGCTGGTTTTACACAGAAACCATAGCTAGGGACAGTATGGTCTGGTCTTGGCTTGCCAACTCAATGTGTTACTACATGCTCTCAACACCAAGCTAACATAAGGTGAATTAGTAGGATAATTTTTAGGCAACTTTATTTATTAAAGGCACTTGCAATAAGCATCCATTACAACTGTTTACATATATTTTGTTACAATTAAAATAGAAAGCGATTTGATCAATGAGCAACTTTGTAGTTAAAGACAAGTACCCTTTGGCATACTGCCATCACACATATAACACCAAACCTGGTTAACAACACTAAAGTGTTCAAAGGTTCAAAGTCTCAATGGGATCTACTGACTTGAAAACCTGGTAAATTTTTCTTTAACTTGGTCTAGTAGATTACCTCTTTGAAAACTACCAAAGAACTGATGCCACACATCATATAAAAAGAAAAACCTTTACAAAAGTGTTTATCAGTAAGTTAAACTACAATTAGCTTGAAGTAACAGCATATTAGATTGTTATCCTTATTATGATGATTAAAAACAAGAAATTTTATTTAATCTTTTTTCTTACCTTAGCCTTAAAACCAGGTTTATAGAAGTCTGCCCATGAATATATTGGTAATTCTTCACTGGCTGAATAAAGAAAAAACAAATTATTGCTATATAATTTACATTCCTAAAGGAAATGCATTCATAAAATATTGTGCTTCAAAAACTGTTACCTAAAAGTAAGATGAATTGAATAAAAGAAAACCTAGCAAAGATTGGAGTTATTTTACTTTTTCATGTAGGATTAAGTTTTGAATGCAGAGTGTTTGTGGAGATGAGTGTCTATAGCTTTGTTAGTAGGGCCCTTGAATTGGACTGGCATCAGTTTAAGGAACAAATGCCGGCCAGCAGCTAACTTTTGTTTCAGCTCCCTAATTTGTGAATTTTATACAGGATGAACTATAACTTTATAAATAGCAATCCAAAGGAGAATACTGTGATGAGTGGTACGCATGGGCTTGCGTCCCTGTTGTGATGGGTTCCAGTCCATAACCTGGACAGGAGGCCTTGTGAATGAGATGGCAGGACGAAAGGCAGAAAGTTTCCTGCCCTAACCAGAATGGTGGCAGAAGATGCCAATATAAAACTGGGAACAAAGGCTTCTTGATGAGGATGGATGAAAGAACAAAACCCAGCCACAAGGCCAGTATAAAGGAGAGACAGACAGCGACAACATACTTAAGACCACATTCTCCAACCAAGATGCTAGATGGCAGCATCCCTGGTCCTCCGTATCTATAGGGTACTTGCATGGCATGCTGGGAACTGTAGTCCCATGGTGAAGCCCTGTTGGGTTCCATGGGAGCCACCAGGGAGTGCTGTAGGGATTTAGCAAACCCTGCTTTGTGGGATTTCTGTATGACCCAGAAGTGCTTCCTACGGATCAGGTCCTAGCACAGATAGCACTCCTGGGTCACAGATTAAAGAAGCTGCTCTGCCTCACCCTTTTCCAACCAGTTGAAATTGGGTGGAAGAGGGCAAATCTTTGCCCGGAAGGAGTGAAGAAAGTAAAAGAGAGAATACTTATTTTTGTATTACCTTGAATGAAGCATCCGTTAAGTAAGTTCATTACAATAAACCATATTTTTTGACCTGGGATTGTGTCTGTAAGATTCTGTTTGGAATTTGAGGCTTGGGACACAAAAAAAGTATAGTCTCGCATTGCTTGGTAATTACAAATATAAACACAGTAAGAAACAAGACATGAGAGGGGGGTAATAAGGGTCGCTAAGAAAATATAAATATACTAGACTTTCAAAAAACATTTAATTTGGCTCCATATCAAAGTTAAATTCTGAATGTATGAATTATGAAAACTGATTTAAAATTGTTTAATAGTCTAGAGAAAGACAGTACAGATAAGAAGAGAATGCTCTACATGTAGCAAGCCATCAAAATTTGTGTTACAAACGTTATTTTTTGCAATTTACATTAATTACACAGATTCTGACTTTATTAAGTAAATTTGTGAAATATGAAGATCAAATAAAACCTGGAGGGGCAGTAAATCATGGCAAGACTGCAAAAGCAATTCAAAGGTAGCAAACACATGAAAATCATATTAAATGCAGGTAAAAGTAACAATAACTCAAAAATTTACACAAATTAACATTGACTTTCGTTTCTCATTGTACAACTCACTACCAAACACCCTTCTCTTAGCTTCTTATCCACTCTCAAGTACTGTTGTAGCATTTTATTTTGCTTCCACATAGATAAACCTGCCAACTTCTGCAGCTCCTTTCAAGCATATCCTCCACCTCAACTGACATAACTATCTCAGTATTCCACAGTTTTTAATTGTGTTTCGGTATTACCTTTGTCTAATTGCAGGCGACTTCTGTTATTTTCAGCCACACTTTCTTCATTACTTCACACTGACAATGTGCACCTAATGATTCTGAAATCTCATTCACTCTTGCTACTAATGTTTCAGCAAATCAGCTTCTCACAATCTCCTTCAACACCTTAAAGGGCTTCAGCCTTTGCACATACATCCTTACTTTTCTGTAAGACTCTACATAAAAAGAGCTCTTACAACCAAGAAATACTATGATACACAACCTTCTCCAGGGATTAACTTCACATTTTTACCATGTCCTAATTGCCTTTCCACACCAACAAATACTAAACCATAATCCTTACAACACCAGATTAGTTTGTCACAAAGTTTCTCAAACATAGTGTCACACTCAACCATTCCTATTAATCTTCTAGAATACAGAATCCTCTAACCTAACATTCCAGTTACCAAAGCTAACTCCCGCATATATTCCTTTACAACCATCAGAAATGGTTTCCAAAATGCCATTAAAGTTATCACCCATCAAAATCACCTTCTTCTCAGTTACCAAACCATTACCTACTCAGTATGTCCCAAAACTCATCTTTCTCTTTGTAGCATCTCTGAATCTGTGGTGCATATACCAGGACTATATTCATTAAATACATTTTAACAACTGGCAACAGACTCATTCACCCTCTGCTCATTTTCTTGACACAAGTACATGAACTCCACTTTTACTATCATAATTCTTCTGCCACAAAAAGTTATACCTTTCATCATTCCAACTAAGCAGTCTTATATCATTTCTTTCCACCTTCACTTCTGTACACAATACACATCTACTCTCCTGTTTGGCACTTTCAACATGTAGCCGAATTTTCCCTTTATACTCCCAATATTATAATTTTCAATCCTAATGTTCCCTCTACTTCATACCTCTTACTCACTACATTATCTTCATTTCCAGTACCACCATCATAAATAGGGTTTCTCCTGTCTGTGGTCTGGTTCCCACACTTTCAGTTTTAGAGAGGTAAGGGTACACACTAGGTACAATGAGATGTACTCTACTAATACTTTATAACTCTCATCACTGCATTATTAAGGGGGCGTCGGAGAAGAGGTTTTTGAAGCCAGATGCCTTTCTTCATACAAACCTTCTTTATCATAAGGAAAAGTGGTGGAGACGTTAATTTAACCCCAGCTCACAGTAGTAAAACGCATATTGGGGGTGTCACGAGACAACAACAAAAAACAATAACTAATAAATATAAATCAAGGGACCTTTTACTTATTTAATTAGGGAACCATATATATGAGAAAACTAAAGAAAGTTAATGGGAAGTACAGTATATTGTAAATAGGATGTGAGAATCTGGAATAAACACTGGACTCATGTAGCTAAAGCTGGATTCTTGTCCGCCTTTAACAAATATCTGGATGAAATACTGGAATGTCTTTGCTATTATACAACCCTATTAATTTGGATGAACTGAACAGTATCTTCTTGCTTGTAATAATTGTGTTGTAATGAAAAAAAAAAAACACTTACTAAAACATACAACCTTCATTATTTATCTGATGAGTAATGTAGTTGCTGCTCACTCTTTTTGAACATGTGTGTAAAGTGATGGAATGAATGAGTCTCCAATTTGTAAAATCTCTTATGTTCTTATTATATATGTATAAAATGTAGTATCTAGCTTTTAACTAAGAGATTGTTTTCTTATCTGGTGTCTCGTGTGACCAATTATATTTGCTGGGTAAAAAAATAGAAACATGGACTTGTAATTCTTAGAAACATACTACTTCCAAAAGGAAAACAAACAAAAGTTTAGTTACTAAAATATGCAATATATTCAAATGTTTTTAAAAGGTATAAAGGAATGTGAATTTTACACAAACTAATGCAATATATCAAACATGTCACACGTATTATAAATATTATAGTCTACAACATACCTGAGATTCTTGCATTGACAGCTCCTGCATAGGAATACTGTTTGCATTGCATTCATTCTGCACAGAATAAAACACTGCTGTTAAAATTTGTTGCGGATTGGGAAGTGTCTTGTATCTTAAATAAAAAGATTTTGAGATTAACACACTGTTACCTATAGTGTATAAAACTTATGTTTTTTTCCTATATAACTTATTAACTCCATTTATATCCTAAATTAAAACACCGTGAGTTATAGAAACTTTACAAAGTTATAAGCAAAATTCTGCTTTAATTCAGTAACTTATATTTACTTAAAAATAGTTCATTAATGTATTACACTAGCATAAAGAAGAACATATTGCTATGCAGTTCCTATGTTTTCATGTGATGATGCGGGTTCTGCTCCATGCTCCCATCTTATTTCTAGGAGATCTGAACTCGACACCATTGATAATATCAAGCTGGACAGTGAGGCACGACAATGAAGCAAGGGGATGCAAAGTGCTTTTATTAAAACAGCAAAATCCAAAAACAAAGTGTCCAACTAAAGTACAGTGCATCAAAGTTCCTTAAATAAATAATCCATAAAAAGCTGTGAATTATGAAGGTTAAAAACACACTAGAAAAAAAATCCCTTAAAAACAACGAGGTTAAAACAATGGCTGGAAGTAGTCTTTTAAAACAAATCCCGGTGCCTTTCTATTGGTGACTCCCCTGCTTCTCCCGTCCAGGCTATGCACCATTTGAGCCTCCCTAGCTGCAGCTGACCTTCTTTCTGCCTCCCACTGCTGGTCTGTTTGCATTTCCGGTCCCTGTCTCCGGTAGGCTTTACCAGACCGTGACTTGGGCTCCCCAGCAACCAGGGCGCTCACGCTGGGGCTTTCACTTCCCAAGTCCCAACTCCAGCTGCCTTCTCGGCCTTATGCGGCGAGCTGTCCTCCTTCCGGTTACTCCTGTTCCTCACTAACGCTCAGCAGGAGCGACCACTACCGACTGCTCCCGAGGTGCAGGCCAAACATCCCACGAGGGCTCACTGTCCAGCTGCCTTTCTCTGTCTACAGAGAGCACATCCGCTTGCTCACGCAGAGGGGACTGGGTGGTCTCATGGTCTGGAATCCCTACAGATTTTATTTTTTTCTCCAGCCGTCTGGAGTTTTTTTTTTCTGTCCCCACTGGCCATTGGACCTTACTTATTCTATGTTAATTAATGTTGACTAATTTTGTTTTCTTATTGTGTCTTTCTATTCTTTATTATGTAAAGCACTTTGAGCTACTGTTTGTATGAAAATGTGCTATATAAATAAATATTGTTGTTGGCTTTCTCCACCCTGCTTACTACCTTCTTCTTCTCCTGTAACCTCCGTTCATCCTTTTTCTTTCACTCTCCTCACCCACCTCACACTTCTATTATATGATCCGGGGACGTGGATCAGGTGTGGCAATAAGCAGCTTCCGGCATCAATTACGGATGTGGACAACTTCTCAACTGTGCACTTAAGTGAGGACCACCGCATCACAAATTCACCCGGGAACCTGCTCCAGCCACACTACCACGCTCCCTCTCTAAGCCGCGAGTGTGGCGACTATTTATTTAAAAGGTGGCCTTTTTGACTTGAGCTGTGGACCCGCTACATCACATTTCATAAAGTTACAATCTAATTCAACAAGTATTTTAATTTTACATAAGAAATGAATCAGATTTCACAGGCTAAAAAACTGATTAAAAAGCAAATTTCAATATGTGAAAAATGTAGTTTGTGATGAGTTTATTTGTAAATAATTTATTTCACAAAATCTGTGAAAACAAGAATAATTTAAATAAGTATTTCATTCAACTATAATAACTTGAAACACATTTATTGTTCAAGTTTGACTATACTTGATGATCATAAGATCTTATCTTATATATGGTGTCTAAATTAAATCATTTAACTTCTTGTGAATGTAAAAATAAAAATTACCTCAATTTCGTCCTTCACTCTTCGAGACTAAAAAAAGAATATTTGCAGAATTTTATTCCATTCTATAGGTATTTTAATAGACAACATATGTAACAATTATATAATAATTCTGAAATAACAAAATGTACGATGGTGATTTAATGAGTTTACCATTAAATAGGCCACAGACTAAAAGATTCTATATGAACAGTATTAATTAAACATTATTTAAACAATATAATAAACTCTATAGTGTCAAACATCATATGATCATCTTTTACAGTATTTATAAGGTTAAAAACACTTACAAATTTTGCAGAAAAACATTTGATGATTATTCCATTAAACTAGATTAATAGTCTCAAACACATCACTATCTATACCACATATATATCTCACAGATTTACGTTTTGGCTGTCAAAATGTACAGAATTGTTTTCCTGTGTAAATCCAATGCCTTTATTCTATACATGCATTAATTCAACAGATATTACTTTAACACTGAAATAAGCAATGAAACTTATGACAATCAAAAATAGCAAAGATGTGCGAGAATAAGAAATTATTAAAATCTGTGCTTTAATGGAGAATTTGGAAAATTGTACTGAAATACATATGAAGAGAATAACTGAATAGAAAGATGAATCTGGTTGTTTTATATGTTCATTTCAACTCGCTTAACTAAGCAGTGTGCTGTAAATTAAAGTGTTATTAAAAGACATGAAAATATTAGTGAGAGGTTTAAAATAGAAATTATAATACAGTTTTACCATTTAGTGCAAAATTTTGGGATTTAAATGTTTATTTTTGCATTTACCTTAATCATTTACAAAAAAAATCCGGAAACCATGTCATTTAGATATTTAACGTGGGAATGACAAACACTTAGACAAGTAATGTTCTATAACCATTTGCCAAGGATTCTACAATATATTATCTTAATATCAGGACGGTGATACAATAAGTTTTTGTATTAAGCTTTTAAAATTTAAAGTATTATGAATCTTTTCTACAATATACAGCTGTTTATCTGGTTGAAGACAATTGTTAAAAATTATATTCCAACAAGGGTAAAAGGTATCAAACTATTAAACTTAAGAAGGAAAACCTTTGATACAACTAATAGATAAAATAATTAAACAATGGAAAAATAAAGGTTTCACAGCTGTCTTCACAGAACAAGAATGGGTATCATTTATGTTACCTAACACATACACATATGTGTTAGGTAGATTTGGTAGTCTGGCTCTGACATAATGTCCCTCTGTTTAGAGTAGGGTTGTCAACTAATTGAGGTTAGAATATTTTATATATTAAAAATGTGGTCTCAAAACACTGTACATCAGGGCTATTCAATTACAAATTTAGTTGGGCCAGGTATTTTCAGTGGCCAATAAGCAGCAGGTAATAAAAAAATTTAAACCAACATGAATGTGTTGAAAAACAAGTAATTTTTATTCATTCTTTCCCTTTTAAATATGGTCACATCTGACACAGACACATCAAAAAGTGCATAAAAAAACAATCTAAAAACTATACATGTAATTGAACAGAATCTGAAGTAATAGAAATATTTTTTTACCACTTCTGGAATAAGAAGAAAACATTTTGGTCATATCAGACACAGGCACATCACAAAGTACATTTAACAGAATAAAAAATAACTATCCATGCAATCAAAGCTATCAGTACTCAAACCCATAACAAGTGACAACAGTAACTAACACACATGAAAGCAACGTCTACTGCACACAAAGTAGGTTTGTTTAAAATCACCACATGTCTGATTAGCAGTACTTTTTAATTTTTTTTAAACAAAAAGGAGGCAGTACGCATACTTTGGCATTTGGATCAAGTCTGAGCTACTGTGAAGGCATACAGTGACTGAGAGTCCTAGAGCTACTGGTTTTATTTGGTGAAAAAACAATGTTTAAAATTTGAAATTGACATATCTTCATGTACAATAATAATTTTTTACCTTTCTATAGCACTTTACATGCTATTCAAAGCACTTGACAAACTCCACACAGTGAGGACCTGGGACATGAACCTATGATCTCCTTTATGCCACCTGAAAAGGTGTGCTGTGCTGCATAATATTGTGCTTGATAAGTTTAAAATTAAAAAACACAGAAGTTCTGAAATAGAAGAATACTAACAGCAGGTTAATAATGAGCTCTACATTCTACAAAAAAGTTACGTAATCCTGCAAAGCAATCAGTGCTTAATTTGCTTAAGTTTTAAAGAAAATTCCAAACTTGTTGCATGTTTTCATCAAATGCAGTCTTTCTAATTTGTTTTTTGCTTGGAATGTTAATGGCCGATTGTCATCCTCGTAACAGCCACTAATCCGCAGGATCAAAGTGTTTGAGTGGAGGGCCAACCAATTATATGAAGTGTGGAGACAGTGCTTGTCAGTAGCAAGGCTCTCATTGGAGTAATCATTAGATTCATTTGCACAAACCCATGTTCACACTAACTTGATGAGAGTGGAATACAACTAAGACTCAGCACACAATTGATTATAGAATCATTTAATATATAGTTGATGTCATGACCATCTGTCACAGCCGAGGTGTGTACTGTCACTAAAAGTGAAGGAAAAAAAAAAAAATCAGTTTATCACAGTCTACTATCACCACTTTTAGACACACAACTAAGTACTGCATTGTGGGTTTGGTTGAATATTGCTAGGCTATGCAGAGGGCTGCATTCATGGTCTGTACTACTGTAGGAATTTATGTAGGAATTTCAAGTGGCCTTCAGGACGCCATTTGAGTAGGCCAGCTGTATACAAAGGTGCACTTAATATTTTAAAATCTTTGGTGCTACTTATATGTAGGTTGCCATGAAGCACATGTAGATCGATAACATCCTTTTTTCATTATAAATTATTCAACTTTCCTACACAATAAAAAACACTTTGAAAATTACTCAGTTCTCAAATATTGATCAAAGCTTCAATTTCATTAACTAGATAAATCATGTTTTATATCTCTTTTCATTTTTTTTAAACATTGGCCAGACATGACAAGAGCAAAGCAAACATCTGCAGGAACTTGCAAAAACAGTAGCCAAATATGTAAAGTTATTTCAACTCATGTTTTTGGCTTCCCCTATTTCTCTTTTATTACACTGATTTGTGAATTCTAAACTCAGGATAAATAAACCTTGAACCCTCATACCTATCTGAAGTTGGAGCAACAGTCATAATTTGCAGTAGGACAGACAATTTAATTTTATGACAGCATTCCAAAATGCATGATTCATATTAAGCTTTATTTGTTGAAACATTGTGAAAAACAAAATGAATGCATCTGCTGGAATGAAAAAAAAAACCAATACAATAGGGGCATGGGGTATATGAAAATAGTGAATGAGACTTATTTTTATCAAAGTGGAAAAAATTGCAAATTAAGCAATGTACATATTTATTTTTATATCTTTTTAAATAAAAATGCAATTACATAAGCAATAAGCAACATATTGGTTCCATCAGACATGCTTCATGTAAGTCATTGTGGTACTGAAAGTGTTTCAGATCTAGGACCAACTTGTAAATGTCAAATATACAGTGGACCTTCTAACAATCACTTACCAATGCAATTCTGTGTTGAAGATTATATGTTAAAATACACAGATTTACTTCACTAAAAACTATTATGTGAAAAATACTAACATTTTAATCCATTGGTGCAGTATTTTGAGTTTTAATACCAGCAAACCATTATATCCCCTCTGCCATGAAGATGTATAACAGCAGACTGTCAGTCAGCACCAATACAGCAGAAGGGGCACACCAGGAATTAAAAGATTTTATTAATGAAGATTCCTTAATGATTGCCAGTTATTAGTACAACTGTTTTATTTTTGTCTTCCAACCATAGGTGCACTTTACCAACTGAGGAATTAAAAGATTGCAATGGCAAGATGGGCTAACCAAACAGACATTAATATGTGTTCATAACAAAGATCCATGTGGAAGTGGAACTGAGTTGCTGAGCTTGTAAAAGTGTCAAAGAAAACTAACAAAAAGAGAGGGGCGATCACAAGAAGTGATCAACTAAGTGGTGTCACTGTAGTATATGGGTGGCATATTTAGAGAATTACAGTAAAACTGAATGATGGCTGATTATTGTTTTAGACATGTTTCTAGGGGATCCATGTTTACTTAGTACCACAGATTCTGGGCAACAACCGGACTGTTAGAGATAAATACAGTACCTAACTTGAAGAATAGACCTATCTGAACGATTTAGAGGTCACTGCTATGATGATTGTTTTTTGCGGAGCACACTCTTAGATTCATTAACACAAGTTCCCAATCTTGTTTGCTAATTTAACATTTTATTTGGCATTAGCTAGTCTGTTGGCTAAATTAAATAAATACAGTAACCCCTCCTCGATCGCAGGGGTTGCGTTCCAGACCCCTCGCGATAGGTGAAAATCCGCGAAGTAGAAACCATATGTTTCTATGGTTATTTTTATATATTTTAAGCTCTTATAAACTCTCCCACACTGTTTATAAATATTCCCCGCAGAGTTATACAGCATAATCCCTTTGTATTCTCTTAGATATTAGGTAAGATTCATTGAAATTATGTATGTAAACACACTGTTTATATACAGTAAAACCTAAATATTATTTTAAAGATATTGAGTGTCTCCGATATCACATGTTACAGCCATTACGAAAGACAGGCCACCGGCAATAAATACGTACAATGCAAGAAAAATAGTATACAGCAAATGTATGTGTACAGTGACACTAAACGTACGTACATGTACTAAGTACTGTAAGTAGAAAATTAATTATGGTTACTCACCAGCAATGACACGATGACTTGTCCGATAACAATGAGTTTAATTTTACTGCACAACAAAGGAGAGCGTTACAGCCCTTAAAGGAGCCTCTTCAGGCGATTGTGTAGCACTGCCGTTGTTCTTCTTCAATCCAAATCCCTAAAGTAGATTCCACCCAGACTACTGCCTTATTACATCCACTTACAACTCGTTTTGCACCCTGGTTAAAAGGACACTGCGGCCGTAGATCTTATATTCCTTTCCTACTTTTTAAATAAAAAGAATCGTAGCCTTCAACAAATCCAAAACGTTTACCTTTTCGCAATCGTTAACATCTTCCGTTTGCTTGGGCACGGCCCCTGAAGCAGTAGCAGATCGTTTTGGAGCCATAATGAAGGGCTTGACTATGCACAAAGATAAACACAAAAGAGCACAACTCTTTACACAGCGAAACACGTTGATGCTGAATGAGCGAGACGAGACTTCCTGGTTAACACTGCATTCAGCAAGCAGGAACTTAACTGCGTGCTCTGATTGGTTAGCTTCTCAGTCAGGAGGACTTAACTCCGTGCTCTGATTGGTTAGCTTCTCAGTCATCCTCCAATAGCGTCCCTTGTATGAAATCAACTGGGCAAACCAACTGAGGAAGCATGTACAGGAAGTAAAAAGACACATTGTCCAGAACCGCGAAGCAGCGAAAAATCTGCGTTATATATTTAGTTATGCTTTCATATAAAATCCGCGATAGAGCGAAACCGCGAAAGTCAAAGCGCGATATAGCGAGGGATTACTGTAAATACAATTATGGAGAAATTAAACATCACTCATCACATGCAGACATGTGATGCTTAGTAGATTAGTACAGTTTTGGGTTTTTTTTTGTTTTGACACCCTTCACAAAATCACCACCCAAACTATGAAGGAAAGCTCAGAAATGTTTGCAATACATATGAGGTATTTTATCAGCAAGCATTTCAATCACTTGGCAATCTAACTTTTATTTTCTGAGCATTATGCTGGTGGTGGTGTTACTGTCCCTCATGCTAAGAACAGATTTTGCAATAGCCTGTCACACAATGAAGTGATCCATTTTACAAACATGTCTATTTACTTAATCAAATGTAAAGGTGGATGTGCGTGAAGCAAAAAGAAGGCATCATATGGAATGGGAGCATCAAATCCAAACTTTAGTGTGATCGTACTTTTTCCTTTGTCCTACTGCTGTAAAGAGGCAAAAATATTTCAAACACTGTATAAAATATATTTCTACAGATGTTGTATGCATGCACACAAACTAGGATTCCTTTACTTATAAATAATGCCAAAAAATACTTATTCTCTGTGCACTAATCTATACTAATAAAAGGCAAAGCCCTCACTCACTCACTCACTCACTCACTCACTCACTCACTCATCACTAATTCTCCAACTTCCCGTGTGGGTGGAAGGCTGAAATTTGGCAGGTTCATTCCTTACAGCTTCCTTACAAAAGTTGGGCAGGTTTTATATCGAAATTCTACGCGTAATGGTCATAACTGGAAGCAGTTTTTCTCCATTTACTGTAATGTAGATGAGCTTCAACGCCGTGGGGGCGGAGTTTCGTGTGACATCATCACGCCTCCCACGTAATCACGCAGTACATAGAAAATCAGGAAGACCTCCAAAAAGCGCTGAAGAAAACATGCATTATATAATTGAGAAGGCAGCGAAACAATAAGAAGCGAGCGAGTGACATATACAACCATATTCATGAGTTCTGCTACTTCGGAAACAAAGCATGATGTAAACCTACACTTTAAATTAAGTTCATAGACAGGCTGCCGCTGGCGTTTGTAATTTAGTGCCTGCCCATATAAGGCCGTCCGTCAGCGACAATCCAATAGCAAACTGCCACGGGTAAATATTCACGGGTGAAGGACTGTGCTTATGGAGAGGAACATGAGATGGTCAGGGTGGTGTTTGACACAAACTCAGCGAAACTGCGAGAGAAAGTTTTAAGTGCCAGGACTAAGGTAACATGAAATACAGCCATGGACATAGCACGAGATGGCACCATGTACACCGAGTGGCTCACGTGAACTGACGCAGTGCACAGACAAAAAGCAACAGTTCCAAAGAGCGCTGAACAAAAACCGAATTACACAATTGAAAAGGCAGCAAAAAATATGAAGCGTCTGATACATACAAGCATATTCATAAATCCAAAACTAAAAAGCTTTTTTAACACACTACTTCTCCGCTGCGATACGCGGGTATATATATATATGTATATATATATCCCGATCTACATACTCGAATAATGGATACTTTATTCGCCATCAATGATTGTTTTGGTAAAGCCATACTCAGTGTATTCATTAGATGAACGGTAAAAAAGTAAGAGCGAGGGGAGGATGACTTATTGAGGCATGCAGGCTGTAGTGCGCGTCAACTCTATCTGAATTGCGCGATCACATTTGAAAAAATATATCTTTTCAAGTTCTATTTAGTCCATATGTGTCAAACTCAAGGGCGGGCCACATCCGCCCGCGTAATTATATCCGCCCGCGAGATCATTTTATATACTGTATTATTGTTATTAAAGCCGGGTATATGAAGCGCTGGTAACACAATAAACTACAGATCCCATAATGCAGCGCTTCAGCTGCCTTGCCAACACTTACGCGTTAATCAAGTCTAGCTTATGATGCTGCAAGTTATTGCGAAGCTAGCTCACACGATGCTGAAGAGAAAAGTTGATTCTGAAAATAGAGCCTTTAAAAACCGATGGGAGGCTGAGTATATGTTTACTGAACCCGTGTGTCTCATTTGTGGAGCTAATGTGGCTGTAATTACAGAATTTAATCTAAGACGGCACTATGAGACAAAACATCACGGTAACCTGAAGAAGAAGATACAGAAAGCAGAAGAATTAAATAAGAATCTGACACTTCAGCAGACGTTTTTACCGTGCACAATCACAAAGTGATTTCAAGTGAAGCTGCTTTTATGGGAGACACAAATGCACCAGTGCACCTTGACCCACTTTCCCTGTTCCCAAGTAATGTTAAACCAAGTCGTCACTACGGTGTTCCCAAATACGCACTTTGCTGATAAACTGAGCGCACTGAGTTTGCACGGCGCTTTGGTGACTTCGAAGAACAAAAAAAGTCCGTCTACATGCGGCTCGAACCTTGTGCATGTTTGGTAGCACATATCTGTGTGAGAAGCTCTTCTCAGTGATAAAGACTAACAAAACAGCACACAGGAGTCGCCTCACTGATGAGCACCTGCAATCCATCCTGAGAATCTCCACAACACAGAACCTCACACCAAACATAAACGAACCTGTTGCCAAAAAAAGACGCCAGGCGTTTAGCTCTAAAATGACATATGAGCAAAGACAACTGAATGATTTGATTTGTTATTGCTGAAAGGAACACATTTTATTTATATTTCTAGGTTTTGTTATGCAGCATGTTCATATTTGAATTTGTATAATTTTGACAGGATATATTTTTATGGAGAGCAAAATCTTTTGGGATATTTAAAATCTAAGTTTATTTTTTATATAAAATTACATAAGAGTAAAGAAATGTGTTTGTTCTTTTAACATTTACTTTATTTCTAACTTGTATAATTTAGACAGGATATATTTTTATGGAGAGCAAAATATTATAAGTTGTTTAAGGTTTGAGTTGATTTATTCACGAATAATATTCCTGTCTGTTTTTACCATTCCTACCAAAGATATTTCTGTCGACTAAATAAAAATTCCTTCTATTTAAAATTTAAATAGAATTTGAACAAATACGATAGTTCATAATATCCACGCAGACTTGCACGTAAGAGCGGGAGTTATCCGTTTTAACAAGTAGCGTATTGCACTGATACGAAATAGCTGTGTGTGTATATATGTAGATATGTATGTATATGTATATATATGTTTATATATATGTGTGTGTGTATGTATGTATATATATATGTATTTGTGTGTATATATGTGTGTGTATGTATGTATGTGTGTATGTATTTATGTGTGTGTGTATATATGTGTATATATGTAGATATATATACATGTATGTATATATGTATAGATATGTATATATATATATGTGTTTATGTGTGTGTGTGTAAATATATATATATATATATATATATATATATATATATGACAACAACACTCATCACTCACAACAGTGACAAAACAATTACATTGACAATCATGTTACGTTATCTTCAAAATGTTTCCTTTTCTTTTTCATTGCTTCTTTAACACACTACTTCTCGCTGAAGCTGGTATT
This sequence comes from Polypterus senegalus, assembly GCF_016835505.1. Taxonomy (NCBI): domain Eukaryota; kingdom Metazoa; phylum Chordata; class Cladistia; order Polypteriformes; family Polypteridae; genus Polypterus; species Polypterus senegalus. The sequence goes on from NC_053159.1 coordinate 172,263,641, forward strand.
TTGCTAGTGATATATAGTTAGAAAAAAACTGCAGTACTGTACTGAATTGATTTTTTCCTCACTTCTAGTAATATTATAACTTGTACAAATATACAACTGCTCTAAATTGCATTGTTATCTATACTAATAAAAGGCAAAGCCCTCACTGACTGACTGACTGACTGACTGACTAAATCTCCAACTTCCCGTGTAGGTAGAAGGCTGAAATTTGGCAGGCTCATTCCTTACAGCTTACTTACAAAAGTTGGGCAGGTTTCATTTCGAAATTCTATGCGTAATGGTCATAACTGGAACCTATTTTTTCGTCCATATACTATAATAGACTTTTGCTCGATGGCCGCCTCCGCCTCCCACGTAATTTAGTGCCTGCCCATATAAGGCCATCCGTCAGCGGCAATCCAATAGAAACACTGCCGCTAAATATTCACGGGTGAAGGACTGTGCTTATGCAGAGGAAGATGAGATGGCCAGGGTGGTGTTTGGCACAAACTCAGCGAAACTGCGAGAGAAACTTTTAAGTGCCGGGTCTTAGCTAACATTAAACATCGCACGAGATGGCACCAGCACAGCTGGGAACATTCGATGCATGTACACCGAGCGGCTCACGTGAACTGACGCAGTGCACAGACAAAAAGCAACAGTTCCAAAGAGTGCTGAACAAAAACCAAATTACACAATTGAGAAGGCAGCAAAAAAATATGAAGCGTGTGACACATACAAGCATATTCATATGTGCAGCTACTGCGGAAACAAAGCACACGGTGGAAAAAGTCAATGTCCCGCTAAAGGAAGACAGTATAAAAAAAAACCTGTGCATGCAGTGTGTCACGTCTCAGATAAAGAGGAAGACGAGCTTTTTATTGATGCAGTAAGAAATGAATCGATGAATGAAACCTGTTATCTTTACGACGATTGACAAACACGGAATGTATCTTGAGCACAACACATCCTACAAATACGAACCTGATTAAAAGAAATAATAATAATCAAATCCTTGATGACAGCAACACTCCTAACACTCACAAAACAATTACTGTATATTGACAATCATGTTACATTATTTTTAAAATGTTCCCTTTTCTTTTTCATAACTTCTTTTAACACACCCCGATCTACATACTCTCAAATAGACAAACCACACGCCGTGGAGCAATGGAAGAGGCTTCGCCTCTAGCGCCGACGTCCGAGGTTCGATTCCCGAGAGGGGGTGCACTGAGTGTGTACGCCTGATGACCGCAAATTATATATTATATTATAACGCACGCAGGCAGGCAGGCGCACGCACGCACACACATACGCACACACATACACACGCGCACGCACGCTGGCCCATGAGAGAGACAGACAGACACGCACGCAAGCGCGAGAGACAGACAGGCACGCACGCACGCATGCAGGCAGGCCCACGCGAAAGACGGACAGGCACGCACGCACACACACACACACACGCAGGCCCGCGACAGAGACAGACACGCACGCACACACACACAGGCGCACGCGTGCATTGTTGCAATGTTACTTTTCTTGGTTGTTTATTAGATTACGGATTTTTCAAATGTTCATTTTTTCCCTGTGCTTAAAACTCATTAAAAAAGGTGTTTTTAGCAAGCGGGTCGTAAGGCTATAGCGCAAACTGTTGCAGTGTTAGCTTTCTCTGTTGTACAAGGTTTTCTTAGTTTTATTCAATGTTTTTACATTTAGTTTACTATTATGCTGTGCATTCAATGGTATAATTAACTATATTTGTGCTTAAAATCTTAAAAAAATATATATATATTTACATACAGTTCATACGGTCTGTAACAGATTAATTGTATTTACATACAATCCTATGGGGGAAATTACTTCGGTTCCACTGTATTACTTTCCGAGAAAATTACAGGCATTTTACGGAAATAGAAACCAGTATTACTGAGAGTAAATTAAAGGCACACAATACAATGACGCATATTACAGCCACATACAAGGTCCCTTGCCATTTAATATAGACTGTTCATACAAATGTTTATGCACTACTGTTCTAGCACCCGTTATTGTAACGGGCTTAATGTCTAGTATATATACAGTATATATATATATACATACATATACACACACACACACACACACACACACATACATATATATCAGCTCTTCCCGATTCATTTTCCAATCGCACCACCTTGGTTTGAGACGTATGAAAAAATATGCGGTTAACGCAGAAAGACAGATCACCAATTGAAGCTTTATGAATAATGGATACTTTATTCGCCGTCAATGATTGTTTTGGTAAAGCCATACTCAGTGTAATCATTAGATGAATGGTAAAAAAGTAAGAGCGAGGAGAGGGTGACTTATTGAGGCACGCAGGCAAAACCACAATAGCACGCGGGCTTGATGTAGTGCGCGTCAACGCGATCTGAATTGTGCGATCATATTCGAAAAAATATATCTTTTCCAGTTCTATTTAGTCGACACAAATATCTTTGGTTGGAATGTAAGCCGAATTTACTCTTTACATTTCTATGGTGAAGAAAAATTTATGCAATGATGCCTACATTTAACTTACATTGCTACCAAAGATAAATAAAAATTCCTTCTGTTTAAAATTTAAATAAAACTTGAACAGATACGATAGTTCATAATATCCACGCAGACTTGCACGCAAGAGCAGGAGTCATCCGTTTTAACAAGCAGCATATTGCACTGATACGAAATAGCCTGCCCATTTAATTATTTAGGAATGGATAAATAAATAAAGATTTTGTACAAATAATGTTTTTCATTTTTCTTCCTTGATGGATTCTGGCACCCCCAGCAACAGTTGCTCGCACCCCAAAGAATGTGTATATATATACACTCAACTAAAGGATTATTAGGAACACCTGTTCAATTTCTCATTAATGCAATTATCTAATCAACCAATCACATGGCAGTTGCTTCAATGCATTTAGGGGTGTGGTCCTGGTCAAGACAATCTCCTGAACTCCAAACTGAATGTCAGAATGGGAAAGAAAGGTGATTTAAGCAATTTTGAGCGTGGCATGGTTGTTGGTGCCAGACGGGCCGGTCTGAGTATTTCACAATCTGCTCAGTTACTGGGATTTTCACGCACAACCATTTCTAGGGTTTACAAAGAATGGTGTGAAAAGGGAAAAATATCCAGTATACGGCAGTCCTGTGGGCGAAAATGACTGGTTGATGCTAGAGGTCAGAGGAGAATGGGCTGACTGATTCAAGCTGATAGAAGAGCAACTTTGACTGAAATAACCACTCATTACAACCAAGATATGCAGCAAAGCATTTGTGAAGCCACAACACGCACAACCTTGAAGCAGATGGGCTACAACAGCAGAAGACCCCACCGGGTACCACTCATCTCCACTACAAATAGGAAAAAGAGGCTACAATTTGCTCAAGCTCACCCAAATTGGACAGTTGAAGACTGGAAAAATGTTGCCTGGTCTGATGAGTCTCGATTTCTGTTGAGACATTCAAATGGTAGAGTCAGAATTTGGTGTAAACAGAATGAGAACATGGATCCATCATGCCTTGTTACCACTGTGCAGGCTGGTGGTGGTGGTGTAATGGTGTGGGGGATGTTTTCTTGGCACACTTTAGGCCCCTTAGTGCCAATTGGGCATCGTTTAAATGCCACAGCCTACCTGAGCATTGTTTCTGACCATGTCCATCCCTTCATGACCACCATCCTACTTCCAGCAGGATAATGCACCATGTCACAAAGCTCGAATCATTTCAAATTGGTTTCTTGAACATGACAATGAGTTCACTGTACTAAAATGGCCCCCACAGTCACCAGATCTCAACCCAATAGAGCATCTTTGGGATGTGGTGGAGCGGAGCTCGTGCCCTGGATGTGCATCCCACAAATCTCCATCAACTGCAAGATGCTATCCTATCAATATGGGCCAACATTTCTAAAGAATGCTTTCAGCAACTTGTTGAATCAATGCCACGTAGAATTAAGGCAGTTCTGAAGGCGAAAGGGGCTCAAACACTGTATTAGTATGGTGTTCCTAATAATCCTTTAGGTGAGTGTGTGTATATATATATATATATATATATATATATATATATATATATATATACACATACACACACACAAAAAAACATACATTCATATAAATGTACACACACACATATACATATATACACACACATACATACAGCCATATGAAAAAGTTTGGGAACCCCTCTGAGCCTGCATAATAATTTACGTACTTTCAACAAAAAAGATAACAGTGGTGTGTCTTTCATTTCCTAGGAACATCTGAGTACAGGGGGTGTTCCGAACAAAGATTTATAGTGAAGCAGTATTTAGTTGTATGAAACTAAATCAAATGTGAAAAACTGGCTGTGCAAAAATTTGGGTCCCCTTGTAATTTTGCTAATTTGAATGCATGTAACTGCTCAATACTGATTACTTACAACACTAAATTGGTTGGATTAGCTTGTTAAGCCTTGAACTTCACAGACAGGTGTGTCCAATCATGAGGAAAGGTATTTAAGGTGGTCAATTGCAAGTTGTGCTTCCCTTTGACTCTCCTCTGAAGAGTGACAGCATGGGATCCTCAAAGCAACTATCAAAAGATCTGAAAACAAAGACTGTTCAGTATCATGATTTGGGTGAAGGCTAGAAAAAGCTGTCTCAGAGGTTTAAACTGTCAGTTTCAACTGTAAGGAATGTAATCAGGAAATGGAAGGCCACAGGCACAGTTGCTGTTAAACCAAGCAGGTCTGGCAGGCCAAGAAGAATACAGGAGCGGCATACACGCAGGATCGTGAGAATGGGTACAGACAACCCACAGATCACCTCCAAAGACCTGCAAGAACATCTTGCTGCAGATGGTGTTCACATCTGTATGGCAGGGTAATGAGAAAGAAGCCCTCTCTGCACTCACACTACAAACAGAGCTGCATGTTGTATGCAAATACCCATTTAGACAAGCCAGATTCATTTTGGAACAAAGTGCTTTGGACTGATGAGACAAAAAATTGAGATATCTGGTCATAACAAAAAGCGCTTTGCATGGCGGAAGAAGAACACCACATTCCAAGAAAAACACCTGCTACCTACTGTCAAATTTGGTGGAGGTTCCATCATGCTGTGGGGCTGTGTGGTTAGTTCAGGGACTGGGGCCCTTGTTAAAGTCGAGGGTCAGATTAATTCAACCCAATATCAACAAATTCTTCAGGATAATGTTCAAGCATCAGTCACAAAGTGGAAGTTACGCAGAGGTTGGATATTCCTTCATGACAATGACCCAAAACACAGTTTGAAATCTACAAAGGCATTCATGCAGAGGGCGAAGTACAATGTTCTGGAATGGCCGTCACAGCCCCCTGACTTGAATATCGTCGAAAATCTATGGTATGATTTGAAGTAGGCTGTCCGTGCTCGGCAGCCGTCAACTTTAACTGAACTGGAGAGATTTTGTATGGAAGAATGGTCAAAAATACCTCCATCCAGAATCCAGGCATTCATCAAAGGCTATAGAAGGCGTCTAGAGGCTGTTATATTTGCAAAAGGAGGCACAACTAAATATTGATGTAATATGTCTGTTGGGATGCCCAAATTTATGCACCTGTCTAATTTTATGATGCATATTGCCTATTTTCTATTAATCCAATAAACTTAATGTCACTGCTGAAATGCTACTGTTTCCATAAGGCATGTCATATATTAAAAGGAAGTTGCTACTTTGAAAGCTCAGCCAATGATAAACAAAAATCCAAAGAGTTAAGAGGGGTTCCCAAACTTTTTCATATGTTCATACAGTTTTTTTACTGTATATATGTACACATATTATATTATATTATATTATATATATATATATATATATATATATATATATATATATATATATATATATATATATATATATATCATATCATATATCAAATATATATATAGAAATATATTCCATTATTGCTCCCACCCAAATTTGTTTCCAATTTGGGCACTTCAGTCTAATGAGCTCTCTTTTAATCTTACTTTAGGCTACATTTAGCCATCCCACTTACTAAAGCTCAAAGCTTTCTTTCATAACAGAATTATAGCCCATCAGTTATAGCCTAAACCGGCTCATAGTCATGTGCAACCCTGGATGTTGTATGATTAGCTTTTTCTTTCTCCACCCATCTACTTTGCTGACAGGCTTTTATTAGTTTCCCCTGCTATCAGCTGACAAGGGACTTGGGGCCTCATGTATAAACGGTGCGTACACACAGAAATGTTGCATAAGAACTTTTCCACGTTCAAATCGCGATGTATAAAACCTACACTTGGCGTAAAGCCACGCACTTTTCCATGGTACCTCATGCCTTGTCGTACGCAAGTTCTCCGCTCGGTTTTGCAAACTGGCGGCACCCAGCGTCAAAGCAATGGTACTGTTCTTGTGTGATTACTCATTATTTTCATGACGCGGCTTTATAAATACACAGAAACTAACCGCATATTGTTTATTAGTGTAATGCATCTGATTGTAATTAACTCGTAACAATATAATGGTCCAGGGAACAGCCATAGTATTCCAAATACCATAACTGCTTTAGCATTGTTACTCTTACTTCTTTTTCTTCTTCTTCTTCTTCTTCTTTCAGCTCCTCCCATTAGGATTTGCCACAGCGGATCATCTTTTTCCATATTACTCTCACTGCACGACTCGGAGTATTTATATCACTGTATCTGAGTGTGAATCACAGCAGCAGCTGATCGGAAAGAGAATTATCGGTATACAGCTTTAAGGACACGCTGTCTCAGCAACTGCAAAATGTTTTAAAGCCTTTCCTGTACGGACCTCACGGTTCAGAAACAGTTTAATCCCAAGAACTTTAAATGCACTCAATCAATTGCTCCTTGTAGAACGGTTTGTACTTATAAGTACAATCACCCCACTGTAAACTTGCACTACAGTTATAATATCTCACAACCTGGGCCACTTTATAAAAGCGTATTTACATATGATGACAATATCATTTTTAAGGTGAAATGCAGCAAAATATGTTTGTTAAATTATACACATAAAACTTTAACTTCATTTAAATAATCTATATTCTTCACTGGGAGTGTCATGAAGGATAGAATAATTAAACATGTACTACGAAGATATTTCAATGTTCTTTAAGCGTTTTGAAGAATCGGCGCTAAGCTTACAGATGGCTTAACGTCTATTACAGAGCTGATTGTATGGCGATCGGTTACTTGGGGAAAGAAAAGCAAGGACTCTTGGGGCGGCCATGGCAATATATATTGAATATAAAACAGAAAGAGAAAATAACAACACAGCTAAAAACGCAGCGACAAATTTCGACAAAAGATAAATGCTTGTCATGAGCACGAGGCTCATGAAACACATGTTTAATAACGTGCTTTAGCTCCTATCATCATGAAAATGACATCACGTATACATCTCAGTATTTTAGTTATTCAGAGAGCTGTAATATCACAAATATAATGGACTCTGTGTCCAGTTGGAGGAAGAGAGCCAGTTTAAGAAGCAAGTAGTGATTCACACACATAGATCACATACGATTAGAAGATCAAATACAAAACAAAGCATTTAACGTGCTACTTTAATTACGATGTAATTTTGATAAACTGGTTAATTAAACGATTTTAAGATGAAGTTTATAATGTTCTACTAAATGACAAAATAAACTACGTGATTAAAGTGGAAAATTCGAGATTAAAGTTGACATTTCGTGCTTTTTCCCCACCATGTGCCTTTTTTCTCTGTACCCTAATAAACTTTCATATGACAATCAGACAGTGGGCTTACAACTCTTCTTTTCACGGCAACTTTGATATGTGACTTCTTTTTTATTTCCGGCACTGTGCGATTTTGTGAATGTGAGCTTTCAAGTTTCTCCAACACGCTATGTCACTCGATCAACTTCATTTTGTTGATTATACCACGGTTTATTTGAACAAATAGTATGTTTTTCCTTTGCCTCCACTTGGTATTGGCTGAAATTCTTATATTTTCCCCGTGCTTTTCACAGAAGGCTGCGCTTAAGGGCGATTTATATTGATTTGCATATTCAAATAGGCGTAATTCTGGGAGGATTTGGGGCGTTACATAATGCGCGTGCACGAGCGTTAGTTTTCACGCTGATCGGGATTTATGTAACGGAAGGACGTGGAAGTTGGAGTACGCACAGATTCCTGCATCTGGATTTTTCTGTGCGTAAGCACATTTCGGCTTTTGTGCTTACGCCATGTTATAGTGCGAGTTCTACGAATGGCGTTATACATGAGGCCCCTGGTCACCATTCCTCTGTCACGCATCCTATGCCCCTTTAAACAACACAGTTAACTACACATGTGCTAGTGATGGGCGATAATGTTGATTTTCTTTTTGATCTGATACCTGGTGGTACTGAGGCCTGTTTGCTGAAAATGCCAATACCAATACAGTAATCCCTCCTCGATCGCGGGGGTTGCGTTCCAGACCCCCCCGCGATAGGTGAAAATCCGCGAAGTAGAAACCATATGTTTGTGTGGTTATTTTTATATATTTTAAGCCCTTATAAACTCTCCCACCTTGTTAACATTATTAGAGCCCTCTAGACATGAAATAACACCCTTTAGTCAAACGTTTAAACTGTGCTCCATGACAAGACAGAGATGACAGTTCTTTCTCACAATTAAAAGAAAGCAAACATATCTTATCTTCAAAGGAGCGTCATAAAGGAGCGTCAGGAGCAGAGAATGTCAGAGAGAGCTCGCAAAGAAAAGCAAACAATCAAAAAATCAATACATGCTTTTAAGTATACAGAAGCACCGCGATAAAGCGGCATTTTGTAGAGGAGCGTCCGTGTCCTCTGTGCAAACAGCCCCTCTGCTCACACCCCCTCCGTCAGGCAGAGAGAGCGAGAAAGACAGAGAGAAGCAAACAAGCACAGCGCGAGAAGCATATCTTATAGCATTGAGGAGTTTTAGTTAATATGCAATACATGCTCTGATTGGGTAGCTTCTAAGCCTTCCGCCAATAGCGTCCCTTGTATGAAATCAACTGGGCACTCAAACTGAGGAAGCATGTAACCTAAATTAAAAGACTCATTGTCCGCAGAAAGCGGCAAACCAGCGAAAAATCTGTGATATATGTTTAGATGTGCTTACATTTAAAATCCGCGATAGAGTGAAACCGCGAAAGTCAAAGCGCGATATAGCGAGGGATTACTGTACTGCTATATAGAGTGAAATAAAGCTAATATTGAGTAACTATTATTATTTTTACAAAATGAACATTATAAATATTGGAAGTAGGAAAATGTGTTTTAAGTATGTCCATTCATCAAGCTATAAATGTAACATACTCCTTACTAAAAAAAACAAAAACTTTTCTATTCAAACAATTATAACAACTCTACATCCGTTTACAGTACCAATGTTACCTGGGTGCTGTCTACCTTTCTGGAAGGCTTCTTTACGAGCAGACTACAGCCAGTTGGCAACTGTGCCAGGTTTTTTAGCCAGAGTGTCTGTGCTCTCTTCTGATCCCTTCTGTTGTAACTCCTCATGTTCGGCAAAGTGACGTATGTCCATGTGTTTTACCAGGTTTGTGGTGTTGCTGTAATAATGGACAGTCTTCTGACATGTATCAAATTTTGCTTCGATATTGTTCATTGGAGTAAAATAACTCCGAACAATGCTTCACTTTCTTTCTGCGATTTTCTCACGTACACAGTACCAGTGCTTTGGCTGGTGGATTTGCAGCATTGCCAGTGTGAAGGCAGGACGATAAAAAGCGGGAAGAAAAAGAAGGTCCCGTTTTACACAATATGATGTGTAATATCAACACTTTTAATGTGAACATCAATGTTTAAATTAAAATGTTAGGATCGGAAGCATCAATTCTTTTGTATTTATCTGCCCATCCCTAGCATGTGTGCTCATCTGCTCAAAAGATACCGTTGATTCACACTCCGGTACATCTCCTGACTCCTGAGCAATGTTTTACCTGATCAAGCACGTCTTCTCAGATAGTAACAAAGGCTGTAAAAACAAAAAACAGTTCTTAAAACTTTACCATACTTTTCAAACCAGTGGCATCAAGTAAGCGATTCCAGGAGAAATGGACAAGTGGTGGCTTTTACAACTTCCTGAGGGTTCCTCAAGGAGAGATGCCTGCAACGCTATCCAACCCTGTTGGCACTGATAGAGTCTTACAACTCTTCATGTGCACCTGAAAGGATGCAGGCACTTGACATTTTGATAATCTTTATTTATAATACTGAGGATTAACAGGGCACAGTAAATTATAGTCTGCAAGGCACCTCCGGGAAAAACTGTACTGTGCTGCAGAAAGTTGGTGAGGGCAAATACACCACTACACTACTCTGTTATGAAGGGAGTTGCATCTTCACAAGTTCTAATCAACATACCACAAGAAAAAAGACATTAACACTAGACACTGTGTACACAGAAGGAGTCACAAGCATCCCTAGAAAGAAGATGTTGACCAAGGCCATGTTTAGTCTGATCAAGGAGGGCTAGCAAGGAACCAAAGCCAAATCTTTAAATTTCAGTATAATCAATAACATTTCTTCAGCAGAATTGCTGTAATGAGAAAATCAACTGCATGCACTAGGACAGTGTTGTAAATTATTACGAAATACAGTACATTTCAGACAAAAAAATCAAGTCATGTGGTTATATCATAGAATGTGACAATTTACAATAATGTATTTAATAATAATATTTAGGATAACATTGTCAAAAAATTATCCTTTTATGTAGTAGTATGTACCTTTAAGCTTTCCATCATAATTTTTTTTTTACTAGTTCTTACCCTTCCCTGATTAACTGCTGCTTGTCCTTCCTCGCTCCTCTCATCCAGCTCATCGTCACTCCATTCCCAGTCTCCATCTTCTGTTATATGAAGATGGCCGCTAGATCCTGGCACCCTTCTAACCTATTTTGTTAAACAAAAATGGAGTTGTTTCATTTTTTCAAAGAAATATTAAAAATAAAAATGCACGTGCCAACTAAAAGATAAATGCAGAGATCAGGAAACCATTTATTAATTTTCTAAATCTACATGATTAATGAAAATATCATAGAAAATTAAATAAATGGTAATAATAGCAATAAAAGTGCAAAGGAAAGTGTTTTCTTCAAAACAGTTAAATTTTTTTTGTTAATTTAATTAACAAAAAATGGCAGCCCAATGCCTACAAGAAGCATGCAAGCAGCACAGAGTACAAAACACAGACACCTTCAACAGGCACCTCAGAGCAGCCTAAAAGAAGCACCCAGCAGCTAATTGCTAAGACAAAAAACAAATACCCTTCTGTTGCCATCTTGCTCTCTCTCAGAACCTGACACCATGCTTGCTTTCCCAGGACTCTGCTCAGGTTCCTTGAGCAAAACAAAAAAGCATCAGGCCATTCTAAGAGACATTTTGGCAAGCTTGATTTTACATTAGTGAGTATGCTAAAAGCAGTGCACGATTATTCTGGAGACTTAAGACAAAAAACAATGTCTTCTCTATTGTTACACAAAACAGAAAGGCTGCAGCAAAGCATGAGCATGGTCAAATGTAGGCAGCAACAGCACAAAGGCTTAAGTTGTACTGATTCTGAAAACTGGCACAAGAATAGGTTTTCTATTTAATACAAACAGGAGATGACGGAGGGAACATAGCAAGATTCCAGCCTCTGTGACTAAAGTGTTTTTTTGTAAATCATTGATTCCCAAGATAAAAAAGTTATTCACTGAAAATGTACATTTTAACTAAAAAATGTGTTTGATAAAATTAAAAAAAAAAAATCCATTTGCTTTTTGCTACTCTAGTTACAAGTACAAGACTTGAGACACCTAACATCCTTATTCTTCAAATCTGATCTGACACCTGGTATTACTACTAATAAGAGTATTAATTTTTAACAGTGCAATGTACTAGAATCTATCCAAATCCAGCACACGATTTATGATTCAGGATTTAGGATTTACTGCTTGAAACATGGATCACTTAAATGTATTATTCTTAAATATTGGGAATCTAAGTCTTATACTAGATAGCAGCATTAAAGACAGTGAATAGAGTACAAATCAACAACCTGTGCTCAGTAAATCAGACAACCAAAGATAAACCGCTAAAATTAGGTTTTAGCTAATTTTCTGAATGTAACAAACACTGTCTGCCATTTCAGTATGAAAACAAATTCCATAATGACTGTTCTAACTATTAAAACACTGTTATAAACAAGCAACAAAAACTCAAAAACAAAAGATAATAGGGAAACTGTTGCACAATAAACTTTGTTACATTCTTAATGTATCTTCTTATAACTTTGTTTATAGTGCTACAAGGCACAGAATGTCCATTGTAAATGTACTGAAATATACAATTTAATGCAAGTGCAGTATTTTTTTTAAATTTTATTGAAATCACACAACATTCCATACAAATAGATCAATTTTACAAGAATAGGAAAGTGCAGTATTAAACATAAAATAAAAGATATCTAAAGTAACATTATCTTGAAAGCTAGGAAAACAAGACATGTGTTTCCTCTCCAAAAAAAAAATGTAATATTTGTTAGGTTTGTGCATTCTCTTCCAACAGAAACCTTTAATTACATCATACAATGACTTCTGTGGTATAAAGACAATCATAGCTTTATACCATTAATGAAAAACTTGAGTAAGAGTCTGAGAAGTGTATGAAAACAAAACCAACACTGTCCTCTGCTAAGCAAGCACTATATAATTTAAAGAGTTTCTAGATTAACAAAAGTAAGGTTACCTTACGCATGGCCTATGTTTTTACGGTAATCTTGGGTTCTAGCACATAAATATTTACAAAAAAGTGTCACTTGCTTCAAAGGATCATTACATAAGCTGAGATGGCTTTAAACTTAATACACTGAAGATGTAAGTTTATACTGTACTAAAAACTGAAATTGTTATAAAAATGGCACATTTGTTGCATGATAGTAAAATAAACTGCACTTTCAGAAACAGAACTTAATATGTTTTATACTTTAATTATTTAGGACTGGTGTCTAAATAGGCCTCTTTCTGTTAGTTATGGAACATCAAGTCTTATTCTTGATTCACTTGTTACTTGTCTTGTAAGAAATTAAATATTTAACTAAAACTAAATAAATTTAATATGATTAATTGACTGGTTATAAAGGCCTGGGATAACAGAAATAGAAATATACAAAAGAATATTAAAAAAAAAATGAGACACAGATCAACTAGGTGTATAGTCTAAGCATAGAATTAATGAAACTGGTATATAATAGCAATACAGTTTGAGCTTTGTTTGTACAAAGCTGAATTAAGCAAGTTTGAAAAAGTATTGTATGTATGTCGTAAATAAAAACGCACAAAACATTTAGTATGCAGAGTTGTTTCATGTTTGAAAGTAACAACACTGACGTGGGTTATCAAAAGCAGTCCCATAAAATGAAATCCATTATACTCTGCTAGTTATTTCTAATCTGTTAAATCATGATGCATAGATGTTCAAGTATTTTAGATTTACTTTAAATAAACTTTATAAGAATATTAACGTAGTAAATATATATGGCATACCGACATTGAAATGAGTCACCTACAATAAGGACTTCCATTCAGTATGGTAACTGCATATGTGAAAACTTAGATTTTTACTTGCTTAGCTGTTATCTCTAAATATGAAAATACAGAAGCATATCTGCTCAAATAGTAAATTAATTGGACAAAAAAAAAAAAAAGCTTAAAAAATCTAGGGTTAGGCTGAAATAAAAATAAACCATGTTAGGAAAGCATATTTGAAATTACACAAGACTCTGCTTTGTGGATATAATGAGTAACAGAGTTTTCTGCTTATTTTTTAAATTATTTACTGTATATTAATATTTGAACACAGAATTTTCTTCGGTGTGATTCCTAAATAACTTCCGTATTGTGTTAAATTCAATGGATCTTTATATTGTGCGGACGTTTTGAAGTAATGTGCATATAAAGTCATCTCAATTAATAAGAGTTAAATACTGTCAGAAACAACAGATACAAAACATGGCACATGAAAATGGATAATGCCATTTGTGAAAAGTAGTCATTAAGACAAGACAAATCATTAGCAGATGCACTCAAAATAAGAAGGTGGCATGGTCATTTTCATCAACAGACCAAGAAAATAAATTGAGTTAAAGCAGAAAAAAAAAAAGGTAGCATCCTATAACCATAGCTTTTTTCTTGGTACGAAACCACTTCTGTTTATCATTATTAATGCAATTAAAAATTATTGTACATATCATTATTTCTGCTACACTAAATGCAGCATTTTAAATTTCCTCTGCCCACACCATACTTTATTATATAGAGTTCTCCACTTAAACCAAGTGGTACACATTTGGAACACGGCTGAAATTTAAACATTTTTTCTATTTGCGTTTTTCAGGAGTATTTGACCACAACAGTTTAAAGATTTGGACTTTGTTGTATCCCACATATTTGCTAAATAGCATGTTTCGTCATTAATAACAAATGTAATCCCTCTTATGGTTTACTTTTGTAATTAAGTAGCTTGTTTCATTGCCATGTGATTAGTTAAGCAGTAGATGTACTGTACATTAAAATGGCACTGAACAATCAACGCACAGAAAACTATTGCTGTTTTAGTACTGTTTAAGATGGATAGAAAATAAATATAAGGCAGTACAAACAAATATAATATATTGAGACAATACTGTATTAAAAAGTGACAATATGGCTTAACTTAAACTGAGAATAAACTACTAATATATTTTACATAAATGATCTTATTAGTGATAGGAAAATAACCTTTCTAACTTCAAATGAAACAATGCTTAATAGCAATGGTGATGCAGTGTAAATTGAAGCAACTCCTCCAAATTATAATTTTGTTCATCAAGGAAAGAGAGACAGTGGTTTACCGAGTATTTGCTTGAGCCACTTAAACTGTAAAAATACCACCAGTTTTGGTATTTTCACACCTTCCAAGTATCTTGCCATAGTTATTGAAGTAGTATCGCACTTTCTCTCACACTGACAATTTATAGTCCACCAACATATAATGCATTTTTACTGATGGATGCTCTGATTTGTTTTCTGTAACAACAACTAATTATGATAGGTGATTTCAGTTTCCACATAAATAACCAGTGTGACACCTAAGCAAAATAGCTTATTTTACTCCTTTTATCTTAGTCAGTAGTATGGATGTCACAATACCAGAAGTTTTATATTCAATCTCAATACAAATTAAATTTTTAGATACTATACCTATATGATATCATGGCAAAAACAGAAGTCTCATTCAGCACCTTTTTATTAAAGGTACCTCCATTATTAAAGTGAACAATACTGTTCTGCCTTAGAATATATAAATATACTGTATAAATACTAAAAATACCAAAAGCTATAAAATACTGGCATATCCAGCAAGTAGTTACCCAACTATCATTTATTTAAACTAGTATTGTCATTCATAAATATCAAAATACAATACAGGGCTTGAATTTTAATGTGTGTTATACATGGGGATTCCTCTGCATCTATGTGATAATATCGAGAGTACTTCAGCATAGGATTTATAAAGAATGATACCATTATGGACTACCTGATTCAACTAATTATGTGTTCATTCTAAATTTATTCTCAGATGTTTTCTCTCCAGTAACTGAAAATACCACTTAAAATCAATACTAAACACAATAGCTCAAAATGTGACAGTTTTAAATTACTGAATTTCAAGATAATATTTTAATGTAAACAAGCTCTTTAAAGCTGTTTTTCTAACACTTTTAAAATCTGGTTTGTCAGAGAATTACTGTTAGGTTTTTAACATTTCATATTGTTAAGATTAATATTTGCATCATTACCAGGTTAAAAAAATCTACTAAGGAGTAATATTTAATAGATGAGTCAAATTATAATCATATTTCAAATGGCACAGACTTCTGCTGCTTTAATTGTACAAAACTGTCTCTCCATTTTTTCATTTGTCCAAACTTTAATTCTTCCGGTGCGTTATCAGTTTTGTCAGGTTTAAATTAATCTGTTATTTTTAGAAATTTGTTGTGCTGTTTCCAAAGTATTTTATATAAGCAATAACTTTGGGTTCGCTTAGCCTATGTACAACCTGAGAAATACAGTAGTACATTTACTTGACTGAAGTTACCTGTAATCAATTAATGTTAACCATTCCAATATATAACATATGTGCTTTACTATGTTCGTCACAATTTAGGGGCTATACTCATGAACATTAGTCTGCCCTCAAAAACCAAGCAAAAGACACACAATTACCCTTTTTGCATTCATATCAATGATGAAGTATGCTGTTTTTCCTGTCCCAAGACAGGGTTTTGGCAATTATGTGTTCCTCTTAAAAAAATACATGTTATATTAATTCAAAGATGTGCTTTGTGCAATGTAACATTGAAGCAATAATTTATTTTATTTTGGCATTAACAAATGGGGCAGATCATTAATTTTAAATTGATTAATCTCATCATCATTTCAGTTGCTCTTACAACTTCATGGCACTGTAAGTTAAATAGTTACACATTTTCCACTATCATTGAGTAAACTGCATTGTTTTCTTTATTGTGGCATTTGTGTTTGGGTTATTTACTAAAAAATAGTTCATCAACAAAAATAGTTTATCATGTAGAAACTGCAGAGAAAGTGAAAGTTAATATCATTTATAAATTGGACAGACCTTTTCATAGTTTTGAAAGCAATCCAGGGTTAAGTGTGAGAAAGAGATCACCCGCAACTGCAACTGCTTATAAATACATAAAGATATATGTTCAAAACTCTCCTTTTAATCCTAGTCTTTCAAAAGATACTGTAATTTTGACTTAAAAATCAAATGCCACTTTTTGATTAAATATTCTCTGTGAATTCAAAATAAAAATTATACTGTATATATTCCTGTTTGGTTTCTCTCTATATTAGTAGGCTAGTATTGTAACAGATAGCATTTGACTCTACAGTTTGTTTTTTTCTAAAAATGTCAAGGAGTAAATTTATAAAGTACCTTTTAATAGCCTGTCATTGTAACAACCTTCAGGGAAACTTGCCTATTGTCTGATAAATAGCAAACTTAAGAATGGAAGGTAATTGCAATGCAGAGTAACACCTCAGTTTTAACTGCATCCTGAACCAAACCCATGACCAACCATTGTTGGCAGTTTTTATGACACAAGTCATTTGATTGTAGACTTTTTTTTATGCTCTTCTATGATCGCTTAAAATGCAGTCTGTAGATATAAAATAACATGCAGAAAAAAATGAACTTTCAGTAAGACTGCTGGCATTAGATTTACCTGGCAAAACTGGAATGATTCTGTTGACCATGGATATTATTTTAAGGTGGAAATTATGATTAGCTGTTACTGTAGTGTTACTTTAAATGTTTGGCAATTTTATCAAATAGACATTTGTTCAGTGGCTATAGGTCTAAATACTGTAATAACAAACAGAACATAAATAGTCTCCGGTTCTGCACTTAGTACAGCACCAGCCATACAGCCAACTAGAACTGTTAGTAAAGATTATCCAGCCTCTGCAACAAGATACCAATTCTTGCAGTAAGTAAATTCATTCAATTGTTTTAAGATTTATTTTTTACTTGCATGGACAGTATGTTGATTGAAGTGATTAAAAGAAATGCGAGCTCTTTGTACTCAAGTGTCTGATGACAATGGTGACCAACAGCAAGTCCAACTAAATTATGAAACTAACTGAAGTAAGAATCAGCAATATAATTTTGCAACTTTGAAATGTTAATTGATTATTATAGACAAAATATTAAAATATGAAATAAAGTGTTTTAATTGCCATAGAGAACTGTTTTATCACGAAAAACTGTTTACAAAAAGGCATTTTAACCTTTAATTTTCTTTTTATTTTGGTTGACAAGTTAATACTTGAAATACTAAGTTATTAGCCTACATTTGCATGCTCACTCTACAATATTTGCCTAATTAATATTCACTTATCAGTCACTCTCTTCACAGATGTTGCCACATTGCACAAGCCATGAAATGTACTGCACTATATGCTCAGTGGCACTTTATTCTCACAGAGGTCTGCAATACTGTGCTGTGTTGCCTACATCCTCCAGCTGCTAAATCGTTAACACTAAATGGGCTATACTTAAAACTACCTTAGCTAGGATTCATGGATGTGGTGCTACACTCCTAAATAATAACTTTTGAAAGGACTGCACAAATACTCTAACAAAGGCCAGGAGAACCACCTTCCAGGTTACCCATATCCTTCGGCTACTGGAAAGTTATCTCTGACAGAGCTGAACAAACAATGAATTTCTTAAAAGAGCACAGTTTGAACCTGAAACTGCTCAGAAGTCTTATTTAGGTGCATTAGCAAATTCATGGCGATGGCCATGTCTTTCTATATGAAACAACTTGGCCACCTGTGGACTGATTTTGTTTAAATTTAGTACTCTTACTCTTCAAAGAAATTTGGTGAGATGGTTCAGTTTTAATAGGCATAACAGGAACAGATTGCTCTGTACAAAGTTTCGAAATTTCAAAATCTGCCACTGAAAACTATTGGCAAACTGGTCCATCTTAAAACAGAGAAACATTCAGTGTGACTTCAGTTACAGATTACTTTACTGTTTCAATCTTACCTTGACAGTGGCTACACCAAAGTGTATATTTTTAATATTTCCATCTTTTACTTGCCTGCCAGATGTTTGGAGTACCAATATAATGCTAGAGTAAGGGCACGTTCATGCAGACTTATCACACAGCAGCACCCTTTCCCCATTCCTTTAGGTAAGTTAATAATAAGTATAAAAATAAAAAAAATAAAAAAAAAAAAGAATGTTCTCTGGAAGTTAAAAAATGAAAGCAATTATGTAAGAATATATAGGACTAAATTGACTGAATTAGTATTATCTGTGGGATTATTGTTGTAAGGAACTGACTTTATCAACCAGAATCTAACCAATGTTTGAACTGATTAAGTACACCGGAAAAGGAACAACTCAATTAAATTAAATAAAAATATAGCATGGGTTTAGAAAGGGAGGTGAAGTTGATCTGCAGGATGAAGATTGGAGCTGCTGGACATGTAATTAGGACCAATCTGTAGTATACAGTTTCTGCAGTGCAGGAAGAGGCTGACTGTGCCTCAAACATCAAGGGCTGGGCAGGATTACAGTTTTCAAGGGCTTAAAGATTTACTTAGCGGTACAATGTACAACAGACTGAATGTGCATTATGGTTTATCTGAGCCTTTAGAGCTTGTATTGCTTTTGTGCATCTTCAGCCTGGAATTAAAACCTTTAAAATAACTGTTAACTTTAGTATACCTGTTATACAATAAATCCATTCTAAATTCTTAGCAATTTTATAATTTTAACAAATTACTGCATGTTAATTAATATTAATAGACAGATGAGGAACTTATTTCTTTAGCTTTTCTACTTTAATGGGGTAATATTAATAGTGATTTTATGCTAGTATTGGTCATTTTGTATTAATAGTTAATTCTTCTTTGGTAACTATTGGGTACTACTCTATTGGGTATACTTTCAAAAATGTTATGTTTAAGAAACCTGAGCAATAACTAAGTCACAGACCTTCTACTACTACCAAACATCAATCAATTCTACAGTAATTTTACATCACTTAAATTAGAATCTACTGTATATGAAAGCTATTGTGCCACCATAAGCCTATTAAGGCTACATAGTTAACTAAATGACAAAGTAAAGCACTTTTAAAAAGCACATATTAAATGTAGTCTACTAACAAATGTAACTGCATTCAATCATCGCTGTCATTTTTGAATATGACTTGTTAACAAAAAATTATTAGTAGTAAATAAAAATGTGGTCAATGACTTAAATGAAGTAACTAAAATTTATGAAATGCTATCAGTTAACATTGTCGCTGCACGCACCTGAATGTTACGGCATATGTACATTTTCTAACTTGTTTCATTATATATTGAAAAAATAACGTAATTGATTCATTTAGTGACAAAAAGATTGTAATACACCTGGGATCATCCCTTTGCAGTTTGTTGGCCAAATCTAGCACACAAGTTTTCTGTGTTCCAAAGCAAACCTTCAAAACATTTTTTCCAGTTATATTAAAATTATGTAGAATCTATAAACATTGAGCATACATAAAGTCAGGCACAACAGAGCTGAAAGGGGCAGACGCTGAATTAATGTTAAAAGGGCACAAGAGAAAATACAAAATGAAACTACTTCATTGCAGATCAGACGGGTAAACTAAGGACTTTGCAATAATAACACTACAAAGACATTTATCATTAATGAGGATTCATCATATCAGTTTTCCTCTTAAGATGTTCTGACAAACACTTCTGCTAGTTATTTCACTTTCACATTTAACTTGCAATGTGAATTTTGATCAGTAAAAGTTATGTGATTTGATAGAACCACTACAGATTTACATAGGAAAAACACATAATTTTAAATGACTGAGCTTGGCCTGTCCGAATGATGTCAATGGTTATTACACGTGATGATTCAATATCTTATGACATATACTTCCATACTTTCAACATACGCTTGACAATTCCATATCCTGTATAGATACAAATTTAACTGGGAAAGCGTGTACGTGTGTGTACAAACAGTTTGGTTCTGCAAGAATTTGGCCCCAAGTTAGACCTATTTGATGATCTTTGTAATACACCATTCAAAAAAGATAAGCTCCTACTCATTTAAATAAGAATACTTTATTTAAAATGTCTTCTATAAAATTTAGTTTAGTTGCTACAATTAAATGAAATATCACTTGCCATCTTCTATTTTTTTTTTCAGTAAAGCATTATATCATCCTCTTTATCAACAAAATCTAGGGTCAACAGTGTATGTCACGAAATCATGTGACTTCCAGTCCAAACTCTGCCTCTGACCCTCTGATACATTACTGAGTATGCTGAGTAGGCTGAGTATGTTCTGACTGTAAAATATATATATATATATGTGATTCTATAATGTATTGGTAAAAAAAAATATTCTATAATGTATCGGTACTTTCAAGTTCTTTGGTGTATTTCTCGCTACAGTGATGGCATAAATAAAAGGTTGGTTGGTGGTCTGTCTGCAGAATCTATGCCTGGCTACAACAGGTAGACAATTAATTATGTTAAATATACATTTAGAAGGTGGGATTTTTGTGTTAGTGGTAAAAAAGTGTTCTCTACAAAAGTCTGGGTAAGAATTATACTGAAGAAAAAAAAAACGGCTTGTAAAACTGTGCTGTGAAAGATTCTACTTACTGTATAAAATGATCGACTGATATCATGAGGGGGCATAAAGCTCTTATTGTACAGGGCAGTATGAAGTCACAATAAAAACTTTTCAAATGAATGTTATGTGGAAAGTCTCTCAATTTTCACAAAATAAACCCTTTTCTTTTTTATCTTGGAATCTCTTTAGTAGCGGTTCAAGCTTCTTCTATCTTTTCACTGCTACAATGGAGGGTAAAACGTTTAACTCATTGACTTGTTGATTATAAATTAAAGTTTCCCACAACTAATAACCAGAGCCAAGACTGCCAGCTAAGCAGCATGAACTACTTTCACTACCTGACACCATGCAAAACAAAGCTCGGGAAGTTGAACAAGTAAGTAAAGAACATAAAAATGCTCTGTGTAGTTAACAAACTAATATGTAACAAATGTAAATACTGCAGGATTTTGTCTAGGTCAAAACTCTATTTGCAAAAACAAAGCTACTATAATCAAAATAAACTTTTCTTCAAGCACATCACTTATTGCCATGTACTATCATGTGTCAGGACCCTGCACACTGAAGCACACACTTTTGAGGTTTTCTATATAGTATGACAATTAGTCCTAAGCTTAACTTCCTATGAGAAACATCACTTCAGTTCTATGCCTACAAATCTTCATCAAACCTTAAACGTTCTGATAAAGATTTTTTTTTTTTTTTTATTAAGTCCTTCAAAAGTTGCCAAAAGCAGCAATTCCTAGCAACATGACATGCATTACAGAACACATATTTACTCTCGAGATCTACTAACATGTGAGGACAGTGAAATAAAAATGAAAGCCTCAAGAGACAACCTACAATACTGGTAAGAACAAATTATATCTTAAAAATATAAAGTCACTTTTAGTATATTTGTGGAAAGACTAGGGAAAAACCAAGAATTCTAGACTTTCTTCAATGAAGAAGTTTTAAGTAAACAAACAATTTATTTTATAAACTAAATCCAGTGAAGAACAAACACCAAAGAAGAAACTCAACAAGGGTTGAACTAAAACATATCACATCAATAACAAATTTGCTTCGTGGCACTATAATGGACAGGCATCCAGTGACAGGC
Organism: Polypterus senegalus; assembly: GCF_016835505.1. NCBI lineage: Eukaryota > Metazoa > Chordata > Cladistia > Polypteriformes > Polypteridae > Polypterus > Polypterus senegalus. The sequence goes on from NC_053159.1 coordinate 172,285,979, forward strand.
TGTTTCCTGCCTTGTGTTCAGTACTGCCAAGGCAGACTCTAGCAGCCCTAGCCTACAACCCTGAATTGGATTAAGCAAGTTTGTGTATGTTATCTTATTTTATACTTTGTAGTTCAAACAACAGCAAAGAACAGTGAAAGAAAATAATGAAGTAAATGTTCCTGCATGTACAAATTAATCTAGCAGCAGCTGTTATCAGCTCCTTGCTATATTAGACCTATCAAGTTTATTGTTTGATTTTGTGCATGCAGTAGATACTGGTGGTAAGAGAAATGAATATACTGGAATATACTTCCAGTGACATCCTAAAGATATAACTAATACAAAGCAATGTGTTGTTTAAAATTATATGAAAATAATAAATCTAACATTCCTTATATTTTCTGAAGATCCAAATAGAAATCATTATTAAATTTATACAGCACTGTATATCTAATGCAATTTCTATTAGTATTTCACTTTTTAGAATCAAATTTCATGCAAGGGAAATGTACGTGCCAAAATTCCTATATTATATGAGTGTAAGAATAAAAGATTACCTTTTTTGCCCTTTGAGCAATATTAGGTGCTTTATGCAGAAGTTTTTCTATCAAATACTCTCTATTCTATAAAAAAAAAAAAAAATAATTTGTCATTTTCATCTGAAGATAAGCAAATTATATACATTTTAAATTTTAAAAGAAAAAAAGTTAAACAGGAAAAGAAGCTAAAAAAACAAAACTAGCAAAGTATTACAAAAAATACTGACCTGGTTCATATAAAGTACACTTCCAATACTTCGCGTGAGACTAGTTTGAAAAATAACTAAATCGTGATCAACAGGATTTTACAATGGATGCTGATGGATATATTGTAAATTGTAAGCTTTGAACAACAGTTGCATTTCCATTTTAAAACAACTCTGCCTGAGGTTGACTGTGTATAGTAGGGATGTTGCACGCTGCCTTTTTCTGATTTCCAGATGCTTCTGTTGCTTCAGTCCAACAATGTTGTAATGTATGCTGCCTCTGAACACAACTGCTCTAAATAGGGGTCATGTCTGTTGTGAATTCTCTCCTTTGGTGTGCAAAATAAGGGAGATGTGCTATATTTTGTGTTTCCATAGAATGCATGTGCTGTAAGTGTGTCTGCTGCAGTAGCACAAATGCAACTCATTTATTTTCCTTTAATAAAGAAATCCCATCATTTCACACCCTAATAGCTGCCAAACTGAAAAGGTTAAAATGATAGACTGACATAATGAAAATGAAGTAAACATATACTGTAAAAGAGGAATGTATAGCAGACATAAATTAATGTTTTGACTTCACTTCTTCTCACATACTATGTAAAAATGCACAAATCAAAAACATCTGCAGCAGCATTTATCCATAATAATAATATAACCTCACATTTATTTTTCATACTAATGCTATATACTCACTTTACTCTTGTATTTTAATGGCTATGAGTCTTATTGTGCTCTTAAGAATTTACATGTGAATGTTCTGTAGTAGTAGAGTGTTGTACTGTATTAGCCATTATGGATGTAATGAGAAATCAAACAAAATGACACCTTTTATTGGCTAAATAAAATGATTACAATATGCAAGCTTTTGAGGCAGCTCAGGCCTCTTCTTCAGGCAAGATGCAATACAGAAACTGGAATTCCCTGTGTTTATATAGACACCAGGCAGATACAGTACAGCACTGAAAAACCTTTAAGTGGGTACACTTAAATGTAAAAATTTAATAGACCTCTCCAGGTTAAGATTCGTTTAGCAAGAGAGGAGAACAATGTATAGTCAAGATCTTTTAATAAGATAACTGTCCAACAAAGTCTTTTGAAGATTTTGATGAGTTTTCCATACAACGTGGATCTATAGTCAGGTTGTCTGGGTCAGTCCTAGAGATGTAAACAATCCTCATATTTGGTCATAAAACTCTCATCTCTATTTTAAACCATGTTGTAATGTGTTACATTTTAGCATCAGATTAACTTCCCATTCCTTTCTCTCTTGCTGTGTTTTGAAGTTGCCCATAAACACTGACTTTGAAGTCCTTCTCACAGTGGCTGCTGAAAGGAGCTCCTACAGGACCATCTCTATTGCCATGCTTAATGTGGAACCTGTCCAGTTTCTCCCACATAGACTACAGTGTTGGGACATTTCATACAAAGAATTAGGTAGACCACATTAGATGATCTGCAGGAAAATTATCCCTTTATGCAATATTCTTGTCAGAAATGTGGTGCAACTACATGATCTGTATTATAAATGTGAGCATGTTTTACATCTTTTCTGTAGGCAGGGAGATGTGCCGTTATCTATTGGTTCATTCAGGAAGCTTTGGACAATTTGTTGATGCAGGTTTGGTGGTTGTCTGTATGCCAGGAGGGGAGGTTCTGGGAATATATCTCTGAACATGTAATCATTATTTAGCATTGGCTGTAGTGACAAGTCACGTAAAATGACACCTTTAATTGGCTAACTAAAAAAGATTACAATATGCAAGCTTTCGAGGTAACACGTTGCACAGACTGGCTTACTGCCTCCGTGCACATAGACCTAAGTTTGTGTGTGTGTGTTCATTTTATTCTCTTCATTATCTAGCATATGCTCTGGTATGGCAAGCTGTAAGTTATCTTCACTTATAAATTTCTTTGAGAACGTGAACGTTTGTGCTTGAATGCACATACACTTATATTTAAATAATCTACTTCTTTTGCAAACATGTTGCAATCCACTAGCCCTGATCCTATGACTTCTTTTTTTTCTTTCAGCTGCTCCCATTAGAGGTTGCCACAGCAGATCATCTTTTTCCATATCTTCCTGTCCTCTACATCTTGTTCTGTGACACCCAGCACCTGCATGTTCTCTCTCACCACACCCATAAACCTTCTCTTATGACTAAACAGAGCATACTGCAAAAATATCAGTTAACTTAAATGGTTTCTATAGCAGTTATTGTAGGGAAGAGGTCATACCATACTTGAAGGATATGGAAATGGTTTGCTCCCCTGCCCAAATGCACATGGTGAGGTTAACTGAAGACTTTAAATTAGCCCACTAAGAATGTGGGTGCTCAAGAATAGACTGGCATCCCTGAAGCAATGCTTGATCCTGCCTTACCACCCAGGCTTCCGGAAAAGCCACTGGCTCCTTATGACTCCTGTACTGAATAAGCAGGTTCAAAACACTAATAAAATGAATGATGGATGGATGGATAACTCTCATCAAATTAGGTTTTATTATCATCATCATCTTTCCACTTTTCCTAGTAAGTATATCATGCAGCAATATGCCAGAGATGACTGGACCTCCAATCTCCAGCATTCTCCAGTTTTCCGGGGAATATAAACCCTACAGTACACTGAGTTTGCCCCTTGGTCTTCTCCAAATGGTTTTTCCTTGTACAACTTATGTGGGTTTGCCCAAAATTATGTTTTAGTTTGATAAAAATCAAAAATATATTACCAAATGAGGTCAGATTTATTGATACATTTAAAATTAAACAGAATGTAAAAAAGCACAATGCTTTTGACTTTAGTTAAAGTTTAGTTAGGATGATAAAAATATCAATACTGTTCTTGTAAAACAGTGGATATCATACAACAAAAACATATATATTAAAAAATTTAACAATAATATGAAAAAGCTAAATTAAGTCTAATAGGTATTTTTAAAATATTGGAACACCTACAGTACCTTTGCTTTTTGGAAGAATTTACATTTTAACAGCTCTGCTGCTGTAGGCCTGAATAAAACAGACAAAACACTGAATATTATAGAAATATGTTAATGATGAACAATAAAATTTAAACCATGAGTAACATTCTTTATTTAGAGTCTACATTAGATTCACAATACTACTACAAAAGCATCAATTTTGTACAGAAAATTCAGATCTCCAACACTTGTTTTAGAATAAAACCAATCCCAAAAGTAAGTATAAGGAAACACCTGGCAATAACACAGATTTGTTTCCTGTAAACATCAGGTGACTGCTCACATGTTCATAAAGATAAACCTATTTACAAGAGTAAAAGAGGAATTATGTGTCATCTACATATCCATAAACCACATTGTGTCAGGATGAAACAAATGTACCTCAAAAAAAAAAAAAAAAATGACCCTTTACTTACCCTTTCCTGTATAGAAAATAAAAATTTTACAATTTTCCTGTCTGAGATGAGTAAAGTATTTGTCAAAGTAAATAAAAATAATTGACTTCTAAATGAGAATATTGACGATGATGGATATTAGTGCTTGAAACTAATTTAAAATTGTTGTTTACAATTATGTTATACTGCTAAATACTTGATAAAAAGTATTTTCATATTCATAATATATAACTAATATGCAAAATTGAATGTCACTGAAGTTTACATTCAATAAATAATGGTTATTTGAATTTTCATCATACGTGCACTTAATCAACTAATTCTTTTAAAAAGAACAGGCAAATGTGTATAAATCTGCAAACCTCTTAGTTGGGTCCTTCTGAAGGCACAGTGTTATAAGTTTTCTAAATGATTTTCCATATTTTTTTACCATTTCTTTATCCTCCACACCTGTGTCTAAAGTAGGAGGATCATTTTGCAGGGTTAACATTAAAACCTGCAAAGCAAAAAGCGTAATCAGATTATAAAATATCATTTTATGAGAAAAACAATTTTTAATGTATATTATGGATTTTTCAAACAATTTTAAAGGGGGCTAAGAGACAAACTTCATGTGTGTTCATGTTCATACCATGCAGTTTGACCATTAAATGAAGAGTAATCAGATAAAATGTGTACATTACTTATTGTCCATTTATTGTTCTGCAACATGTCAAAGAAGCACTAAACTAGAAGAACAAAAGCAGTGAAAATACACCTTTACCTTCATAGGTGGATATCGATGATAGGGAGCTGCCCCCGTGGCTAATTCAATTGCTGTAATTCCAAAACTCCATATATCCGCTTTGAAGTCATAGCCACGTACCTGTGAACAAAAATATTAAGAATGTTTAGAACAGGGGTGCCCACACTTTTTCAGCTTGTGATCTACTTTTAAAATGACCAGGTCGAAATTATCTACCTACATTAAAAAATATATATACTGAGTATACTTTATACATAAAATGTATGTTGTCATACCTTGCATAACTGAATAACCTTTATGGCACAATAACAATTCCATATATTTATGGTCACTACAGTATTTGGATTTAATAAACGTCATGTGGAAAAAGGCTGACTCGCATAATAAAGAAGTAGATCCGAATAATGCAGTCAAGCAGCTTTTGAATTCAGCCAAGTGAAAAATGACGGCAGTCCGATTAACTGCGATTTTAGTTCCCTCTCCTTTCTCTTTCTCAGATCACTTTTTGGAAGGATGTCAGTTTTGTCGTTTTTATGAACAGTTCGAAAGTGCCTTTCCACATTTTCCATCTTTGGAATAGCAATGATAGATTGACAGATCAGACAAATGCACTTCGATTGTGACATTATGAGAAAAAATCCTCTTCCAATTCCACATCCAGCAAGTACCCTCCCCAAACAATTTTTTTTTAAATACCTTCTTTAGTCGATATAAATTGGAAGGCTAACTAGAATACAGCCAGAGTTTTGCAGTAGCTCGCGTGTTTGATCGTGCATGCAGGATGACCAGTGTGTTAGAAGAAAAGAGATCTCAGACTGGCCGCCCTGTATGTCAATCAAGTGGCAAATGCCATAGGGAGGATATATGACAGACTAATGTTTAAAAAAATTTTTTTTGAATGCAACGCGATCTACCTGCACTACCTTTGCGATCGACGCCTTGGGCACCCCTGGTTTAGAACATGTTGAAAATAACCTCAAAAGTATTTTTTCAGAATAAAAGGATCATAATTACTTCACCTGTTCCATCACTTCAGGTGCCATCCAGCATGGAGTCCCCACAAAAGTTTTTCTTACTTTGTTTCTTGTAACATCTCCTCCTGTTGCTAAGAATGCACTAACTCCAAAATCTATAAAGAAACCATTGAAATAAGCTCTGTCAATCTGTATGTATTCTTCTGTTATTATTTAAGAGTGATAAGTTATGACATTTCACATTTCAATTAGATTTTAGGTAATGGACTTGGTTACACAACCTAATGTTAAAATTTTCAGTAACAGTAAGAATTTAGCTTTTAACTTTATTAATTAACAAGAAAGAGCAACAAAATGTACATGCTACTTGCATATGTAAAACAAAGGCTTACTTGTCAAACTTTAGGAAAGTCATAGTCTATAACATAACATAAATTATAATTAAGTTTGGCAACATTCAATAGTCTACCATCCAATAGTCTAACAACACTTACTTGCTTGCAATTAAATACTCAGTAGGAGAGGACCATAGTAATACTTTAATATAAGTAAAGCGATTCCAACACATTTTAACTTCTTTATCTCAACTGGATAAACTGCCATTTTACTGACTCAGAATCCCTGGTCAACCTCTCCATGCAAGGATGTGAAATGGATGGAGCCCTGAGCAATTTATAGCCACAGATATCTTGCCTCTCCCATCACTGGGAGAATCTCAGGTAGAATTTCAAAAAGTGGATATTTTGATTTTATTTTGAACATCATGTGATAAGCTTTTCTTTCTTACAAAGCAATGAAATTGGGCAGGCAGACAGGCAGGCAGATTTAGTTAAGTGACTAGTGATAAGTTGACATATTTTGTATTACATTCACTCTTTACATTAGACTCACGTATTTGAATGTTGTCTCCTCGTGACACCGATTTTTCATGTTATTTAGATTTTTAGGCCCCTTCTTCCAATTTGTAAATCTGTTGGTGTCACTGTCTCCTCCCTCTCTTTTTCTCTCTCACTCAGCCAAAAATGTTAATAGTCTGGTCATCACAGTTTTACATGCTTTACACAGAGCTTTACCATTCAGTTGGTCCATCATTAGCCATTTGTATTTTTTCACCCAATTGGCCCTGAAGCATCTTGTTAAACTGGTCTCTGGCTCTGCTTTTCCTGACTGTTGCAATTTGGGGTATTTGGCAACTCTGATTGCAATTGTTCTTTTAAGCCACATTACTAGCTTGAGCACTGTTAACAGAGTAAATGTTGTTGCCATCTTGAGATTTCAATAAGGGCCTGGCCTTGGTCAATCTTGGATCGTGTACTGTGTCAAGTAAAGCAGTTGTTGCATTTAAGTTTAGGTCTGCATGCTTTGGAACAGATTCTGAGGAACTAAGCCTTTGTTTATCACTAGTTTACCAGGACAAAAAATCCATAAAAAGTACCCTGACAAGAATTATTACTGCCTGCATCAGAATAAACCACTGAAGTCTAAGAAAATGATTTTCGCACAGTATGTGAATAATATGCAATTTAACTATTTATTTTACTGCACCACAGCTGTACCACTGTACCTGTACTCAGTCAAGAGTGCTGTATAAAAATAAACTGATATTGAAATACAGGAGTTCCAATTTCAGGTTTGGAATATATTGGAAATAATCACTAAGGTTAAATTCCAGTGTTTTAGTAACTTCTTGTCTGATTTAAAAGAAAATCAGTTCAAAGTACAACCATTTGAGTCCTTACTCATCTGAGCCAAATCACCACAAAGTAGTGATTACTTGGCAGTTTAGCATATTTCTTTACCCAATTATCAAGAATACACAGCGTCTGACCTAGCGACATAACTACAAAGTCAATCACCGATTGTTGGCAAACATTACTTTGCTACTTGAGCAACCTTGTGGTCAGTCGGTGGTATCTTTTCAAGCATCAAATCAATGTTCTTTTAAAAAAGTGTTATATACGCTCACATCTGTTAGTTGTATATTTTCAAACAACCAAAAATTTTCTCTTTCCATCTCAAATTTGAATTGAGTTAGCCCTCTCATGTATAGGTACAAAATTCTAACTGTACTGCCCCCATCCAAAGGCTTGTAAATACCACCATTGCCTTCCAAGATGTATTCTATAGAAAAACTTCACTTTAGGAAACAGTCCCCCTTCAATCAACAAGGCTGGTTCTAATCCTTTGATTATACTCAAGTATTTCCCAAACTCTGCCACAAGCTCTGGTAGCCCTCCTCAAAAAAATAAGTTATATACTATATTCTATAGAGTTAATTTCCATTCTAATGTCAACATCTGTCACCAACTGGTTGAATTAGTTTCAGCAAAAGAGCAACAGTACAATCAGAAAACCTTTATTCTCACTTATCCATCCATCCATCCTTTATCCAACCCGCTATATCCTAACTACAGGGTCACGGGGGTCTGCCGGAGCCAATCCCAGCCAACACAATCCAGTTTCCCTCAAATCTATCCCCTCCATCTAGCCCTTGTAACTTCCTTAAGTTGAAACAATTATTGAAATATGACTTATTCTTGACAAACCTAACATCAGCACATTGATTTATGTATTTTGTGAGTTCTTTTTAGCTCTTGATTTGACCACTTCATCACAGTAAATATCTTCATCCTGTCAGTCACTCTTTGTCTTTCACTCCAAATGCTTAGCCTGACTCTGGTAACCATGAACATACTGCCTTCATATCAAGCCATTTTCTCAACACTGCATTTCTACCTTTTCAGAATTCTAGGGATGCAAATATGCTGATACTGGTATCGGGTCAGGGTCTGATACAGTGCTCATACTCGTAAAAAATCACCAATATCTATAACAAATACTATTAACACAGACATGTGATTGTATGAACGTTAAGTAGCAAAGAAAAAAACAAAGAACACTAAATGTCTGCCTTCGGTGTGAATGTTGTTTAAAATGAACGTTGAAAAATAATCATTTTTCTGGAGTAATGCTATTTTTGCTTTTGTCTAAGAAAGATCACATATTTCCCAATTCATATGTCCCAATTCATTACTTGAATGTTTCATATACTCGCAATAGTGCATTCATCTTCAGGATGTTAGGATTTATGAGTGATTTTCTTTCTCACAATTTTTCTTTTTTCATTTGTTTTCCTGTCTTCTCAATAAAATTTCTATTTTCTTGCAATAATTCTTTGTGTTTCCATGTAAGTGAGTCATGCCTTGCACACCATGGCACATCATGATGTTTGGCTATTTAAGTCTAGATCAACTGTCATTTGGCTCCCAAACATTGTGTGTAATAAGGGAACAACTCCAGAATTACTGTCAAAAGCACAAAAACATCTTTAAAAAATTGTTTTCAGGTGTTGACCAAACTGCTGATGATTTTGTTTTGCCTTTTGAAAACGTTTGTCTAATTTCAGATCTTTAGTGTTGTCAAACTTTACTTAGTCCAAGTACTTTTTTTGGTTTGAACTTAATTCTCTTCTGCTCAGAACCTACCTTCTCAATAATGCACTTCACGATCAATCAGACTCAATAAAGACCATTACCTGTCACACTAGTTATCCTTACATGTGTATTTTCCTTGAATTCCACTACATTTTATGTCATGAATATAAGATCACTAACGCACAAAAACCTCTTTGTAGTTGTCACCTACTGTATAATTCTCTGGTAATCATCACCATGAATATAATAAATGACTGTGAAAGATACCTGGTAAATCCTCAGTTTCACTTTAAAATATTCATTTATTTTCACACTATACAATGAACGATATGTAGAAATGACAGCTAAACACATTTCCAATCATTCACAGCATTAATATTTAGTTTCATATGACTGGAGTCTTAAACATGCTGGTTTATCACCAAATTGTTTACCTGCTATTTGCACAGATCCATCTTCTCCCAAAAGGATATTTCCTGCTTTTACATCCCTATAATTACAGAAAAGCATTATAAAACATTGGGAACATCTTTATGTACACTGTGGTTAAAAACTAATTTGTCATTTAAATAATTTTAAGCATATTTCTCAAATATAATCTTTTATATTTAATCAGTGTAGAAGTAAATTAAACAAAACTGATATATTTGTGGAGGAGAATACCATATTAATGTATTGACATTCATAAATATTAAAATACAATGCAAGACTTCAACCTTAATGTGTAGCAGAGGTGGTGATCCCCACACTGCAACAACAAAGAATGTAGGGTTTGTTGTAAAACAACATGAACTACCAGAGTTTACTTAGCATGCACACATTCTAAATTTATTCTCTGATATTTTCAGTACAGTTAATGTAAACTACTACTGAAAATTAATACTAAATATAAAATTTAAAAACATTATTATATATACACTGTGAAAATCTACTCTTCTCATAGATAATAGTATGCATCAGGCATTTTCATATATACTCTTGATTAATTTCAGATAGTGAAATTGTAAGCACTTATTTACTCAGATCTTCTCAACTATAACTCATCTTGACATGTTTGATTAAATCCAATGATTGGACTTGACTTGCGTGAATGTAATCATCATAACTTGGCCCTGTCTCCTTTGCAAACCTCAATGTGTAAATTGCCAAACTTTAGGCCTAAATTAGAGAAAACATTTGCTTCTTCTAAAACATCTAAGCACTACTATTCTTAACAGTGTATGGGCATCTTTCACTGTTAACGTATTAGCTTCCTGTAGTTAATGCAGCATTGCAACCCTCCCAGCATTCTATCTGATAATGACCACATTGGATGTCTAATCTGGGCTAAACAGCACAACAATACCTGCCTCTCCTCTTTACCTTGGAAGCCAAGGGGAGTGTGGTGTGCTGCCTGATGTCTGCATCAATATACTGTAGTGGAATATGGCTGAAAAATGTCCACAGTCAAATCATAATCGAAAACTGCAAAACAGCTTGATACTCCAGCAACAAATAGAGTAGTTTAAATTTCTGCTCCTCTGATAATGTTTCACGGTTATTAATAAAAAGTGTTTGCAGATGCAGGTTTCAGTCACTTACTAACTACAGCCTTCAGATGCAATGTTCCTTATCTTTTTTGTAGATCACAGTTCTGCTCAGAAAAAGCTTCAGTTAAGATCCCTAAAGAGACTCCTTTAGCAAGTATTTGTTGTCACTAGTAATTAAGCAGACATATGCAGTAATAGTGCTCTTCATTTCTACAACAAAACTTCCAAAAGATGTTCCATCAGCCAATCCCAAAGATTCTATTACTGCTGAAATTCCAAGCATGGGATTAGTCACAGAGTTCAACACCACACATTCACCTTCTGGGGGTATGGATAGTGAAGTCACCTTCAAAAATTGAAGGTTGAAAATCCAAACCTCGAAGAAGTGAATAATGAATGGGAGTGATGCATATGTCCCAGTGTATAGTCTTGTTTCCAACAGAAATTTCTACAAAACTCTCACTGCCACCTCTCTTCCAGACTCTGTATTTTGTAGACAAACCTTTTTGATTCCAGAAAGTGTCTTAGCTGAAAGAAGTAAGGTTTCCTCTGACATTACTGTAGCTTATGAAAAGACTAGATCCTGTTTTCTGCTCTAGCTACATTAAGAATATCTGACACATAGATTTTTGCACGGAGGAACTTTCCTTGTTACATGGAGCTGATGGAAGCTATTTGGGTCATACCTGCCTGTGGTCTAAGGACCTTGTACAGTTTCTGTGAAATCTATCCTCTTTGCCATAACAGTAACAATGGGCTTTGGGCTTCATCTAAAGAAGCTGGTTCTTATTTCATAACTTCACTGGCCACCTTTTGATTGCAAAACCTTTAAGAAAGGCAACAGCTACAAGCTATTCACTAAATTCAAATTCAATAAAAGGGAAATGAAAGTGCCATGAGTCTATGTACTTATTTTTATCAAATTCTGCTGTTGTTTCCTTATGCTGACACATTTCTCCAAGTTTAATGTGAGCTATGGTCAAAATAAAAAGTCAGGTGTTCTTTAAGAACCTTTATCAAACCTGTTCTGGCAACAAATACTCGTATCTATACGATGGCCACCCCCTCAGGCACTCATGTAGCTTATCCACACAGTCAAACCTATTTCAACCATAAACATACGATTGCTGTTTATAAAGCATAATAAAAAGAACCTAAGCTTTAAATACAATCTTAAGTAGTCAGCTTAGATCTAGGACCCATTCAGCATCAACAACTCCATTATTATATATAAATAATGCATACTGTATGTTTGCAAAGTACTTAGTGGATCATCATAGGTATTTCTGGGAACCAGGGGACAAAACCTGGAGTTTGACAAAGTAGAAACGCCACTTTAGATCTAGTAACAAGATGATTTGTTCTAGTAAAGTGAAAATTTCTTACTCCATCATTAATTTCAAGTGCTTAAACATACCACCAAACTCTCGGCTGCACCACCAAAAAACAACAAATCTGTCATACTTCTATTAAAATTTCAGTTTGAAAATTGTGAATGTTTCCAATCAGTGTTATGTATTTTTGGACGTCATCATAAAACTGCAGTATTCTTCAGACTGCCATCTCATATTTACACATAACTTTTGATTGGACAGTTATTACTGTTTAAGAAAGAGAAGCCTTTCCTTTACAAATGTCCTATTATGACTTAGCTAAACCCTTTGCTCCCAGTGAAGGAGTTATTCAGTGTGTGACTCTATAATTTAACTCCAAAATTCAGCGAAAGTGTCACTGAAGTTCGATTTATAATTTAGTTAGAAGCAAATTTTGGCTAATCGATGAACACCAACAGACATAATTAAAGTATTAAGTGGAGAGGCACACCGTTTGTGTTATTTACCGTATACACTAAAATTTTCATTCTAACCACTGAAAATACAACAAACACTAGTGAAATTGCCTCGAGCCTGGTCAAATACCTTACACACAGAATCATTATTTATCTCATTTTTGTTTCCTGTAACTACAGTATTTCTCTCTGGTGTGTAATGCCACTGTCAGTCTCTCTTTTACAGAAAGTGTGGCACTGTTGGCCTTTACATGTTTCAACAACTAAATGAAATCATTTAATGTATTACATAAGCACAGCAAAATGGATTTAGATAATCAGTGGACAAATAGTAGACAAAAGATGCAATATAGTGATGCTGAAAGTGAAAGTCCTGCTGGATGCAATTACTGCAAACTTTTTAATTTGAAATTATACAAATAATGATAAGTATTTATCTTACTTAAATAAATTGTAATGTTATGAATTAATCTGTAATCGTTTTACAGATATATAATCTATACATTAGATTTTACTCTTAAGAGCAAATTAGATGGTTTAGAGCTAATGAAAGAACTCACAGGTCAGCCAGCAAACCAACCTGGACAAAATAATTACCTTTCTCCCAACAACATAACAGAATGCTGTTTAATGAAACAGTAAATATAATCATGTAATGCACAGTATTAAGCACAGCTAAAGACTATGAACAATTTTTGTAAATCACTATAGATTTAAGACTTATATGTGAGGTTCTGATTCATTTTTTATTATTTCGATTAATTAAAAAGTGGCCTAATTATACTTTTATAAATAAATGAAGAATGACATCAAAATGAAACACACATTTGCCAATTATGAAATAATTAAGAAGTAATACATTTCTTCTATTAGGGCTATATTCTTTAAAGCATAAGAATACAAGGCAAAACCATAATAAACATACACAGTGTACCTGTGAATCTGTCCATTCCTATGCAGGTAATCTAAACCTTCTAGAACTTCCTTCAGGATTGTAGCTATTATTGGCTCTTCAAGAACTCCACTTTTGTGTTCCCCTCTGCTGAATATGTATTTTATTATATCCAACATTGAGCCTACAAAGAAATTTAAAGTAATGTTTTGTTTTAATCAGTACAGCACATTAAGACTTCAGATAGCGCCTTGAGCATGGGAAAGGTGCTATATAAATAAAATGTATTATTATTTATTATTATAGATAGCATCTAACTATACTAAACAGCAGCACAGGCAGAACTGTTAAAGCTCAGAAGTCCTCAGAGGTTATAATCAAAATGCAGTTTAAATCAGGATTGCTCTGTTATATCTTAAACAAAATTTCTAAATTTTAAATGGTACTGTATTATAACATTTGATAAAAACACCAACACTTACCTCCGCTTAGCAATTTCATAACTAACCACAGTTCATCCTTTACCACAAAGGAGGTATAATATGTGACAACATTGGGATGATTACATTGGCTCATTGCTTGAATTTCTTTCTGTGGTTAAAAAATAGAAAGTTACATTAGCTAAAATTACACTCAAAAATAATATTGAGAATTGCACTGATGGGAAATGTTGCCAAAGAATAAAATCATACTATTAATGATAGCAAAAACACAAAAAAAAAATTCAAAATGTGAGCACAAACATATACAATGTTAGCAAAGTAAAGTATATTTAGTTATTTCAGAGATTTACGTAAAGATAAAAGCATCTGGCTACCTATAGGTCAATGTAGCTCTAATTGCTTTTATGATAGTAAAGTATTGTACATGCACAATGTTTCCCAGGGATAATGTGGCCATTACAGCCATAGATACTCCCAAAAGGTACCCAGTATGAGAAAATAAAATGACAAACATCTCTACATAAGCATTGTACTGTTGTGAAAAACTATTACCACCACTAAAGGGCTACGTTTGCAGATAATGCTAAAGTAAAAGGATTGTGAAATCAGTCAATCTTAGAATCATCAGATATGGAATTCAAACTTGGGCACATAAGTGCCACATCTTGTTTACCACAAATAAATGTTAACTTTTAAACATAATATAAAAATATTTTATATTATTAGACAAGATTGGTTTGAAAAAAAGTGTACTATTGAACTGGGTGTTGCATTCTGGGAAAGAAAATGGGGAATGCAAAGTATAGCACTGTACTGTTTCATAGCAAATAAAGAAGTTTCTTAAAGTAAAGAAAAAAAATCAAGCTCTAGGCTTTTCTAGGGTATGCTTTCTTTCACAATCTAAAGAAAAGATGCCAGACCAACAGTTAATTTGCCTGCTACTGTAAAAGCCAGTCCAGGCATTTGAATGAAAGTGCCCAGCAATGGATGGCTGTATTGATTCATATATTATGCCCAATTAAGACCAATTCCTTACAAATGATGGATAAAAAGGATTCAGAAAATGCATTCATTGATAGCTAATAGCAAATGTAAGAATGATTTACAAGATAATGTAAAACTGAATGCACTGAATTTAGACATTGCATAATACAATGTTAATTCTGTTGAATCCCACACAAATCATGACATTTTATTTGAGTCTTTGTTTGCAAACATGTCATTTATTCATATAATTCACTGTAACAAATTTCCAACCTCTAGTTTGCAGCATATATAGCAGGGAAAATATGTATTGAATGCATCAATGTTTTACCCATCAAACCCACCAGCGAGCTTCTTGGCTTTCCGCCTTTTTTGCCCCTCCTTTTCTTTTTGTGTTCAATACTCATTTACTGTTTCATTCCACTTTATTACAAATAATTTATGGACTTATTTGTTTTGATTTTTTGTATGTGTGGATTACTCCGGTGGTTACTGACATCTGGTGAAAATTTCATGTCAATAGCCCCATTAGAAATATGTTTACTGAGAGAAACATTGAGGCGTTCAAAACTTATTTTCCCTGCTGTACCTGTACATACACATAAAAGTTGTAATTCTCTTTTGAGCATTCCCTGTATCATCTGTTTAAAGAACGCTGTACCACGCTTTGTGTCCCAACAGTATTTGTTTATTTTGGTTGCAATAAGAAGTCAAGCAAAATGAAACCTTTCATTGAATAATGCTTATTTTGGTTTAATTATTGACATGTGTCTGGTTCTGATCAAGTCAGTATTTTTTAAGGTGTTTGTTACCTCTTGTCTGTGCAAACTGCTGTTGAATTTGATGCCCTGGTAGTTATAAAGTGCTTGGGTGGTACCCATAGTGGATAAGATTTTAGCAGGTATGTAGAACTGTAGAACCACATTTACATAAGAAAATAATTTCATTGTACAGAACTCATTTTCAATTAAAATAATTATTCATTCAGTTTTATTAACAATTGAGTTGAATGGCACGCATTTGCCAGGAGGACAGTTGAAACCTGGCATAAAATACCCCTCCAACATCATAGGGGGCAGCCTCCCTGGGAACTGGAGTCCAATAAGACAGCCTTGTCAGGTTCCATGGGTACTGCCAGGGGGTGCTTCAGGGATACATGATCCCTACTTGGTGGAACTTCCATTTGACCCAGAAGTGCTTCCAGAAGGCTATGCCCTAGCACCAGAAATACTCTTGGGTCTAAGATAAAAGGAGCCACTCTGCTTCATCTAGGTGAGTTGGTGAAAGAGGACAAAACTCGCTTGGTAGGAGTGTAGGACTAAAAGAAGGGATTGGAATTATGATTGTTATCTATGCATATTAAGAAGCCTTTCTAAAGGTGATTATTAGGGATGCTCCAATCGATTAACTACCAATAGAAATTGGACAATTTTCACTAAAAAATAAAAAAAAGACTTGATCGGTGATTGGTAAAAAGGCCAATCACAAAAACCAATATTTTCAGCCCCTGCTTTTCTCAGCTTTATTGTAATTAAGCTGTAGTGCTCCTTTACACAAGGAATTACAGTAGTTGAGCCAGTGCACATCTTTTTTCACACTTTTTTCTTTTGTAGAAAACATTCTGCAGTGTAAACAAACAGCAGCAAGTAGATGCTTGTTTTATCAGTGAACTAGAGGCGATTGGTATTTTAGCCTTTGTCAGGGATGCCAGGGGCCATGACCCGGCCGGGACGCCAGGAGGGACCGGAAGAGGGTCAGAGCCCTGCCCGGACCACGTGGGGTTTGCCTTCCGGGTTGCTTTGGGGGCCACGGGTCGAGGGCATGGAAGCCCTTCCCTGTAGGGGCCCGTGGTCACCGCCAGGAGGGGCCCAATGCCTTGGGGACTTGTTTCCCCAGCACTCCCGCCACACCAGGAAGTGCTGGGGGGAAGATTTATGACGGCGCCCGGAGAGCAGCCGGGAGGACAGCCGGCACTTCCGCCACACTTGGGCGTGGCAGAAGATTGCCGGGAACACCTGGGGCTCATCCGGTCCTCCATAAAGGGGCCGCCTCCCTTCATTCAGGGCTAGAGTCGGTGGAAGAAGGACGAGGCAAGAGGAGTTGTGGAGGCGGCCCGAAGACAAGGCATTGTGGCCAGGACTGTGACTGTTTTGGGGTTTGTGCACGTGACTGAGGTCTGAGTGACCATTGGCTGGGGTCTTAGTGACCCATTATTGTAAATATTCTGTATAATAAACGTGTGGTGGTTTGAAAACAAGATGTCCGCCTGTCTGTGCCCGGGTGCCGTTCACACCTTTAAGTAATAGAAAGTGGAGGAATAAACTGAAAAAATTAAATCAGAGAAATTGTCGTGTGCAAGTAAACAAACTGCAAGAAAAGCCTTTTATTTTGTCATTTAAATCAACAGACAACACTTGAGTTTAAGACAAATTTGAAATTGTTGCTTAGTAAACAATAGGCTTCTTTTAAAGATTTGTATTGTGTTTATTATTTGTTGCTGTGTTTCATACAGCACACGTTTTGGTAAGAAAAAAGTAAAAAATAATTAAAATGGTAATCCATATTTTATAATTACACCTCAAGAATTATGAATGTCTAGTGAATACACTTAATAAAAAAACACACCTGTATAACTCTAGTAAATTTTTATTTTAACAGCAAAAAGCTGTAGTGCAATTAATGATTAAAAAATCAAAATGTACAAGTTCATGCATATTTACATTTAAGCAGCCATTTAATCAATTCATATTATGTGAGATATGTATTTTTTTTTATTTTGTTTTTGTTGTTGTTAAGAGAAATGGTGAAAATTACTGGTTTTAATTAAGCCCTATTTCAGATAGATACATTATTAATTGTGAGAAGCATTTTATTTTCTGTTATGCCATAATAGGGGGCTCCCCTGTTCACTTCGCTCGCCCACCTCGAGTTTGGTTAACCGGATATATAATTTAAAGAGATTGTTATTTTCAAGGGAATTGTTACATACTCTTTCGATTCTATGTTGCATCCCTTCTCTGTGATCATAAATATACACCTGACCAAATTGCGGTTTCCTCGAAATTAAACTTGTCGTAGCTTTAATTGTTGTGGGACCACAGACAGTCATAGTGTATGGTCCATTATTGTTTAAATCTATGTTCTGAGCATTGTATAATGCAAACGCGATAAGATTATTGTAGACTTGGATATTTTGCCTGTAGTGTTTGTGGATTTCACTTTCATCTAACAACAAATCTTTTAATTCTCGCGGATACGCCCTTTTCCCTGATGGCAACATGAATTAGCCAATCTACAAGTCTCCAACTTAAACTTTAAAGCCTTACAATATCTGCATACTTCTGACATATCACCTATGTCTATATATTCAATCTCTTTTTGCTGTTCCGTTATTTCACTGAGCAGTAATTTCAGTTTGTTTGTGCTATTGCGATCTTTATTATCTTTTTTTTTTTGATACTTTCTAATCTTCCTACTTTCATATTCCTTAACTTGCTCTGCATGTGTATCGTGCCGTTATTTTATTTTGAGCCTTTCAAATTCCACTGCTTTCATAATCTCTAACCTGCTCTGCATGTGCATCATGCCAACGTTTTTGAACGTCTTTATGAAGTCTTTTATTTCTAACCCCGATTGGAACTACAAGCTTTTTAGTTCCACTTGGTCCGGGCTGATTATTACTTTCCTTATTTTATAAATTTGCACATAGATTATTATTGTTCTTTTGCGCATTCTTTTTGCCTTCTTTTTTCTCCCATGCTTTTGTCTCTCTTTATGACGTGCTGCTCTTTCTTCTTCACTTAGTCTTTGAAATGCCATCTAGAACGTATAAACTTTTTAAGAGCTGGGAGCACATGAAGCGTGTCTGCCAAAATCATTCCAACATCTGAGAGGTTAGATGTCCGTGATCTTGTTTTAAATTGTTTATAAGTAGAGCGTGACGTGAAAAAGTCACTGTCTCATGTGTCTTGCTTCCAAAGATTGTAAAGTCTAGTATCACGGGACGTCAAAGTGTCTTTCCGAGAAGATCACATCTCGACCCAAGATTTTTTTATTATAATAGAGAGATGTATTATGGATAATTTTTAATACATACAGTATTTTATTAAAATATGCATTTTAAGGAAATTTTATTTATTTTACTATCACTGAACAATAATCATACAGCCCTTTAATAAAAAATTAACAGTTAACACCTGTGGTGTATAGTTTAGTTATAATAATAAACTTTAGTATAGTGGTTATTGTAGGAGATTAGTGTAAAAATGTTTTTAAAGGAATAAAGGAAAAAAAAATCAGTATCGGAATTGGCCTTAAAAGACCTGATCAGAGCATCCCTAGTATTTATCATTGAAACACCTTGTATTTGCACCAAGGACTCTCTGAAGTTATATCTGAGGTTGGTGGTGCTGCACTGCCCTTTACCGGTCACAGAGTAATTTCTTCATTTTCTTTGTTAACTTTTCTTTAAAGTTATATTTGTTCCAAATTTATAAACTGTATTACAGTTTTATGATAAACAACAGTAGAACAAAATTAAGATTTCAAAGTTTGTTGAATTAGAAATACAATTAATCCAATGTGTCACAAAAACAATTAAGATTTGTAAACATAAGACAGACTAAAACATTTCCTCATTCCAAAGTAGAAAGCTAATTAGTAAATGAAAAAAAAAACATCCACTGTGTTATAACATTTCCTATTAATTAAAATAATAGGAGTTTCACTGATACATAGGCAGGAGCTCACCAGACTTATTTTAGAGTAACATTGATGAATTCCTGCCAAATTCTAGCGAAGCTCTTGTTCCAAACAAAGAAAAAACATTTTTTGAGATTATAAAATTGATATTTTGATATTACAAAATATTTTCCTACTGAGGAATTGAAGGTTCATTAGGATTCTTCCAAATGAGCACAATCAGCTGACACTCTAACAAAGTAGTGTAGGAAACAATGGTCAGTTTATTACCATGTAGGCAGTCTAAACTCATCTCTCTATATATATATATATAAAATCCAACGTGTATGTCTGTCCGTCCACTTTTTACGAGAGAAGGACTTAACGGATTTAGATCAAGTTTTATTTTAGAATTTACTTGAACATTCCAGTTGATTTTGCGACTTCTCTCATTGCATTAAAAATCATAGTTCGCTTGCAGGAGTGATATATTTGCACTAATCTGAGACAAAGGCTGCAGGCCGAGGGGAGGAGAATGCGTGACGTCGGGAGTAGGGAGCCAGGCAGGGCCCTCCTCACTGTCCTGTTTTACTACTACAGTCATATGAAAAACTTTGGGAGCCCCTCTCAGCCTGTATAATAATTTACTCTACTTTCAACAAAAAAGATAACATTTCCTAGAAACATCTGAGTACTAGGGTGTATTCCGAACAAAGATTTTTAGTGAAGCAGCATTTAGTTGTATGAAATTAAATCAAATGTTAAAAACTGGCTGTGCAAAAATGTGGGTCCCTTGTAATTTTGCTGATTTGAATGCCTGTCACTGCTCAATACTAATTACTTGCAACACCAAATTGGTTGGATTAGCTTGTTAAGCCTTGAACTTCATAGACAGGTGTGTCCAATCATCAGAAAAGGTATTTAAGGTGGTCAATTTCAAATTGTGCTTCCCTCCTCTGAAGAGTGACAGACAACATGGGATCCTCAAAGCAACTCTCAAAAGATCTGAAAACAAAGATTATTCAGTCTCATGGTTTAGGGGAAGGCTACAAAAAGCTACCTCATAGGTTTAAACTGTCAGTTTCAACTGTAAGGAATGTAATCAGGAAATGGAAGGCCACAGGCACAGTTGCTGGCAGGCCAAGAAAAATATAAAAGCGGCATATGCGCAGAATTGTGAGAATGGTTACAGACAACTCCATCCAGAATCCAGACACTCAAAGGTTATAGGAGGCAGCTAGAGGCTGTTATATTTGCAAAAGGAGGCTCAACTAAGTATTGATGCAATATATATATATATATATATATATATATATATATGTAAATGTAGATTTATGCACCTGTCTAATTTTTTTATGATGCATATTGCATATTTTGTGTTAGTCCAATAAACTTAATGTCACTGCTGAAATACTACTGTTTCCATAAGGCATGTCATATATTAAAAGGAAGTTGCTACTTTGAAAGCTCAGCCAATGATAAACAAAAATCCAAAGAATTAAAAGGGGTTCCAAAACATTTTCACATGAATGTATGTGAGCAGAGCCACGAGGGATGGCGGCTAGTCTGAAATAAGTGTACACTGCAGTAAGAGAATTTGCAGTGATTGGAAATCCTACAGTCTCATACAGAAAAGAAATAATATTTCCTTAAAAGAGATGTAATTTTGGACGGAAGAGATGTAATTTTGGACAGACAGAGGCCGTGACGGATAACAGAAAAGACAGATAACTACTTTACTAATTATATACTGTAGAGTAGCGAATAGTCATATTTATTTACAAAACAAAATATAATATAGTATTAACAAAATTAATTCATTCATATAATATTGTAACAACCAGCACAATGATGAAACACAACTCAGAGATACTGGAGTTTTCTACATTTTACTTGGAGTCTTCATTCCATAAAAAATGGTACACTATCTTATAATCCACCATCTGCATTACAGAGCACACCTCTAAAACATTATTTCTGTACCAATCAGTTTATTTCCTGGGACTCACATTCTGTCTTTCTCTATACCACAGACAATCCTGCTTATTGTCTCCTGACTCTCTACTCAAAACTTCCTTCCACTGAACCCTATTTTCTCCTAAATTCTCCTGTCACTCATCTCCTAACAGACATGTCCAACCCTTAAAGAAGAGAAGCCCTTCACCCAAGCCCCATTACTTAAAGCATTCATTACACACTTTCTGCACCCCAACAGCAAATCACAAGCTGCCTGCACATCACAATATTTTAACAAAATATAAAAGAATTTAAAAAGAAAATTATAATACAGGAGAACATTAACAATAATACATTAATGTCAGTGGTTTCTATTTTCAACACGTTTTTCAATTTTGTCAGCATCACACTTTAAATCGTTCACTGTTGTTCTTCCTACACGGTAAATTGAAGCAATACTTGAAGCACTTTTGCCATTTGGTAAATGTTTAATAACTTCAGTTTTTTGTGACAATTCCAACACCACATGCTTACATTTATCAGCTATAACAATGAATAGTAGATTAATTATAACAAAAGAGAAAAGCTACAAAACTGTAGCTTTGTATTAAATGTATTAAAACTGAAGGTACGTAACTGACATTGTGATTTCAAAATGCGGCCTGACATGTGGTGCTGTGAAAGAACATGATGCTCTAGCAGAATGCGTTGTTCCAATGTGCAGAGCTTGCAGAATACTGTACGGCAGTAGTCATCCTATAATTGGTATGCGCTGGCGTGTGTAATACTTTTTTTTTTTTGGCCCTGATGGTTCACAGAGACTGTGGGTTAATCAAGTGATGGATAATCAAGGTTTTACTGTATTAGTAAATTGGTGGTAATTTTTAATGACTGAAACACAGAAAAGAGTATACATAGAGGACATGTTCCAAGTTCCAGATACAATTGCAATTTATTGATTGATTTATTGATTTACAGATCCAACCAGACAGGTTCATATTCAGAATTAACTTCACTTTTCCATTGTCTCAAATTACGAACATTCATACTTTTTTTTTCTTTTTAACTCTGTGCTTGTGTTCTGATAAAGACAACCACGCTCTACATTCTTTATACTAGTTTGTGAGCTGCAATGTAAATGAATAAATAAATTTGTATCAAAAATGGTCAGACAGTCAATAGGTCTGTGTAAAACCATGTAAATCTATTACAATAAAAAATCCAAAAAGTTACACTATGACTACATTACGTTATGCAATAGTGTGTTTGAGTGCACCCCAATTTTAGTGTTACTTAAAACTATGTCTTGCAGAAATGAGCTGCTAGCTTAATTATAAATGACCTACTTTTTTCTCCTATTATGAAGAAAGCAAGACCACCTTTTTATTGTTTTAAATATACACAACAGCTGTTATGATTTTTTCCTGGTCCTTTGGTAGTTTGAAATTCAGGAGTAAATTGTGAATGGCTGTACTTATTCAACTTTGTATAATGTTGTGACAATACTTTCAACCATATATTCTTTTAAGATATTGATCACCTTTAAGCTTTTACCTTATTTATGTTTTGGTCACATTTGGTCACACTCTAACCAGAATAATTTAGCAAAAACAAAGAAGTGCTACTTGTGCACATCATAAATGAACTTTTAGCCCTACTGGCTTTCACTGATGAAGTACTTTACCAGAAAGATTAAATCTAGCAGCAAAAAAAAAAAAAAAAATTATTAAAATTTAGGCAGAAGAAAATAAATATTTGACCATTTACTTGTTTTAATTTATTGCCAAAACAATGTTTGCAGCACAGAGTTTGATTGAGTGACGCTAATACAATAAAATACTAGTATAAACATGAAACATATGATTTATTTTCAGTCAAGAGATATTTTTTGTTAAAAATTTTAAATATCCTTATTTTCATTATTCTTGAAGTAAATTTCCAATTTGTCCCTGTTTTTGTTTAAGCTGCTCTAATGTATATATAAATTTATACAGACAAATAATATGCATTTTTTTGTTTTATTAATTTACTACAAGAATGATGCAAATCTGCTGATTCACTCGAAACAAAAGTTTATTGTCTAAAGAAAACAATGAAGCATTATGAAGTACTTTGTCAAATTTACAATTACATTGTTTGAACTATTCAATAGTGCTATACATCAGCTTGAAGTTACTTCTGAAACAATGAGATCATTTTTGTATTATAAAAGGAATAAGAACAGTAAGATTTTCCTGATATCAAAAACAATACAACCAAGATCACACTCCAACCCATACTTTATCCATAATTAACTCCACTTTACCACCATCAAATCCAAAACACAGAATCACTAAAAATGTCTTTATCCCAACCAAACCCCACAGATTTTCACTTCATATATACAGTACATAAAATGTCACGATTAAAATGTTAAACATTAAAAGATTTGGGTTGAAGACCTGAAAAAAGATAATAGAAATAGAACAGAAATAGATAAAAGGCACCCATATACACAAATGATCAGTTTTTTAATGCAATTAACTTATCTAATTAACAAAACTGTCCAACATCAACTGATGTTTCAAAATGTAACTGCCCCATACTTAAACCAACCAAATAAAAGAATAAATAAAGTTGGTGACTGATATGCTTGATTACAGACGGCCTTCCTCAATATTTAACACGCATACAGTATACACTTAAAGTTAAACATGGGCGATATGGCCTAAAATCAATATCACGATAAATTGAGCAGTTAACCTCGATAACGATAAATGGACGATAACCACCCCAAGTGCCAAAAAACTTTTTTTTTTATTTTTCATTTGATGGGGCTGTGGCAGGCAGCATAGTTCCTCCAGTTATTTTGATAATATTATTCCCCCTAGACCTATTCATTGCAATTATATTATTACCACTTTAAAGGACTGTAAAATGTCACTGAAAATAAATGAAGACAATAGTAGTAAGTACTTTTAGTGGTTAAGATTTATTAACTGAACAAAATAAAAAGTGTAGGATACAATATGTAACCATGCTCTCTAAAAAATGTGTATCCCTTGTAAACAAAATAGTTTAATAATAAATATGTTTCACATTGGCTATTCACAAAGTAAACAATGATTGTGCAAATGTAATGCCATCATGGACAAAGGCCTATCTCTGCTAAGGCCTTGAGGTAGCATATCTATCCAAATCTTCACACCCAACATCACCCCAATTCATGGTCTAATTCTCAAATAAAGCAAGCAAAATAAAGTAAGAATTAAATAAGACCTCTCAGACCATATTTACAAAATTAAAAAGGGTTGGCACAGTAATAAAACATTTTAAAAATCATGTATTTTGCTACATTTCACAGCACAACATGATCAACACTGGCTCACAATAAGTCTTCTGTAAAACTTTCTGGATACACTGCTGCTCAGCAGTCTTAAGTATTTTTATGCCTATATAAACATTATTCAAACATTAATACTTTCAATTTTGAATATGACACACAGAATTAAAGTCACTTTAAAACACACCAGATGTCACCACCCAAATATATTAAGATGTACACACTTACCGACTGCCAGGTGCAGCCTGTGCCCAAAACATTGCACCCGTGTCCATTTATTGAGCTTGACAGCTTTCACAATATTTGGGCCGTTGTCAGTTGTTATAGCAACAAGGTCCTCTTCACTGATGTCCCATGCAGACAGCATCGCTCTCAACCCCTGTCCAACCATCTCCCCCGTGTGATCAGATGGAAAATAGGCCGCCTCGAGCACTCTGGTACGCAGCTCCCATTTGTTGTCGATGTAATGAACTGTGAGACTAATATACGGCTCCATTGTGCGGCTGGACCAGAGATCGGATGTGGCTGCAACGCGCTTAACGTATCTAAATTCAGCAGCAACCTTTTTCCTCTCTGTGCTGTACATGCTGGGAATGATAGTTTTTGAAAAATATTTTCCTGATGGGAGTTCGTATCTCTTGTCAATTATTTTCATGAAGTGTCTGAACCGCTATGCTCCACTGTAGCAATAGGAGCCATGTCTTTTGCTATGTGGTAGCCTATAGCATTTGTGATTTCTTGCCATCTTTTTGAAGTTCGCTCATATAGTTGAGTACTAGCAAATGCTTCGGTTATTGACCGCTGCCTGGTGGAGGAAGACGTTTTTGCTGGTCCTCCTAATCTCTTCTCGCTTTGAGCTTTTTTTATGTCTTCGAATTGAATCACATGGTTGTGCTGCAGGTGGTGGAAGAGGTTGGTTGTGTTACCTTGACTTGACGCAACAGTCTTTTTGCAGAGTTTACATTTAACAATTTTTTGATCAATATCATCCTTGTTGAATCCAAAATGTTGCCAAACGATTGATGATGCATTTTTTTTGTTAACAAGCGTCTCCTCTTCCTCCTCCACCAGCTCTACCTTTGTCGCTGCTGCTTCAACATTTAAATCGTCCTCCATTTGTTCACCCGTGTCTCGTCTTGTTACAGGTAGTAGAGTCATGTGACTCCACCCCGCAAGTCTGTAACGTAGCACAGCGTCTTAAAGGGACATGAACATCGCCAACCTGCACATGCCTTTTCTTTTTTTTTTAAAATACCGAATTTACCGACATGGGCAAAATGACGTCGATGAGAGTCATAAATTTCGGTAACGATAAATTTTTGATATATCGCCCAGCCCTACTTAAAGTCAAATGTTTTAGGACACCTCAGTGTTTCTTCAAAATGAATCCACTGAAATGCAATGAATGCCCTAAAATGGTGGAAAGGTAAGCAGTAAACTGCCAAAGGTTTAAATTTAAAGTTTAGGTTAGCAATAACTTACAAAAAGGAAATTTCATATTACAAATGGGCCATCTTCAGGGAACAACTAATAGATTACAACCGACCAATGCTCTGTAGCAATTAAAGTAAATTAAGCCTTTTAAGTTGAAGCAAACAATTTGCATAGATGTCCAACTTCTGTTGATTACTTAGAAACCCAGTGTCTGTCTTAAACAAAGTTAGACTGTGTTACTGCACCTACTGAAGTACTAATTAGACATTATTACACTGTAGAATGTTGTAAATTCCAGTGAAAAAGGCAAGAAAACAGCAATTAACAAGGCAATGAGAGCACATTATTACCCTTACAAGTGTAGGTCTGACTTAGAGAAACTGCAGAAAAAAATGAAAGTGTCAGTGAGTACAGTGGTTTCCTACGCAAATCAAAGGCAACTGGAAGAAACTCTTGATTGGAAGAGACCTAGCAGACCCAAACTTACAAAACAATAAGAAGAAAGATTACTGAGGGTGACCAGGTTATGTGATAGGCACCTCACAGCACAACAGCTTCAAGTACAGCTTAACAGTGGTTGAAAAAAGCAAGTCTCAATGAAGAGGAGAGTTTGTGTTGCAACTTTGACAGGGTGAGTGGCAGTACAAAATTCATTAAAAGACAAAATAAGGCCTTGAAATACCGGCTGTGGACTACTGCAGACTAGAAGAAGGTCTTATGGGCCAATGAATCAAAATTTGAAATCTTCGGTTTATCACCAAGGGTGTTTGTATGCCATCGAGTTGGTCAAAGGATGGTTCCTCAGTGTGCAACACCAATTGTCAAACATGGAGGAGAAAGTGTGATGGTTTGGGGTTCTTTTGCTGGAGGCAGAGTTAGTGACTTGCACTGAGTGACTGGCATTCGAAATCAAAACAATTACCACAGACTGGCAGTTATTATCAGCAAAAGGTGGCCACTTTGATTAATCAGACATTTGAATAACAATTTGTACACTTAATGATTCCTTGAGTATTTTTTTTTTGCCATTGTTTATTTGCTCTATGCCTTGATTTCATGAAACATGTTGACATTAAACTGCATTCATTTCCATATAAACTGAAAAAGTTGAGGTTTTCTAAAACTTTTGATCAGCAGTATAATGCCATGCTCTAAGGAAGTTCAGAAAAGATCAGAAAAAAGCGGTTGAATTATCGGAAGCATCTGGTTACAATTGGTTATTAAGCATAAGGAGCAATTAGATTTTTCACACAGTGCCAGTTGGTGTTGGATAACTTTGTTCATTCAATAAATAACATAAGTTACAACAGATTTATAAAAACAAAAATGACAATAATAATTGAACAGATTAAATAAACAAAACAGGACAGTTCAAACTGTATAACGCTAAACAAACTGAACATAGCAAACTCAGAGCAACCCTAAAGGGATACTAAGAAATCATTGACAATTTCCTGCATTTAACACTTTTTTCCCTTGTTGGCTCAAGGAAAAACACTACATGGGTGTTCAACAGTATTACAAACTCTCCTTTCTCTTTACCTAAGTCGGAAACTGTTCAAAAAATTTTCAGAGTCTAAGTTAAACCTGTGCTGTGCCAATTTGTTACCTTCAGGTTATGTGTATAAGGTATATAAGAAACATAAATACTTTTTGCGTTTAGATCTGGGTCCCATCCTAAAAGTGCATATGCAAATATTCAAAAATCCAAAAATATCTGAAATCAGAAATGTTTCTGGTGCAAGACATTTTGGATTAGGGATGCTCAACCGACTAATACTACTAATAAT
The DNA here is from genome assembly GCF_016835505.1 of Polypterus senegalus. NCBI lineage: Eukaryota > Metazoa > Chordata > Cladistia > Polypteriformes > Polypteridae > Polypterus > Polypterus senegalus. The sequence goes on from NC_053159.1 coordinate 172,314,053, forward strand.
AAATTTAGAAAATTGTATTATGTTTCTGGATACTAAAAACAGAATAAATTGCAACCAATCAAATTGTGTACTTCATTCTGTTCGGACAAGATCAAAAAAACTAGCACTGGAGTTGTTTAATGTAAATTTAGTTTTAAGAATATCAGGAAAGAGAGTAGTGAGAAGTCAAGCAAAATGACATGATTTATTGGCTAACTAAAAAGATTAACACACTTGGAAAGAGAGAGGTAAATGAGAAAAGCTATAAATTACTCTAAAGGCCTAGTACTGAATTTTCAATGTCAATATGCAATTTGCATTGTTATGTCCGTCTATTACATTCCCCCATAACAAAACACATTATATCCCACAGATGACATAGTGATAATTTAAGCATTGCTGCAGAAATTTCAATGCTAAATGCTATGTCAACATTTAAGTTACAACTTACTTTATTTTAGTTTTCACAATAAATCAGAGAAGGATTACCTTGGTATGAAATATGCAATTTGTAAGCCTTCAAATCAAGCACTCCAGCACACTAAAAACTAGGATTGTCTCCTTCCAGGTAAAAGGGATTCTTAAATGCTGATTTATACCAATAGGGTGCATTAACTAATGTACTCAAAGATGAAGAGAAGAGGCATGGTTTTCCTACATTTGGAATCATTGCACAGGGAATACAAAAGAATTTTGTACAGAAAAAATTTCAGCACTAGGAATATAACAGTACCAGAATTTCTGTTGTAGTCATGCACGTATTTATAAGAGACTGCTGAAGGGCTCTAGTGATTGTAATTCTAACGCTGCTCCAAGGGTTGGAGCTGTATCCAAAAGCTTTTACCCCTGCACACCGTACGATTGACGGCTATAACACTTCTGACTTCACATCCGGTATTCGTCCATCTGGATCCTGATCCTGCTGGAAGGATTGAAAACTGGAAGCTCCTCCATTTTTGTCATTTCTACCCTGAACTCATGTTTGTTAAGAACTATTTTAGAACCTGTGAAGCATTACACAATGCGTCTCTCTAACAATAAATAAAGACCCTACTATAATGAGATTGTTTGTGACTATCAAATTGTACAAAAATTAGAGCTTGAATACTCAAATATTGAAAATAAATACATATTTGAAGATATTCAAACATATGTTGAAAGTTCTAAGTGTTACTACATGTATGTCTACTTAACATGCCTTTGTATGCTTGATTATCTATACTAATAAAAGGCAAAGCCCTCACTCACTCACTCACTGACTCACTCACTGACTCATCACTAATTCTCCAACTTCCCGTGTAGGTAGAAGGCTGAAATTTGGCAGGCTTATTCCTTACAGCTTACTTACAAAAGTTGGGCAGGTTTCATTTCGAAATTCTACGCATAAGGGTCATAACTGGAAGCTATTTTTCCCCATATAATGTAATGGAGTCTTGAGTTGGAGATGGCGGGGCGGAGTTTCGTGTGACATCATCACGCCTCCTACGTAAGTACGTAGAGAACAAGGAAGAACTCCAAACAGCGATGAGCACAAAACGCCATTTCACAATTGAGAAGGCAGAAAAACATTATGAAGCAAATGATGCATACAAGCATATTCATAAGTACAGCTACTGCGGAAACAAAGCACGGCGTGAACCGTAAGTTTATATTAAATTAAGTTCATAGACAGGCTGCCACTAGCGTTTGTAATTTAGTGCCTGCCCATATAAGGCCGTCCATCAGCGGCAATCCAATACAAACACTGCCGGTAAATGTTCACGGTTGAAGGACTGTGCTTATGCAGAGGAAGATGAGATGGTCAGGGTGGTGTTTGGCACAAACTCATTGAAACTGCGAGAGAAACTTTTAAGTGCCGGGTCTTAGCTGACATTACGAGATGGCACCAGTACAGCTGGGAACCTTCGATGCAAGAACACCAAGCGGCTCACGTGAACTGACGCAATGCGCAGACAAAAAGCAACAGTTCCAAAGAGTGCTGAACAAAAACCGAATTACACAATTGAGAAGGCAGCAAAAAAATATGAAGCGTCTTATACATACAATCATATTCATAAGTGCAGCTACTGCGGAAACAAAGCACATGGTGGAAAAAGTGAATGTCCTGCTAAAGGAAGACAGCGTAAAAAAACGTGCATGCAGTTTGTCACATCACAGATAAAGAGGAAGACGAGCTGTTTATTGATGCAGTAAGGAACTAATCGATGAATGAAACCTCTTATCTTTACAACGATTGACAAACACGGAATGTAACTTGAACACATCCTACAAATACGAGCCTGATTGAAAGAAATAATGATAATCAAATCCTTGATGACAGCAACATTCAATAACACTCACAAAACAATTACTGTATATTGACAATCATGTTACGTTATTTTTAAAATGTTCCCTTTTCTTTTCATAACTTCTACTTCTCCACTGGTACACGGGTATATATATATAAATGTATATATATACCCGATCTACAATACATACTTTAGCATAGACAAGCCACACGCTGTGGCTAATTGTAGAGTCTTAAGCCTCTAACGCCGACATTCGAGGTTCGATTCGAGAGGGTGTACTGACTATGTATGCAGCTACCTGATTCATTTTACCTTCGATCTCCTTGGTTTGGGACGTATGAAAAAATATTAGGTTAACGCAGAATCATGTTACGTTATTTTTAAAATTTTCCCTTTCTTAGCACAAGCACAGCTGAGAAGCTTCGATGCATGTACTCCATAACGCGTTAAAAATAACGATTTAATCACACTTTCAATTCCAAGCAAACGGAACTTTTGTCAATGCATGATTTCCTGGTACATCCATTACACTGATGCACACATCACAGCTACAAAAATGTTAGAGTCGGAATAAAGCGCGTTCCTACGACTGATCATTTCGACTACCCGCGAAGCCTTGATAAAAGCATGGTTTTGTGCACACTGAAAAGCAAGCAAAATTAGATGCATTACAGAAAGCGGACTTTGTGGCTCTTACTGGGGATCATTGGACTTCCGTGACCGTTAGTAATTCTAAATACATCTAATTACAAAATGTTCAATGATCACACTGTTTTAGCCTAATGTACAAAATAATTTTGGCTAATGTTACTCAGAGTTTAAAGAGTAAGCTGGTCAAATTACCTTTTATGTTTCTGACTTATTTTTTAAGAAGAAAACTGCACTTTATGTTGAAATTTTGGTTATTATTATTTAAAGACAATACTATTCTGAAAATGTACTTAAAGTACTTAAACTACCACTTTATTTTTAAGTCTGCCCAATTTTAACCAGGGATGATATTTTTGTTTCTGTTTTGAATTCAAATGCAGTTTAAAAGCTTTTTTTCAGAAATTAAAACAGCTTCAGTTTACAATATTCATGTCCATGTCTATTATTTGATTCTGTAAGCCCACTAAAACCGTTTTAAATTAAAAAAAAAAACATTTGCGATTTGGGGCAAATTTACGTGTGATTACATACGATTAATCAAGATTAATTCTTACACAGCCTCTAATTAATTGGATTAATTTTTTTAATCGAGTCCCACCCCTAATATATATATATGTAGATATATATATGTAGATTTGTATATATATGTGTATATACAGTATATATGTAGATATGTATATGTTGTATATACAGTATGTATATATGTGTGTATGTGTATGTATATATGTATGTGTGTATATGTATATATATATAACTGTATATATGTATGTGTATAGATGTGTGTGTATATATATATATATATATATATATATATATATATATATATATATATATATATATATATATATATATATATATATATATATATATATATATATATATATGCCAGCAACACTCATGACAATGACAAAACAATTACATTGTCAATCATGTTACGTTATTATTAAAATGTTTCCTTTTCTTTTTACTTCTCCGCTGCCAATCGCAGGTATTTTGCTATATATATATATATATATATATATATATAAATAATTGATAATGCAAACTAACAAATTAAAAATTATAAAAATGCCAATTATGGAAGTGATGTGCAAGACACATGCAAAATACAAAAGTACTGCAGTATATTGTGTCTGGAGTAAGACAAAGCCAAAATTAAGCTGATGGCATCATTTAAGAACTACAGCACTCTCTGCAAGGACCTGTAATACATAGGAAATCAGGCAACATTTTTAGTTAGTGGAGCCTCAACTGAAACCACTTTAAATATAAATAACTCTTTGTTCAGTCAAAAGAATATTTGGCTTGTCCAGTATCATTAGTGCCCAGGAAGCAGGTGCTCAGTGTTAAGGGAAATATTTATGAGGAAAAAGAACTCTCTCCATGGCATAAAAGCATACAGAAGCTGTGCTTCCTGCATTATAACTTTTCCTTTTACTGGAATGGGAGTGTTAGTTTGACCATGTTACTCATATTAGTTGCTCATTACAATAATCGAGTTTTCTTATTTTTTTTTTTTTTATTGTTTTGCAAACAGCAAAACATTTACGTTTAATTATACTGATATCACTTAATTCAGATTAATATTGATTTATAAATATACTCTGTTATTTACTTTATGGATATTTACTTTTCTGATAACAAAATTGATTGACACTTCTTTGTACTGTGGAAGTTCAGCCCGGACACAGACAGGCAGACACCAATAAGTCCAACGCACACTTTTATTTACACTATTTACAAGTCCAAAGTCCTGCACAACACACAGTGACCCTGCACCAATCACCCTTCTTTCCCGGGCCTTCTAATGGTCCGCCACCTCCGTCTTCCTTCCCAAGCTTTGTCCTCTTCCTCCCGACTCCGGCTAATGACTGGAGGGAGGCAGCCCCTTTTATTCTCACCCGGATGTACTCCAGGTGCCTCCTGACAAGCTTCCTGCGGCACTTCCTGGTGTGGCAAAGTGCCACATCAGTACCCTGGGGCACTCCAGGTGTCCCTGATATTTCTTCTGCCAGAACTTCCAAGTGTGGCAGAAGTGCTAGACGTCCAGGGTTCCTTACTCGTCCAGGCGCCCCCTGGTGGTGGCCACAGGCCCCTAAAAGGTTGAACTTCCATGCTCAATTGCCGAGGCCCCCAAACAAACCTGGGCGGCTGCCCTCTCGTGATCCGGGGGAGGCACAGTCCCTCTCCTGGTCCATCCAGGCGTCGCAACTGGGCACACTCCCCAGCCAACCACCACTGTACATAATTAAAATAATCCAAATCGTAGGCACATTTTGTTATGAAACATTTATTTGAATATGTTTATAAGAGTTTTTTTTTTTTTTTTTTTCTAAACCAGGGGAAGGGGCTATTTATTGGCCAAAAATACTGGTCACCATAAATCAAAGCCTCTATTTACTGGAATTTGTATTAGTTGCAAAAATCTGTAATCAGTTGCCTGTAATATTTAGTATATAAGGTTTAAAATGGTGTCATTGCCTTCATGTAGTCACAGCAGTCTGGAGTTTTTTTTCTGTTTTTTCTGTCCACCCTGGCCATTGGACCTTACTCCTTTTCTATGTTAACTAATGTTGTCTTATTTTAATTTCTTATTTTGTCTTTTATTTTTCTTTTCTTCATTATGTAAAGCACTTTGAGCTACTTTTTGTATGAAAATGTGCTATATAAATCACCCATTTATACTGAAATGCAGTGAATTTTCTGTTTCACAGCTTACATTGTTAACTTGTAGCAAATTTGCTGTTTGATATTGAATTTGTATTTGTAAATTAAAAAAAATATATGTAACATATATTATATACATATAACATACATATATCTTGTTACTGAAGTATTATAAAAATTGCATGGTGCCTTGGCAATTATAACACCTAGGACAGTGCTTCCCAAACTCGGTCCTGGGAACCCCTTGTGGCTGCAGGTTTTTGTTCCAACAAGATTCATAATCAGTGACAACACTGACCTCATTTAATTAGCTGGCATTTTTTTCTCTTATTCTACATTCAGAAAAGCACAACAGCATGATTTTTACATTTATAAGACATTTAGAAATATTTCTGCTTTTGCTATAGATTTAAATGCTTAACTTAACTCTCTTTTGTTGATTTCATTATATTTTGACCTTTCTCTGTGCAGTTTTTCCCCTTTGTTGAATCTTATTAATGACAATTAAAAATGAGAAGAGCAGACACACAAGCAAACAACACAGAATAACCAAAGGCTGCACTACTTTAGTGTCAAACCCACTAATTAGTAAAAAATTGATTCATTAAACAATTACAACCACTGGAAAAGTAGAATGAAAAAATTGCCAAAAAGAAAAAAAAAATACATTATTCCCATATAAATGCTTGGTACATTATATATATATATATATATATATATATATATATATATATATATATATATACACACACACACTTATATATATGTATATACATATATATATACATATATATGTATAGATGTATATACATATACATATACATATATATATATACATATACATATACATATATATTTTTTTTTTTTATTCATGGCATTCGTAGTCTGAATCACAATCTGATTGTATGGGTGATTGCCTACCAGGTAACGGTTGTGTTTGGTCTGCAAGTCGGCAAACATCCGCCACGGTGGCATCTTTCAGTTGCGAGAAGCAGATCACAGAATGGTTGAATAGTTTACTGTCAAATAATGCAAAGAGTACGCAACACGTGTTTCGCCCTAATTCTGGACTCATCAGGCATACGCACTCACTGCACCCCCTTCTTGGGGATTGAACCTTGGACAATTGTTACTGGCCTCAGGCCTAGAGGAACCTGTGCCAGGTACAAGCCACTGTTGCTAGAGTGTAGCCACAGAGATATGGTGAAAAGCATAAAAGAAACAGGCAGCAGCCCGAGTCTCAGACCATACTTCTCTGTTCTACTTTATTCTCTTTTTACCAGAAATAAATATATATATATATATATATATATATATATATATATATATATATATATATATATATATATATATATATATATATATATATATATATATATATATATATATATATATATATATATATATATATATACACTTCAGTTTCTGCATAGATCAACATGGCAATCAGTGAAACAATGGTGCAAGCCAATTTCCTCCTCTAGAACAAATGGTGTAAACACTTTTACTTTGGTTCAACAATGGCATTGTGGCCAGCTATCAAAAAGTACTTGATTAGAAACAAATGTCCCCAGAATTCGTTAATTTTCAAAGCAAGCAGACAGTTCTGTTATCACCACATTGTATGTGGACGAGATACTTAAATTACACTAACACAGCAACACACAGAAATGTCATTTTCTTTAGAATACCGAATTCTAGACCATTACACTCTCCCCTACTTTTTTTTTTTAGATGTCTCCTGACATTTTGCTGTAAAGGCTCGGCCTTTGATTCAGTGTCTATTGCATCTCAACCAATGGTCTTAGGTAATAATCAAATCCTGGGTATGCTGGATACACTGTTGTGTGGCTTGGTAACAGATACATAGGATTCTGTATAACTGCATGGACACCAGGATTCCAAGACTGGTATGATGGCTGCCCCAGTCTGTGGTATGTGAATACTTTTCTGGGTCTGACTGTGCGAGCCGATCTTCTTAAAGTGTCCCCTTCTCTGTGACTCTGGTGTTCTGTTGCTAGGTCTTCTTGACCATTTGTGGGTTCCACTGCTTCATCAATGTTCCCCATCTGGGGTGCAGCAATACTGGTCTCCATTTCCAGTCCTTGTTCCTTTGATGTTCCTGCGAAAGATTTCTGTCAGGTTGTCGTGGTTCAGGTGGTTCAGGGTAGAACTCTCAGGCCTTGGCTCTGAGCCTGGAGTGTGACTCAGGTTCTGTGACCTCAGATCTGACATGCACAGGAAAGCGTGGCAAGTGGCGGGGGCCATATAAGGTTTCAGCTTCCTCATCGGAGTGATCAGACACTGAGTCTGGTGTCACACTATATGTTCTTGCTGGTCTCTGCATTTTCCTTTTCACTGTGTTCGATTTAGTGTCTCTTTCAATAGGTAAGTCATTGACAGTCTTTAGACAGGTGTGCCGCGTTGTGGGTTCCTCTGTCTGAGAGGACCTGTTACTCCTGTTTCCCGATTCCCACCTCTTGGTACAGCCAACTGCTGTGTCCCATCTGACCATAGTGGAAAAAGTGGGGGCACAATTCTTTTCCCTGCTGGACACATCCTCTGCATCTTTGTTTGGGATTAAGACTTGACACCTGAGAGTCCAGTTATGGAAGTGCACGAATGGCTCTCCAACTATTGGTATGAGTATATTTCACAATGTTTTCAAAATTTTCTGCTACTTCTGACACTCGAGCTATTAATTGCTTCACAATCTTTTCAAAATTTCTTTCTAGCACAGATACTTGAGCTGTTAGCTGCTCAATAGTTGTACTTTGAGCTTGAGGTGCACGGGTAGCTGTCAGATTATCATTATCGTTAACTTTCACAAGCGTTTCATATTTCTTTGCTAGTTCAAACACTTCAGCTGTTAACTGCTTACTAGCTGCACTGTCCACTTGCATCCTATCATTTGCCTGACTAAAATCTGGAATAGCCTGCCAATAGGAATTCGCCAGGCTGATACAGTAGAGCAGTTAAAAACACTGCTGAAAACATATTACTTTAACATGGCCTTTCTATAACTTCAATTTAACTTAATCCTGATACTCTATATGTTCAATTCATCATAATAACTATTCATGGTGGCTCTAAAATCCGTACTGACCCCTACTCTCTTTTCTGTTTCTTTTTCCGGTTTCTTTGTGGTGGTGGCCTGCGCCAACTCCACCTACTCAAAGCTTCATGATGCTCCAACAATGATGGATGGATTAAAAGGCAGAAGTCTACGTGACCATCTTCATCAAGCCCTTCCGTGAGAACCCTAAATCCAAAGAGGACTGTTTCATTTATGTTAGGTAGAATGCCCAGAGGGGACTAGGCAGTCTCATGGTCTGGAATCCCTACAGATTTTATTTTTTCTCCAGCCGCCTGAGTTTTTGTTTTTCTGTCCCCCCTGGCCATTGAACCTTACTCTTATTCGATGTTAATTAATGTGGATTTATTTTGTTTTCTTATTGTCTTTTATTTTTCTATTCTTTATTATGTAAAGCACTTTGAGCTACTGCTTGTATGAAAATGTGCTATATAAATAAATGTTGTTGTTGTCGTTGACTCCCTTTAGTCTGAACAGCCTGTGTATCGTCTTTTGCCTCTACTGAATTTACAGTGACTGACCTATGTTTACTCAGTGGGTTGAGTCACTTTATTCTCTCTCTTCTTCTCTGGTTGATCTAGTTATCTGCTCTAGTATTACAGTCACCTTTGGGTCAGTGAGAATTGGTTTTAGGTCTTGTCTGATGTTATTTTTTTCATTCAACCCTTGATAAAGGGTATGAAGAAATGTGCCCTGCACTAATTTTCTGTCATAGCTGAATTCAGCTCCATGCTGTACTGATGCGAGCAGCACACGTTGTCGAAGATTCATTATTCTATATACAAATTCTTCAGGTGCTTCCCTATCTTGTTGCTTCGTATTGCTAGTTCCTGAAACAGTTCTGTGCTGCTTTTTTCCCCTAATGTGTAGCCTAAGAAATCGTTTGAGTTCTTCTAATGTGATATCATCTCTACTCATGAGAAAATTTTTGAAGATACCTGGTTTAACTACTTTTAGTACAGACTTAACAATTTCAGACTCAGTAAATCCCTCATGTAGCCCTACATCTATTTGTTTGCAAAGGTTACTGTACAAAATTTCAGAACCTCCATCATAGATTTGGCCACCATGGATTTTCAACTCCCTGCGAGGCAGAAAAGCAACAACATCAGTAAGTCTTACCACTTGATCTGAAGTGATATAAGGGAGGCATCCTTTCCCCAAGTCCCCAGAGTTTCCCCTATTTTCAAAGTTTGTGCCAAGATGTTTAGCTTGGCTCAAATGAGTATCCTGATCCAGTCCTGTGGTGATGACACCTGTACAATCCTTACTCCTAGCAGAGGTGAAATCCTTTCCGGTTAGGAGTTGTGAAATCACATCCTGGAGATGAAGTAGGTGTGACATGCCTTTGTCCTCCAAATTTCTCAACTTATCACCCTTATATATATAAAACCAAACTTAGTTTTCTAATTTCTACATTGTTCCCAAAACACAGAACTTGGGAAATAACACTTCACTTAATTAGCCTAGGAGTCCAATTAAAACCAGAAGCTGGTTTGAGCAGAAACCTGCAGCCACAGTGGGTCCCCAGGACTGAGTTTGGGAAGCACTCACCTAGAATATTTACACAAAAAAACTGAAACTCACTATTTTATTATTACACTGAATGAATGAATTACATATAATGTACAATTTTAAAAGATTTCTAGTCAGACACAACTGGTTAGCTACCCTCACTGTCTCTTCCAAATCTGTTTAATAAATATTAGGAAAAAGGGGTATTTTACAAACAGGGTTCAAAAACTTTTTAACTGGTAATGTTTATATAAATTTTCGACAGTATTCATTTTTTCCTTTCAAAATTTGGATTTTAAAAAAATACCCTGCAATTTAAATTTTGATATAATATAAACTTATACTGGTGGGTCCCTGCTTAGGCTAAAATCTTTTACATACAACACACATGAAAAAAACATTGATCAATGTTGCGTGAAGAGAAGTCAGCACAAGTGCCATGTACATTTACACGGCTAAAGGCGCAGTATTCATTATATTTCAATAAACTGATGTGGCCCTCTTGTGTCTGGCAGCGATGCTATTTATAATGTTTAATTCTGCATGTTAGACTCCACCTCCAAATTTCGGATTCTGCATAACATAAGGTTATTTATGCGATTTATGGCTACCAGTAAAGATTAACAGAAGATTACAGTTTTCATACATGCATTAATGTGTTGACTATAAATATGGAATTTCAATCAACATTCATTTTGCATGGTGTATTTCATGTAGTAGTAATATCAATAAATACACAACATTGCTAAAAAGAAAGCAAATGAAAAATATATTCTATCTTTATTTGGAATAAAGCCAGTCTGATTCTGTGTCATTGAGAACAAAGTACCTCCAGCAAAATCATGTGATAGTATTTTTGGTAATGTCCAACTATGTCCTTTTATTGAAAGCTTTTCAAATTCATCGATGACCATATGAAAAATAAAAAAGGAGAGTTGCTAAGACATTGATGCAGAAGAAGACAGCAAGCATATAAAGTAAAAGTGCATAATTCAACTCACCAAGAGTTCATCCATACTTGTCTGACATTTTTCTAAATTAATTCTTTTTATTGCAACTCGTTCCTGCCTGGGTTTGCAAAGGGCTGCTTGAACAACAGCTGTTGCTCCACTTCCTGCATGAAAGAATGGCAATTAATGCATATGTCAAACATTTTAGTAACAAATAAGTAATTTCTTAACATGGCAAATTTAACAAACAAAATCAGTATCTGAATAGTTAGCCCTATCAATATTTCAGTTACAAATATTAACTGCCATGGAAGTCAATGCAGATAAACTATCATTAAGCTATCCATACATTTACATCACAACCCTATATTGCATTAAGAGGGCTTGAAAATGCAGTGTTGCATTACCTGAACATTACAGCTATAATATAGAAATACTAATTTTCACAGGCACCCACCAACTCCTTGTAAAGGGAACACAATTACACAAGTATAAAGAGAATGTAGAAAGATGTTAGAATCCTTCACTTTCCTTACACTTTGTTGTAGATTTAAATTTAAATAGATAATTGTGCCATTTTTGTCAATCAATCTATACTCAAAACCCCTAATGACAAAGTGAAAAATTGTTTACAGAAATGTTTGCAAATATAATTAAAATCAAAAACTGAAATCTTTCATTCATAAACATATTCTGACTTTTAATTCAGTACTTTGTAGAAGCCCATTTGGTAGCAATTATGGATTCAAGTATTCTTGGTAAGTCTCTACAAGTTTTGCACAACTGCATTTGGGCAGTTCATCCCATTCTTCCCTGAAGATCCTCTCAACTCTGACTGGATGTGAAGCATTTAAAAACTGACACCTTCAGGTCTCTCTACACATGTTCTATGGGTTTAAGTCTGTGCTTTGCTTGTGCCACCCAAGGACAGTCAAGAGGCTTGTCCGGAAACCACGCCAGCATTGGCTGTATGATAAGAGTCACTGTCGTGTAGAAAATTTAGCAATCTATGCAGTCTGAGGTTGCATGCACACTGGAGGAGGTTTACCTCAACATCCTCTTTGAATTTGGTGGCATTCAACCATCACTCAGTTCTGACCAATTCTCTCTGTCTCTGCCACTGAGAAGTATGCCCACATTATGATGCTGACACCACCCTGCTTCAACATTGGGATGGCATTAGGCAAGTGATGAGCAATGCCTGGTATTCACCAGACAGAGTTTGGAGTTCTATCCAAAGATTTGAACTTTTGCCTAATCAGACCAGAGAATCTTTTTCCTCATGCGCTCTGGGTCCTTTAAATGCCTGAGTCCTGCTGAGATTACCATCCTTCTTACAGGTTATCCCGTCTCAGCAGGACTTTTGAAGCTCTGCTAGAGCAATTATTGGGTTCTTGGTCATTCCTTAGCCAAGGCTCTTCTTGCCTGTTTCCAAATTTCTTCCATGTCACAATTAAGGCCACTGTGCTCCAAGAAACACTCAAAGCTTTAGAAATAGTATTACACCCTTGCCCTGATCTATGCCTCGACAATTTGATTTCAGAGTTATGACAGTTCCTTAGATTTAAAGGCTTGGATTCTGTCCTGACACAAATTGCGAATTATGGGACCTCATATACACAGGTGTGTGCCGTTCTAAACAATTTCCCATAGGTGGACTCCTATCAAGATCTAGACACAGCTCAATTGCTCAAGGATAATGAAAGCAAACAGGATTCATTTGAACACAATTTGGAGATACACCACCCAAGCCACCTAATCTCCAGGTCTTTAGACTGTGGGAGGAAATCCTAGCACCCAAAGGAATCCCATGTTGACATCAGGAGAACATGCAAACGCCACGGAAGCAAACCCTGGTCTCCCTACTGCGAGGCATTATCACTAGCACTATCACTGAACTATCAACAGCACTATCACTGTAGCACCATGCTGCTCTTGAATGTAGATTGGTAGGTAATGATGGCAAATGCCATCCATTTAAAATAAAAACTACAACACAATAATGGTTTCAAAACTGCCCGACAGATAAGTAAACATCTTATGCGATATGGTCTTCAGAGTAAGTTAATCCCAAACATGTGGCTAAGTGAGGCAGAATCTCTCTTTTTTGAGAGGTGGCAACATGCAGTTTAAACATCTATACACATGCAAAGATACTGTATAAATAAACTGACAAAATACTATGCATTAGTTACAATAATGAAGAAGAACAAACTTGAGGCAGGTAGCCTGTCCACAGTCTATGGTATCAGTTTGGATACATTTTGTGGTTATCTTCAGACTCTTCAATTTAGCTGCCTGGACAAGCCATAGTGTTATCAGGCTTAATGGATCAGGTCATTCAACTGTCCACTGCAAACACACACCCTGTAAGCTTGTATACAAACCCTCCCTTTTATTGAAATGGAATATGTTTTGTAATTCAATTGATAAAGTGTAAAATTTCTGTTTTGCCTGAGAGGTGTATGCATGTAGAGTACATGTTGTGGACCCACTTGGGCTGTATTATAAAAAGCATCCTATGACATTTATAAAATGCAATTTGTGTGTTCATAGTGTGGGAATCCCAATGTTGCTGTTCTTATTTTTTTTTCAATAAAAAGGCTCAGCATTCTCTCATCTAAACCAAGAGTGAAGCTTGTTCCTTTCGCAGTACTTTATGATGATGTTACTAATACACATATATACATTATGAAGTATGTTTTAACTTTGTTTTAAAATGTTGTTTTATGTTAGGCAACCCTTTTCCTCCCCTTTTTTCATGTTTCCATCATCACTTCTAGACTCACATTTCCACTTACAAAATCAAGAACAAAATAACAAAATAAAACAAATATCAAACTTTTTTATTATTATTATTTTATAGCATATTATATAGTCCTGCTTAAAAGACACAAACTCTTCAAGAGGAAAATTATTTTATACTAGCCGAAGCCCGCCGTAGCATACGGCGGTGTAAGAATAGGAATGGAAAATGGTGAGAAAGGAATTCAGTATAACAAAGGCTTAGGAAACCACCGTTGCAGTATAACAAAAATAGCAAGGAGCGAAACCAATGCCAATGGTCGAGAGAGTATCTTACTGTAGCAGGCTACGAAAAACATAGACATATATAAATAGCGGCGCATTCACTGTGTTGCCCAGTCGACACAATAACTCAGCGCGTCCGCCCTATTGCGAGTGGTAAAAGTGCCATTTAACCTAAAACAGGTAGACGTGGAAACCGGGTTTTCTGATGAAAAAACAATAACGTTTTAAACAGTATCATTTACATACAACAGATTTTGGCGAATCATTTACATGCAATTATCTATATCCATTTATATACTAATAATGGCAATTATTAAATAAATAATTATTATTATTATTATTATTATTATTATTATTAAATAATTCCTCCCGTATAAGTAACATTTCTCGGACTGCTTTCTTCCATCTCCGAAACATTCCTAGACTTGGTCCTGTTCTTGCGCAACACAGTACTAAAGTATTGGTTAATGCCCGAGTCACCTCACGTATAGATTACTGTAATGGTATTCTATCTATCATCCCACAAAAACGTATCCATCGCTTACAATTTATTTAAAACTAGCAAAATACCAAGGCCAGCGGAGAAGTAGTGTGTTAAAGAAGCAATGAAAAGAAAAGGAAACATTTTGAAAATAACGTAACCTGATTGTCAATGTAATTGTTTTGTCACTGTTGTGAGTGATGAGTGTTGTTGTCATATATATATATATATTTACACACACACACACACATAAACATATATATATACATATCTATACATATACACATATATACATACATATATATCTACATATATACACACACACATATATAAACATATATATACATATACATACATATCTACATATATACACACACAGCTATTTCAGATCAGTGCAATACGCTGTTTGTTAAAACGGTTGACTCCGCTCTTACGCAATAACAAATCAAATCATTCAGTTGTCTTTGCTCATATGTCATTTTAGAGCTGGACGCCTGGCATCTTTTTGGCCACAGGTTCGTTTCTGTTTGCTGTGAGGTTCTGTGTTGTGGAGATTCTCAGGATGGATTGCAGGTGCTCATCAGTGAGGCGACTCCTGTGTGCTGTTTTGTTAGTCTTTATCACTGAGAAGAGCTTCTCACACAGATATGTGCTACCAAACATGCACAAGGTTCGAGCCGCATGTAGACGGACTTTTTGTTCATCAAAGTCACCAAAGCGCCGCAAACTCAGTGCGCAGTGCGCCAGTTTATCAGCAAAGTGCGATTTGGGAACACCGTAGTGACGACTTGGTTTAACAGTACTTGGCAACAGGGAAAGTGGGGCAAGGTGAACTGGTGCATTTGTGTCTCCCATAAAAGCAGCTTCACTTGAAATCACTTTGTGATTGTGCACGGGTTAAAACGTCCGCTGAAGTGTCAGATTCTTATTTAATTATGCTGTTTTCTGTATCTTCTGAATTGCATTCAGGTTACCCTGATGCAAGGCAGCTGAAGCGCTGCATTATGGGATCTGTAGTTTATTGTGTTACCAGCGCTTCATATACCCGGGCCATTAATAACAATAATACAGTATATAAAATGATCTCGGGCCGGATATAATTACGCCGGCCGGATGTGGCCCGCTGCCCTTGAGTTTGACACATATGGACTAAATAGAACTTGAAAAGATATGTTTTTCAAATGTGATCGCGCAATTCAGATAGAGTTGACGCACTACAGCCTGCATGCCTCAATGAGTCATCCTCCCTCGCTCTTACTTTTTACCGCTCATCTAATGAATACACTGAGTATGGCTTTACCAAAACAATCATTGATGGCGAATAAAGTATCCATTATTCGAGTATGTAGAGCGGGATATATATATATATACATACAAATATATACCCCCGATCGCAGCGGAGAAGTAGTGTGTTAAAAAAGGTAGAAAAAGAAAAGGGAACATTTTAAAAATAACGTAACATGACTGTCAATATACAGTATTTGTTTTGTGAGTGTTACTGAGTGTTGCTGTCATCAAGGATTTGATTATCATTATTTCTTTCAATCAGGTTCGTATTTGTAGGATGTGTTGTGTTCAAGTTACATTCCGTGTTTGTCAATCGCTGTAAAGATGACAGGTTTCATTCATCGATTCGCTTCTTACTGCATCAATAAACAGCTCGCCTTCTTCTTTATCTGAGACCTGACACACTGCATGCACGGGTTTTTTACACTGTCTTCCTTTAGCGGGACATTGACTTTTTCCACCGTGTGCTTTGTTTCCGCAGTAGCTGGATTTATGAATATGCTTATCAGACGCTTCATATTTTTGCTGCCTTTTCAATTGTGTAATTCGGTTTTGTTCAGCCTTTGGAACTGTTGCTTTTATCTGTGCACTGCGCCAGTTCACGTGAGCCGCTCGTGTACTTGCATCGAAGGTTCCCAGCTGTGCTGGTGCCATCTCGTGCTATGTCCATAGCTTTATTTAATGTTACCTTAGTCCTGGCACTTAAAACTTTCTCTCGCAGTTTCACTGAGTTTGTGTCAAACACCACCCTGACCATCTCATCTTCCTCTCCATAAGCACAGTCCTTCACCCGTGAATATTTACCCGTGGCAGTTTGCTATTGGATTGCCGCTGACGGACGGCCTTATATGGGCAGGCACTAAATTACAAACGCCAGTGGCAGCCTGTCTATGAACTTAATTTAAAGTGTAGGTTTACATCGTGCTTTGTTTCCGAAGTAGCAGAACTCATGAATATGGTTGTATATGTCACTCGCTCGCTTCTTATTGTTTTGCTGCCTTCTCAATTATATAATGCATGTTTTCTTGAGCGCTTTTTTGAGGTTTTCCTGGTTTTCTATGTACTGCGTGATTACGTGGGAGGCGTGATGATGTCACACGAAACTCCGCCCCCACGGCGTTGAAGCTCATCTCCATTACAGTAAATGGAGAAAAACTGCTTCCAGTTATGACCATTCGATATAAAACCTGCCCAACTTTTGTAAGGAAGCTGTAAGGAATGAACCTGCCAAATTTCAGCCTTCCACCCACACGGGAAGTTGGAGAATTAGTGATGAGTCAGTGAGTGAGTCAGTGAGTGAGTGAGTGAGTGAGTGAGGGCTTTGCCTTTTATTAGTATAGATTCTGCTGCCAGGATAATAACCTGCTGTTCTAAATCCACTGAACATACTACACCCTGTTAACTACAGAATACAATACTAAATACCACTCTTAACATTTAAAGCTCTCCACAGCCTCACTGATCTCCTACAGACTGACACTCATCTCGCTCACTCCGATTCTCATCTGCAGCTCGACTTTCTGTACCACACATCAAACTCTGTGCTATGGAAGCTCGAGCGTCTCTCATAGTGCACCTCAACTCGGGAATTCTCTTCTCTCTCATATACATCAGTTCGATTCAATAACACATTTTAAAACTACATTCAAAACTTATCTTTTCAAACTGGCATACCAATTGTGAATTTTGCACTGTTACTGCCAGTTATCTTTGTTTGTTTGCTAATTATTGCTGTTTGATCAAGAGCGGCGATGGACACGGAAGTAGGATTAGAGATGGCGGGCAGGGCTCTGTCGTGCATATCCTATGGTTTTAGAGTTGGTGGGAGGGGCTCTGTGAGTTGGGGGGCATGGCTATCTGTCTTGCTTGCCCTTACGTTAGAGTTGGCGGGCGGGGCTCTCTATCTTGCTTGCCCTCAGTTAGAGTTGGTGGGCGGGGCTCTGTTGAGCGTATCTCATGGTCTTAGAGTTGGCGGGCGGGGATCTGTGAGTTGGCAGGCATGGCTCTCTGTCTTGTATGCCTTTAGTAAATTTTTATATATATATATATATATATATATATATACACACACACACATACATACACTGACCTAAAGGATTATTAGGAACACCATACTAATACGGTGTTTGACCCCCTTTCGCCTTCAGAACTGCCTTAATTCTATGTGGCATTGATTCAACAAGGTGCTGAAAGCATTCTTTAGAAATGTTGGCCCATATTGATAGGATAGCATCTTGCAGTTGATGGAGATTTGTGGGATGCACATCCAGGGCACGAAGCTCCCGTTCCACCACATCCCAAAGATGCTCTATTGGGTTGAGATCTGGTGACTGTGGGGGCCATTTAAGTACAGTGAACTCATTGTCATGTTCAAGAAACCAATTTGAAATGATTCGAGCTTTGTGACATGGTGCATTATCCTGCTGGAAGTAGCCATCAGAGGATGGGTACATGGTGGTCATGAAGGGATAGACATGGTCAGAAACAATGCTCAGGTAGCCCGTGGCATTTAAACGATGCCCAATTGGCACTAAGGGGCCTAAAGTGTGCCAAGAAAACATCCCCCACACCATTACACCACCACCACCAGCCTGCACAGTGGTAACAAGGCATGATGGATCCATGTTCTCATTCTGTTTACGCCAAATTCTGACTCTACCATTTGAATGTCTCAACAGAAATCGAGACTCATCAGACCAGGCAACATTTTTCCAGTCTTCAACTGTCCAATTTTGATGAGCTTGTGCAAATTGTAGCCTCTTTTTCCTATTTGTAGTGGAGATGAGTGGTACCCGGTGGGGTCTTCTGCTGTTGTAGCCCATCCGCCTCAAGGTTGTGCGTGTTGTGGCTTCACAAATGCTTTGCTGCATACCTCGGTTGTAACCAGTGGTTATTTCAGTCAAAGTTGCTCTTCTATCAGCTTGAATCAGTCGGCCCATTCTCCTCTGACCTCTAGCATCAACAAGGCATTTTCGCCCACAGGACTGCCGCATACTGGATGTTTTTCCCTTTTCACACCATTCTTTGTAAACCCTAGAAATGGTTGTGCGTGAAAATCCCAGTAACTGAGCAGATTGTGAAATACTCAGACTGGCCCGTCTGGCACCAACAACCATGCCACGCTCAAAATTGCTTAAATCACCTTTCTTTCCCATTCTGACATTCAGTTTGCAGTTCAGGAGATTGTCTTGACCAGGACCACACCCCTAAATGCATTGAAGCAACTGCCATGTGATTGTTTGATTAGATAGTTGCATTAATGAGAAATTGAACAGGTGTTCCTAATAATCCTTTAGGTGAGTGTATATATATATACTATCTGTGTAAGCCCACGTTGTAAAAAGCCTGGGCTCCGAAAAACCATGTCACTTCAATCATTCAAACGCGAGGTTCTCTTTCCTTGGCAGTTTACTTCTGCCGACATGCTCGCCTCTGTTGTCTATCAACAGCTAAGCGAGTTTCTCACTCCCCAGAGGTGTTGTTTTGCTGATGTGCTCGCCTTGCTTGTGTATTAGTGGCTAAGTGAGTTTCTCTTTTGTCAGCGGTTTCACTTTGGTGACAGAGTCGCTTTCTTTGAGTGTCATGCTGCAGCCTCGCACTTCTGGGCCAGACAGACAGACACACATACTTCCACGCGTAGACGCTTATATAAAAGATAGTTATATGAATCTGTAATGAACATATAGAATAAAGTTCTCCAAAATTTAAATGGGGGTTTGAACAAAGTTCATTAGACTGTGGCATTTAACTAATGACCATATATTCTTTTGTGTAAAAGTTAAATGAACAACTGAAAGAAGTATACAGAAAAACTGAGTATACTCTAAGTTAGGGGTGGATGGTATAGCCAAAAATTGTTACCATGATATAATAAATAGGTTTCTGAAAATTTATTTTCAATGTGTAGATTCAAAGACTATAATTGACTTGAAAAGTGGGATGGTGCCCTGCCCAGGATTTGTTTCCTGCCTTTCGCCCTGTGTTGGCTGGGATTGGCTCTAGCAGACCCCTGTGACCCTGTAGTTAGGATATAGCAGGTTGAATAATGGATGGATGGATGGGTTGATAAAAATCTCTATTGATTTAATCTAATGACTCTAGAGGCTATTCTCATATAAACCCACCCAATAAAGCCCGAAGAGAAAAAAAAAAAAAGAAATGCCCCCCTCAAACCAACCAGCCACACCAAAATCAAAAGATTTCTCAATTGAGAGAAATGTCTCCGGTTCCCATTAGTTGCTACAAATATGGAGAACCAGTATGCAACACACCTCACTACCCTCAGCTCGACAAGCCAACTGACTAGAGATCAGATGTACTTTATTATGAATGTCGCTAACCCTCTAACCCTTCTGTGCACAAGTACAGTGGTTAGAAATGGTAATAAGGTTATTGCATTAAACAATTTCGAAGTAACATGTCTATTGTTACTCTCCATTATGTTTGGATGCAATAATGGACCCAAGAAAAGACAAATCTTACCTGTATCCATGGGGAAACCCTCTGGTATGAGTCTGCAAGCTGCATAATTGCATACTTGGGGGAGGACCCAGAAAATGGATGCAGCAGTCCATCCTAACTGATTACCCACAGGCAGGACCGGATGGGTACCAAAGCTCAAAAAACTCAATTTTTACCTGCTGAAAACAGAGGCATGGCTGTAGATGGGAATTCCCCGACTCGGAGTGCTCCCATATAGGCCCAAAAGACTCTTGCAAATTTATAAGGAATACAATTGTCGCTATAGAAGGTCAAAGGACTTCTAATTGTTTGCCACAGGGGCTACTGTTTTGTTAAATAGAATGATTTGCTTTATTGTGTGACTGAAGAGGAGGGTGAGGTCAGGAAGCTGCTAATAGCCTCACATGCCTTCCAGCAGGAGGTAAGCAAGCGATCACGCTCTTACCTCTTAAGTGCCCATTTAGGAACCAATAAAACACTGAAGAGAATTAAACTCTGTTTCTAATGTAGGAATGGGAAGGGTTTAACTTGGTTAAATGATTATCCATCTTCTGGTAGTTAAATAATTTGATTTGGTACAAATGGAGTATTTTATTTTTCTTAACTTTCTTTGCTGTAGGATACAGTTTCCAGCAGTTAGACTTAAATCAAAGTAACTGAAGCACACTTGTTTTAAGAAACAGAATAATACAATATATTTATAAACACAAGGATTATAGAAATGATAACTGCATACATATTTCCACATAAAACGGCACACAAGACTGAAAAACATGGAATGTAAGAAAGTATAATAAGGTCACACTCTCGAATGGAAGTTGTTTCCTGTTCCCGGGAGTTTTGCTTTCCACCTTATTGGTTTACCTACAGCATGTTTGTTAATTTATTGTTATGAACTGTTTGTTACATTAAATAAAATATAAAATACTGGAGTTTATCGGTCTCTCATCTCCAGTCATTTGACAGTGACTCCTACACTAGACTTTCTGTTAGCTAAACCTCTGAAACCCATCTTTTACATGGAACATAGAAGAATCTGGCTGTTCACTAGCTATTTAGAGTTCTAAATTATCTTGGCACAGATAGTTTTACAATACCAACTTTATAAAGATGTTAAATGTTGTGTGGAGTTGCTGCTGCTCTGTGTTCAGGTGGAGGATTCTTCTTGCATTGGAACGCAGTCTATATCTTGTCAGGGATGCCAGGGGCCATGACCCGGCCGGGACGCCAGGAGGGACCGGAAGAGGGTCAGAGCCCTGCCTGGACCACGTGGGGTTTGCCTTCCGGGTTGCTTTGGGGGCCACGGGTCAAGGGCATGGAAGCCCTTCCCTGTAGGAGCCCGTGGTCACCGCCAGGAGGCGCCCAATGCCTTGGGACTTGTTTCCCCAGCACTCCCGCCACACCAGGAAGTGCTGGGGAAGACTTTGGAGGATGCCCGAGAGCAGCCGGAGGACAGCCGACACTTCCGCCACGCTGGGGCGTGGTCAGGAAGGAATGCCGGAACACCAGGTGCTCATCCGGGTCGTCTATAAAAGGGGCCGTCTCCATTCATTCGGGGCTGGAGTCGGGTGGAAGGAGGACGAAGCAGTGGAGAGTGGAGGCGGCCCGAAGAAAGGCATTGTGGCCAGGACTTTGTGTGATTTTGGGGTTTGTGCACTGAACTGGGTCTTTGTGACCGTTATTTGGGGGTCTTTGTGACCATAATTATTGTAAATATTCTCTGTAATAAACGTGTGGTGGTTTGACAACAACATGTCCGCCTGTCTGTGCCCGGGTGCCGTTCACAATCTTTACGACATGGTCCTTTATTCAGGTGTACTGAAACTCTTTGCTGTGTTGTCTGCAATTTCATAGGGAGAAACCATTACTCTTTCTGGCAGAAGAGTTTACATGCTGAAGTTTCCTTTTTGAACTAATATCTGCTTCTCAGTCTTTTCAGACTGCTGGCACAGTTTGGCTTGTTAGAAGGGTCTCAGCTTTCTAGTCCACAAAAAAAAGAAATTGTCAGCATTTAGCTACCAAGGGAGGGAGCAGCTCATCGACTTTTGGTTTCAGAGAGTGAATTTAGAGGGAAAAAGAGTTCATTTTGGAAAGTGTGAGAGCAGAGTGTCTGGGAATTTTCTCAGAATTGCCTTGAGAGAGCACCGAGGAGTATTCCCAGTTTTAAGGCATGTGTGATCTTTCGTGAATGGATTAAAGTCATTTCTAGTTACAAAATCAGTGCCTTCCCATAGGTGTATTATTTTGTCCATCACAGTCATCATTTCTCAAATTATAGCTCTTTGTTTGAACTTGAGCAGCTATTTGGCATCTTTGGTTAAAAGTGGCCTCTGCAAAGATGTCAGTTCAACTCTTATTTACACCTTTGTTATCAAAAAAAGGAAAGGCTGAGATAGGTACAAACTACTGCTTAGCCACTTAGAAATGTAAGAGGGTATTTGGTATTTGGTGCAGCTAGATGTCTGTATTCCTAGCAGAACTGGCAAAGCCCAGTACAGAGTTTTACACTATTGGCCCAGGGTCAATGAGGAGGTCCAAAAATTATGTATTTCCTGTCTGGGGTGTCAGCTTCTTCAGATTCCTCAGATGGCCATACTAATTTTATCTCCTTGTCTTTAATAGACAACTTTCTATTGGATCATGATTGACATCATCAAGCCACTCAAATCCTTCACTTGAGAAAATAAATATATTCTGGCCTTTGTAGATTATGGCACACAATATTCTGAGGTCATCCCATTGAGGCAGGTTAAATCAAAATACATTGTGCGGGAACTTGTGGGGAGGTCCACAGGGGCTAGGGAACGCCCTTTACCTCAGATATGTTCAGGGAGGTTACCAACCTACTTAAAATCAAACATTTACAAACTTTAGTATATCATTGTCAAACTGATGGCTCAGTGGAGTGGTTTATTCAGACTCTAAAGTAAGATGTTATGGAAAGTGGCTGCTGAAGACGAAAGAGACTGGGATCAGCTCCTCCCTTTAGTCCTCTTTGCATACTGGGAAGCCCCCCAAGCTTCTACAGAATTTTCTCATTTTAAATTCATTTCTCCTTATAAATTCAACTTCCAGCATCATCATAGTCCCCAACACGCAAACGCCAAAACCTTACCTCGTTTGCACAACCTACCAGTTCAAGTTGCCCAACCTAACTGATCTAGGTGGGGCAGGGGTTGTGTAACACACATGAATAGGAAACATTCTTAGGGCTAGTGTAATAATTGTAATTCCAACCTGGGTCAAGAGGGAGCACAGTTGTTTGGGGCTTCTTTTTCATCTACAGACCAGAAGCTCTGAAACCTGAGGAATCATGAGGTCATTTCCAGTTCCTTGCCTAAATCATAAATCCTGTTCCGGTCAGAAGATTATATAATAGCCAGTCCTACCTCCACTCACTACTTACAAAAAAAAACCACTTTCCTTCCACGGCTTTCGAATCTTGAAGAACCTTCTACATACATACTTTTAACTTTATTTAAAGTTTTATCCTACATTTGTAAAAATTCTGTGCAGCTTGCTTTCTTTTTGGTGCTCTAAGCATATGCTTATATTGCTTAATGGATAATGAAGGGCTATCTCATTATCACAGACTGTGGAAGGTATCTGTATGCAAGCAATAAATCACACCACAGATTTATTTTCTTTTGGTAGCACAGAGTAAACGGCATTAGTAAAACTTATTTTCTTAATTTTTTGCATCTCTGAACTGGTTTTAGCTAGATTTAGCTTTAGCTTTTCACAAGAAAAAAAATGTAATGATGTTTCATCATGTAATAAAGCTTGTGAAATATAATGAAACAATCTAAGGTAAACTGGAGGAAGGACTGACACAAAGACACAACTGTTTAATAGTACTTGGAAGGACCCTGCTCAACTCGACTGTTAGGCTTGGAAAACTCTGCAAGAAGGAATCACTGTCCTTACAAGCCTTTGTGCCAAACACGATGCCTTCTCTCCTTTGCCAAGTCCAAGTTGGATCGTACAACCTGCTGCACTGTTCATTGCACTTTCTTTTAAGCTCCTTCAGTGCACATGGCTTTGCTCTCCCCATTGCGGGGACTCACTTGCCTCTTCTCTCACAAGTTGAACTGCTACAATACTTGGTACACTGTATTAACCCCCAAAGGGAAACTGTCTTTCTGCATGACCTTCAAAAATAACTCAAAATACAAATTTTAACAAAAGTAGTCTGAGCTTTACTGTTATCTGATTCTGTTGTCCATGATTATTATTACAGCATTCATTTTCTACAATACACACCCGTTTGTATACATTCAATCACTGAAATAAACACTATCAATTTTAGCACATGTAGAGCCATATGCTACATAATTGCTTGTATATATTCAAATTTAGCTACTGCAAATGGAGGCCTGGATGGACTTTCTTCTCAAAAGTGGAGCCAGCATATGCTCTGCCTTGTCAGAAGGACATTTCTAACCCTCATTAAAAATGATAAAAATTTGTACTGGTTGGCCAATTTTTACTGGTGTCTCAGACTTACTGGTGTACTGCCCACCCCATGTATAATACCCAGAATCATTAACCTAAGTCTGAAAAGTTTCAAATATTTACTTGTTTGTAATTTCAATATTTAAACCTTATTTTTTGGCTAATTTGACAGCCCTGACACAAACACTTGCAAATACATATTGCATATACAGGGTTATGAACAAGTTCTATTGCGGCCAACATTCATAAATTAATTTTGTATACAGGTCAGAACTTGCACTTAAGAATGTCAGTTAATGCAAACATCAGCAAAAATGTATACTTTTCTGCTTATTTTGCAGACAAAAAATTTAAATATGTTAGTAAAATGACTTTGAATCAATACTACTCTACTTTAAATTACAAAACACAAATAATTTTAAATAAAATTAAGTTATGCTTAATAAATTGATAGTTTTTAATAATGACACAATGCCTTATAGAGATGGAAAGGCATATTGATGGCAGAAAAAAAGCCCACCACTAAGAAGAAAGTAATAAACATTTTTATATGAAATCATCACTTTCAATATAACCTTCATTCTGCAAAAAAAAACAAAAAAAAAAAAAAAACAATAGACTGACATGGCTCTTAAAGATAGAGGTCTCAGTTTGGCCATTTTTGAACCCTGAACTGAACTTTAAGAATGCCAGTACTCAATTTAATAGTATCTTGTTAAAAAAAGGTATATATTTCTATCAAAAATATGTCTGTAGTACTAGGGTGTTGTACCGTGTTAGACATTATGAATGAAGTGAAAAGTCAAGCAAAATGACAGACACCTTTTATTGGCAAACTAAAAAGATTACAATATGCAAGCTTTCGTGGCAACTTAGGCCCCTTTCTTCAGGTAAGATGTCATCTTGCCTGACGAAGGGGCCTGAGGTGCCTCAAAAGCTTGCATATTGTTAACTTTTTAGTTAGCCAATAAAAGGTGTAATTTTTCTTGACTTTTCACTATCAAAAATAAGAAAATATCTGAGTGACCCCAAACTTCTGACTGGTACTATATATTGGCTTAATTTACAAATAGAGAAGTCAGAGTTTACGGTAGCATACATTGAGGAGCCAGAGGTTTTGTGCACCAACTCTACCACCCTGGAAAAAAGTGTATTGTACAGTTTAAAATATTAATTTTGCAAAAAGTGAAGTAATAAAATAAGATAAAACAACACAATAATAGACCATTGTCCAGTTAAAAAGCTTTGATCTCTTTATAGGCATATAGCTTAAAGCCCAATATATACACACTCACACATAATATAATGTACACACATATATAACGTCAGAGCTAATTATCAATTACATAATGTGCAGGTTGAACCAAAGTGATAAACTGAAACAGCTGTGTAGTGGGAATAAAAATGTGCAAGGAATGGCCATACTGATTACACACCTGGAAAAAAATAAGCATAGTGACAAGTCACAAAGTGGTCATCAAAATCTTTACTGAGCAGAAATGTCATGGCAGACAGGCGTTTCTAGATGCGCTGTCAAAGTTCTTCTGCAGAAGCACAACCCAAAGGGCAAAGTTCAGAACAAGAAACACAGTGACTGGCCACAGAAACTGAGCTAGATAAACAAGAAATACATCGAGCATACTTTCCTTTGAAATCGGAACATGTTCAGCACTGCTATCAGCCCAGAATTAGCAGTAAACACTAGGACCATGGTACAGCCAATCTACAGTCCAGAGAAATCTTCCCAGAAGTGGTTGTCATGGTAGACTTTTGACAATAGAGCCATTGCTGCAAAGTTAAAAGAAAGCCAAAAGACTCAACTGCACCTAAAAACACAAGGACTGGGGTACAACAAATGGCTTGAACAAAAAACTTTGTCGGCCTAAGCGCTAGAGAAGGACACATCGATTAATGTCTCCAGACCACAATGAAGAACTGTGGATATTTCCTGCAGACTTGGGGTATTTTGTAGATGGTCATGATCAAAATCAACGGCCCCACTAACTGCTGATAAGTACAGGCAAATTTGTATCCCTTATACAAATCATTCAGTGTTGCGTCTGACCAATTTCAACTTCATTCTACATCAAGAAAACAACCCCAAAGACATGGCCAAAATTATAAAAAAAAAAAAAAAACTATCTACAGTGAAAACAGAAACACAGAATCCTGCAATGATTGATTTGGCCTGGGATTGCTTGCAGAGACAGAAGCGAGTAAAAGAGCTAAAGTCGTCATAGGAACTGTGACAAGCTCTCCAAAGAGGCTTAGAACAGAACTTCACAAACTGCATATAAGAGTACCTAAGAGAATTGCTCCTATTTTCTTTAAGGCAATGGGTTGCAACACCAAGTATTTTTTTCTGTTTACTGCACTTTCTAGGAAGTTAATTAATTAATTAAAGCAATTCATGGAATTATTTTTGAAAGCACTCGACCTAAGATTTTGCACAGTACTGTGTATATACACATAAGTTGCATGTTATGTATACTTGTATGTGTTTCTGCTGGTATATTATTACTATTATTAGTAATATTTTTTTTTACTATTTACATTTAAGATCTTGTGAACATTTATATAGTGAACGCCACATCAAGGAGCTTTGGTAGAAAAACATCCAGGTCTAACAGGCTTAAATTAATCTAGCATATCTCATCAAGGGTTAAAAACTTTCATGTACTACCATATCAAAAGCAGGAGTGAATGCTGTGTTATCATGCAATGTGAGGGACAGAAATTAAACGTTTCAAGGTGGATGCTTCATCTGAATGTTCACTGTAGCCCACAGTGGAAGAATATTGTAAAAACAGTGCTAACTGAATTAGTTGAGTTGATAAATAATGTTGTCCACTTACTGTTAGTTTCATAATTATTTGGACAGTGACAAACAGCTTTTACCACTCTGCTGTCCAAGAACTGAATTCTCTGCCATCTATCCCATTGTCCCTACTTTCACTTTCACCATCTTAATAGCCTTGGACTTTGTTTCATGTGAGAAACTGTGTGCAATTACTGAAATGCACTTTTAATAATTATATATTTTTTTACATTATTTTTACAATCCAATCAGTTTTTAATTTGTGTATATGTGAGGATGTGTGTGTGAGTGATGAAAGTATCTTTGGGAGAGCCGTTTTAAATGTTGTTGTATTGTTCTCAATGCAATGACAATAAAAAGATATTATATTCTATAATATTTATAATATTGACTGACAACCACCACAACGGATATGAAATAAAGCGATAATTATGTGATCGAAGTACAGACTTTTAGCTTTAATTTAAAGGGTTTACCAAAAATATTGCATGAGCTATTTAGGAATGATAGCCATTTATCTGTAAAGCCTCCCCTTTTCCAGGGGCTCAAAAGTATTTGGCCATTTGACTGAAAAGCTGTGCCATATCCAGCTGGGAGCAGTTCCTTCAATATTTAATAAACTATTAAGCAGGTAAAAGGTCTGGAATTGAATCCAACTGTGGAATTTGCATTTGAAAGCTGTCACTGTGAACTCTCAATATGAGGTCCAAAGAGCTGTCCATGCAAAGAAAAACGGGCCGTCATTAGACTGATAAACACAAAATAACCTATTAGAGAGAGAGCAGAAACACGAGAAGTGGTCAAACCAACCATTTCGAACATTCTTTAAAAGAAGGAACACACTGGTGAACTCAGGAACACCAGTAGGTCTGGAAGACTACAGAAGACAACTGTGCTGGATGATTGCAGAATTCTGTCCTTGGTGAAGAAGGACCAATTCACAACATTTAACCAAACCAAACATTCTCCGGGAGATAGATCTATCATTGCTAAAGTCTACAATCAACAGAAGACTTCATGAAAGTAAAGACAGAGGGCCACAAGGTGCAAAGAAGTATGGAGAAGAGAAGAAAACAGCTCATGATCCGATGAATACCACATCAACTGTGAAACATGGTAGAGGCAGTGTTCTGGAATGATGATGCTGGGTTGCAAATGGAAATCAGTCACTAGTGTTTACTGATGACATGACGTCTGGTAGAAGTAGCAGGAAGAATTCTGAAATGTATTGGGCTGTACTATATGTTCAGATTCAGATAAATGCTACAAAACTGATAAGACGACGCTTTATAATACAGGTGGACAATGAGCCAAAACATACTGCGAAAGCAAACCAAGTGCTTTTCAACACAAAGAAGTGGAATAATCTTCAATGGCCAATCTCATACAATGTGTGCGTTAAACACCTTGGAGTAAAGCTTAAAGTCTATACTTCAATCATATCTTGATCACTTAGTTTTAAATCCATTGTGATTGTATACAGAGCCAAAATTATGAAAATTGTGTCACTGTCCAAATACTTATGACCTAACTGCATCTCATTCAATAATGTAAAACAAAAAACAATAACAACTAGGTCACACAGAAATTGCATTTTTGTGGTTGCAGCTGTATTTAGAGTTATGAGAAAGGCCTTGATGGCTTTCATGCATGGAAACAGGAACAAATCAACAGTGAACATGTGTTTGTCCCAAAAAGCAGACCAGAAATTTAAGTGAACACTATGAAGTAAGAGACTTGGACACTGAAAACGACAAACTTCTTTCACTAAGACAGAGTAGCCTTTTTATTTTCCAAAGGCAAATGCTTTGCAGAACAATATTGTAACTTGGGAATAAAGGAGGAAATTTTCAACAGGAAGACTTAATAAGCGTTTTAGCTGGAAATACAAAGAGTAGCAGGCCTGGCTGATATACTGCAGCTATATTTCAGCAAAATGAAAAGGACAAAGTAAAAAGTGTGAAAATTAAGCTCCAACAATCAAATAAGACCATTTTACAAACAAAACAAAACATTCAATCAATTAAGCTTGCTTGGCCAGCTAATGTTCTAGCTTGCCAATACCTTGTCTGTGCTCTAATTATAACACATAAATTCAAAATGTGTGCTTGATAAGGGTGTCTGCCAAAGGAATAATAACTATTATGGGTAGAAAGTCAACAAAACCTACTTTAGGCATCTGCTTTATTAACAATACTGGACAGGCTTTTCCAGATTGCCTTACATTCAGCGTGAAAGTACTTCCCAAGGTGTGCTCCACAAAGGGTGAATAGCGAGTACACCATTCTTAAATCAAGAAGCCGCGAGTACTTTAGCTGGTTTCACATTGGCAAAATAAATATCAGCAAGTCATGCTTGGTAACTGAGGCAACTTAATATTATATTTCTTAGCCTCCTCTATACCAGTATAAAGATGAAGGTTACCAAAGTGTTGTAGATTGAGAGTTAATTAAATGTACATTGGATAAGAAACAAAATCTGTGATTTTTTTAGTGTATCTAATGTTGTTACAATGTTTGTCACTCTGTTGTTTAAATGAGTTTGATCTGTTTGTTACAAAATGGTAAAACGTTAAAATGCAAAATGTTTTGAAAAATGACAAATTAACAATATGTGACATTTAAATTATTATGCCATTCATCCCAATTGCTCTTTTTTGCCAGTGACAGACAAAAGGAAAAGACAAGGTTATAAAAACCAGGTTAAAAATATTATGTCTCACAATGTTATAAAAACTACTAATTCTTAGTCTGTAAACCTCTAACACTAAGCAGCGCAAATACTGTATATTTATAGTAATGTAATGCACAAGAAAAAATTCAGACATAAGCTGTCAGTAGGCTTTGTGCCCTAGGTACCAAGTTACCAAAACTATTCTATAACATTTCAGTAATTATTGACCGCCAATGATGCTGATCTTTCTGATCATAAACTAGGTCGTTACAATAGCAATTGATGAGAAAAATTCAGAATTAATTGCAGAATTACAGTATTTGAGGGTTCCTCTAGAGTGCCCCTCTGTCTTGCGCAAATTGGCTCAAGTTTCGAGTTTGGTATTTTTCTGTCCTGCTGTTTTAGCTGTAGACCTTCTTCAAGAAGGTATGACACACACACACACACATGCACACCCACACATACACAGACAAACACACACCCATCATCAAGATATTGATGTTTCGTTATCAGGGTGCCCTAAAACCTCGAGATCTGTCAAATACTGGAGATCAAAATTTCTGAAGAGTCTAAAGTTTTCGCTCCTCACGCATAAACAATAGGTTATTGTGGGGAAGGATGCAAAGCAAAAATTGCCACACTTTAATATCTTCTAGTATTAAGTATGGTGTGCTTCGGTAGAGCCTGTAATCCACCAGAGCAAATAATAATTAGAAAGAAAGCCCAGTGTCATGATTAATATAAGCATTAACAGTATGTGTATGTATATTGTATAATAATAAAGAGTAACATATATTAAATATTCACATGCACAAATTACCTCTTCATTATTTTATAAAAGTTTATACATTTCTTTTTCATTAGTAAGATACTAAAAATACAAAACATTTTGTAACCGATCTGCCAGCACAGTATAAACACTCATTATAAAAACTAACAAGTATGGTCTGGTGTTGCATTCAATGCATAAAAACTCAGGTTGCTTTCAGAAACCCAGCCCAATCATACATGACATGTCCATCTCTTGAAAACCAATGAAAGAAGAAACATGAATTATCCATAACATATATTGTTAAATGGTAGGACAGACCCCTTAGCAATTTCTGAGGACTAAAGAATTGCAAAAAACAATTTTATATGCAATTAGTTGAAGCCATACAGTGCAAAGTCAACTCACCACAGCAAATACCTGACCTGCGCACAAACTGTTTGCATCGTTCCGACTTTTTTTTTTTTTATATATATATATTTTGTTTAATAAGAGAATCTGTGAAAAATGTACTTATCCAAAGTTGTTATCAGTGACACTGACTAATGTTACTTTAGGCTTCCCCAAAAGTCATATGAGCAATAGACCACACTAGTGTGAATAACAGCACCGCCATCCTAATTAAAGGGTGGCTATGGAAAATATGAATCATTACATCAATGCACAGGTAAGTCCTTTTAAATGGCATTGACGTGTATGTTGCATTGTGCAATCTGACATTCCGATGAGGGCAAACTCCTTCAGCAGAAGTGACATTTGGGCATCACACCAGGAGGAGAAGCTGTAGTTTTCCTTTTTGGTTGCTAAATGCACACTGCAAGCTTGCAAATAAATGTACTGTTTTCCCTAGTAATTAAGGAGTATGGTCTTGTATATAATTTTCATTTTCTTACAAATGTGGTTCATACTGCTACTGAATAAGTGTCAAGTGTTTGAAGCATGAAAATTCATAAATTGCTATATTTTCAGTCAAACAAGACATTTAAAAAATGTTTGTTAATATGAATAATGCTATTAACATTTAGTTATGCAGTACACAAACTTAGATCCATAATGTACATGGGCATCAGTCTGCTATAGGATACTACACAGCCTTTCTCTCTTCTTTAATAGCAGACGCATCTCAGTGCTGTTTTTATAGATAACATATTATTTCTTAATCAATTGCTGAAAAGACCACTACTGCCTCTGATACATGTACAGTAGTTCTCTTTTATTACAATTAAATAAAACTCTAAGCTTTTACAAGCTGCCCCATAACACACCAAATATCACTTCAGCTTCATGTTTAAAGTTATGGGTTCTCAATCTGTCTAAACTGCACTCACCTCTATGTCTTTTTGAGGCATGATTAGTGTTCAATGAAAGGCTGCTTAAGTATCACAAGTTCATGCATAACTGTGGATTGTACCAACCCATCTTAAGTTAATGATACACACCATTCATAGAACTGATTTGAGACTTGATTGGAGTTTTTATAAATCATTATATCATTTGAGCACAACAGCTATAACAGTAATAATCTAGTCCAAGAAAAAAAATCCATATTCAGCTGTACAGCTACAAAAAGCCAACTACTATGAACTTACTACAACTAGTAAGTTGTAATAAACTTTCACCTTAAGTACTTTTATTATTTCACCATATACTTTTGTCTTAAACAAGCAGAACAAAGGTGTGCAATAATGGCCTATACATTTTAGCAAATTTGCTTTCTTTTTAAAAGAGCTTCTCCAAAGGCTATCCAATTGATTGCAATTACCTACCTTCCTGTTTTCAGTTAGTGGGGCCAGCCACATATCCATTACTGTACAATATTGAGCTAATCTTCTGTATTTCTATCTAGTTTTGGTTAAAACCAGTATGTCCAAAATAAAGTGTTGATGTTCCACTTCTACAGTAGCAGGGACCCTATGCTATAGCTGCACTTATAGCCGCACCACATTTTTGGCCAAGAAATGCTAAAGAAGACTAGGAATACAGTCTCTGCACAGTGCTTTGAACAACTCCACTACTAGCTCAACCTAGGTGGAGCATTGTCCTGTTAGGTGACCTCTGTTTCATACTCATTGTTAATTTTATTATTATGCTTCTGGCAGACACCCTTGCTCAAGAATACATTACAATTGTTTACATATGTTTTACAGCTAAAAGCACAGACAGGTTATGACCACACAGTAAGTCAAAGGTTTGGATTCGGGGTTAATCTGTCAGACTTTTATCTTAAAAGTCAGTGCCCTAATATTTCATTACAAGATCTGCCATTAATCAGCTCATAATTTTATAAATTGATTAACAACGGAACCACCTATTGTACATTATTTTTTTCCATTCATCTGATGTCACTCTCTTTTACTAACAAGATAATGGAAGCTGCATCTTATCTCAACAACATAAAATTGAAATTAGTACCAGAAGGGAAATCTATTCAATCTAGACTACACTCTGACACACACACACATCCCTAAACCTTCACTTAGGCAAACTTACTGTGCCAATTCAATATAAACAATTCACTTAAGATATAAGTATTTGGAATGTAGTAGAAAAGGCATATTTGATTTATCCATGTCTTGAGCTAAGCACTATGTCATGATGTTTCATTCATTACATTTATTTAAACAAAATGATAAATATGATTTATGTACACACACACATTTTTATATTTTATATGTATACTAGCTGTGTAAGCCCGTGCTGTAAAAAGCATGAGGTCCTAGAAACTATTGAAGTCGTCAGAAAAAAAATTGAAATGTAGAGATGTCAGGTAATTGAAAGGACTACTCTGGGCGTCTCTCTCCTAAGAGGTTTTGTTTTGCCGACCTGCTCGCATCGCTTGTGCATTAGCGGCTTTGTCTTTCTTTGGAGGTTTCATTTTGCCAATGTGCTCACCTCACTTGTGTATTAGCGGCAGGAGAAAAAGTAAAAGGGATACCGTTTTGCCGATGTGCTCGCCTCGCTTCTGTATTAGCAGCTCAGCAAGTGACTCTTTCTTCAAAGGTTTCGTTTTGTCGATGTGCTTGTCTCGCTTGTGTATCCTCGGAGGTGGAGGGAGCCCTTACCCCGACTCCACCTCTCACTTCTGGGTCAGTCAGACAGACAGACAGACACACGCACTTCCACACATACACATTTATATATAAGATATACATACACACACATTATCAGTCAAAAGTATGGACAGACCCTGAAATTCTCATGTTTCTAATAGAAATTGATACCTTTTTTAATCAAGATACCAGCAAATTGATTTAAAATACAACCAAAACACAAATGGTGCTGCTAATAGCTATTTCTGCTTGAAACTACAGATCTGTTACTCACATATGACTGCAAAGACCCATTTTTAACAGCCATTCAATGTCGTAGTGGTCAACACCTCATGCTCACAGCACCACTGAAACTTGTTATTCTGTTCTTGCATTCCTAAAGATCAATTCTAGGTTAAAAAATAGCCAAAATTAAACGGATTTCTCAAAAACGCGATAGTATGTTTTTTCTTTTTTTTGCAGAATGAAGGTTATTTTCCATGTGACAGGTTACCAAGAAACTGAAAATTTCAAACAAAGGTGTCTGTTACTGTCTTCAGAGGAGACAGCAAACTAGGTCTAACCAGGACAGAAAAAGAACTGGAAGGCATGGATACAGAACTACATAAGAGGATGAGTACATCACAGTGTGTAGTTTCAGAAAAAATAAACGCCTTACAGTTCTCGATCACAATAAAAGTAACAAGTTCTATGTAAGCTGTTTAAAGTATGTGTGATGCCACATCTTGACTTCTGTCTGCTATTTTAGTCTTCTGATTACAAAACAATTATATACCTTAAATATAAAAATGCCATTCAAGATGTCAATTGAGTACCTTATACTACATTAATTCCAGATCTGCAGTATGTTTGATATTGGAAAGGATCGAAGGCATTGTTTCTTTCAGTTTAACAAACAGAAATGAAAGAAACTTTTAAAAATTAAAAGACGTTCTCCTCTGCTCAGGGCTACACTGGATTAATTCCCTTAGCCTGATACAGAAGAGCTGTCGTAAAAGGAACTACATTCATGCACTGATTTACACCAATTCATATTTATGGCTGAGTGCCACAGAAAACAATAAGTTAATAATGTTCTAGAAGGGTGGCACGGTGGTAGCGCTGCTGCCTCGCAGTTAGGAGACCCAGGTTCGCTTCCCGGGTCCTCCCTGCGTGGAGTTTGCATGTTCTCCCCGTGTCTGCGTGGGTTTCCTCCCACAGTCCAAAGACATGCCGGTTAGGTGGATTGGCGATTCTAAATTGGCCCTGGTGTGTTTGTGTGTGTCCTTCCTGGGATTGGTTCCTGCCTTGTGCCCTGTGTTGGCTGGGATTGGCTCCAGCAGACCCCCATGACCATGTGTTTGAATTCAGCGGGTTGGAACATGGATGGATGTTCTAGAAATAAGTTAATAATGCTGTAAAAATTGGAAAGACCACCAGCAGTAATAAGCCTTTCATTATCATTTCACAGGGTCTTGTATGTTTTCTAACTGTTGGAGAGTCATTTAAGGTTTTGAACAGTGCTGCTCCCTTTGGCTATTTTCCTGTATTTGGCCCACACTGCCTTCCTCACAGCAATATTTCCCAGCCTTTAGAATCCCACAGCCCCAGTTTTGCCATTTTAAATTCACTGACAACTCACTAATGGCATGGGGAATTGGGAAACATATAGATAGCACTGTGATGCCAATTGCTAAGGTGACCCACTTGTGAACCAGTAACAGCAACAGTGGCTGGGAAACACTGGCTTAGACAACCCACTTTCATACCAATGATGGCATCCTGCGACCCACCAACCACGCAATTCAATAGTTGAGAAACACTGCTTTACACTTGGCATGCAGCTGCTGAGACGCATACAACAGTTTGTTCTTCTCTGTACTGGCAGTTAAAGCATGCGTATCGGTGACCACACCAAGCCCATCGAGCCTCAACAGCAATTACCTGTACACTTTGTGACCGAAATATTGCCAGTTTGAGAAAAGGTCAAATTGCTGGTTCCAAATGAAGCCACAAGTGAGCGCATGACTGTATATGGATAGGTAAATGGATAAATATTTTATTGATCTTAAATGTAAAAGCAATCATACAACAGTACACACTGCAGAAGAAAAAATGGTTACTTTGTAAGTAGTTTGATTAGATCTGCATGGTGATTGGCATGGCTTCAGGAATCCAGCATATTGGGTTTGTAGCCCAAATCTGGATGCCGTCTACTTAGCCTATGCATATTTTCCCAATGTGCCTGCAGGAGTGTTTCTCCAGTAGATGATTCCAAATTGAAATGTGTGCGCACACATTGGGAGTGGGTTATTTGACAGACTGGGACCCCCATTCATGGCTGGCTTCTGCCAAGTACTACCAACCCCCCTAAATACGAATTAAGAATCTTATGCCACTGTTTAAGAAATCCAGCATCAATAAATAATCAGTGCAACGCTTTAAACAAATTACTAAAAGTACATCAGGCAGAAAGTGAATAAAATGAAAAGTATGCAAAAATAAGTTTTATCACTTAAAAAAATAAAACTCACGTATACATCTCAGGGCATCGCCTGCAGAGGCAGTGTGCGGCACACAGTAAGTCGGAAACGATATAAGTGACTTGCCAAAGGTACATTTACTTTTGGTTCAACTAAAGTAATTAATACCATTTTATTTTTGATCGTTATATGTTAAAAGCATACAAAATATTTTGAAGTTAGTCCAAGGTTGTCTTCAATGTGATACGATGCTAACTTTAAACGTACAAGGAATAGAAACACTTCCGTTACGTATCATGCAATCCGTACTATTTACAGGTCTACCTAACCTTAGAACGACATGTTTTCGGCTTATTAAAAGTTTGATTTCTCGTTATAATTCTCTGGGCAAACGTCGTTTGGTCATGTACTGTACATGTAAAAGAATGCGTCGGAAAAAAAAATCTTGAAATTATTCTAAAGGAAGGGCCACTCGGATATCTTGGAAGGCTTAAACAGCACAACCGGTAATTATCTCCATTAGGAGTTAACTGTTTAATAAAAATGCATTGAAGCTAATAGCCTCTTAATACTGCTGGGTTCAGCCTCGAGCTTTCAATACTGCGAGCATCATGTACGCCGGACGTAGATAAGACGCCACTTCCTCGTACAAACTCACGACTTTTTCGTTTTATATACACAACTTAACATTAAAAAAATGTTTTAGCTTTTAAATCAGTTAATGACAATGACTTAGGGTCAGGGTTGCTGGGAAGGGATGCCGGTAGGCCTTGTCGTCCTTGCCTTCTGATGACTGATCTTGTACCGCTAGGGGGAGATAAGCAAAAAAAAAAAAATGAAAAGCTAACTCACCGATGACTTCCTGCAGTTCGTATGACTCCCTGGTGATGGGCCAAACGGTAGTCGGAGGTGGAGGTGTCGGTGCCGGGTTATGGACCGGAGATTCGTTTGGCTCCGCCATGGCGACGCTGGTGCTGCGGCTGCTACTCCTGCTCACGCCGTCACGCGCAGCCACTAGGACGATCTCGCGCTGCCAAACTCGCTATCACCTTGCAGACTTGAGCGAGGCTGTCAGCCCCTGTGTCGCCAACCCGCCTGCAGTGCCAACCAGTGAGCGACTGCGAGACAGAGGCAGCGTTTGTGCAGTTAGACAGACGGGGCGAGGGAGCGCGCGATAAGAGAGACAGCGCGCTCCGTCTCTGACGACATTCTCCCGCCCGCCCGAGCAAATGAGCGCTCCGATCGGCACACTTCTCACATGGCGCTTTCATTCGCAGCATCGCAGGCAGCTTTAGTATATGAAATAACTTTTTAAAGGGAGGACAACAGAGTCATTCGAGGATAGATGTGAGTGAATGGTGAGCAAAGGATAGCGATGCAGACAGAATTTGACATGATAATCAAATGAGAAGAACTTAAAAAGGGTGAGTATCTCTATCATAAAAGAAACGTGTACCTTCATAAAATAAGCATAATAAACCCACAGGGTGTCAAACTCAAGCATAATAAACCCACAGGGTGTCAAACTCAGATCTTGGAGGATTGCAGTGGCTGTTGGGTTTTGTTCCAGCCACTCTTATAATTAGTTACCAATTACAGCTTCCATGCTTGCCATCATTTTAATTGCCTTACATTTAAACATTCTGATGCAGTACTGTTTCTTTTTTCTTTACCCAGCAGCCAAGTAGTCAAATCAGATTGATGGTAAAGAGTAAACCAATGGGTGTCTTCAGCAAAAATGATCAGAAGGACTAGAAGTTATGCATGTCACATCAGCCGACCCCAGGAGTTCACCCCCAGTGGGATATGAGGGGTCAAAGTTACTGCTTTTTTCCAGAAGTTGGAAAAAATGGGGATTGGTAATACAGGCATGTGGCAATATGAATATAATATTTTTTTTGATACCGAGCCCCCTGCTCGGTTAGCTTATCAACCCCTGGGCCTGCACTACGCACTAGCCTCTTTGTGGTTCTGCCGCTCACGTATGGGGATGTGGATGTACAATTTAAACAGATTGTTATATGTTGAGTTAGAGTTATTCGTTGCATAATATGATTTTGTTCTGTTTGGATTTGAAATTAACACGCAAATACTTTTCAAACTTAAACTTTTACTGTAAAACTTCAGTAAAAACAACTTTTTGAATTAAATTTTTCATCAGTATCACATTGAACTTTGATTCTGTGTTTGGACTTTCATCGTGAAAACGCAACATATAACTGCTCATGAGTGAATTTTGTTTCTTTCTCTCTATTAAATAAATTGACTTTTTTGAATGTTTGGCTCTGAGATTTGTTAATTGTCCTTGCAAAAGCTATTCTAATGGGAAACTGTTAACATTTTAATATGAATGGCATATCAAGATCTGCTTTGTTGTCTAATGTTATTCGTGGAAGATGTACTACATTACCTTTCTTGGATACATTCTTCTTTCTACAGTAATTCGTGTGGTGGAAGACCGTACGGTGTTAACGGTTGTGGATATTCTTTGGGATATTGTAAGTTGATGTTTTCATCTTCCGCACGATCACCACCAACTGTTTCAGCATAGTCGATTGATACGCATCTGACCAACTTGCCGTGTAACTGATCGACATTTTTGTCATTAATTAGTTTAATATCATCGCTTCTCGGTGCTAGGATTGCCCGAGTACTAATTTTTTCTGTTGATAACCCTTCGTGATGAAATTCTTTAATAAGATTTGGACATGTTACGTCTTCTTTAATTGGGAACTTAAAGTGAGGAAAACGTTAAAATTTTAAAGAGCTGAGAGAGCAGGAACTGTGTCTGTCAAAAACATTCACACGAATGAGAGGTGAGAGTACCGTGTGTGTGGTTGAATAAGGTTGAGAGGAGGGCGTGACTTGAAAAAATTTCTTTAAAAAAGTCTTGTCTCATCCCAGGATATTTTTATATAATAGAGAGATTTGATTCTCAGAATGTTAATAATGACACATTCCTAACATAAACATGTGGGGGATCTTTTTGTTTCAAGGTCAGCAATTGCAAAACTTATGGTATTTTGTGATCCTTTAGTATGGATCTAACCCTTTATGGACCTCAATCAGAGAGTGCAAAACGACAAATTTCAAAGCAATCAAGAATACTTAAACTTTAAACATTTAAGCTTAAGCACATATTTTACCCACCACTCTAAATATTTGAGACATACAATAATATAAACGGTGCAAATTGTACTTATGTACTGTGAACGATAGGGGGCGCTCTGGCTCCCTTGAACCCCTGTCCACAACTCCAGACACCAGGTAAAAGTCCTCAAGTTGACTTTATTTTGTCGCCACAGTGCACAAAGCACACTCTCCACCACAATACTCATATAAATTACCAATAGATCAAAATACACAATCCTCCAGCTCCCAGACGCGTTGCCACCCTTCCACCCAGCTCAGCTCATTGTCTGGGAGCTCCCACAGTCCTTTTATACTCCCTGACCCGGAGGTGTTCCTGCCCAACAGTCCACAAGTCCTTATTCCTTCCGGGTCAGGGTAAACAATGCTTTTTCTCACCCCGGAAGCCCGTCGCTGTTCCTATGACGAACTTCCGGGTCATAGGGCACGAAGAACTCTTCGGTCCTCCCTGCAGCTCCCTCTCGTGGCCCCCATGGCATCCAGCAGGGTGGTGCATAAAAACTTGATTGTCCATGATGCCCTGCTAGTCTTCTGGGGACCTCCATGCTGCAAGGAGGGCTCCACCTGGCGGCTTGGGGGTATTGGCCGGGATAAACAGCCGGCCATCCTCCACAGTACTTAGATCAAGGTTTTTATTTAGTCATGCTTACACAAAGAAAACATGAAATTTGCCCTCTCAGTTGCATCCAGTAACAGACTGAATTACATATTAAACAGGGACAAGACAGGTTAAAACTTACACAGAGATTCTAAAAAGCTTTCATAACTTGAAAACGGTTTCTTTGCTAACTACTTCTAGTGTGTCATTTCCCAAAATGGTTACATGATACATATGAGAAACTCTACACTTCTGAAACCTTTTTATTACTTCTAGTATTCCTTATTAAAAGGTAAATTTGGTATTTTTCAAAGTCGAAGTTATTTCTTCACAAACATGTTATACACTGTATATGCAATCGCCATGCTAAAGTTAATTGCTTTCTATAAATGTAAAAAAATATTTTGCTCCCTCCAGCGCTTTACATTGTAGTCTATGGGACATGGAGGAAAAGCTTAAACACTTGCCAAATATGTCTCTTTTTCAAATCAAGACAGTTGCTGAGTATTGATCTATGTCTTGAGATTACACACACATTGTAAAATAGTTCATACATGTCATTGTTGAACAAAAAAAAACACAATATTTAGGAGATTCGGCCATTTTAAAAGAAACACAACTGTGAGCGATAGCTCAGCACTTAGTCTTCCTGCACAACAACCTTTCCTCCCAACAGACCAAATTACAGTAAACTTTTCATGTCACGTGGATGGTTTTGTTTTCATATACTGTACTTCTCTACTTATGTGAGAATTTGCACAAGAGAATAGAAAACATGTACTTACCAAGAGAAAAACAGTACCAGGAATGTGCAATAAAATTATTTTTTCCAGACCCGTTTAGTTGTCACAAACATGCTTCTATAACTTGAAAGGCACGGATCAATATTGAAAGGCACGTACTGTATTCACTTGAAAAATGATTGTATTTTGAATATTGTGAGGGTTTTACTCTTTGCCCCATACCCTCCATAGTAAAGCACCACAGGGAACAAAATATTTTTTTAAAATGTATAAAAAAGTGTTGAACTTTTGAACACAGTTTCACGTGGCAAATGCATACAATACCATGTTTGGAAAGAAATAATATACTTGAAAAATATGCAGCCTGTCTTTTAAGAAGATGTATGGCACTTGGAAAAAAGGAATTTCTGGAGTGATTTGTGTGGGTCTTGAAATAGACTGTCCTCCCTGATTTACTGAAGTTAAATTCTGTCATCATTTCAGATGAGTTCAAGTCTTTTAACATTGCCCAGTGATGCACAGTTCACAAATCATCTACGTTAGCCCCAATAACTTTAGCTGCATGTTTAGTAATCTTCTTAAACTTTGCGTATTCATAAGAATTACTTATGAACGCTTCAAAACTACTTACGTTTTTTGCTTCTTTTAAGCCATTGTCACTTTTTTAGGCCCTAAAGCCTGACTTTTGAGTCGAGATCTAGCTACCTGTGGCAAAGCCTGTTTTGAGGCAGACTAGTGAGGTCCTGGTCTGACCCTTTGTGTGCATTTTGTGGCCTGCAGCCCCTTCAGCCATGTTGTGCTATAAATTAATAACACGGATGATCAAGTGAGGAGACCTATGAAAAAGCTACACAAAGGAAAAGGGGTGGCACAAAATAGTCAGTTCTCGAGTATTCTAGATCTCTGCTGACTATCTTTGTGCGGTCCTTCTGTCACTAAACCTCCAGAATGTGCCACTGCTGTGGTAAACATCCTGTATTTTCCCAGATCCAACTAAGGAAGGTGCCTGCTCACCTAATGACTACAGATCAGACAACTTATGTCCCTCAAGAGGACAGTCAAGTGACTGGTTCTGGACTGTATTAGTCTTCTTGTGAAAGACCACTTGGACCCACTGCAGTTTTCCTATTGGGCAAAGATTGGAGTGGAACATTCATTATTTGTCCACTCTTCAAGACTTGTTCCCATCTGGAAAAAGCTGGCAGCACTGTGAGAACTGTGGTTTTTAGATTTCTTCAGGGCCTTGGGTACCATCCAGCTATCCCATTAAGGAGTAAGCTCAGGAATACATGGGCAGATGTGCCTGTGGTGTCCTGGATAATGCACTGCATCTGCTGGGCAGACTGTAGTTTGTGCAGCTGCTCAAAGTCTGTGTGAGAAATTTTGGACCTCGAAGAACAGCCTTGTCACCTTTTCTCTTCAGTCTGTAAACCTCGGAATATAGGTCATGTCATTTGCAAGGTGTTGTAAGACAGATAATAGGAATCAGGTATTGTTCCTTGATGCAATGAGATTTGTCTGCAACTCAGCATTAGCAAAACCAAGGAATGGCTTATTGACTTTCAACGAACCAGAAAACCTCTATGCCCAGTTAGTATTCAGGAAGACATTATGGAGTCGGTGCTCTGCCACAAGTAATTGAAGATCCATGTCAATAACAGGCTGAACTAGCTTACTAACACAGAGGAACTATACTGTATAAGAAAAGGCAGAAAAGACTTGTTTATTCT
Organism: Polypterus senegalus; assembly: GCF_016835505.1. NCBI lineage: Eukaryota > Metazoa > Chordata > Cladistia > Polypteriformes > Polypteridae > Polypterus > Polypterus senegalus. The sequence continues at coordinate 172,356,904 of NC_053159.1, forward strand.
TAGGAGGCTCTATTCTTTTAATATATAGTGAGACATCCTTTACAAGATCAGTGCCTCTGTGATATCCATACTATTAGCCAGTTGAAGGCAGTAGTGGCTCGCTCATGTGACTGCAAGCCATGCAGTCTGACATCCCTAGTGACAGCAGTCTGTGACTTGCCCCAGCTAAATCATACAGGTTTGATTTTTTTCTACAGTCTTAGGAGCAAGAACTAACCATTAATGAGCGCTCACCAGGTAGTGCAATTCATATAATGCAGGTATATGTAAGAAGAATGTGTATCAATCAATCAATCAATCAACATTTATTTATATAGCACATATTCATACAAAAAAATGTAGCTCAAAGTGCTTTACAAAATGAATAGAAAAATAGAAGACACAATAAAAAATAAACATAAGTCAACATTAATTAACATAGAATAAGAGTAAGGTCCGATGGCCAGGGTGGGCAGAAAAAACAAAAAAAACTCCAAAAGGCTGGAGAAAAAAATAAAATCTGTAGGGGTTCCAGACCACGAGACCGCCCAGTCCCCTCTGGGCAATCTACCTAACATAAGTCAAACAGTCCTCTATGTATTTAGGGTTTTCATGGAAGGACCTGATGATGATGGTCACGTAGACTTCTGGCTTTCAGCCCATCAATGTTGGTGCATCATGATGCTTTGAGTAGGTGGTGGCGCAGGCCGCCACCACAAAGAAACCAGAAAAAGAAACAGAAGATTGAGTAGGGGTCAGTATGGATTTTGGAGCCACTGTGAAAAGTTATTATGAAGAATTGAACATACAGAGTATCAGTATTAAGTTAAAGTGAAGTTATAAAAAGGCCATGTTAAAGTAATGTGTTTTCAGCAGTGTTTTAAAGTGCTCTACTGTATCAGCCTGGCGAATTCCTATTGACAGGCTATTCCAGATTTTAGGTGCATAACAGCAGAAGGCCGCCTGCCTCACCACTTCTTTTAAGTTTAGCTTTTGGAATTATAAGGAGACACTCATTTGAAGATCTAAGGTTACGATTTGGAATATAACGTTAGTATAATATATAATATTATATTATATTATATTATATATAATATATAATATTAGTGTAGTCAGACAGAAGCCTCTCCTCCATAAAAGACACATGAAAGTCCACTTGGAGTTTGTGAAAGGACACCCAGACTAAGGGTAACAAAATTTTCTGGTCTAATGAAACCAAGATTGAATTGTTTGGACTCAGTTCTAAGCATCAATGTTCAGAAAACCGGGCATCTCTCATCACCAGTGAAATACTATTCCAAAAGTGAAGTGCGGTGATGGTAGCATCATGCCATTCAGTTTGTATACAGTTTAAGAGATTGGGAGACTATACATCTTTGAGGGAAAGCTGACTAGAGCAAAGTACAGAGATATCCTTAATGAAAACCTGCTCCAGAGTGCTCTGGACTTCAGACTGGGTCAAAAGTTCACCTTCCAAAATGATAACCACACTAAACACAAAGCAAATACAATGCAGTAGTGACTTGAATCCAGTCAAACATATCTAGAGAAACTGATGTTTTCGATACTTGTGTCAATTTCATATATTAGTTTTTTTTATTTTTAACACATTTCCAAAAAAAATCTAAAATCCTGTTTTTGCTTTGTCATTTTGGGATATTGAATGTTGTTTGAAAAGGGATAACATGAATTTAAATGATTTAACACGTGGCTGTGCAAAAAGTGAAGGGGTCTGAATACTTCCTGAAGGAACAGTATATTCTGCCTATAGAAGAAATGTGGCAGTTTTTAAAGAAAGGGACTGCGTGCTGAAGCATTGTCAAACAAATGGGCAAAATCATTACCAGGATATCTAACAATCGGGAACACTAAACAAAGCTATAATCAAGATTAAATAAAAATTCATCAAGTACCAAAAAAACTAAATTACAACAGAAAGCATGCGCAATAGAAGTTTGGTATGTATCCACAATCTTGGACAACCAAGAGGTGCAGAACTCTGGCTTTTATATACTTGTGATGATAGCACTGCACAGCATAGCAATGTGGTTGCAAACATAACCAAGTAGACTACAGCCATGAAAAACAAATCAAAATGCGAAAATAATTCAATCAGCAGAATAAAAAAGCTGAAAGTAAAAATCCTGCAAATGATTAATTCTGCTCTGGACAAAACCCATGTTTCAGAACAAAGCACTCAAAAAAAAAAAATAAAGCAAGGAACATAACAATTTCAAACATGGCTAGATAATAACACTACAAAAGGTGAGTTTATTGTTAGTGGCTGAGGCTTTCCAGCTGCATCCAGGTGCCTTAATTTGGACAAAAGGTCCATAAGTAGGCAGAATAGTGATTAGTTCTAACTGGTTTAGCATCCTGGATTCTAACTAGCACATCCATTTTTCTGAGTGTCCTATATACTCACGTATAAGGCGGGTCTTGAAACCCAAAAAATTGATCAGAAAATCAGACCCCGACTTATACACCCGTTGAAAAATGCGACACTTAAATATTTTTTTGCCTCCTCCAATCACGCATCAGTTTCTCAGACGCGTCAAATTTTGTTTCAGCAGCACAGTTACCAATTTCTTTCGCTACTTCAACGGTGTTTAATTTAAAATCAGCTTCATATTTTCTTCTGATTGAACGCTCCACCGTAGAAACGGGATGCTCTTACGATAAAGGTGTATGAGGGTGTGAGATACAAAAAACACAAATTAGTGCAAACGTTGCTTTGGAATAGTTCGGGCATTACCATGTGGTCATGTAGGCACAATAGAAGGTGGGGGGGGTTAGAAACACACGCTGATACAGCACATTGCCACACCCACTTTGAAAAAAAGGCAGTGTGCTCCGTGGTTACTCTCTCAGGTGGGTATTAGCATATCATAATCTCTTGTACCAATAGCGTGAGTTTTCCGCATTCGACTTATATGCCCAACATTATATAATACCAGAAATTATATGGTAAAATCAAGTCCCGACTTATCAGCTGGAGAACTTATCCGTGAGTGTATACGGTATGTGTAGTTTACATGTTCTCTTCATATCTTTCTCCAGGTACTCTAGGTTTCCTCAAGTATCCCAAAGATTTTGATATTTTGTTAATAAGCACCTTTAAACTGGTCCCATGTGAGTGTGGAACCTTATCTAGCTTTGGTTTCTTCCTTGTTCCCAGTGCCGCTGCTATAGAATGTTATTAACATAATTTCAGCAAGCAAATACTAATAATGGATTATTATTAAGCTCTGTCATGTCCCACATTCTTACACATTTATAGGTGCAATGGACACTAGAGGGCATTGTTGCTCCTCAAACCCAACAGACAGACACTGAGGACACAGGGTAATTTATTACTTTTAAACTCTTTCACAGTGCTTTCTAGCACCACAGCCACAAATAAACAGGCAATCAGCTACAATTATTCTTTCTTTTCTCTTTCCTTTTCTTCTCTCCTCCGCACCTCCCAGCAAGCGTTGTCCACCTCCTCCTGACTCAGACTCGCTGGCTGGGTTCCTTCATATACTGTCCAACCCGGAAGTACTTTGGCTCTTCCATGGTTTGACAGTACTTCCAGGTCAGGCAGATAATTTATGTCCCTCAGCTCATCCACAGCACCCCCTGGCGGCACCGCTGTAAAGTAGGAAAGCTGCCGTCTAACGTCTTGGGGAGGTAGTGCTTTAAAAAAACTGCCTTTTGAAGTTGATGGCTGCTGTTAATTGGTAGCCAATTAAGTGTTGTTGAGGCACAGAGGGTCTTGAGAACTTTGGAGTGAGTATACCCTTGGAGACTTAAAGGTGTAGAAGGCACTGAAGACAAATGTCACTTTGGTTTTCATGTAGTAGTATTACTGTCACATGTGCAGAGTACATTTAAAGTCCTACTTACATGGCATGCATTATATTGGTTGTGTCTTCTTATTTTGTCTTACCTCTTTATTTTACACTTTTTTTTAAAATACAATGTCACACACGCGCGGTTAGGAAGCAGTCAACAAGTCCTAAGGTGAGTGTTATTTCGTAAGATGGGTGGTTGGTTACGTGTACTGATGTCTCTCTCTCTTTGTCTGCAGAAATAAAGAAGAAAAAACATAATACACCTACCTTACTTCCACTTTCTCAAAATGGCCACCATCCCATACAAAAAAAATATCTGTGACATCACTTTCCAGCTCTTCCATGATGGTGTCACTTCTGGCCACTTCCGATGACATCACTTCCGGCTATGCCATGATGATGTCACTTTTGGCCATTCTCAATGATGTCTCTTGTCACTTCCTCCCACTGTGTTTTTTTCATTTGCCTATATAGCCGCCATTTACCTGAATATCTGTGTCGAATGTGATCAGTTTTTGATTTATTTTGAACATTTTTTTCATCTTTGTCCGTCTGACAATATACTGGGTCATTCCCCAACTCTTTTTGAGTATTACTCTGTGGTTAATTCCTCCACAACAGATAACCAAAGACACTACTGTCTTTTCGCCAGTCAGTGCTGTTTTAACAAATCATGAAGAGGATTTACAGTGGCATGCAAATGTCTGGGCGCCCTTGCTTAAAATGTCATCTACTGTGAATAATTAAGTGAGCAAAAGATAAACTGATCACTAAAATGCATAAAGGTAAAGATGACACATTTCTTTGCAGCATTTTATTTAAGATTAGTGTTTTGTTTTTGTTTTGTACAATTGTACAGTGGGGCAGTTGGGCACCCCAAGATATTTCAGTTCTCAGATAACGTTTTCCAAGGTGGTCTCAGACCTTCATTACCCTGTTAGGCCTACGGCTCATTCATAGTCATCATTAGGAAACCCCAGGTGATGCAAATTGCAAAGCTGTATAACTTCTCAGACTCATCAACAGTCAGCAGCCATGGGCTCCTCTAAGCAGCTGCCTAACACTCTGAAAAATAAAATAATTGATACTTACAAAGCAGGAGAATGCAACAAGAAGATAGCAACACATTTTCAGGTATCTGTTTCCTTAGTTCCTTATGTTATTAAGAAATGGCAGTTAACAGGAATGGTGGAAGTCAAGTTAAGGTCTGGAAGACCAAGAAAACGTTCTGAAAGAACTTCTCATTGGAAGCTAGAAACACAAATAAACCCCTTGTTTGACTGTATGAGACCTTCAGGAAGATTTAGCAGACTTTGGAGTGGTGGTGCTCTGTTCTACTGTGCAGTGACACCTGAACAAATCTGACCTTCATGGTAGAGTCAGCAGAAGAAGATCTATTCTGCATCCTAGCCACAAAATTTAGTTTGCAAATGAACATCTTAACAAGCCTGATGTATTTTGGAAAACAAGTTCTGTGGACTGCTTAAATCAAAATAGAACTTTTGGGCTACAATGTGCAAAGGTATGTTTGGAGAATAAAGGAAGCCGATTAACCTAAAAAGAACACATCTCCGACTATTAACCATGGCGGTGGATCAATCAGGCTATGGGCTTGTGTTGCAGCCTGTGGCCCAGGGAACATGTCAATGGTAGAGGGAAGACTGGAGTCAAATAAATACCAGCAAATTCCCTTGACCTAAACATCATTGGAAATCTGTGGATAGATCTCAAAAGAGCAGTGCATGTGAGATGGCCCAAGAAGTTTGCAGAATTATTTGACTTGCTCTTGAAGACTCAGACACCTTAATTGTTTCTTTCTCTTTAATTAGCAGCCAAACAATAATGAGATACAAAATAAGTCAAAACATGACCAGCAAACTGTGTCCATCATAAAATATCTGAAAATAAAGAAAGACAAAGGTCTCTGGAATGTTAAACTGCTCAGGTCCACAAAACATTTTAACAGTGCCCTTAGAAAAGAGAAAATCAACAATTTCATAAATGTCTGCTAATGCACAATGAGAGCAGCAACAAGCCACGGAATTAAAGAACGAGTTTAATTAACAACGAGACTCAGCGCCTAATTAAGGAACTGGTTGGAGTTTGAGATCCTGACTTAGCTGGCCTTCTGTCAGCTCACTCACTTCACATTTCATTTCTGTTTGGGTGCCATTTAAGGAAAGAAATGAAGTAATTCAGAACAAATCTTAAAAAAAACAAGACAATTAAAATGAATTCAAAAGAAGTTAATTAGCAGCAAAAATCTGGTCACTAATTAAGAAAAGGGTTCGAATGAAAACCTGCAGCCACTGTGGCCCTCCGGGACAGGACTTGGGGACCCCTGTTTTAAGACTTGCTTTTAGTTCTTTGCAAATTGTTGCCTCTTGTAATTTCCTCCACGCCCAGCAGATGGCAGGCAAAACTCACATATTCTCAAGCGCTCCTTGTTTAAGTTTTGAATGTAAGCCTAGGATTCCACGACTGGTTTTAATGGACATTCGTCACTTAATATTAAACTCAAGCTATGAGACTACATTTCCAAAGCTATTGTATTCTACAGTTAAAACAAAATGAAATTTGAGTAAGTTATATAAATCATATCTTATCAAAGAAGTACCTCGTTATTTTCTTTCAGAAAGGTTTGCAAATGTATTAAAAATCAAATACTATAATCTCTCCTTCTTATAAATATTTAAAGTTTCAATTCAGTACTTTGTCAAACTCCCATTGGCAGCACGTTTTATTAGGATAAGTATCTGCAAGCTTTGCATGCCTGAAATTGATCAGTTTATCACATTCTTTCTGGCTGGACAGATCCTCTCAAGGTCTATTCAATTGGATGGGAAGCATCAGTAAGCTGTCATCTTCAGGTCTCTCCACAGATGTTCTATGGGGTTTAAGTCTGGGCTTCGGCTGAGCCACTCAAGGACAGTTAGACTTGTCCTAAAGCCACTCCAGTGTTCTCTTGGTTGTATACTTCAGGTCATTATCATGCTGAAAAGTGAACCATTGCCCCATTCTGAGGTATCATACAAGTTTTCTTCAGGGACATCTTTGTATTTGGCAGCTTCCATCCTTCCCTTAATTATAACCAAACTCCTTGTCCCTGTCACTAACAGCACCCTGTAGCATGAATTTGCCACGACCACGCTTCTCTGTAAAGGTGGTTTTAGGCAGGTGAAGAGCAGTGTCTGGTCTTCACTAGACATAGTGTTTGCAGTTCTGCTCAAAACTTTCCATTTTAGTCCAGAGAATCTTTTCCACTCCCACCCTCAGAGTCCTTTAAACGTCAAGAGTGGCTTCTGCAATTCCTGATTGAGGTAGTGCCCTTGCAACAGGTTCTTCCGTCTCATCAGAAGGCTTCTGAAGCATTGTTAGAGTGACCTGTGGGTTCTTGGTCATCTTGGACACCTCCTTGACCAAAGCACTTCTTGTCTGGTTACTCAGTTTGACTTGGGGGCCAACTCTAGGAAGAGTCCTGGTGGTTCTGGGCTTCTTCTTCTTCAAGTTCATGAGAACACTTAAAGCTAAAGAAATGTTTAATCCCCTTGCTCTGATCTGTGCCTCACCACAATTTGATCATGGTGGTCTAATGAGACTTCTTTGGACTTCATGACTTCATTTTAACTCTGACATGCAGTGTGAATTGTAGGACCTTCTATACACAGGTAGACGTCTGCCTTTCTAAATGATGTCCAATCAGTTCAATTCGCCACTGATGGACTCCATTCAAGTTCTAGACACATCTTAAGGAAAATTAAAGCAAACAGGATGTGGCTGAGCACAATCTGAAGCACCATAGTAAAGGGGCTGAGTACTTCTAGGAAGGTTTGATTTTTTAATAAATTTGCAACCCCTTCTGAAGACATGTTTTCACCTTGTCATTATGGGTTATTGAGTGTAGACTGATGGGCAAAAACAGAATAATGTATCCATTTAAGATTAAATCTACAGCATGATAAAGTGTGCAGGGAGTGAAGGGGTCTGAATACTTTCTGACCCCACTCTATTTTTAGCTGCCACCTTTATCTTAAGTGATCCACAAATGGCAAGAGTATAACAGAACTGTTTTTACATTTGAGTAATGTAAACACGTGAAGGTTGAGTTCTTCATTCTGGGGCATATAGCGATGACAAAAATCAGCAAACACCAGTCATACAGTGGAGGGCTTTACCCACTGGGGCATCTCAGCAATTAATAGTTGTTTTCACGTTTACTCATTGAGTGGACATTTTCATGTAAAGGAACTGGCAACTTGAACTTGTTTCCATTATTTCTAAAGTGTGACTACTAGCACGTAAATGGTTACATCGTGGGGCAAGGGGGCTCTGCTGTATTTGTGAATTGTAAAAGTGTCCCCACTATTAATGCAAGTATTACCCCGATGACTAAATTGTATGATCTACTTTACAGTTTCTGTTCACATCATTGATTCCATTTGTAAAGTAAAGTAAAGTAAAGTAATTGAACCTGCTGTAACAGAAATGTAATTCTGATATATAACAGCTTCAAAGCACCATTATATTTTTTTTACCAGGAAAGGCACAATATAAAATTACCAAGCTGACCTCCTCAGTCACCAACACCATCTCACTCCATACAGTCCCTTCAGACACCAGTACTCCCTGTGGACTCTTACAGGTTACTGGCTTATAAGAAAATGTTGATGGTTCAGTACAGCTGAGAAGCCCACTGCAGACCCTGGTGACTAAGCCACTGAAGTAAATGAAATGCTGCCAGTTCAGTCTCCAAATCAGATCAGGCCTTAAATGAGTCATTTTACCCACTGTGCTCTCTATCACCCCCTAGTGTTTAAATAACTGCGTTTTAAGAAAAAAAAAAAAAAGTTCAATCCCCATCACTGACTACAAGCTTTACTTTCACTTCCTGGGCCCCACATGTACTCACTGTGGGCCAATAGCAGCTGAACTACTGTCTCACACGACAAGTTTAATGGCCACCCTAGCTGAGATGTTTCTCCTGGCCAGCACTCACTGCAGCCCCCTAAAGCTCAAGCCACTGTCCTTTAGGAAAAACAATGGCAGTTCTGTTACCCATAGACCTCACTGCAGTCTCCTCGGGTCTGAAACCCTGCGATGGATGAAAAAAATGTTGGCAGTACAGTCACAGCATGGACTCATTCTCTTACCAATAAGTGAGTCATTTTACTTGCTGCCACTTCAGCTGTGAGAGGAAGAGAAAAGATTGCTCTTTACAAACGTTAGGAAGCACACTGGAATAATGTTTGGTATGAAAAACACGATATGCATATATGAAAATAGCAGTTCAGTCTCCACCATTGCCACACTCTGCAACCTTGAGCAAGCCATTTCACCTACTTATTGTCACATTATAAAATTTAAAAAGGTGCTATAATAGATTGATATATGGGTGCTATACAATAGATAGCTAGGTAGACGAATATGAAAGGCACTATATAATAGATAGATAGATAGATAGATAGATAGATAGATAGATAGATAGATAGATAGATAGATAGATAGATAGATAGATAGTGTCGGAGATGGCTGGGGTGGCGATCCGGCCGGGATGCCCAGGAGGACCGGAGGAGGGCTTGCTCCTTCCCCAGACCATGTGGGGGTGATCGCCCTGGTACCTTTGGGGACCATGGGTTCAGAACTTTGAAGCTCCACCCTGTAGGGGCATGTGGTCACCACCAGGGGGCACCCCTATGCCTTTGGAGCCCTGGACCTCAGCACTTCCGCCACACCCAGAAGTGCTGGGGGGAAGAAGAATGGGGACACCCGGAGTGCTTCCGGGTATGCAGCCGGCACTTCCGCCACATTGGGCCGTGTTGGTGGGAGGTTGCTGGAACACACCTGGAGCACATCCGGGTGCTTATAAAAGAGAGTAAAGGAATTGGACTGCGTGGCCAGGACTTTTGGGGACTTTTGGGGGTTGTGCAATGTACATAATGGAAAATAAATGAGTGTTGGGTGACATGAATGTGTCCGCCTGTCTATGTCCGGGCCAGCTTCCACAATAGATAGATAGATAGATGCAAAAGGTGCTATATGACAGATAGAAAAGACACAATATCATTTTTAGATATGACAATGGATAAGACACAGACCCCTGGCTGTCAAAGCTCAAAAGATCCCCTTTCACCTCACCTGCTATTAACATCACATATGTAAATAATTAATCAGCTACGTGGGCTGAAGTTGTAAAACAATCCCAAACTTGACATTGGGCAAACTTCACTTCCTCTTTCTTTTTGTTTGTTTGTGCATTTCAATGAAGATGAAGCACTAAATGATGAATGTAACATGACACCTGCAGTATGCTATCACAGTTAACAAACGTTTATTAAACACTTTTAAAATGCCTGTGCTGCTTTGTGCAAACGCATACTGTGTACCAGAGCGTTTTGGATTTGGTTACTTGCTCCAAATAAACCAACAGACCATTTGATGTGGATTGGTGTGGTTTGGTGAATTGTGTTTTCTGTAGTGGTTGTTCACCCCTACGTTGGTTTAATTGGATGTCACAGAACAGGACTGCACTGTCTTTAAAGTGGGTGTCATTAATCTCAACTGCATATATGTGGCATCTTTAAGATCCTCATTGAAATTGTCATTTTGGTTTACTTTTTAAATGCCAGTTATAATTTTCAACCAAAACATCGTCTTTTGTTTCTTTCTCTTTTAATTTTCTTTTTCTTTTCGCTCCAACACTGGACTCTTGCTTTGAATGGCCATCCATTTGGACTTTTATTCTTTGTGTTATGATAACATATCAGACATATGATCTCATAAAAGTGACCTATTAGACTGCTTCCCTGATCGTGTCCCACACCCATGTTAACCAACCAGGACTCATATCTTTCTTTAATTTTTTTTAAATTTAATGTATTAATTTTATTTTACAAAAATAACATTACATACAATCAGGTTGAATGACAGGGTTAAACTATAAAAAAAAAATTAGAAAGTTTAAAAAAACAGGAACCACCAAAAAAAAAAGACAAACCCTAACAAAACAGAACAAAACCGACACCTGATTTTTAAAAAGATTTTTAAAGAGGTCTGATTGGAAAGGTTTAAAATTGTGAAGATCGAAGTGTGAGCTGGATAGCTGTAAGTGGCCTCGCAGTTAGTGTAAACAGGGACTTTCCTGTTATTGGACATTTTTTTCTTACATACACTAAGGCCACTTTGCATGCAGAGACCTGGGGTGTGTATTTGAGTCTTAGATAGACAGATGACATTTACTGATTGGGTTGATTGCCTTTTTGCAGGGCAGCTTACAACATGTGACTTACAGTTGGTTACGTTTCTTTTGTCTTTCCTAATAGGGAACGGGCAGGTCAAGTGACTTGCTCAGAGTCACACATTGTCACAAGTGGGGACTCAACCCACAACCTCAGGGTTCGCAGCCCAAAGTATTATGCACTGACTGTGGATGGATGGATGAATGGATGTGAACAGAAAAAGGTGGAATATAAGACTTTGAATGTTATTTCTCTGGCAGCTTTCCTCGCACATTAGTGCAGTAACTGGTAGCTATCATAAAGTATTGAGGCTCTCGAGAGACTGAGCGAAGAGTCTGAGTGTCTGGGCTTGTGAGTGTCCTGATAAAACCCAAGATCCAGGCCTTTAATGACCTCTTGGGCACGGCCATCAGCAGTGTGTCTGTCTGCGGAGAAAATGACGACCTTGTCAAGAGGTTTACTTACCTTGGCAGTGACATTCATGTCTCTGGTGACTCTTCCTATGAAGTCAGTAGACGAATTAGAAGAGCAAGGGGAGTCATGAGGTTGCCAGAAAGAGGCGTGCAGTTCCTGATATCTATGCAAAATGTGGAAGGTCCAAGTCCTGGTGCTTCCTCTTTTGCTGTATGGTTGTGAGACATGGAAGCTATCCAGTGATCTGAGATGAACACTGGAGTCCTTCAGTACTGTGTCTCTTTGGAGAATCTTTGGGTACTGCTGGTTTGACTTTGTGTCGAACTAGCGGTTGTTCAAGAAGCCTCAAATGAGGCACATTACCCGCATTGTAAGTGAGCATCAGCTATGGCACAGCAGCCATGTAGCGAGATTACCGAGGGTGATCTGATATGCGGTTTACTCCGAGTGGTGCAGTGAGAGTAATATGGAAAAAGATGATCCAATATGGCAACCCCTAATGGGAGAAGCAGAAAGAAGAAGGTGCAGTGAGAGTAACAACGCTAAAGCAGTTATGGTATTTAGAATAGTTGACCATTCTGTGGACCATTATATTGTTACTGGTTAGTTACAATCAGATACCTTAAACTAATAAACAATATGCGGTTAATTTCAATGTATTTCTAAAGCCGCGTCAGGGATGTGGATCTGAAAAAGAAAGATAAACCACACAGGAACAGTAGCACTGCTTTGACGCTGGGTGCTGCCATTCTGCAAAACCAAGCGCAGAACTTGCGTACAACAGAGTATAAGCTACCATGGAAATGTGTGTGGTTTTACGCCAAGTTTAGGTTTTATACATCACGATTTGAACATGAAAACATTTTAATACAACATTTCTGTGCGTATGCACCATTTATACATGAGGCCCCAGGTAACTGTGACCAGCTGGCTAAAGTTGCAGAACTGGAAACCACAAGGTTGCCAGTTCAAAGTCCTACCTTCATGGATGGGGCCACTTTAGCACCCTCTAGTTCATTCATTTTATGAACCCTCCTTTTTCTCTTACAGTGGGTAGAACTTATCCAGGCAACATTGGGAAAATCTATTGTATGTATCTATCATGAACAGTGCTATTTATAAATAAACAAAATTTATAAAGGCAGGAAGCAACACAAGATGGGTCTCAAACCGGGCCACGTTAGAGTACAACAACAACATTGATTTCTATAGCACATTTTCATACAACAGATGTAGCTCAAAGTGCTTTACAAGATGAAGAAAGATAAAAAAATAAGAAAAAAGGAACAAAATATAAAAATAAAATTAGGCAATACTAATTAACATAGAAAAAAAGTAAGGTCTGATGGCCAGGAAGGACATCGAAAAAAAAAAATCTCCAGACGGCTGGAGAAAAAAACAAAACCTGCACGGGTTCCAGGCCACGAGACCACCCAGGACCCTCTAGGCATTCTGCCTAACATAAGCTAGGTAAATTAGCCTGAACATCTTTGGGATCTAAGAGAAACCAAGCACAGACACATTGACAGCGTACTAAGTTCACCGTTGATGACCAGGTGGAAATTTGAATCCATTACTGTGGAATAAGGGACGGTGATACCAACCACATCACTGCCCGTGTGTTTGCTCTAATTGTAAAGTCCCTGTGGATGTCAGTTACCATTCTTCTTCTTCTTTTTTTTCCGGCTACTCCCTTTAGGGATCGTCACAGCAGATCATCTTTTTCCATATCTTCCTGTCTTCTCCATCTTGCTCTGTCACACCCATCACCTGCATGTCCTCTCTCACCGCATCCATAAACCTCCTCTTACACCTTCCTCTTTTCCAGCTCTATCCTTAACATCCCTCTCCCAATATACCCAACATCTCTCCTCTGCACATGTCCAAATCAATGCAATCTCGCCTCTCTGACTTTGTCTTCCAACCGTCTAACTTCAGCTGACCCTCTAATGTTCTCATTTCCAATCCTGTCCATCCTCATCACACCCAATGCAAATCTTAGCATCTTTAACTCTGCCACCTCCAGCTCTGTCTCCTGTTTATTGGTCAGTGCCAACTCATATAATATAGCTGGTCCAGGCCCGCATCTAGGAAATTCTGGGCCCCAGGCAGCTGACAGAGTTCGGGCCCCTTTCGTGTTTCAAATATGTGCGTATATTTTAAAACGCCACTTAAAGGGCAGGCCCCTATCTAGCTCGGGCCCCTGACAAGTGTCATGGTTGTTCCCCCCCTAGGTGCGGGCCTGGCTGGTCTCACTACCGTCCTGTAGACCTTCCCTTACACTCTTACACTCTGTCTGTCACAAATCTCTCCTAACACTCTTCTCCACCCATTCCACCCTGCCTGCACTCTCTTCTTCAACTCTCTTGCACAATCCCTGTTACTCTGTACTGTTGATCCCAAGTATTTAAACTCATCCACCATCGCCAACTCTACTCCCTGCATCCTCACCATTCCACTGACCTCCCTCTCATTCACACACATGTATTCCATATTGTTCCTACTGACCTTCATTCCTCTCCTCTCTAGAGCAGATCTCCACCTCTCCAGGGTTTCCTTAACCTGGTCCCTACTCTTGCTACAGATCTCAATGTCATCAGCTGATCCCTGATGTAATCTCACCTCCACCTTGAATGCATCTGTCACTCCTACCGCAGACCTCACCACTGTCACACTTCCCTCGTACATATCCTGTACAACTCTTACATACATCTCTGCCACTCCCGACTTCCTCATACAATACCACAACTTCTCTCGGGGCACCCTGTCATATGCTTTCTCCAGGTCCACAAAGACGCAATGCAACTCCTCCTGGCCTTCTCTACTTCTCCATCAACATCCTCAGAGCAAACATCACATCTGTGATGCTCTGTCTTGGCATGAAACCATACTGCTGCTCACTAATCATCACCTCACTTCTTAACCTAGCTTCCACTACTCTTTCCCATAACTTCATGCTGTGGCTCATCAATTTTAGCCCCTTGTTATTACAGTCCTGCACATCCCCCTTATTCTTAAATATCGGTACCAGTACATCAGTCACCATTAAACGTGCTATATAGAACATAAGAACATATGAAATTTGACAAATGAGAGGAGACTGTTCAGTCCATCAGACTCATTTGTTTTGCTAATAGAGAAGATGTCCCAATACCTCAAATACTTCTTTAAGGTTTTCAATGTTTCTTCTTCAAATGCAAGAATTGGTAGTTTGTTCCAGGATATAAATGAAAATTTGGGAAAGGGTTATAGAAGAAGAGACCACCATAGGTGAGAAACAGTTTGGTTTTATGCCAGCAAGAAAGCAACTGATGCAGTCTTTGCATTGTGACAACTGATAGAGAAGCATTGAGATAAACAGAAAGGACTGCATATGGTGATTATCAGTTTGGAGAAGGCTTGTGATGGTGCGACACCTCAAGAAGTCTGGTGGTGCATGAGATAGGAAGGAGGACCAGAGAGGTGTGCGAGGATTGTCTAGGATATGTATGAGGGAGTGAGGACTCGCATTGAAAGGAGTGTTGAGGTATCAAGACAAGATCTAATTTAGAGGAGGTCTGCACCAGGGGTCTTCTTGAAGTCCTTATGTCTTTGATCTGTTTATGAATGTGTTCATTCGTGGGATAAAAGACCAATTCCCCTGGTGCAGACTTTGTGCTGATGACATTGTGTTGTGTACCACCAGAAAGATGAAGTGGAGAGAAAGTTTAATGAATGGAGAATGGCTTTGGAAGATAGAGAGTGGAAGATAAATAGGAAGAAGAAGACATAATATGGGAGATTTAATGATGACCAGGATTCAGAAGTGAGCCTGCAGGAAGAGAGCAATTGAAAAGAGTGCATAAGTTTAAATATCTAAGTTCAATGAAAACCCAAGAATGAGAATTAGATGCAGAGATAACCCATGGAGCGCAGTGTGGATGGAACAACTGGAAAAAGGTATCAGGAGTATTGTGTGATCGAAGAATATGGGTGAAGGTTAAAGATGAGGTTTTAAGACAGTGGTAAGACCAGCAGTGATGTATGGAGCTGAGACATGGCCCGTCATAGGAGCACAGGAGAAGAAATTAGATGTGGCAGGAATAAGAAGGTTGAGATGAATGTGTGGAGTTACAAAAAAGGACAGAATAAGAAATGAGACAATCAGAGGTACAACAAAAGTGAAAGAGACATCTAAGAAAGTTCAATAAATTAGATTGAAGTGTTATGGGCCTGTGGTGAAGAGAGACAAGGAATATGTGGCAAAAGAGTGACAGGAGTGGAAGTAGAAGGGAAGAGAAAGTGAAGGAGGACAAAGTGGAGGTGGATGGATAAAGTAAAAGAAGATCTGAAGGAAAAGGCCCTGACTGGGGTGGAGGTGCAGGACTGAGCTGTATGGAGAAGTACACTGACCCCACACAGAAGTGTGAAAAGAAGAAGAAGAATACGATAGGATATAAATCTTTGAGCTATTATGTACCTTGTCTAATCACCCAGAGCAATTAGATAAGATTTTGTAACTTTTCTGGAGGGGTCTGGGGAAAAACATGAGACTGGACTTGAGTATCCTGGTTAATTTATTTAGAAAAAGAGTAGATGGCACTGGAGCCCATTTTGTCTGTCTGTCTGATGAATCTCTGTGGGTGTTACGCGGCTGACCTCATAAGGAATATAGGCTGTAGTCCCACTCTGTTGGGCTTGGAGCCTCAATCCAAGTAGGTGAAGTTGACTTATGCCTTGGAGGAGTTCCGTCCTTTACACTGCACATTTATGTCACTTGGTTTACTCAACAGTCCTCACTCTTTAAGTCAGAAAACCCTCCCACAACCATAATGTTAACCATAGTGTAACAAGGCGTATTACATAACTTTGCCTTCTTGTGGCTCCAGGGCTGAGGCTCTGGGCTGGCTGACTGAGTGTGTCAGATACAAGTGTAGAAAACGTTGCCCAGAATTACTGTGTGAAGTGGCTAGTTTAATTCAAAAGACTCCAAGTTAATCATTAGATTACTACATCTGAAGTGTCTGCTGTAAAGGTACCACCTGATGGCCACTCCTACTCTAGCTATGATTCACCAATCAACAAACAGTACTCACTGGAACCCGCCCTCTCAACTTTGACAGGTGAAAGTGACAGTTTTCTTTTCATCGTGTATTTCATGTTGTGTGATGTCATTGAAATAAATAAATAACTGAAAATATTAAATGCACACTTAAAGAAATAAGCAACAGAATATATTTTGTGAATTCAATTTGTTGTACAGGTGATGTTATACCTGCTCGGCATTGCATGATACACCTCCACCAGTGCCCAATTAGGTCAGCTGCAGGATCATCAGCTGGTGCCACTGATACAGGGAGGATCACTCGAAAGAGGCCCTGAATATTCTGTAATAACTCTCGCTAGGACGAAGTAATCTCCGTAGTATATGGAGCTTTGAACAAGCCAGGACGACCCTGCGTCAGACCGATGAGGTAGACACCGGACAGCCATTGCCACATTTAACCTCTGTTTGCATCTTCTGGGTGCGTACCACCCATACCCTTTCACTCAGGCACTCGACTTCTCATCAGGATGGTGGTGTACAGTACTGAGCAACACGTCTTCATGGTGTGAACCTATTGGGTCACCAATTTGATTAAGCGATGTCAGAATCAACTGGATGATTGTGAGTTAACGGAAGGTTACATCCAGCAAGATGGAGCAACATGTCACTCATTGGCAAGGAGAATGGCAGAAATTGAGTCCTTCTTCGGCAACAGGGTTATTTCAAAGGGGCTTTGGCCACCACAGTCACCGGATCTGACACCACCAGCATTCGTCCTTTGGGGTATGTTCAAAGGAAAAGTCTTGCACTGTGGAAGATTTGAAGGAAAACATCCAACGTGAAATTGCTGCTACTCCCCCCGAGACACTTGCTGATACATTCAGGAACATGGAGCACCACGTTGGAATGTGTCTGCCAGAAAATGGAAGCCACTTCTAGCATCCTATGTAATGCAATCAATTACACATATACAGCGTATTTTTCTGGTTCAGATTGCTTCATCCTAACAGGACTTACAACAGAATATTCAGGGCCTCTTTTGAGTAAACTTTTTAAGTATTTCGCCCCCTACTCCTCCCAGTAGGTGGGGAGGGGCAGTGGCCAAATGGGGACGTCGCCCCCACCACTCCCTACAGCTGACCTTACTGAAGGGTTGATCCCCACAGCCACAACAAGTAGCTAGCCTTCTCCGCCTCCTCTGCCAGCTCTTTAATGGCTCTCTGTAAGTTGGCACCAGTAATACCTGTAGCCCGTAGGAGCACTGTAAAAAGTAAATCTTGCATGTGTGAAAAATAATAACAATAAATAGCTAACTATATATAAAATAATCCATCCATCCATCCATTTTCCAACCCGTTGAATCCGAACACAGGGTCACGGGGGTCTGCTGGAGCCAATCCAAGCCAACACAGGGCGCAAGGCAGAAACCAATCCCGGGCAGGGCTCCAACCCACCGCAGTGCAAAATAATCACTACTTTAATTACTAAAAATGGGGTTTACCCTTTTTATTGATTATTTAATTCAACAACAACAACAACATTTATTTATATAGCACATTTTCATACAAACAGTAGCTCAAAGTGCTTTACATATTAAAGAATAGAAAAATGAAAGACATAATTATAAAAAATAAATCAACATTAACATCGAATAAGAGTAAGGTTCAATGGCCAGGGGACAGAAAAACAAAAACTCCAGACGGCTGGAGAAAAATAAAATCTGTAGGGATTCCAGACCATGATACCGCCCAGTCCCCTCTGGGCATTCTACCTAACATAAATGAAACAGTCCTCTTTGGATTTAGGGTTCTCACGGAAGGGCTTGATGATGATGATGGTCACGTAGACTTCTTCCTTTTAATCCGTCCATCATTGTTGGAGCATCATGAAGCTTTGAGTAGGTGGAGGTGGCGCAGGCCACCACCACAAAGAAACCGGAAAAAGAAACAGAAAAGAGAGTAGGGGTCAGTACGGATTTTAGAGCCACCATGAATAGTTGTTATGATGAATTGAACATACAGAGTATCAGGATTAAGTTAAATTACGATTAAAATGAAGTTATAAAAGGCCATGTTAAAGTAATGTGTTTTCAGCAGTGTTTTAAAGTGCTCTACTGTATCAGCCTGGCGAATTCCTATTGGCAGGCTATTCCAGATTTTAGGTGCATAACAGCAGAAGGCCGCCTCACCACTTCTTTTAAGTTTTGTTCTTGGAATTCTAAGGAGACACTCATTTGAGGATCTGAGGTTACGATTTGGAATATAAGGTGTCAGACATTCCGATATATAAGATGGCGCAGATTATTTAAGGCTTTATAAACCATAAGCAGAATTTTAAAGTCAATTCTGAATGACACAGGTAACCAGTGTAGTGACATCAAAACTGGAGTAATGTGTTCTGATTTTCTTTTCCTAGTTAGGATTCTAGCAGCTGCATTCTGCACTAGTTGCAAACGATTTATATCTTTTTTGGGTAGTCCTGAGAGGAGTGCGTTACAGTAATCTAGTCGACTGAAAACAAACACGTGAACTAATTTCTCAGCATCTTTCAGTGATAAAGAGGTCTAACTTTACTTATGTTTCTTAAGTGAAAAAATGCTGTCCTAATGATCTGATTAATATGTGATTTAAAATTCAGATTACAGTCAACAATCACCCCTAAGCTTTTTACCTCTGTCTTGACTTTTAATCCTAATGTATCCAGTTTATTTCTAATAGCCTCATTGTATCCATTATTGCTGATCACTAAAATTTCAGTTCTCTCTTTATTTAACTTGAGAAAATTACTATTCATCCATTCTGAGATACTAGTCAGACATTCTGTTAGTGAATCAAGAGAATCGGGGTCATCAGGTGCTATTGATAAGTACAGCTGTGTGTCATCAGCATAGCTGTGGTAGCTCACGTTGTGCCCTGAGATAATCTGACCTAACGGAAGCATGTAGATTGAGAATAACAGCGGACCCAGGATAGAGCCTTGTGGAACACCATATTGGATATCATGTGTCTTCGAGTTGTAATTCCCACAACTAACAAAATATTTTCTCCCTGTCAGGTAGGATTCAAACCAATTTAAGACACTGCCAGAGAGGCCCACCCATTGACTAAGGCGATTTCTAAGAATGTTGTGATCAATGGTGTCAAATGCAGCACTCAGATCTAAGAGGATGAGAACAGATAAATGGCCTCTGTCTGCATTTACCCGCAAGTCATTTACTACTTTAACGAGTGCAGTTTCTGTGCTGTGATTTTCGAATTCAATAAAACAAATTAAGAATAATGATAACTTATCTGTGGTGAGCTGGCATCCTGCCCGGGGTTTGTTTCCTGCCTTGCACCCTGTGTTGGCTGGGTTTGGCTCCAGCAGACCCCCGTGACCCTGTAGTTAGGATATAGCGGGTTGGATAATGGATGGATGGATGTGTAAGTATAACGCATATTAATTCTGTAATGAATAACTAGTATTTTGTTTTGTATAGTTACAGATGTAAGCAGTTGTTGTTTTCATGAAACCTTTCCCTTCATGTGGGAAGCATGGTGAGCAAGTTAGCGTATTTTTAACACCCTACCTTGCTGGTTTGCTTTAAAAAGCAAGCACATTTATCAGATAGTTATGTATGTTCATATATATTGTTTAGCGTTTAAAACTACTATTTTACACAGAAAAAGAAAATTATACTTTGAGATAAGTTTGAGAGCAATATGGCGTTTGTCCTAAACTACAACCTATAAACAACATAAAAAGACGTTTGCCTAACCGTCACGGTATTATTTGACTTCTTATTTAATTCGTGTTCTCCATAGGTAATGTATTTTCTGGTTAATTTTTAACACTGTGATTTATTTAGCGATGCAAAAAAAAAAAACTGTTGTGATTTCCTATACGTCCTATTTTATTTTAGGATTTTTGCTATCACGTACGTGCCATTCATTTAAGCGGATACGCTGGCGTAAATGCAGGAAGTGTTTGAAGAGCGGCATCTGCCTCAGGATTTCACTCTTTCACTCTCTACATTTCCTTCCCATTTACCTCTCATTCTTGGGACATTACTTAATTGAGATATACTTTTTGTGTAAGTTTAAAAAAAAAAAGAAAATTTGCATTGACATTTGAATGTCAGTAATTCAGTAAAAATTATTCTCAGACACATTACGACTTATGGTCTTAGTGATGTTTGACCGATTTCTGATAGAAAAAAAGCTGCCTACCCAAGAACACCCACAACTCCTAAGCTCTCCCAAAGGAATGACCTTCCTGTTTGATAGGCTTAAAGACTTAGATGGCTTGATCTTCATCCTCGCCCATTTGTGGTCAGGTTATTACGATGTCTGAGGAGCCTTGTTGTGCAAGGGGCAGTCTGGAGGGTACTTGTGATGACATCCATGTAACTCCTCAGAGGAGGAAGTCAGTCGCCGGGTGGTAATTTCCGCCTCTCACTACTTGTTGAGCTCCAATGACAATTACTTCGAAGGCAGCCGCAAACAGTATTGGAGAAATGGCGAATCCCACCACGATGCCCAACTCCAATTGTTGCCTTCCAGTCATAAAACCTCTTAGAGCAAAAAACATGTGTAGGTTGCTAAAATATTTGGCAATGATGTTAGTAATACTTCTTGGCACATGGAAACATTCCGGAGCAAATTCAATCAGCTTGTGCAGCACAGATCCATATACATTTGCCAGATCAAGCCATACCACGTGCAGGTGACCCCTCTCTCGTTCAGCCTGCTGTGTCTATTCCCAGATCTCTGAAGAGTGCTCAATGTATCCCTGGAATCCAGGAATTCCAGCCTTCTGGCAGCTTATTTCAATGTAGTCATTGGCCTTAAAGAAGCTGGACATCCATCTTGCAAGCACTAAAAAATAAGATCTCACCCTCTGTGTTCAACAAAGCAATGCTTCTGAACTGGCTGATGGCAGAACACTTTTATTTTTTGGGAATGAAGACACACATGGCCTGCTGCCACCCCAATGGTATGAACTAGATCAGGGTGGGCACCGTCAGTCCTGGAGGGCCACAGTGGGTGCAGGTTTTTGTTCCAACCCAGTTTCTTAATGAGAAGTCGATTATTGCTGATGAAGCACTTATGGCTCAAGTGACATTCTGATGCTCCATTTTAGTGGTCTCACTTGTTAGGGCTCGTTTATACTTCATGCTCAAAACGCGTATGCCCCTGCATCATGGCCGCCCTCAGAAATTAACATGACGCGTGCGCGAGTTGCAGTACCGGCAAAAAGTCGGGAGGCGCAGTGTGCTAAAAGTTGGAATGTGACGTCAGGGTCTCTGATTACTATCTACATGTGACAGAAAGCCACGAGATCGGTGTGCGCACTTCGATGTTTGATGAATGGTTCAATGTGGTGAAGCTAAATGCCGACATACAGATGTATTCGTGGTGCTTTTATATTCAAGCGTCGCATATTCCTGATCATAATGACACGATGATACATTTTAAAAGTCTCACATACCGTCTTCTGTGCCGTCTTTTTTTCTAGGGCTTCCATCCGGTCCTGACAGCAGCGGATCGCCAGCTATAGATTGCCACATCGAGAACATTAAATGTATGATACTCCAACTCCCTGCACATTTAGAATCCTTAGATTTATACTTGATATCACTTTCATGGTGAAATGCATTAAAGTATGTATGTTACATGTTACAGATAAATTGGTCATTTCATTTAAATAATGAATACTGTTAATAATTACACACATGGGGGTGACACGGTGGCGGAGCGTTAGCGCTGCTGTCTCACAGGGAGTCACGTCGCTGATGTTCCCTGCCTGAAGTTTACATGTTTTCCTGCTGGGTTTCCTCAGTCTGCTCCGGTTTCCTTCCAAAGATATGCAGATCTGGTGACACTAAAATGATGCCAGTGTATGTGAGTGTTTGTATTTACCTTGCGATGAGCTGATGCCCCGTCCAGGGATTGTTTCTGCTTCATGCCCAATGCTAGCTGAAATGGGCAGATCCCTGGACTGATGAATTTAATCATTAAACAACCTTTTCAGAGAGGTGTCATCAGAATTTAATGGGTGTTCCAGGCAATTCACAACACAGCGAAGCCGAACCTGTTCTCACCGTGATAATAT
Source organism: Polypterus senegalus (assembly GCF_016835505.1). Classification (NCBI taxonomy): domain Eukaryota; kingdom Metazoa; phylum Chordata; class Cladistia; order Polypteriformes; family Polypteridae; genus Polypterus; species Polypterus senegalus. Next base: position 172,379,487 of record NC_053159.1, read on the forward strand.
CTCGCACTGCCACCTGGTGGATTCCTCCAGATTTACGTATAAACAGTACAATGCTTACGTAGCAGGAGCGTCCGCTGCAGCACGCGTTTCGTGAAGTATAATCCCGGTCTTAAGGTTTACCTTCTTATTAGCCACAAGATGCAAATGACAAAGATGTCAGCAGTTCTCCATCTAACTTGTTTCCATTTACACCTGTGAGGATTCATCCTGCACTATTTGGTTTAATAAAACAGAAACAAAATTGACAGACTGACATTTATATATTTTAGCCTTCAAATCATTTAGAGGATATCATTGGAAAGGAAAACATCTACAATGTAAGAACCAAACATTGCAGACTAATAATCCATACAATTAAATAAGGTCTGAGAGGTCTTGGTAAGGATTGGTTTCTAATTAAGCAACCGGGTTGGAATGAAAACCTGCAGCCACTGCGGCCCTCCACGACTGACACTGCCCACCACTGGACAGGATCTTCCATGCAGTCCTCATCAGCTTCCACAAGCTCTTCAACGTGGCAGGGCAGTTCTTACTCACCTTATAAGAGAGCCCATTTAGACCTTTTGCTGAGGCTGACCTGGCCTTTTTAATGACCTCTCTCATTTCTCAAGGCTTTGGTGGCGATGTGTCAAATTCAGTACTGGGAGGAGGTGGGCGTGGCACGTAACCTGTGTAGCACATTTGATTGTTTATAGGCAACATTTTATTTTAGTTTTACTTATTGTCACATTTTGCAGTGCTGTTATTTTTCCTGTATTTTATTTTTCCTCCATACACTCCAGCCTCACAAGATCAGACAATATTGCCGTTTCCTCGCAACCTTAAACTGGATCAGCGAATTTTAAAATAAATGGACGGATGAGTGCGTGGATCATTTTCCAACTGGCCCGTTTGTATTTAGCGCTGCGCTGTGAGGATATGTCTGCCATCGGCGCGCTTAACGTTAACGCGCATTAGCCGTTACTATCACTCATTACTTGTTGTGTAATAACTTTTATAAAGCTGCTGGATGGCTGATAAGCACTGATAACGGCCGATCAACACATAGAGAGCAGATCGATTTCGCGTGTCTGTAAACATATACGAGAACTGATACAAGCGTATTGAAACTTTGCACTCATCCATTCTTCAGAGTTTCAGAAATACGCTGGCGTAACGAATATGATGGCACGTGTCCATTCATTCAAATGACAAAATCAGTTGCACGTCTTCTTCCTCGTGCCGTACCGTCGGTGGTGACTTTACAAACCAGAAATTCAAGCTATTGAGAAACGTTAGAAACGAACATTTTGTAAATCTTAAAACGGGAGTTTAAAACAAATGTGCCCACTACTTTTCTCCATATATGTCGTACACCGATCATCAAGCGAGGTGTCTGTTCCACTGACATCACGTTGTTCCTATGGGTACACCTTTGTTTAATATGTTGATGACCACGTGTGACATTTTACAGAACCAATCGCAGTCGTGGCAATAGATGGCGTCCGACAACGCTTACTTCCCCATAGCTTTAGACTGAGTAAGAGCCCGTGTGAGCGAGAGAGAGAGAGAGAGAGAGAGAGAGAGAGGGGGTGGAGGAGGAGAAGGAGAAGGAGGAGGAGGAGGAGGAATCAACGGGCGGTGCTGAATCTGCTCACATCACACACAGCCAGACCTGCTGGAAGCAGCCGTCAGGCACCATTTCTGTAAAATCGTAAGCGCTGATGAAATAACGAAACGATCAGCTGCACAACTTGCAAGTTTTGTATACAGGAACAGGCACACAGACACACATTCACCCAAAACAAAGAACACACACTCACGCGCACCAAAAAAAGAAGCAAAATGGCTGGTATTTTAGCCTGGTTTTGGAATGAGAGATTCTGGCTCCCACATAATGTAACCTGGGCAGATCTCAAAAACACTGAAGAGGCAACCTTCCCACAAGCCGAAGATCTTTATTTGGCGTTCCCATTGGCATTCTGCATTTTCATGATCCGCCTGGTTTTCGAAAGGTATGTGTTGCAGGGCTCCTTTGACATTTTCTTTTCAAATGTCTCTGTGCAGCAGAGCGATCGAAACGTGGTGCCTGTTTCTTGTGCCTTGCAATCTTGTATTCAATGTGGTAGTGCAAAATGCCCTGTATCCAAATAATGCAGTACGGGGGCACTAGAGGCGTGCCAACACGCTGACTGGTCGAGTGTGGGGGGGTTGGGGGGTGGGTTATTTAGTTGGGTTTTTAGAGCAAATCGTATCATCGCATTGCGAAATTACTACGACTGCATGGCTTTTGACACGCATCTGGAAAGTTACCAGATTCGTTATCATGTTGCGCCCGGAGCGCCATTCACAGATAACAATGCAATTTAACTGGCCTAATGCTTGCGGCTGTCACTAGGAGACCACCAGCTTGTTCGGTTTTCTGCCGTGACACTTAAATCTGCACTTTCAAAGCAAGAGCACAGTTGCATATTCAACGTTTTTTTGAGTGTACAGCATTTATTTTCTTTGTATGCTTACGATGTGACGTCACGTACCGTTCACGTGGAGTACAAATAAGCAGGAAGTGATCCTGTCATATCAGGCAATTATAGTGCCTTTAAATACCGTCTACATTTCCTTTACATTCCCTTTTCTATCTATCTATCTATCTATCTATCTATCTATCTATCTATCTATCTATCTATCTATCTATCACATAGTGCATTTCACATCAATTTCCTTTCCTATTAATATACCGTATATTGCCTTTCACTTCTATTGGGCTATGCCGCTATTCTCTGCATCTATCTGTCTGTCTGTCTGTCAATATGTCTGTTGTTGTCCATTTTATAGTGCATTTATAGTGCGGACATATAGTACTTTTCCTATTTTCCTATAATATAGTGCCTTTCACATTTATCTATCTATCTATCTATCTATCTATCTATCTATCTATCTATCTATCTATCTATCTATCTATCTATCTATCTGTTATATAGTGCCTTTCACTACCTATCTGTCTGTCTATCCATCTGTTTATGTGTTATATAGTGCCTTTCACTATCTATCTAATAATTACATAGTGCCTTCTATCTATCTATCTATCTATCTATCTATCTATCTATCTATCTATCTATTTGTTATATAGTGGCTTTCACTATCTATCTGTCTGTCTATCTATCTGTCTATGTATTATATAGTGCCTTTCACTATGACATCATATTACATTTAAATCTTAACATTTCCAAAGTAAATGTGTCTAGGAAGTGCATATTTGATTCAAAGGTTTAATGGTGTCTTGTTCAAATTACATAATTGTATTAATTTAGCAATTTACAAGTGAATATTTATGTATACACACACACACACATACTCATACATACACACATATATACAGTATATTTTTAGCTTAATGGGATATTTCCTAGTGTTATGGGATGCTTTTGCCATAAATGCCACATCAGTTTCTCAAACAGTGTGTGTCGGGTTCTTCAGCCGCCCTTGGATAATTTATTCAGCCTATTTATAACTTCTACAAGAGGGAGAATTTCTCCCAGTCTGCCTATTCTTTGCCTGCGCTTGTAACTCTTGATCCTGCTTTCTCGTGTAGCCGGCAGCCTAGTTTACTAAGTCTCTTAAGAATTCAGATGATCTACAGTGTGTCAAATTAGTGCTCGTCTATCCTTCCCTGATTGTTGCTGCAGAATAAGCGTATGGAGGTGGCATCCTGCACTAAGCTGTTTACTGCCATTATATTAAGCGTGTCCTGTTATATTAACACCTGACAGTGGTTACTGATCACTATCTGTGGCCTGGTGACCCAGCCAGGGCTGATATCTTCCCTGGTCCTGGGGCTACCAAGATTGGCATCTGCTTCCCAAGACCTTGAGCAGGCTTAATAAATGGATGAATGGCGGCATGTATTTTTGTGTGTAGGCTAATGAATAAAGGATGGGTAAAAAAAAACAAAACACTTGAAACATCATCACTGTGGGTTATACAGACACTGCAGCATTCAGAATGTTTCTTCTATGTAATCCCATAGTAGTGATCACCATAGCTGGCCATTACCATGAAACATGAGGTAGCTTCAAAGTTTTCCCGAATGGTCCAATGTCTTAGCCTCTAGGTGGGTGGTCATTTGTCATTTTTTTCAGATGCTTACATGCAGTTCATATTTTTATGAGTAAACTCCAATGCCTGCCTTAAAACATTCAATTTTTCTGTCGGATGTCGCATGAAGTGCGTTAACATGTTTTGAATTAGAGGTAGCAGTAGTTTTAATTTTTGGATCATTACCATTTAAGAAGAATAACTTAAGAAGCATGCGCTACAAGTATGCTCATCGTCCCCTTTAATTCTGTCTACTGCTTCCAACGAGGACTTCCTGAATCCCACTGACACATCTTCCTTAGAGGAAGCAGAGCCAGGGGCTACACGGAGGGGCACTCGCCCATCAATGGAGTTGTGGGTCACTGTGGCAGTTCCAAACTCTTTGGTATGGCAAGGCTATGGGGTGGATGATATTCATGCCGAGTTCTGGAAGGTTCTGGATGTTCTTGGGCTGTCTTGGTTGACACGTCTTTTCAGCTTTGTGTGAAAGTGTGGAACAGTGCCATGGGATTGGCACATGTCTTAGAAACTCATTTTTAAGAAGGGGTAGCAGAGGGTGTTCTCCGGCATTAGAGGGAGAAATCGCCCTTCTCTACCTCCCTGTAAAGGTCTGTGCCAGGGTGCTAGCATGGAGGGTCCGTCTGGTGGTTGAACCTCAGATTCAGGAGGAACAATGCGGATTGTGTCTCAGTTGTGGAACACTGGACCAGCTCATTACCCTCACGAGAATTCTGGAGGGTCCACGGGACTATGCCCAACCAGTCTTTGTGTGTTCGGTGGAGTTGGGCAAGGCATACCACCATGTCCCTCGAGGTGTCCTGTCGGGGTGTTTGCTTTGAAAATATGGAGTACTGCTGTGACAGGCTGTTCAGGCCCCGTACAACTGGAGCAAGAGCTTGGCTTGCATTGCAGTAAGTTAGACTTATCCGTGGTGGGTGTGGGACTCTACCAGGACTGCCAATTGTCACCTATCATGTTCATAATGTTTATGAACAGAATTTCTAGGCACATAAAAGGGGTAGAGGGGGTCCTATTCAGTGATCTCAGGAATGCATCACAGCTTTTTGAAGATGATGTGGTCTTGTTGAACTCATTGTGTGGTAACTTCAGATGTGCATTAGGTGAGGATCAGGACTTCTTGAGCGTGAGGTCACAACTGGAGTCGCCTCTTCAGTTTGGGGAGGAAGTGCTACCTCAATCTGAGGAGTTTAAGGATATCTGGGGGTCTTGATCATGAGTGAAGGGGGAAAAAGCGGCCGAGAGGTTGACAGGCAGATCATATAGCAGTTGTACCGGTCAGTCGTGGTGAAGAAAGACCTGAGCTGAAAGGCAAAGCTGTCGATTTACTGGTTGATCTACATTCCTATCCTCACCTATGACCACGAGCTTTGAGTAGTGCCTGAAAGAACGAGATTGCAGATTCAAGCGGCAGAACTGAGTTTCCTCCGCAGGGCATCTGGTCTCAGCCTTAGTGACAGGGTGAGGAGAGCAGATGTTAGGGAGGAGCCTAGCATACTGTAGAACCTCTGCCAGGTAAAGCCGTTTGGGCATCTGTTAGGATACCTCCTGCACGCCTCCCTGCGGAGATGTGTTGGGCATGTCCGCCCAGGAGGAGACCCAGGGGGGTGCATACCCAGGACATGGTGGAGAGCTTATGTCTCCCAGTTGGCCTGGGAATGTCTCACTATGCCTCTGGAGGAGTTGGAGGAGGTGGCGGGGAAAAGCGACTTAGACTTCTGTCTCGGGACCAGGACACGGGTATGTGGTAGAAAATGGATGGATGGCGTGATACCGCTTCAACGTCTTTCAACCCTCACCCCTCTAAATCTTCATCTATTGTGTCTCTCCACCTTCTCTTTGGCCTTCCTTGTCTCTCTATTTATAGCCATAGCCAACGTTCTTCTGGCCACATTTGTCACCTCCATTCTTGCTACATGTCCTAGTCAGCAAAGTCTTGATTCTTACTCACCTTTGGAGATTTCCCTAACACGATATATTCATTTCTTCAACTTGTCTTGTGAACCGCCGCATCTTCCTCATTTTGACAACATCAGGTGTTGATCCGTGCTTTTGTCAGTGCCACCGTTTCTAAGCCGTACATCATAGCGAGTCTCACGTCTGCGACATGCATCTCTCTCTTAACCTTCACAGGATGTTTCTATCACAAAGCCGTCCTGTCGTGTTTGACCAGTTTTGCTCAACCTTCTTGTATCGTTTTTTTAAAGTCCCCATATCATAGTCTTCATCACTTTGTTCCACAGATCCCAATCTGTTTTAATATTATTGAAAGTAAAAGTGCACTTACTGTTCCCAAAGCTTAAACTGACTCATATTTCAGTGCTATATAATCCAAAATACTTTTAGCTTTTCAGATATTTCTGTAAGCTGCCTGTGTGTGGGCAAAATGACAAATCCATTGGGAGTTTCTTAGAATGTATATAACAATAGCAAAATTGTTAAGCATTGTGGCTGAATTGGCGTTTAAGAGAAGTAAAGTAGTTACAGACAGTGTTTATGAAGATGGCCCATCTCCTTGGGAGTTTTCATGTTTTATTCTTACACAACATTGAATCACCGTGGACTGAATTTGGCTTTTTTGATATTGAACAACATATAAAGACCCTTTGAAGCCAACGTGAAAATAGATCTCTGCAAAGTGGGCTCAATTAATTACAAATGTAAAGCACAAAATCATTGATTGTGTAGGTATAGTGCTCAAAAAATGAAAGGAACACTTATAATGAGAGTATAGCATCAAGTCAGTGAAACGTCTGGGCTATTGATCTGGTCAGTTAAGTGGCAGAGGGAGTTGTTAGTCAGTTTCAGCTGCTTTGGTGTTAATGAAATTAACAACAGAGGCACTAGAGGGGCAACAATGAGACGACTCCCAGAAAAGGAATGAATGGTTTAACAGGTGGAGGCCACTGACATTTTTCCCTCCTCATCTGTTTTTTCACTAGTTTTCTTTTTGGCTACGGTCAGTGTCACTACTGGTAGCATGATGTGATTCCTGGACCCTACAGAGTTTGGTGGCACAGGTAGTCCAACTTCTCCAGGATGGCACATCAATACATGCCATTGCAGAAGGTTTGCTGTGTCTCCCAGCACAGTCTCAAGGGTATGTAGGAGATTCCAGGAGACAAGCAGTTACTCTAGGAGAGCTGGACAGGACCGTAGAAGGTCCTTCACCCATCAGCAGGACTGACCAGTATCTGGTCCTTTGGGCAAGGAGGAACAGGATGAGCACTGCCAGAGCCCTACAAAATGACATCCAGCAGGCCACTGGCATTAATGTCTCTGACCAAACAATCAGAAACAGACTTCATGAGGGTGGCCTGCAGTGGGCCCAGTGCTCACTACCCGTCACCCTGGAGCTCGATTGCCATTTGCCATAGAATACCAGAATTGGTAGGCCCACCACTGACGCCCTGTGCTTTTCACAGATGAGAGCAGGTTTATCCTGAGCACGTGTCACAGACGTTAAACGGGTCTGGAGAAGCCGTGGAGAATGTTATGCTGCCTGTAACATCGTTCAGCATGAGTGGTTTGGTGGTGGGTCAGTGATGGTCTGGGGAGGCATATTCATGGAGGGACGCACAGACCTCAACAGCCTAGACAGTGGCACCTTGAATGCCATTAGGTATCGGGATGAAATACTTGGACCCGTTGTCAGACCCTATACTGGTATAGTGGGTCCTGGGTTCATCCTGGTGCACAACAATGCCAGGCTTCATGTGGCGAGAGTATGCAGGCAGTTCCTGGAAGATGAAGGAATTGATACAATTTGACTGGCCCCCACGCTCACTCGCCTGACCTCAATCCAATAGAACACCTCTGGGTGTGACATTATGTTTCGGTCCATCCGACGCTGCCAGGTTTCACCTCAGACTGTCCAGGAGCTCAATGATGCCCTGGTCCAAATCTGGGAGGAGATCCCCCAGGACACCATCCGTCGTCTCATTAGCAGCATGCCCCCCACCCCGGCTACAAACTACTGAGTACAATTTGGAGTTGCTGCAATGACATTTCGTCAAAATGGACTCGCCTGCCTGCTGCATTATTTTTTCACTTTGATTTTCGGGGTGTCTTTGAATTCAGCCTTCTGTAGGTTGATCATGTTCATTTCCATCAAACGATGTGCCATCCTTTCGTTCCTAACACATTACCATATCAGTCTAGATCAGTAGAGACAGCCAGCAGGATTTCTTATCCCATTGAGATCTGATGTGTTTTCAAAGTGTGTCTTGAATTTTTTTAAGCAGTTTGTTTACCCACTTTAAGTCAGTATTTAGTAGATGGCAGCCTGTGTGCATAGGTCACTTTCTCTGTCAGCTTTGCACATCTCCAGTCTGCCATTTTTCTCCGTTCTTGCTTCTTGAACTGATCAAACTCTGTCAGGTGTCCCGGAGATCCCAAGTGAACAGCTTTTTTCAAGTCCAGCCACAAATTCTCCAATGGATTAAAATCTGGACTGTGACTTGGCCACTCCAGTACATTCATGTTGTTGTTATGAAGCCACTGCTGTGTGGCTTTGGCTTGTTTGTAGACCATATCAGATTTTCCAATGTTTTGCTGCCTTGATTTTATCCACACAGGCCTTCCAGGGCCTGCTGTAGAGAAGCATCCCCACCGCCTGATGGTGATACCACCATACTTCACAGTGAGAATGATGTGTTTTTTTGATAATGTGCAGTGTGCAAACATGGCTTTTAGGGTGATGGCCATAAAGGTCAATTTTGGTATCATCAGACCATGGAACGTTGTTCCAAATGCCTCTTAGTCTCCCAGACTGTAGCAAAACATGGTGTTTGATTTGTTTCTTGGCCCCTCTCCCATGATGCTGCAACTGCTGCTTTGCAGTAAGGAGACTGTGGAAGATTGTGGGTTCGCTTCCCGGGTCCTCCCTGTGTGGATAGGGCTTTGAGTACTGAGAGAAGCGCTATATAAATGTAATGAATTATTATTATTAAATGAATTATTAATTGGTTAAGCAGCTGGGCATCACATGTCCTCTACACAGTCTCTTCAGGCTCAGTCACTGCTAACACAGTATAGTGCAGACAGATACCGGACAACAAGAACCTCCATAAGCATTATGCATGAAACGCAATGATCAATATGTCAGTGAGTTTACAACGAGAGAAAAAAAAAAAAAGAATACTTAACAAGGTTTTTGAACTTACCGGCAGGTTGTTTCTTTTGTTTTATTTTTTTTTTACTCAGATGTTCCACCATTTGTTTCAGGTATAAGCCTTGTGCGTAATATCCCACATTTACTGGGCCGGTGTTTTAAAGGTGGCCCTGAAGATAAGCGTAGCCCTGGGTGCCTGGGAAAGTCGAAAGATGGCTATAGGGGAGTCCATTGTGGATTAATAGAGTAGGTGTACTGTAACGTTTCTGTTTGTGTCTTAGTAGCCTCCAGGTTAGGTATAAATATTTTATTTTTGTTATTTAGTGTTTAATTATGTGAATTTTGCTGTCGGATACTTTGATTTTTGCTTGAGTTATATGATTCCCCGGCAGGCCTGAAATGGCATCTCCCCATGTTTATGGAAGCTGACCAGGGGAACTGAGAAGCCTTTATAAGTACAGTTGTGGCCGCAAGAGTGGGGGACGATCATTCTGAGAGATTTGAGAAGGGTTAGGTTGTGCCAGGTACACCAAGCTAAGAGGTTGCTGAGCTGTTGGTTGATGTTAAGGAGAGGTTTAGGCTCCTGAGAACCAAAAACAGCTCCTGAGATTTTTTTTGAGGAGTTTCATTTAGGACTTGGGCTGAAACAGAGTCCAGTTTTGTTTTATTTTAAGGCTACTAATACACTTACATGAACTAAAAAGTGACTGCGAATATATCAGGGTAAGAGCCTTTGTGTTTGATATAGTCATTTTCATAATTAGATTTGTTTTGTCACATGATTATATACCGTATATACTCGTGGGTAAGTCAGTGCTTGATTTTTTACCGTATAATTTCCTGTTTTTTTATAATGTCGGTCGTATAATTCGAATGCAGAAAGAGATTATGATATTCTAATGCTCACCTGAGAGAATAACCATGGAGCACACGGCCTTCTTTTTTATGTATTGTGTCTACGTGACCACACGGTACTACCCAAACTATTCCGAATGACGTTTGCACTGATTTGTGTTTTTTGTATGTCACACCCTCATACACCTTTATCGTAAGAGCATCCCTTATCTACGATGAAGCGTTCAATCAGAAGAAAATATGAAGCTGGTTTGAAATTAAACATCTTTGAAGTGGCGAAAGAAATTGGTAACTGCGTTGCTGCAACAAAATTCGACATGTCTGAGAAACTAATGCAAGATTGGAGGAGGTGATCGATTTTTTGGGTTTCAAGACCCGACTTATACGCAACAAAATACAATATTTTTTTTTTTGAGCATCTGCCTCTCTACTAGCAAGCCATCTGCTTTAGTAGACAGCTTGTGACATTTTGGCGCTCACTTCTTCCTATATAAGTGTTTTCGTGACCCACCTATGGGTGGGGGTCCCCTCCTGCTGAATTGAGCACAACCGTTTGACCATGATGTGGGGTGAGTGTGATCATCGGAGTGACGACTCTCCGCAACTCACTACAAATATAAATAGCAACTGGTGGTTGAGAAACACTGCTCTGTAAGATTTTCATATTCTTTCCATTTTTTAATCGTTGATTTAACTGGATATTCGGTGACGTGGATATTTTCTTGTCTCCATCCCCTGACTTGTTATTTTCAATCCCCTTTTTGCTAGGAGTATTCTTTTGTCTTCATTGTTTCATTTAGGCCACCATACTGACTTACCACAAGATGACCCGTCCACTTTCCAGGTGCCTTTAGACGGCAAATGAATTGAAACCGCAGGCTGGGGACCTCCGTTGAGCTAATTCTGTAACTTCTGCAAGAAAATTGTTTTCACCAGTCATGATTTAGGGGGTGAATTCTTATGAGATGAGTAATTTCGTGTTTTGTTTTTGTAATTAATTTAGACCACTTGGTGGAGATCTGTTCTCACTTTGACATTAGAGAGTCTTTTTATGCTGATTAGTTGTCAAAAGTGTCGAGTGAACTGCATTGTGAGTCAATGTTGTGTAACAAGAAAATGTGAAAACGTGACAGCATATTGCATTTTGATTAGCATTTACAAGTCTGCAGTTCACCGTACTCTGTACACGTGACAATAAGGAACCCATGAAGATATAAGAAGACCGACAAATAAGAGGAGACCACTGAGTCCATCAAGATCATTCAGTTTGCTAACACCCAAGACTACCGTATATTCACATTACCAGGCTAAAGTGACTCAAATCCAGCTTTTTGTCTTAATGTGACACACATTTCTTTGTCGGATCTTTTCCAATCAGATTTGAGTCACTTTAATTGTGATCAGATATGTATTCGATTCATGGCCATGAGCTCATATGCATGAGCTGAGCACTGTCGTCATCAGACAAAGCAGCAAAACAACAATGGAGGAAAGCTGCAGCTGTGAAAACGGTCACAGTCCCACCATTGCTGACTCTTTTCTTAGGGCAGCAGTAGCATCGGCGTCTGTCGTTTTTTTCAGCCTTCTCGACCTAATCGTGTACAGCTGACAAACTGTTTACTGTTCTCCAAAGCTAAATGCGATGTGTACTCTAGCTACTAGTGTGTCCATTTTGTCGGTTTTAAGTCGTCTCACAGATCTGATGTTTTACTGTATTTGGTGACGCATGTGACTCATTTATGAACGTATCAATGTGCGCATGCCCGCTGTTTCAGATGTGTTCACAATTCACTTAGATACGTGTCACTTGTACTTATAAATGTGAATAATCAAGAATGGCGGCTTATAGTGGGAATAAAGTTTTTTAGCTCATTCAGATTAACAAGGTTTCCTTCAAATCCATCCAACCTGTTTCTCTGTGTATGATGACGTCCTTTCTGTCTTTAGTCTTTGGTCCACAATGATCTCCTTGTATACATGATTCACCGCTGGATCAGCTTCATCAATGCCTGGATCATCTGGTGACCTCACGGGCTTCTCTGCTCTAAGACTTAATTCCCTTAGCCTGTCATAGTAGGACATTCTTGACTAATTGTGTTAAATATTGGAATTTTCTGAATGAGCAACCTGACATTCATTTACAGTACATCCCAGCTCATTTCACTCATGTCTGTCTAATTCCACTGGGGATTCTGCTAACACTTCCTAGTTTAGTATCATCTGCTCCAGCTTGAGTTTGGGTCCGGATGCCGCCTTTGTGGAGTTTGTATGTTCTCTCTTTCTCCGTTTCATCTGTTTGGATGCTCTGATTTTCCGTTTACACCCAAAAGACATAAATATTAGTTTGACCAGCCCTGCAGATGATGGACTGATACTCCATCCAGAGTGCCTCTGTAAGTTCTAAATGCCTTCCTTTGTGCATACCTGTCTGAGAGGCGGGCTATTACTGTTAGCTTTGATGATTCTGACTAATCCTCAGTGCCTCCTACTTGCGGTGTTCCTCAGGGTTTGTTTCTCGGCCACTCCTTTTTTCTCTATATTTGCTTCCTTTAGGGCCCATTTTTAGGAGTTATGGCATCTCTTTTACTGCTATACATATAATACACAGCTTTACTTACTTACTCTTTTTGAAACTTTTGTTAGACTGCCTTGAGGATGTTAAAACTTAGATGACCTTAAACATATTTAATTTTCAATGAGAACGAAGCTGTGGTCCCGAAGTTTGGGCCAAGTGGGATCAGTGGTGCCACTCAAATGGACAGTTGCTCCTTGAAATCCACTGCAAAACATTTAGGTGTAATAATGGATAGCGATTTTAAATTAGATAAGCAAATAAGCTCGGTAATTAAAGCAAGTTTCTTTCAACTGAGGCTTTTATCTGAAGTTAAGCCCTTCGTATCATTTCACGAATTGGACAGAGTTAGATGTGCTTTTATTTCATCCCGACTTGACTATTGTAATGCCCCTTATGTTGGTCTCTGCCAAGCTTCTATCTCACGTTTACCGTTGGTCCAAAATGAGGCAGCTTGTCTTTTATCAGGAACACTCCAATGAGGACACATTTTCCCTGTGCAATGGCTCCCCGTTCATTTTAGGATTGGTTTTAAGATTTAATTGTTTGCTTATAAAATACTTAATGGCCTTGCTCCCCCTAATCCTCTCCAACCTTTTACAATTAAATTGCCCTCCATGCCCTAGTCATTCTGGCCCCCTAATCATCCTCTCTCTCTGATTGGCAGTCTCTCTCACCACTTCTCCACCTAATGGCTTATGTGTGGTGGGCTTACTGGTGCAAAAATGGCTACCATTGCATCATCTTGGTGGATTGTACACATTAGTGGTGGTTCATTGGTGAAAAGCGATTTGAGTACTGAGAAAAATGGTATATGACTGTAAAGACGTAATATTATTATTTTCATTGTTGGTTTACATTCCTTCAAAGAAAGTCAGGTCTACGGATCGGTTGCTTCTGGTGGTCCCTAAGTCAAAAGTGCAGTGAAGGGGAAATTGTGCCTTTGCAGTTGTAACTCCCAGACTCTGGAATGAGAGACCATCTCATGTTAGGGTGGCCCTTACTTTGCTAATTTTTAAATCACTTCTTCTTAAGGCACATTTCTATTCCTTGGCTTTCAATCTCTATATATAATCTTCATTTGGATCTTGATCTTTGTTTGTCCGTGAATGAATTAGAAGAAGAAGCACTAGGTGGCAGTAGAGAGACAGCTAAAACATAGGCATTGCATTAAGAATCTCCTCCAGGCTTATGCTACTGCAGACTGTAGTACGCCAGTCACACCTCAAAACACAGACATTTAAACTAAACAAATTGTTGTGCTTGAAATTAACTAAAGAGATCTTCATTTAGATCTTGATCTTTGTCCGTGAATTCCACGCATGCATAGACCACCTTCCAGTTTAGTATGTCGTTGTTACTCACGAATGTCAAAAATGTGCCGGAATAACGAAAGGGGTGGTGGACAGTGTTACGCTGGTTAGCTCCTGAGGCCTGGTTAGAAAATGAGATTGCCGAAGATAAAAGGTACGTGCCTACATAACATATACATGAAAGAAAGACGGTGGGTAAAATGAATGACAACGTAACAGCATGTTCCGGAAATTATTATTGTTACGTTGCAGCCGGCGAGTGCTGCGCGTCTCACAGTTGTACCGTGGCTTGCTCACATGTCAGTGAAGTGATCTCTATTTATGCTTTAAAGAGCCTGGATACCTATGTATCCCCCTTTTATAACCATTGCTCTGTGTATATTGCCTTACTCTTTGGATTGCCACAAAGCAACCTGCGAGATTGGAGAAAGGTTGAGAAGACATCGTGAGAGGAAATGACAGCGTCGTGAAAACAAGACGGACTGTGAATGGACAGAAGCAGAAATGCTCCTACACCACCACATAATTACTATTCGGACAGTGATTCCAAGTAGGCCGTTCCTATCGAATCAATATCCAAGGGTTTTCTTTTGTAATTTTGTTTCCCTTATAAAAAATCATAATGCTGTGCGACAAAGGGCCTAGGTCACGACTGGCAGACGCGTTTCAACAGGGAGCCCTTCACAGACAACTTTAACATGCTCAACGTAGTTGGGCGCACATGGCTAGTTACTTATAAGAGCTATGTTTGTCTGTTTTATTGTCTTATCACTTACTGTCTTTTGTACTGTATTATTCGTAATTATTAGGGTGCTCTGCCCCTGCCCGCTTCGCTTGCCAACCCCCGGGTGGGCGCTACGTACTAGCCAATTCGCGGATCTGCCGCTTGTGAATGGGGAAGCAGATGTACAATTTAAACAGGTTGTTATTTTCATGGGAATTGCTACATATGCATAACAGAACTAACTAATTTACATTACAGCGAGTAATTAACCATAGTAAAAAATAGTAAAACGTAATAAATTGAAAGAAAATTATGTTTCATGTTGCGTTAGAGGTATTCGTTGTGTTATACGTTTTTGTTCTGTTTGGCTTTGAAATTAACACACAAATACTTTTTAAATTTACACTTCTACTGTAAAAACAATTTTTGGAATTAACTTTTTGTCAATATCGCATTGAATTTTGATTCTGTGTTTGGACTTACATCGCGACAACGCAACGTATAACTGCCTGTGAGTGAATTTCGTTTCTTTCTCTCTAATAAATAAACCGACTTTTTCGAATGTTTGTCTCTGTGACTTGTTAATTGTCATAGCAAAAGCTATTCTAACGGGAAACTGTAAATGTTTTAATACGAATGGCATATCAAGATCTACTTTGGTGTCTAATGTTATCCGCGACAGATGTACTACATTACGTTTCTTGTTGCCTGTTAAAATTTTACATGTCAGAATTGTTCGACCAATTTTCAATACAACTAATCTCGTCCTATTGCTTAGCCCAACACTCAGACATAAATTATGCAATAACATTATGGTACATCCTTCTTTTAACAGTAATTCAGCATGTGGATATTATAAGTTGATGTTTTCATCTTCTGCATGATCACCACCACTTTTTCAGCATAGTCTATTGATATGCATTTAACCAATTTGCCGTGTAACCGATCCACAACTTTCACGTGAATTCGTTTGACTTCATCCTTTCTCGGTGCTAGGATTGCCCGTGGACTCATTTCAACCCTTTGGGATGAAATTCTTCAATAAGATTTGGACATAATAAGTCTTCTTTAATTAGGAATTTAAAATATGGAAAATGTAAAAATTTATAAGAACTGAGAGAACAAGAACTGTGTCTGACAAAAGCATTCACACGAATGAGAAGTGAGAGGACTGCGGGTGTGGGCCGTTAACCAGAAATGGTTCAGAGGAGAGCAGGAATTGGAAAAAAATCTCTTGGCAATAGTCTCGTCTCAAGATTTTCTTTTATAATAGAGAGGAATTGTCTTTTGTACGGTATTATTCTTGATTATATTGTCCTTTGTACTGTATTATTCTTGATTATACAGCACTTTGGTTGGCTACTGTTGTTTTTAAACATGCTGTATAAACACGTTTGATATTGATACCCTCATATTCAGTGGTCTCCTTGTTTAAGGGTATATCTTATACTTCATTATTTCCACTTTGCTGGATTTTAGCTTTGAGTTTTTGTTAGGCATAATACATAAAAACTATTTTGACAAGATTTGGCCATTTAGCTCAACATAGTTATGGCCAGCTCTACCATGTAGGAAAACGCGGTGGTCTCCTAGGGTGGCAATATTTTTTTGGAGGATAGCAAAAGTGATAGAGCCTGGCCCTAAACGTATGTAGCTCCTCAATATTATACAGCATGGTAAATAATTCTACATGTCAATGGTAATTTTTGTTAAGAAATCGTTTTGAGCGTTGGTATCAAAGATTCCCCTTAACCTTTTTTCAGTGACTCTGTGTTCTTACTGGAGAGCTCATTTTAAATAGTAGCTGGCATGCATTGTACTAATTCCCTTCATAATTTTAAAAAATTCACTCCTATCAATTTTTGATCGCAGTTTGATTAAACTGAAAAGTTTGAAATCTGTCAGTCTGTATTCATAACTCATGTTCCATGTATCCAGAATCGGTCCAGGAATTCCTCTAGTGCTGTAATATCTGTTTTGTAAAACTGCTCAAAGTACTTGAGATGAGGCGTCCCACCTTAAGTAGGTGCTTTGTTAATCTATACCCAACACCTTGTGAACTGCATAGACCCCAGAATCCTTTTAGTCTTCTTAGTCACTTAGGTAGGCGTCTCTAGATGTGGACAGTCCACTATGACACTTAAGTCATACTCAGAAGGTTCAATTTCAAGTGTAATAATCTTCTACTGTATAATAAAACCTTACTCTGTGAGTACGTGTGTGTGTGTGTTTGTCCAGTCCCTCTAAGCAATCTGATTGGTTAGTTTGGCTTTGGTCTGATTGGTCAGTTTGGTTTTGATGATGCAATCGACAGAGGAAGCGGCAGGCAGGAGAGGTGGAGACACCTGAGGAGGAGACCAGATGCAGGAGGCACGCTGAGAGTCGCCTTCATAGACAGGAAGTATTCATTAAAATACGAGTGAAGTTTTCACAGTGGGTAATGGGGTCCCGTCTTCCATTGGTGGTAGTCAAAAAGCGGGCAGGAAGCAAGCAAGGTGCCTTAAAATAACAGGCTTTACAGGAACGTGATTACGAGAAGGAGCACCAAGCAAGAGAGGTTCAGACACATGTGAATTGTGAGGAAAGGCATACGAGGAATACTGAAAGCACATCTAGAGCAAAAGATATCAACATTTTTTAAATGTATTGTGTTACTTGTCTTACCTTACTTCCTGCATGTTCTTCTTTACATTTTTTTTTATTAATTTCTATCTGCCGTTACATCTGCCCAAGTATAAATTCAATCCAGAATGATCGTATTGACTGTGAGGTATGCGCCATTCCACTTAGTTTAGCATCATCGGCAAATTTCCCAGTTAGCAAAAGTGTATAAGAATACAAATGTACAAGAGACGCTTTATGTTTGTTTTCCGTGGCTACGGGCACTCAAGAAGCAGCCCTGTAATTGCTGTTGGTAGCAGCAATAAATCAGGAACTGACACACCATATAATTAAA
Source organism: Polypterus senegalus (assembly GCF_016835505.1). NCBI lineage: Eukaryota > Metazoa > Chordata > Cladistia > Polypteriformes > Polypteridae > Polypterus > Polypterus senegalus. Next base: position 172,397,112 of record NC_053159.1, read on the forward strand.
AGAAAATTCTGTAGAAGCTACCAAAACATGTCAAAGGGTAACAATTGTAAAATGAATTTTCAGTTTCATTAAGACCGCATCTGAAGGAGGGTGATCTGGCCGCCCATTTAGCACAATTACGTCCCTCGTGCCCGTTTTGTCTGGTTTAATCTTTGCCTTTCTTGACCGGAATCACTTTAAGCAGGTTCAGAATTGTATAAAAAGCTGTACGGCGTGTATGTAATGCTTTAATGAAGTTGTCTTCTTTTTTTTTTTCAATAGAGATTAGTATCTGTAAGCAAATTAACAAAAAGTACCGTCATGGTGGGTCTTGGCATCAGTTGTTCATTGTAACTATGGGCCTGTAAGCTTATCGTGCATCACCTGTAAATTAAAGAAAGGAATTATTAAGGAAAGGATTGAGCAACACGTGGCAAGAACGCAGGTTTTAGTGAACAGTTAGCATGGGTTCTGATGGAGGAGCTCACGTTTAACTAATGTGCAGGCTGGAATTCTAGGAGGACTCAACAAAAAGATGCGATAAGAGTGGTGCACGTGATATTATTTATTTCGATTTTCTGAAGGTATTGGACATGTGCAGAGGAGAGATGATGGGTATATTGGGAAAAGGATGGTAAGGATGGAGCTGCCAGGCAAGAGGAAGGCCTAAGAGAAGTTTTATGGATGTGGTGAGAGAGGTCATGCAAGTGGTGGGGGTAACAAAGCAAGATGACAAGAACAGGAAGATATGGAAGAAGATGATCTGCTGTGGCAACCCCTAACAGGAGCAGGCGAAAGAAGAAGATTTGATCAGATTCTACTTGTGGAGTTTGGACTCAGACCAAAAGACGTTAGAGTTCAGGGGTAGTATTGTCTTCTTCTTCTTTATCTTTTCCCACTTCTATGTAGGGTTGATCAACCTTTTCCATACAGCTCAGTCCTGCACTTCTTCCCCATTCAGGTCCTTTTCCTTCCTTCAAGGCAGTGTGTATAAATGGGTACAACATTGTCTCAGTCACAGAAAGCAGATGGTTATGGTGTGAGGAACCTTATGAGAAGGAGGTGATGTTAAAAGTGGGGTCCCTCAGGGGTCAGTGCTGAATCCACTGCTATATCTTATGTAGAAATGTCTACGTGTGGAAGTGTGTGTGTCTGCCTGTCCGGCCTGGAAGTACAAAGCTACAGCATGAAGTTCAAAGAGCCGGCAAGGCGGCCCCAAGTTAACGAGTCGGAAGAAGAAAGAAATGCGAGGCTATGGCATGAAGGTGAAAGAAAGTGACTCCATCACCAAAGTAAAAGACAAACGAGAGAGAAACTCATTTAGCGGCTGATAGACAAGGGGGGCAAGCACGTCCACAAAACGAAACTGCTGACTCTGCATTTCAATTTTTATTCTGATGATTTCAATAGTTTCTAGGAGCCCGGGCTTTTTACAGCACAGGCTTACACAGCCAGTTTAATACATTAAAGGATCTGAATAGAAATATAAATAAACAAGCTGTTAGTGTTTGCAGTGATACCAAGCCTAGCAGATAATCTGGAATCAGTCAAATTGTGACCGAGGGTCTTGGGCACCATGCAGGCTTGGGCAAATTTGTGGCAGAAGAAATTTAATATGACGTATTACACATAGGAAATGTCTATCTATCATATAGTGCCTTTCCTATCTATCTATCTATCTATCTATCTATCTATCTATCTATCTATCTATCTATCTATCTATCTATCTATCTATCTATCTATCATATAGAGCCTTTCATATTCTATCTATCTATCTATCTATCTATCTATCTATCTATCTATCTATCTATCTATCTATCTATCATATAGAGCCTTTTATATTCTATCTATCTATCTATCTATCTATCTATCTATCTATCTATCTATCTATCTATCTATCATATAGAGCCTTTTATATTCTATCTATCTATCTATCTATCTATCTATCTATCTATCTATCTATCTATCTATCTATCATATAGAGCCTTTTATATTCTATCTATCTATCTATCTATCTATCTATCTATCTATCTATCTATCTATCCCCATTCAATGTGGCAGAGTGAAGGCCTGATTCTTTAATTTATTTATATATACTATAAAATGTTGACAGAAACTATAAATTGTAAGCTCTGTGTGTTTGATAATTGTGCTCATGCAGAAATGACTTTCTTTTTTCTGGCTCTTTTTAGCCTCTTTTTCTGTTTTATTAAGAATATGCTGATAAGCAATCAACTTTTGTCTAAAAATCCTGTTGGAGTAAAAACCCCCGCATGGGAACCATGGCTGCCCTTGCGCTGCTGCCTCTGTAGTGTGCTTCTGTTTCCATGTTAAATCAGTGTGTGCTTTGATCATTTGTTTTATGCTTTTTAATATTGGAAGTCCAACTGAAACCATAATAACGAATCTCCATTTTTATTGTTCATATGGGAATGATGTTGAATATGGATGTCACTTTATTGTTTGGCAGTGAATTGACGCTCTGACTCGATATGCAATAAAGGAGAGTGCTACAGAGGAGGGTTTGAAATTTGCTTGTCAGCATGTGAATGTTTTCTTCTTCTTCTTCTTTTATTTAAACTTTATTTCATTCTGTTTTTTTCTTTGGCCGGTAGCTGTGCAGATGTGTGCCTGAGAGTAGAATGTCAGGTCCCAGCAGTGCCTCCTGGGCTCTGTGACATTGACAATGATTTGCTTCCACTGTTTACAGAAGACGGAGGGCCTGCTAGTTGTGACTTTGCATTTCTGGTTAATTTTGCAATAGAATGAGCAATAAAGCAATGAGTCTCAGTTTGGATACTTTGAGTTCTGTGGCTGTAATTCACCCATTTTTAAATTAAATGAAGATTTATGTTCTTCCATCCTACTGCCTACCCAAAGCCAGTCCCCATTGCCAGGCTGTAGTCTGTCTAGATAAAGAAATACAGAAGGGACAAAGTAGATTCTGCCTTGGCTATGGGACAGCAGACCAGCTCGTCTCCCTGGTGCTGTTGCTGGAGGGTGTATGGTGGGAGTGTAATAACTCGGGCTACATGTGTGTTATAGATCTCGATAGATGGTATGGATGTGTTTTGGGAGGTGCTGCACGAATATCAGAACATTAGAACAATGTGGATGAGAGCAGACCATTCAGCCCAGCAAAGCTTGCCTGTCCTGTCCGGTTATTTCTTCCAGAATTACATCATGTCGAGTTTTGAAACTTACTGTCCACCACATTACTTGGTCTCTTATTCCAAGTGTCTATTGTTCTTCGTGTAAAGAAGAACTTCCTAATGTTTGTGTGAAATTTACCCTTCACAAGTTTCCAACTGTGCCCCCGTGTTCTTGATGAACTCGTTTTAATGTTGCGATCCACTGGACTAATTCTCCTCATAATTTTAAACACTTCAGTCAGGTCTCCTCGTAATCTTCTTTGGCTTAAACTGTAATGGCTCAGCTTTTCAAAACTTTCCTCATAACTCATCCCCTGTAGCCCTGGAATCAGCCTAGTCACTCTTCTCTGGACCTTTTCTAGTGCTGCTATTTTCTTAGCCAGGGCACTTTCCCAGCTGGGACGCCTCCACGCTGGAAAGGAGCATATCCAGAGCATCACCTCCCCTGGAGCACTAGGTGGCAGCCCAACCCTGGGTTGCAGCAGTGCCTCGGACTCCCGCAGGGCTCCATGGGAGCTGGAGTTTGATTCAGGCCTGTTCGGATCTATGGGCACCGCCAGGGGGTGCTGCAGCTGCTGCTGAGCCCTTATGGGCAGCTCCTCTGCCACACCCAGAGGTGCTGCCTGAAGTGGAATAACGAGCCCCTGGAGCACTTCTGGGTGCTTTATAAAAGGAGCCATCAGCCACTACAGTACTCTGGGAGCGAGGGTCGGGTGGGAGAAGATGAAGCTTGGCAGGAGTGGAGGAAAAGGAATAGAAAGAGAGAAAGGAGAAGAGGAGTTTTGTGCTGTGCTTGATGACTGTGTTGTGCTTGTGGGAAACGGGGGAAGGCGTACATGTGTCTCCGGGTCTGTCTGTGTCGGGTTTGGGTGGCAGGAGCGCCCTCTGCAGGTCACACCTTTTTGTAGCCTGGAGACCAAAACTGCACACAGTACTCCAGATGAGGCCTCACCAGTGTGTTATAAAGCTTGTGCAGAACCTCCTGTGACTTGTACTCCACACATCAAGGCGCTATATAACCTGACATTCTGTTAGCCTTCTTAATGGCTTCTGAACACTGTCTGGTAGCTGATAGCTTAGAGTCCACTATGACTCCTAAATCCTTCTCATGAGGTGTACTTTGGATTTTTCACTTTTCAGTATGGAGTAACAGGCCTGTTCTTGATTGCTGCTTGATGCAGTGAGAACTGTATCCGAGTCTGATTCTTGGCATTAAGTAGAATTCATTCAGCGTGGGTGTCAGACTCCATCAAGGCTGTGTGTTGTCACTGCTCCTTTTTGTGGTTTTCCTGGACATCAAAGCACACCTGAGGACATGAGGGTCGGAGTAACATTGTTGCTCTCTGCAGTTGATGTTGGCCTCTTTGTTTCACCTGACTGTGGCCTTCAGTGTGCACTCCAGCAATTTGCTGCCAAGTAGAAGAAGCTGGGATGAGGATCAGCACCTCCAACTCTGAAGATGGGGTTCTCTTTTGGAAAAGAGTGGATTGCTCTCTCCAGGAGGGGGTATTGTGCCCTTATTGGAGAAGTTCAGGTATCTTGTGGGTCGTGTTCACGAGTGGCAGGTAATGGGAACGTGAAATCGACGAGAGTGGCAGTGGGTGCTGTACTGGTCCACAATGGTAAAACTGGAGCTGAATCTAAATCTTGATTTACTAGATAGATAGATAGATAGATAGATAGATACTTTGTTAATCCCAAGGGGAAGTTCACTAGTTGATCTGCATCCCTTACCTCGCTGGAATTGTGAGTAATAACAGAAAAAATGAGATTGAAAGCACAAGCATCAGAAATGAGGTCTCTTTGCAGGTTGGCTGGGCTGACACTCCATGACTGGGTGAGAAGCTGAGCGATTCAGGAGAGCCTCAGAGTGGAATCGCTGCTCCCCCGGATTGAGTGGAGCCAGTGGAGATGGTTCGGTCATGTTATAAGAAAATCCCTCTGGATGGCTCCCCCTGGAACTGCTCTGTAAATGTCCCACAGGGTGGAGACCTAGCAGCAGCTCCGGGGCACGCTGGATGGATTACGTCTCTCGGCTGCCTCAGGAATGTCTGGGAATTCCTCATGAAGAGGTAGCTGGGGACGGGAAAGGGGGGTCTGATTTGCTTGGCCTGCTACCACTACAAACCTCACGCTTAAAAGCAGACCCAGAAAATGAGATGAGACATCTGCCCAACTCTGAATAAGCACCAAGAAACATCCCAAAATAAACCGAAAAAGTGTGTGTTTTTGCTGCTTCCAACAAAGAGGAGGAATGGTTGCAGGGAGAACACCTGGAATCAAAGAAAAAATGGACGGGAAGCAAATGTTGTGCCTACCATTACAGATATTTGTCCTGTCTGTCAGGTGAGGCGTCTCCCTCACATCCTTCTTTGAGCCTGACAATACCAATTGTCTCAAAACGACTCCAGACGGGTAAAAAGGTTTGGGGCAGCCACCCGTATATTATATTCCTGGCTGCAAAAGGTTGAAATAATTGGGTTGTTTACAAGACTGAGTGCAAAACAGTGGAGGTAGGATGGTGGTTTTAAGGGCTGCTGGAGGAAATGATGTCATCTATGCCGGAATTAGAAGTGACGTCTTCGGGGGCCGCAAGTGACACCATCAGAGGCCCCCTGGACCGGAAGTGATATAATCAGAGGCATCAGGACTTGACGTGACGTCATCAGAAGCCCCTGGACCGGAAGTGACATCATCAGAGGCATCAGGACCTGAAGTGATGTCATCAGAGCCCCTCTCTTCACAATGGTGCAAAGCACTGGTTGTTAGGGGTTGGCAAATGTGAAGTGAGCAGGGGGCGAAGCCCCCTAATAATATAAAATAGAATCCTTGTCTTGCGGTTTACTCCTCAAATATCCATCCCCATATCTGAGTGTATGAGAAAGTCGAGGGGAGACCACACCTGATTGTTTTTGATTTGACATACTTTGTTAAATCTCGAGGGGGAAATTGTCTTTTCGTGTGACCTTTTGAGGGGTCAGAGTGCAGGGTTAGCCATTGTACAGCACCCCTGGAACATGTCATCTCCATCCATTTATTTGGTTCCTGGGAACCCAAGCCTGTCCTGTTTTGAAAGAGTGCAAGTCAAAACCATGCATGGATGAGATGCCAGACCACCACAGCGCACGTTTCTGGAACTAAAGTTCATGTTTATTGAGATGAGGGAGGACATTTGAAACACCCAGAGAGTGTGTACAGGGAGAACAGGCAGACTGCACAAAGACAGTGACCATGCTGAGATTTGAAAGCAAAAGCTGTGATGTGCTAACTGCTGTGCCACCAGGCTAAATAAGCCCCAATGTGAGAAGTGGGGTGCATGCAAACTGAATACATCAGAAATTCAGCTTGGGTTCTTTGAGCTGTGGAGCAGCAACATTATCACCGTGGTGCCCATCATGCCAACTCCACAATATGAAATATGTACATTTTAATTATTTCTGTGTCTGTGTATCAAGCATGTGCTACAGATAGGATGATAAAACATTTAATTTCAGCACTTTGCAGACAAATCGATTTTATGAAACAATGACACTCTCGTGATTGGTAGAAAATAAATTCCCAGCGCAGGGAAGCACTTCATCATTGTGCCGCCCAATGTTTTGCTTTGCCATAAAGAAAAAAAAAATTCTTTCTGTACCCATTTTTGCAGAGAGCAGCTAAAAATAGTGTGCAGCACTTTGCTGTCTGAAAATCTGACATATGGGAGAATGAAGGGAGCTTGTTGTGTCGGCCAAATGAAAAAGCCTCGTGTTCTTTTGCTCCATTTTTTCAGAACTGAACAAATATGGATTTGCTGGCAGACTGCCAGCCTTAGTGAGCAGGATATGGAACTTCATATTCAGCAGCAGTGCCACTAGACAAGTGACAAAGTGGCATGCTGGTTAGCGCTACCTCCGGCAGCGTCTCTGCTTTAAGGGCAGGTGGGGCACTGCCCCCCTCATCTGCTAACAGATGGCACTGCACATTATGTTCTTCGTTTTTAGGCATTACTTGCTGATGTGTGCCATCTGCATGCCCAAAAACACGCTTGTTTGGACTCTTTTTCTGTGTTCTTTCACCGTCCAAATGAAGTTCTGAGTTGTGGATATGACCGAAGATTATTGATGATGAAAAATAGACGGGGAGATGATATAAAGATGAGAAATCAAGGCTAGTGAGGGTCAAGCTCGAAACTGAGCAACCAGAAACCCGACATCAAATACAGTGGAGGTCAAAATCAGGGCACCAGCCTAACACAAGGACCTCCTATCGCTGAGGACAATGAGAGATGTTTGCTTCCACGGAGTGATAACTCAGAATGTGAACACTGCCATAGTTATATTACAACTTCCTGTGACATTACAAGAGCTTCGACCCTCCTTGCTACCCTCTTCAACATTGGCAAGAAGTCCAGAAGATTCATTTCACCCAGTTAAATGAGGCAGGAATTCTAGAGAATGGACTGCTTGAACCTCATTAGTCAGGCTTCAAGTAGGGCCATTCCACCAAGATGGCCTTATACTGTATGTTACGAGTGGCTGGAACTACCATCTGTTCTCATCTTTCTAGATCTCTCCAGTGCCTCCAACACAGTCGATCGTTGGGTCCTCCTTGCCATCTCCTCTGACCTTGGCATCATTGGGACTGCCCTGAAGTTCAGTAAATTAATTTCAGCCACTTAAATAAGGCAGGAATTCTAGAGATTGGACTGCTTGAATCTCATCAGTCAGTCGGTTCTAGTTTGACTTTCATTTAATACTTTTGTTTTCAATCTGAGCGATCTTGTTTGTTTTGACGTTTTGTTTTACTGCAACGCAATTTTTGAACGTTGCTCTGGTTGTGAACACATGATCCTGGTTGTCATGAGCTCCAATGTCATTATATCTTCTTGTATAAATATGGTGGCTTGATCGCTGTTCTTCGATGGAGACATTTCTGCACTAAATCCTTGTGTTAGTTAGTGGTATTTAGTATTTTTTTTTTTTTTTTTGTTTCGCCTTATACAATTTCTCGTATTAGGAATTTGTTCGTTTTCACATACCCTTGGGGTCAGAGTGCAGGGTCAGCCATTGTACAGTGCCCTGGAGCAATTTTAGGTTAAGGGCCTTGCTCAAGGGCCCAGCAGAGTAGGATCTCTTTTGGCAGTGACGGGGATTCATACCGGTAACCTTCGGGATACCAGCGCAGATTGTTAGACTCAGAGCCACCACTCTGTCCAGGTGTATTAGGTGTTATTATTATTATTATTATTATTTTTGTTTTTTTGGTTTTTTCCTTTACTGTTGCTTTCTGATTTACCTTTCAGTATTTTTTTGTCCTTGTTGGTTTCTGTCGTTCCCTGAGTGTTCTTCTGCTTTGCCCCTTCTTATAATCATCTCCCAGTCCTGTCCTTCTTTACTGCAGTAATTCTGGGCTTTCAGTTGAGGAGTACAGAGGCTTCAGGAAGTATTTCGGACCACCATATTATTTTTCACGTTTTTGTTATGTTGCAACCTTGTGCTAAAATTGTTGAAATTCTTTTCTGCCATCATCAAGCAATACTCAATGCCCCAGAATGACAAAGCAAAAACACGAGTTTAGAAGTTTTTGCAAACTTATTAACAATAAAAACCTGAACTATCCCATTGGCGCCAGTTTTCAGACCCTTTCCTTATTACTTCTTGGAAGCCCCTTTGGCAGCAATGCCAGCTTGGTGTCTTCTTGGGTTTGGCATGATAAGCTTCACACACTTTGATTTGGGGATTTTCCGCCATTCTTCTCTGCAGATCCTCTCAGACGCCATCAGGTGGGCAGCTCTTTTCAGGTCTCTCCAGAGATCTTCGATTGTGTTCAAGTCCGAGCTCTGGACATTCACAGAGTTGTCCCTAAGCCAATCCTTGCGTTGAGCTAAGGGTCATCATCTGTCCTTGTGGTCCGAGATCCAGTGCATTTTGGAGCAGGTTTTCATTAAGGAAATCTCACTGCTTTGCTCCATTCAGCTTTTTCTCGACCCTGACTAGTCTACCAGACCACAATCCCACACCATGATGCCGCTATCACCATCTCTCTATATATAAAATCCAACGTCTGTCTGTCTGTCTGTCCACTTTTCACGATAGAACTACTTCACGGATTTAGATTGTGTTTTTTGTATAATTTGCTTGAACATTCCGGTCGATTTGGCGACTTCTCTCATCGCACTATATGTCATAGTTTGCTTGCAGTACTGGTTTATTTGCGCGAATCTGAGAGACTTGCAGTGGGCTGAGGGGGTGGGGCCCTCCTTACTTACACTTCAGCCTCGGGGGGTATCTTACATCCACTTAGCTAGCGAATGAGAGAACTACTTAACGGATTTAGATCATGTTTTTTTTCTAGAATTTGCTTGAACATTATGGTTGATTTTGCGACTTTTCTCATTGCACTGAGAATCATAGTTCGCTTGATGGAGCGATATATTCGCGCTAATCTGAGCCAGAGGCTGCGGGCCGAGGGAAGTGTGACCTCAGGAGTGGGTAGTCGGTCTACCTCTGCGTTTTGGAGTGTAACTTGCCTCTTCTTAGCTAGTGATACCTTCTTGTTTATTGATTTTTCTACTTTGTCCTGTTTCACTACTACATGGGCAGAGCTGTGGGGTATGGCTAGTGCTTCATATTGGAGGAACAGAGCCTGGCTTTCTCCTTATATTATGCAATTCTTGGTTTCATCAGACCAGAGAGTCTGTTTCTAACAGTCTAAGAGTCACTTAGGTGCCTTTTACAGCTCCAGCGTAGCTTCCATGTGTGTTTCACTGTGGGGGATTCTGAATCGGCTAGATCAATGGAGTACTGGAGGGATGGTTGTTCTTCTGGAAGTTCCTCCCTTCTCCACACAGGCTTTCCTAAGCTCAGTCAGAGTGATCTTCAGGTTCTTTGTCACCTCCCTTACAAAGGCCCTTGTTCCACGATTGCTCAGTTTGGCCAGGCAGCCATCTCTAGGAGAGCTGTGGTTATGGAGGTCACTTTGCTCTTGAGAAACTTTAATGTTGTAGGAATTTTTTTGTAGCCTTCCCAAGATCTGTGCCCCGACACAATCCAGTCTGGAAGTCTGACTCCATGTCATTCCTTTGAGCTCATGCAAGGTGTTTGCTCAACCGTCTACAGACAGGCGTCTGGCTTTCCTAATCAGTCCAGTCCAGTCCAATCAACTGAATTGACCAAGGTGTAGAAAGATGTCAGTGGTGATCAGTAGAATGGGATGCACTTGAGACACATTTCAGTGTCATAGCAAAGGTTCTGAATCCTTGTGTCAATGGGGTAGCTCTGCTTTTTATTGTTAATAAGTTTGCAAAAATTTCTAAAATCCTGTCTTTGCTTTGTCTTCCTGGGGTATTGAGTGTTGCTGGATGTAGAAAAAAAAAAAGAATCTAAATGATTTTAGCACAAGGCTGCAAAATAACAAAATGTGCAAAAGCAAAGGGATCTGAATACCTTCCGAGTTCATTTGAATTTTCATTTCTTTAATTATTTTCTATCCAAGACGTGAAGGACAGATGAGAATGTTTCAGCATTTCAAATTAAGTGTCAACCGTCCATCCATGTTCTGACACAGCGGAATCACGGGGCAGCAGCCATGAATGGGGTGCCAATACGTCATAGGTGCCACTCAAGCAGACCCCCTTTGCTAAGTCATGGGGGCCGATTTAGAGTCACCATTTAACTTATCGTACACCTCTATGGGGAAAAAAAAAATCAATTTACTGTTAAAAGAAAAAAAATCAAATTGTCGTTCAGTGTGGAGGATGGTTTCCCTTGAGGCAATGTGTAGGAACCGACTTGTCCCCGCAGGAAGCTTGTGGCACATCGGGAATAATTAAATAGTCTCATTTAGCCCTCCATTTCTTACACTAATGCATTTCACAAAGCACAGGCACACAGGTTCATGTGGAAACTCTCGGCGTATTACCAAGGTGTACAGATTTATTATGTCCTAGTCGTTCTGTCGCTTTGATCAGTCCATACAGCCCATCCTGCATTGCCACTTGTCTGGTATCCAGTGCAGCTAGTAGGAGTCCTGACCTCCTGGACTGAGAAGATTAGAAGAGTGAATGGGGGGACATGGGTGTGCATTCAGAGTCAGGCTTTGTTCCCACCATGCACCAGCTACAGCCAAGCTTGGCCCCAGCATCCGCACCATATATTGAACTAGGAGGGTTTAGGAAATTAATAAATGAGTATTGAAAAAGGAACAGCCATTTTATTGAAATACGGTAGACCCCCGCGAAGTCGCGGTTCAGAGTTTGTGGCCTCAGATGTTCGTGGATTTGTCCTTAGAACCTAATTAATAATTGTTAGCGGAAACCGCAAATCTCCTCCGCAATTTTTTTTATTGCTATGGTACTGTAGAGAGAACACAAAGCAACCATAGAGGAAAAGGTGGCATGTGATGGTGAAAGTAGCCAATCCGAGAGCGTTATTCATTTCTCCTTGCTGCTGATTGGCTGCTGCTCTGTGACACATCTCCGGCAGATGCAGCCCAGCATTCCCATATCATAACAGTTTACCGCGTGTAGCTATCTCAAGTGTTTCGCTGAGCGTTCTCGTGCTTTTTGTTTTGTACTTCTTAAAGCACTAATATGCTGCCCAAACGCCCTGCACCTTCTAAGGCTTCTGGCAATGAACGTACGAGCCAGAAAACGTTTAAGACAGTCCAGGAGAAGGTTGAGCTACAGGATTTGCTCCCGGAACTGAAAAGTTATGCTGCAGTAGCCACCCAAGGAGCTGTAAATCCTCTGCTTTGCTGTGTAGTCATTATTTTTATTACATACCTTCATCATACTGCACAGCTAATTCATCACCATCTTCAATCAATATCATTCATTATTGGTGAGTACCCGTACATTTTACTGTATTTTTATTAAATTAAATTAAATTATTACATATTTACCTTACTTATGCCAAAGAAAACAACAGCGCATACCAAAGAAAACGCGCTTGCATGAGTTACAATACATACTGTACAGGGGTAACATCGGTATTTTACATTCGAGCACAGCGGGAGACATAGCAGTACAGTCCTGTACAGTATACGGGTTTACCTTTACATTCTTTTTTTAGGGTAATGTATTAAGCTGAGTTTGAAATGAAATTAAAGTGTTTTGGGGGCATATTTAGGGTTTAAACTATAAAAATACGCATTTATAGGCATTTTTTGACCACATCCAAAATTTGCAGTTTTTCACAATTTGTGGGTGCTCTAGGAACGTAATCCCAAAACAAATTTCAGGGGTCATCTGCACTCTACACTAAGGTCATGTACACTCTGCTCAAGTGAAATGACATACAAATTGAAGATGTCGTCATCAAACCCAGAGCACGCACAGAATAAAGATCTGGGGTACCAGATAAGCTCCTGTTTATTTCTCAAATTGGCCAATTGCTATCACACTGCTGGCAGTCATGGTTGTAGTTTCTTAGCCACGGGTGTTTGTGCGGGATGGCTTTCCATGTTGTGTTTGGAGTGTGTGTAGGTGTTCATGCTGTGATGGGCTGGCACCCTGTCCAAGACTTGTTCCTGCCTTGCACCCTATGCTAGCTGAGATTGGCTCCAGCAAACCCTCATGAACCTGTTCGGGACTAAGCAGGTTAGAAAATGACTGACTGTCTCCTCATGGTGTCATCTGAGTCCTCTTTTATGGAGCTGGATCTGTGGATGAAAGCTGGAATGTGTTTTCATAATGGAGTTGTGCTTAACTTGCTAGGAAACAGGTTTGACGGCCACTTGTGCTCATTTCTGCTCGATTATCCACCAAAGACCTCCCCGTAAAAGTAGTGTGATGTTCTCATTTGTGAAAATGTCCACTAGTAAGAAACCAAGTATTAAAACTCTTATTTGCATAATCAATTCAGTTCACTTTTATGTTTCTACCAGCCACGCTACCTGTGGAAGACAAGTAATAAAATAATTTCAAAATATTTCACATCTCTTGCCCTACGTGTACCTTCAGTGCCTTTCTTCAGTATTCTTGTGTTTTGTGTGAATGTCTCTTCTCTCAAGTGTGTTTCCGTAAAGCCTGCTTCTCAGACTTGGTCATTATTTTCAAGGTGACTTCCTCACATCCTGTCTTCTTTTTTACTTGCTGTCTTTGAAGATGACCCTCCGCATGCCTCCCATGCCATTTTTCCTCCTTGTGTGTCTCAAACTTACACTTTCTCATTCGTTGCCTCAACAAAGCCAAACTGACCACTCACATCAAAGCCAAACTGACCAATCACATCAAAGCCAAACTGACCATTTACATCAAAGCCAAACCGACCAATCAAATCAAAGCCAAACTGACCAATCAGATTGCTTGTAGGGACTGGACACACAGACTTTAGTGTTTTATTAGACTGAGAGCACAGCAGTTCTAGGTCGGAAGCTTAGTTTAGGGGTTTAGTGTGAACACTTTAATGGAGCACTCACACTGCAGAAACTTTATTTTCAGGAAACAGTGAGTTCCAGTTGTAACAAAGGCGCAATACGAGTGCTCAACCAAACATAGACAGACATGGGAGGCACACTTATGAAACAAATAAATGTTTTATTTTTATTCGCCTGTGGGCAAAGTTTCTCACAGGCACAACACAGTCCCAAATAATGCACAAACCCACACAATTCTTCTCTCTTCATCTCCTCCACTCCACTCCGACAAGCTTAGTCTCTCTCCTCCCGACTCTGGCTCCCGGAGTAGTATCTGCCGGTCCCTTATATAGGTCATATAGGTTAGTGCTCCAGGTGCTCGCTGACCCACTTCCAGCAGAAGAACCGCCCACACAGGCTCAGGGACAGTTGCAGCACATCCTGGCAGCACCCAGGATGTTCCTATGAAGCCCTCCCGGGGAGTCCGAGGTATCGCTGCCATCCAGGGGGTTTGCCATCTGTCCACACTTGCTCTCCCAGTTCTTCCAAGGCAGAGGCATCCTGGCCAGGCAGGGGACTCGGCCATCCATGACACAGTACAATGAAGGCCCTGGACCATTTTTGTGTGTTGTGTTCCCATTACACAACAGCAGTTGTAACCTTTATGCAGAAAATGGGATGTGCAAAAAATAATTAAGTGTTCACAGGGGACTTATTGCTTCGATGGGGTGCGTGGTGTGGCACTTTGTAACATTTATGTAAACTGTGATGTGGTTTGTAGTGTGTCACGTTCAGGGGTCTGTCGGAGACTAATTGTTTCAATGTGTTGCCTGGTATGGCGCACCACTGAGGTGGCTATGATGAGTGATGTGCTGCAAAGGGCATTGTGTTTGGGAGTTCACAGAGGAATTTATTTCTTTGAAGCGGTGCATGGTGGGGCACCATGGAGGCAGCCATAAAGCATGATGTGGTTCAAAGTGCGTCACATTTGGGAGTTTTTGGATGGACATATTGTTGTGATGCAGTCCATGGTGTGGCGCACCACTGAGGTGGCTATGATGAGTGATGCGGTGCCAAGCGCATCATGTTCAGGAGTTCACAGGGGGGCTTATCGCTTTGATGCAATGCGTGGCATGGCGCCCTGCAACCTTCATGCAAAATTTGTGATTTGCAAAGAAGAATGATGTGGTGTGAAGTGAAGTGCGATTGGGAGATTATTGCTTTAATGCAGTGCAAGGCGCAGCACCACGGAGGAGGCTATGAAGCGTAATGTGGTATAAAGTGCAGATTTACTGCTTTGATACAAACTACTAATGGATTTGTAAGATAGCGCCAGTACTTGTGGTGAACCAATCAGTACAAGTCATCACCAGAACCTCACCCACAAGAGTTCTTGGTTGAAAGAAAAGTACATAACCTTAGAGTAGTAGCTAAAAAAACGTACCAGGAACTCCCTACCTGGAACTACAAATGGTCGGAGGTCCTACAGTGGCAATGCTACAGAAGATCCTGAGTTTCTGAAAAGTTTGTCTTTTCAGTCAGGTGGGCCAATACGACTTGTGCTCTCCGTGTGGCCAGCTCTTGAGATCTTCTTTGTAGCACTCATTCCCACCATTGGTGGCTCACTTCCAGAAACCGTAGAGAAGAAGGGGCTTTTTCAAGAACTGTTACTGGGCTCTAATGAAGCTGGACTCTTTTGACATATCGTGCAGTGTGTTATCTTTAGATTTATTTCATTTGCATTGTAGGATCACCATATTGAGTATGAGCACACCATTCAACAACTTTTACAGGGTGTCCCACTCGGGAGTACAACTTTAAAAATGCAAATTACTCGCGAACACGGGAACGTAAAGGCGAGCTGTAAGAACTGAACATACCTGTATTTAGTGGAAAACAAGTCCACATTACAAAAGGTGCTGAAAATGTCCTCCCCCAACGTCGGGGCACAAGGAAACGCGACGCGTTGGCAGCAATTTCACACTCGATGTTTGCTTTCAATTGTTCGATGGTCCTGGGTTTGCTTGCATAAACCTTGCCCTTTAAATATCCCCATAGAAAAATCTGGGGGAGTTAAATCGGGCGATCGAGGTGGCCACAAACCTTTCGAGATCACCCTGTCTCCAAAAAATGATCGGATCTCTTCCATACTGGCATGAAAGGTATGGCACGTTGCCCTGTCCTGTTGGAAGTAACCTTCCTGAAGTTCGTAGTCGTCCAGTTGTTTCACAAATTCATCAAATATGGACAAGTAGTACATGCTTGCTTTCGCCACTCTGCAGGGTTGGTATCTGGGGCTAGACGGCCAGGTGCAGCCCGGCTGCTGCCACATCCGCGGCCGCCATAGCGGCACCCGCTATGGTGCCCGCCTCTTTATGACACAGAATCATCCACCATCCATCCATCCTCTTCCGCTTATCCGGAGTCGGGTCACGGGGGCAGCAGCTTAAGTAGAGAAGCCCAGACTTCCCTCTCCCCAGCCACTTCTTCCAGCTCTTCCGGGAGAATCCCAAATGCGTTCCCAGGCCAGCCGGAGACATAGTCCCTCCAGCGTGTCCTGGGTCTTCCCCGGGGCCTCCTCCCGGTTGGACGTGCCCGGAACACCTCACCAGGGAGGCGTCCAGGAGGCATCCTGATCAGATGCCCGAGCCACCTCATCTGACTCCTCTCGATGCGGAGGAGCAGCGGCTCTACTCTGAGCCCCTCCCGGATGACTGAGCTTCTCACCCTATCTTTAAGGGAAAGCCCAGACACCCTGCGGAGGAAACTCATTTCAGCCGCTTGTATTCAGGATCTCGTTCTTTCGGTCACTACCAATAGCTCATGACCATAGGTGAGGGTAGGAGCATAGATCGACTGGTAAATTGAGAGCTTTGCCTTACGGCTCAGCTCCTTTTTCACCACGACAGACCGATGCACCAACGCCGCACCGATCCGCCTGTCAATCTCACGCTCCATTCTTCCCTCACTCGTGAACAAGACCCCGAGATACTTGAACTCCTCCACTTGGGGCAGGATCTCTCCTCCAACCCTGAGAGGGCACTCCACCCTTTTCCGCTGAGGACCATGCTCTCGGATTTGGAGGTGCTGATTCTCACCCCAGCCGCTTCACACTCAGCTGCGAACCGATCCAGAGAGAGCTGAAGATCACGGCCTGATGAAGCAAACAGGACAACATCATCTGCAAAAAGCAGTGACCCAATCCTGAGTCCACCAAACCGACCCCTTCAACACCCTGGTTGCGCTTAGAAATTCTGTCCATAAAAGTTATGAACAGAATCGGTGACAAAGGGCAGCCCTGGCGGAGTCCAACTCTCACTGGAAACGGGCTCGACTTACTGCCGGCAATGCGGACCAAGCTCTGACACCGTTGTACAGAGACCGAACAGCTCTTATCAGGGGTCCGTACCCCATACTCCCGAGCACCCCCACAGGATTCCCGAGGGACACGGTCAATGCCTTTCCAAGTCCACAAAACACATGTAGACCGGTCGGGCAAACTCCCATGCACCCTCCAGGACTCTGCTAAGGGTGAAGAGCTGGTCCACTGTTCGCGACCAGGACGAAAACCACACTGTTCCTCCTGAATCCGAGGTTCACTATCCGACGGACCCTCCTCTCCAGAACCCCGAATAGACTTTTCCAGGGAGGCTGAGGAGTGTGATCCCTCTATAGTTGGAACACACCCTCCGTCCCCTTTTAAAGAGGGGACCACCACCCCGGTCTGCCAATCCAGAGGCACTGTCCCGATGTCCATGCGATGTTGCAGAGACGTGTCAACCAAGACAGTCCTACAACATCCAGAGCCTTAAGGAACTCGGCGATCTCATCCACCCCGGGCCCTGCCACCAAGGAGTTTTTGACCACCTCGGTGACTTCAGTCCCAGAGATGGGAGAGCCCACCTCAGAGTCCCCAGGCTCTGCTTCCTCATTGGAAGGCATGTTAGTGGGATTGAGGAGGTCTTGAAGTACTCCTCCCACCGACCCTAACGCCCGAAGTCGAGGTCAGCAGCGCACCATCCCCACCATATACGGTGTTGACACTGCACTGCTTCCCTCCTGAGACGCCGGACGGTGGACCAGAATCTCCTCGAAGCCGTCCAAAGTCGTTCTCCATGGCTCTCCAAACTCCTCCCATGCCCGAAGTTTTGCCTCAGCAACAACGAAGCAGCGTTCCGCTTGGCCTGCGGTACCTATCAGCTGCCTCCAGAGACCCACAGGACAAAAAGTCCTATAGGACTCCTTCTTCAGCTTGACGGCATCCCTCACCGGTGTCCACCAACGGGTTCGGGATTGCCGCCACGACAGGCACCACCACCTTGCGGCCACAGCTCCGGTCAGCCGCCTCAACAATAGAGGCACGGAACATGGCCCATTCGACTCAATGTCCCCACCTCCCTCGGGACGGGTTGAAGTTCTGCCGGAGGTGGGAGTTGAAGCTACTTCTGACAGGGGACTCTGCCAGCCGCTCCCAGCAGACCCTCACAACACGCTTGGGCCTACCAGGTCTGACCGCATCTTCCCCACCAGGTGGTGATCAGTTGACAGCTCCGCCCCTCTCTTCACCCGAAAGTGTCCAAGACACATGCCCGCAAGTCCGACACGACCACAAAGTCGATCATCGACCTGAGGCCTAGGGTGTCCTGGTGCCAAGTGCACATATGAACACCCTTATGCTTGAACATGGTGTTCGTTATGGACAATCCATGACGAGCACAGAAGTCCAATAACAAAACACCGCTCGGGTTCAGATCGGGGGGGCCATTCCTCCCAATCACGCCCTTCCAGGTCTCACTGTCATTGCCCACGTGAGCATTGAAGTCTCCCAGCAAAACGAGGGAATCCCCAGAAGGTATGCCCTCTAGCAACCCTCCAGAGACTCCAAAAGGGTGGATACTCCAAACTGCTGTTCGGGCGATACGCACAAACAACAGTCAGGACCCTTCCCCACCCGGCGGAGGGAGGCCACCCTCTCATCCACCGGGTAAACCCCAATGCACAGGCTCCAAGTGGGGGCAATAAGTATGCCCACACCTGCTCGGCGCCTCTCACCGGGGGCAACTCCAGAGTGGTAGAGAGTCCAGCCCCTCTCAAGGAGATTGGTTCCAGAGTCCAAGCTGTGCGCCGAGGTGAGTCCGACTATATCTAGCCGAACCTCTCACCTCGCGCACTAGCTCAGGCTCCTTCCCTTCAGAGAGGTGACATTCCACGTCCCAAGAGCCAGTTTCTGTAGCCGAGGATCAGACCGCCAAGGTCCCCGCCTTCGGCCACCACCCAACTCACACTGCACCCAACCTCCTTGGCCCCTCCCATAGGTGGTGAGCCCATGGGGAGGAGGACCCACGCTACCTCTTCGGGCTGTGCCCGCCGAGCCCCATGGGTGCAGGCCCGACCACCAGGCGCTCGCCATCGAGCCCCACCTCCAGGCCTGGCTCCAGAGGGGGCCCCGGTGACCCGCGTCCGGGCAAGGGGAAAACATCGTCCAAAGTTTTTGCTCTTCATCAGAGGTTTGTTGAACCGCTCTTTGTCTCATCCCTCACCTAGGACCAGTTTGCCTTGGTGGTTCTACCAGGCATAAAGCCCTGGACAACATAGCTCCTAGGATCATTGGGACACGCAAACCCCTCCACCACGATAAGGTGACGGTTCAAGGAGGACACAGAATCAATTCTTCATTAAATAAGGAATATTTTGAACCTTGTTGCATGATGATACATGCACACGTTGCAGAGTAATTCACATTTTTAAAGTTGTACTCCCGAGTGGGACACCCTGTATTAGAAACAAGGTAACAACATTATTATCAGTATATATAAAAGGCAAAGCCCTCACTGACTCATCACTAATTCTCCCACTTTCTATATAGGTGGGAAGCTGAAATTTCACATACTCATTCCTTGCAGTGTACTTCAAAAGTTAGGTATGTTTCATGTCCTATTGCAACACCCAAGGGGTGGAAACGGGTGTACCCTCTAAACTGTATATATACAGTAAATAGGGGAAACCCCTTCTCACTATTTCTACAACTTCCAACATACATAGGAAGCCCAAATTTCCCATGCACATCCTTTACACTGTACTTACAAACATTAAGTATGTTTCATTTCACACCGTGCCCCGTAACGAACAAACGAAAATAACGTCTTCTTTTTGGCAGTTCTCACCATTATGCAGTAACGAACTTTTGGAACTGACCTCTCCTTCTGGCGGTTTCATTTCTTGTTCCCATTAACAGAAGATTTATGTCACGGCACAGACGCACAAGGGCCGCCCCGCCACCCCCCTTCCCTTTTCTGCCCAGCCAATGTCCGCGCACCTACCACGTGGTTGGCTCCTGTGACAGTTTAGGGTTTTCTCGCACCCTTGTACCCTCAGACCACTCGTCAGACACCAGATAAAAAGTCCAATTATTATTTATTATAATAATAATGTGCACAAAGCACGCTCCTTTCCACAATACTCAATAAACAATACAATAATCCAATCCTCCAAACTCCCAGACGCTTAGCCACCCTGCCTCCCAACTCAGCTTGTCCGTCTGGGATTTCCCACAGTCCTTTATACTGCTCAACCCGGAAGCGTTTCACCCTCTCTGTCCATGTGACCTGGAACACTTCTGGGTCAGATAAAAAATCCTTTTTTCTTCACCCAGGAAGCACATCATTCTCTTTGTCCATGTGACTATGACGTACTTCCTGGGCGTAAGGCAAATAGTCTCTGGGCCTCCCTGCAGCGACTCCTGGCGGCCCCCATGGTATCCAGCAGGGCTGTGAATAAAGACTCCAATGTCCATAATGCCCTGCTGGTCTTCGGGGCACCTCCATACTGCAGGGAGGGCTCCACCTGGCGGCGTGGGGGTATTGGCCGGGATGAACAGCTGGCCATACATCACACTCCCTACCTATATACATTAATGCTTCCTCAATTGCTTCCTTACTTTCCTCAGCTGTTCGTCATGCTCGCTGCTCCCTTCTTCTTTAGTCCACCGTTTCAACCCTGTTTTTGTTCGCCTTGCTTCACGTCTTCCTGCTGGTGACTCCTGCCTTTTCATTTCGTTTCTTCACACTCTTAATCCTCCGGGCATGCCTCCGCATACTCTACTTTTGAAGGTCAGTGCACCAATTATGTTATTACGAAACTTAAAACCACCAAAACTTTGTAATAGCACCAGGCTTCAGATCAAATCTCTGCACAAGAACCTCATGGAGGCAACTGTCTTCACGGAACTGGCTCGGGGAGACTGGATTTATTCCTCTCATCCAATGTTTCCTTTTCTGTTTCATAACTTCTTTAACACACTACTTCTCCGCTGCAAGGCACGGGTATTTTGTTAGTTGGTAATAATGCATCGATAAAATTAAGGAAAACTCTGTGTCTGTATTCGGTTTAAACAGTTTGCCTTCATAAAGACTCTCTTAATCGAACAATTTGAATGCATACACTCTACTTATATATTTAAAGTCCTTATTGTTCTGAGGTCCAAGAAATCGCAAACTCTGAAACATATCTGAATTTCGAGTTAAGAGTTTGAAACTTACAGTTCTGGTCCTCCCAATAGCAACTCACCAGGAAAGCAGAGTTTATGAATGGCGGTGGAGTTGAAGAACACATCAGTTAATGCTAAATAAACTTCTGTTCAATATGAAAAGTGGAGCACATTATCTAGTGTGACTACAAGTAGGCGCCACTGAGCCCCAAACTCAAGACACAGTAATACACCACACATTAGAGAAATAAAATAAAGGATTTTTATTCTCCCAAATCACTTTTTCACAATCTCCTTTCCAGAATCAGCCACAATAAATCCAACAATTATACAAAAAGCAAGCAATTCCATCTCCACTGAGTTTTGCCTTTTGCCTCCCGACTCTGACTCACTGATGTGATGCAGCAGTCTCCCTTTAAAGCTGGACCTGGGAATGCTTCTGGTGCTATGCTCTGACCTCCTGGAAGCACTTCCGGGCCATTAAGAAACTGGGGAGGACATCCCCGGACAGCGCCCTCTATTGATGCACAGGGACCCCAACAGGGCTGCACTTCTGGGCTTCAGCTCCCAAGCAAGTGTCCCAACTGGGTCCACATATGAAGAACATATGAAGACTACTGCCACCTGGCATATGAGGGATGGAACAGCTCCCGACTCTCAGCCATTACATCATGCCAGCCGGGCACAAAATTTTTTTTTTCAGTCCCATCGGCCATTCCAACTGTCATCTTTTATTAAGAAACCATCCTCCTTCTCAGCCGGGACACCCTTCTCCTCTTACATTAGATAATAACCAAAACCAAACATTATAGCATTCTCAATCCCGCTAAAGTCAGATTTTGGATCAATGTCCTTGTTGACACGGCAGCCAGGAATATCACACTCTGGAGGGTTACATTGAGATGGAATGACAACATTTTATACAAACTCGAGTCAAGTTAGTTGGTTTGTGTTGATGAGGTGTAAGATGGCATTTAATTCAATCCATTCATCCCTCAGTTTGAGCCCACTTATTCCATTCGGAATTAAGCCACCCTTGGAAACATACTAAGCCACTACTATCTATCTATCTATCTATCTATCTATCTATCTATCTATCTATCTATCTATCTATCTATCTATCTATCTATTATATAGAGCCTTTCACTATCTATCTATCTATCTATCTATCTATCTATCTATCTATCTATCTATCTATCTATCTATCTATCTATCTATCTATCATATAGAGCCTTTCACAATCTATCTATCTATCTATCTATCTATCTATCTATCTATCTATCTATCTATCTATCTATCTATCTGAGCCTTTCACAATCTATCTATCTATCTATCTATCTATCTATCTATCTATCTATCTATCTATCTATCTGAGCCTTTCACAATCTATCTATCTATCTATCTATCTATCTATCTATCTATCTATCTATCTATCTATCTATCTATCATATAGAGCCTTTCATATTCTATCTATCTATCTATCTATCTATCTATCTATCTATCTATCTATCTATCTATCTATCTATCTGAGCCTTTCACAATCTATCTATCTATCTATCTATCTATCTATCTATCTATCTATCTATCTATCTATCTATCTATCTATCATATAGAGCCTTAATAAAAAAAATAAAAAAAAAAATTCAAAAAAAAATGAACATGTAAATATATTTATAATAATGTGTAAGTTGTATATTTGATGTTTTTGTCAATAAAGTTTGTTTTTAAAAATAAAAAAAAAATATCATATAGAGCCTTTCATATTCTATCTATCTATCTATCTATCTATCTATCTATCTATCTATCTATAATATAGAGCCTTTCACAATCTATCTATCTATCTATCTATCTATCTATCTATCTATCTATCTATCTATCTATCTATCTATCTATTAATATAATTTTAGGGTAACACAACATTCATCTTAAAGAAATAGCGTAAAAGGTTTATAAATGTCAATAACCTGTTCAGGCATATCAGGAAACCAGATAAATGTCAAGTGACCAAAAAAGACAAAGATATAATACATAAAATGTACTAAAAGATGACTAAGAAATCAGCAGATATCCTGTAATCAACAATATTGGACAATTTCTATATACACAGGATTTTCAAGGGTGATGGCTAAATCCAAAAGATAAGAAAAGAATCATAATATAATAAAACAAACATTTATTTTTAATAATTCAGTTGGGTGCAAAGCAGTGGACCAATCAGAGTAACATTTGTGCCTTGATTGACACTGTATGCAAATTCAGTAGTCTTTTAAATGAGCCTCTGCTGTCTGTTCATTTGATCATTCTGGCCCAAGCTGTAACAGGCTGCTGTGACGAGTGCTCCCTCTTCAGCTATCTGTCTGTCTGTCTGTCTGTTATATAGCACCTTTCCTATGTATCTGTCAGTGTGTAGCTCCTTTTTATCTTTTTCTTTCTAGAGCTTATGTTGTGTTTACTGCTAACAAATCAAAAATGGATTTGTCATCAGAATTTATTTTTTCTTGTTTGGGTCATAAACAGACATATATTATTGTTATATATGTACTTTTCTACGAATAGGAAACAGGATGACAAATATAATTACAGGGTAGCCGTGTGTTGGCTCAGAATCAGAGCATCTTTTTTGCTTCGTTTATTTTTCATTCCATGTTCTTGCTCTATCTGTACATTTTGATGGATTTAATTAATAATATTTTAACATGATGTACTCTAGGCATACAGTTTGTATCAATGTACCGTTGATGCATTCTTTAACTCTGCATGTTTGGCTGAATTCTCTTTTTGTTTCTGGACAGACCTGCCCAGTTGTTTCCTGGCTGGCGTTCATCTTATTTCTCAGAGTTATGGAGACGCTCCTGATGGTAGCGCTTTTGTTTTGTTCCTCTTTCTCTTTAAGAGGTCCTCCAAGTGCGGGTTTCTGACCTACAGCACTTGTCGTGCTCCCTTGGGTGAGGTGGAGCTGAATCTAATAATTAGCCATTATTGACTTTATCGATGGGCTCAGGCTTTAGAGCAGCACAGATCTGGATGGAGATGGCATTTTTGAAAACAGCGAGGTCAGCATCCTTGTCAAGGGAGAGATGTGCGCAGGCATGCTGCTGATCAGATTAGTGGTACAAGATGGCTCGCTTGTTCCCAGATATACAATTACGGCTTTTGTTTATTTTTATTTTGTGATCTTTATAGCTCGTTTTGGTACCTCTTCATAGTTTTTCAACAGAGACAGTGTGGTGGTGCAGTGGTTAGTGTTGTTGTCTGATTGATCCATCATCTTGTTTTTCCAGTCTGGTACCTGGTAGCCCACTTTTTGATGTCTGCACATTCTCCCACACCTGCAACTGCAGACAGTCGCTACTCCCACATATCAATAAGCTGATGTCAAGTTACGTCACGTCTTGTCAGACGGGATGATAAAAAAATTCAGGAAGCAAGACTCTGAACCCCAGGTAGTGGAAGAGCCCTCGCTGAACCATGGCAATATACAGTAGCTGTTGTCACACACGTGGGCATGGGAGGCAGATAAAGAGCTCAGAAGAAGGTAATTTCCGATCAGATCAGGGGGTGGCAGAGTGCATTAATCCCTTCTCTTGTTTCCCCACGGGCCAAATGTGGGAAATTCCGCCTGGCTCCCATGAAGACGTCACTTCCGGTTCCGCCCAAGAACACGTTAATGTATAAAGATTTTATACCATGCTTTCTAATAATATGGAGTTCCCAGCACCTCCACCATCGCAGTCCTGCTACTGCAGATGCATTCCACAAAGTACTGGACTGGTGGTCACGAGAGTCCACTATAGCTGCCCCCCCCAACTTGACAATGAAGTCTTTGACCAAAAATCACTAGAAAAGTCGTGTCATGTGACATGGCCATTAGGCTGTTTAGTGATTTGAAATGGGTCCCTGAAAATCATGCAGTGAATGGGCAGCCTTCTGCCTTGAGTCGAGTGCTGCTGGCATGGGCTCCGGTCCTCCATGACCCTGAATTTGATTAAGTGGGAGTGAGAACAGGATGTTATGTTAGTGTTTCTTCTCAACTGTTGGGTATGTTCACACTTAAGTTATAAATAGATGACGTTATATAAAAGTTGTTTTCCGTCTTGTATTTATTTAAAGTAGGCTTGTGTGTTGGGAGCACGACAGATTCAAAAGATAATAATTCTAATTTTTAGTTCCTGTGGAATGAGAGCAGCAAGACCTGCTTTGTTCGATTTTTTGCCTTCCTTGTAACCTCACTTGACATTAAGAGAGGTCTTAAAATAGATGAGGGGATCGTAATTTAATACGACTCGATTGACTGATTGTTCATAAATCTAACTTAAAGATGTCCTGCCTGAATGACTAAGGAGAATTATCTTCTGAATACAATGCACGGCAAGCAGGGTGAGCCGCTACTGGCCTCTCCCAGATGGGGGGTTTGGAATGCCCTGCTGTGGTCCATGTAGATTGAAGCTGCGGAGGTCACTTCTCACCAAGTTGGGAGGAAGGGAGGGAGGGAAGACTTCTCTGATGTCTCTCTGATTTTCAGTCTTTACTGCATCATGCTGGCCTGTTGGATCGTGGGGTGCCCCAGCAGGGGGTGGTGGTGGTGGGGGTCTCTATTTACAGGAGCTCATTATACATAAAAATGGCGTGTGATCACCGTCCACGAGACAGTCTCTCAGCATGGGGCCTTTACTGTTGTCTTTCTTGAACGTCACCTGGTGACGTCTGGGAATCTGAGACCTCAAGCAGCCATTGCATGCAAGGAATGTGCGACCAAACCCTAAATGTGATGGCTTTAATAGACCGGCCATTGCTGTGCCCCAAATGGAGGGACCGTGTAGAAAAAGTGTAGAAAAACTGAGATTGTATGTAAACAGCCTTAAATGAAAACCTGCAGTGTGCACTTTAATTACAATGTCTGAATTATTTGATTTGTAATTTTAAACTGTGGAGCAGAGGCGCAAATCAAGGAAATATGTCTCTTAGTCACAAACATTATTATTTTTTTAATATACTTAGGTAATCCTCAAGGGGAAATTGTCTTTTCGCATCACCTTTTGGGGTCAGAGCACAGGGCCGGCCATTGTACAGCACCTCTGGAGGGCCCAACAGAATAGGATCTCTTCTGGCAGTGGTGGGATTTTGACTGGCAACCTAACAGATACCAGGGTACAGAGCCACCACTCCTCCACATCTATCTATCTGTTTGTCTGTCTGTCCGTCCGTCCATCTATCCATCTATCTATCTATCTATGGAGGAATGGAACCCAACAGTGCTGTAGCAAACACTAGCTACTATTCTGAGGCACTGTTGCCATCTAGTGCTCCAGGGATATAATTCCCTGTGCATGTCTTCTCCCCGGTCCTTCCATAAAACCAGTATCCCAGTTATGTAAGGGACCTGGCCCTCTGCCACTATATACATATATATATATATATATATATATATATATATATATATATATATATATATATATATATATATAGTGGCATCCGCCGCGGGCTGGAGCCCAGCCGGGACGTCCAGGACGACCGGAGGAGGGCTTGTACCTCCTCCAGATTGTGAGGGGGCGACCGCCCGGGTTATGTTGGGGGCCACGGGTAGAGGGCTTGGAAGCCCAGCCCTGTAGGGACCCGTGGCCACCGCCAGGCGCCCGTGCCTGAACACCCTGGAGCCCAGCACTTCTGCCACACCAGGAAGTGCTGGGGGAAGAAGACAAAATACACCCGGAGGGCTTCCGGGTGCGCAGCCGGCTCTTCCGCCACACTGGGGCGTGTCTGCGGAGGAGTGTCAGGAAGAAGCTGGAGCCCATCCGGGTTCCTATTTAAGGGGCCGCCTCCCTTCAGTCAAGAGCGGAAGTCGGGTGGAAGAGAGATGGAGCTGGAAAGAGGACTGGAGGCGGCCAGAAGGGCATAAAGGACTGTGTGAGAGGCCCGGACTTTGGGGGAATCGGTGCTAGAGGCACTGGCGTTGTGCACAGGAAATGTAAATATTGTAAGTAAACGTGAGTGTTGGGTGAAACAACGATGTCTGTGTTCCGGGTTCAAGTCTACTATATATATATATATATATATATATATATATATATATATATATATATATATATATATATATATATATACACAGTATGCTGTCTTCAATCCCCGAGTTTTCGCACTCCGTCTGTCATTCTGGCTGCCCCTTAATTGCGGGTATGTGACAATATGTATATGTCGGTCGGAGCACCCGTGCCATCATCTCCCTTTTGTAGTCCACCCTATCAGCTGTGAAGCCAACCCAGACACAGACAGGCAGGACACCAGTTTGCCACACTCCACGTGTTTATTAAAGAGCCCAAAACACCGACACCATAACACAACCACACCCAGTCCCTTCTTGCCACCAGTCCTTCTCCCTCCACTCATCCTTTGGCTTTGTCCTCTTCCTCCTGCCTCTGGCCATCGAGTGCTGGGGACTGGCCCCTTTTTATAGGGCACCCGGAAGGACTCCAGGTGCCCAATGAGCTTCTTTCAGCCACACTTCTGGGTGTGGCGGAAGTGTGTCCAAATAAGGCCCTGGAAAGGTTGATGCTCCCCCTGGTGGTGGCCATGGGTTCCAACAGGGTTGAGTTTCCATGTTCATGATCCGTGGCCTAGCTGGAAACCAAGGGGGCTGCCCTCTGTCAGCCCTGCGGACAAACTGACCTAAAAATACTCTCTCCATGGTCCTTCCATACTCTGGACGTCCTGGCTGGGTAAGGGTTCTGGCCGCCCACCACACTGCCTATCTGTTTATTTCATCTCCTCAAAGTCTAATGCTTGTCTTGCTTCTTAAATGCTCATTTGCTGTGTGCCCACTCTAATCTTGATTGCCATCGTGCCTTTAGCACATGGTAATTACCAGACTAATTCAGGTTATTTTCAACATTCCAGTGTGGCAGACAGCCTTAATGGCAGCTGCATGCCCTGATATATCCGATGGCACGAGGCAGCTCCACGAGTGGCTCACCGATAGTCCTGCTGTGGAAAGACTGAGCCCTAATGTTAGTAGATTGTGGGAAACTAAAAAAAGTTTTGAATCTTGCTTTTGATCTTCCCTCTTAAAGTGTTTGAGTACACTTCAGTGAACTGGTAATTAATGCTTTTAGAGCCATTATTATCATTTATCCTTACCAGGAGGAGGTAAAGTTAGCCCCAGTGTTTGAAAAGCGTGTATTATTTGAAACGAGAGGCCACAGTCAATGTCACCCCACCACACTTGTGTGACTTTGAGCTTTCAGTTTGACAAATAGTATTAATTTCAAGCAGCACAGATGAAAATGTAACAAACAAATGGCATCAACTTGTTTTCCTGTTGCTATTTTTAGTATCCCACTTACTACGCTTTGTCGGATATAATTGATGTTCTCTTGAGTAGGTGACAAAAATGCTGGAAATCCCAACAATATTATACTTGCCTTGCTTTCCACTTTGCTTAGAAAACTCACAAGTAGACTAGAAGTCTACAAGGAGATGTTTTTAATGGCCATAAGAAAGTAAACATTTGCTATTTCATTTGAGTAAAGGGCATCAGGATGGCACCGTGATCGGCTTCACAGATTCCTGAGTTCAGACCCCAGCCTGGCCATTGTCTCCCCACGTCTACTTGAGGATTGCCCTGGGGCTACTTCCACACATTATTGTTTAAAAATGCAGACATTCGTCTCCATGTTCGCCTTTAGTCCACACCACCCCGGCATTTTTAATGGAGACTGTTGGAAACGCTCAGCAGAGCCGCATACTTCTGAAAAGGCCAGCTTGACATTAGATGATGTGGAAAAGTAAAAGAATACAGGGTGAGTTCCAAAAAAGTGTTGGGGGCACAAGCTTAATTCCAAATAATTGTAAGTCAAAATAGCTTCACAGAGGGTGCAAAACAGAAATAAGAAGAGCACGGGCTTCTTGGTTTCCTAAGGTTGGTGGCCTTTGAGAGCGGGTCTTTCATGATGTTGGCTTTCTGGACTGGCCGTCACTGTATTACATGGCCTGGAGGCTGTCGAGGATTAGGGCTGCCAGACGTCCCTTATATACAGGACATGTCCCATATTTGATCATTTTGTCCATTGTCCCGTACTGACCGTTCAGGGACACCCAAATGTCCCGTATTTAGTTCATTTTCAAATTTCGTAATAAAAATATATTTTTACTACCTTCTTACAGTACTTAGTTGTAACTTTATAAGAAATTATACTTTCTTTTCTCAAATTCTCTTGATGAAAATAACCCAAATGTAACGAGGAAACTTGTGTTTGCAACTTGTTCAGTCGCTATGGTTGGCTGAGGACTGCGACACTCTTACCGTTTTGCTGTCCAGCCGCGCTGTCGTGCAGTTCTTTATCAGCATTGCAACCTACGGTGACTGTCAACAAGGTGTGTTGTTACTCCTTGCCATGGCCCACTTTTTTTCTAACTTAAAACCAAATCCATCCATCCATGTCAAAACGTAAGTGTAAATTTCGTGATGAATATTCCAGCGAATGGACATTTATCAAACAAGGCAGAAGCTGTTTTGAAGCTCACTGTGGTGTATGTAATTGCACTTTCAGTATTGAACATGGCGGGAAGTCTGATATCAAGCCACACACAGAAACAGCAAAGCACAAGCGTTGTATTGCCTCTACTTCAATAAAAGCTGGTAAAATAACAAACTTCTTGATCAAGAAAAACACAGATGAAGAAAGTAAAATATTAGCCACAGAAGTTGCAATGGCCTTCCATTCTGTCCGTCATCATCAGTCATTCAGTTCAAATGACTATACAAACGTACTACTACAACTAAGACTTTTTTCTGATTCTAGTGCTGCTATAATAAAAAAATGCTCTGGCTCCATATACTATTGCAGAGATTGTTAAAGATATACAGTAAATAACTCTTCTTTTTATGGCATATCTACAGATGGAAGTAATCACAATGCTGAGAACATTTTCCCGTTGATTGCACAATATTTTTCATGTGAAAAGGGTTTGCTGATCAAGTTATTGCGAGTAGGATCCCTAACTTTATATACAGCCATATGAAAAAGCTTGGGAACCCCTCTTAACTCTTTGGATTTTTGTTTCTAATTGGCTGAGCTTTCAAAGTAGCAACTTCCTTTTAATATATGACATGCCTTATGGAAACAGCAGTATGTCAGCAGTGACATTAAGTTTATTAGATTAACAGAAAATATGCAATATGCATCATAAAATTAGACAGGTGCATAAATTTGGGCACCCCAAAAGAGACATTACATCAATACTTAGTTGAGCCTCCTTTTGTAAATCTAACAGACGCCTCTGATGAGTGTCTGGATTCTGAACGGAGGTATTGTTGACCATTCTTCAATACAAAATCTCTCCAGTTCAGTTCAATTTGATGGCTCCCGAGCATGGACAGTCTGCTTCAAATCATCCCATAGATTTTCGATGATATTCAAGTCAGGTGACTGTGACGGCCATACCAGAACATTGTACTTCTCCCTCTGCATGAATACCTTTGTAGATTTTGAACTGTGTTTTGGGTCATTGTCATGTTGGAATATCCAACCCCTGCTTAACTTCAACTTTGTGACTGATGCTTGAACATTATCTTGAAGAATTTATTGATGTTGGGTTGAATTCATCCGACCCTCAACTTTAACAAGGGCCCCAGTCCCTGAACTGACCACACAGCCCCACAGCATGATGGAACCTCCACCAGATTTGACATTTTTTATTGGAATGTGGTGTTCTTCTCCTGCTATGTAAATCGCTTTTTATTATGACCAAATAACTCAATTTTTGTTTCATCAGTCCAAAGCACTTTGATCGAAAATAAATCTAGCTTGTCTAAATGAGCATTTCCATCCCACTAGCGACTCTGTTTGTGACGTGAGTGCAGAAAGGGCTTCTTTCTCATCACCCTGCCATACAGATGTTCTTTGTGCAAATTGGGCTGAATTGTAGAATGATGTACAGATACACCATCTGCAGCGAGATGTTCTTGCAGGTCTCTGGAGGTGATCTGTGGGTTGTCTGTATCCATTCTCACAATCCTGCTCATATGCCGCTCCTGTATTTTTCTTGCCTGCCAGACCTGCTGGGTTTAACAGCAACTGTGCCTGTGGCCTTCCATTTCCTGATTCCAGTTGAATTGACAGTTTAAACCTCTGAGATTGTTTTCCCTAAACCAGGAGACTCAACAATCTTTGTTTTCAGATCTTTTGAGAGTTGCTTTGAGGATCCCATGCTGTCTGTCGCTCTTCAGTGGAGAGTCAAAGGGAAGGACAACTTGCAATTGACCGCCTTAAATACCTTTTACCACTCATGATTGGACACACCAGTCTATGAAGTTCAAGGCTTAACAAGCTAATCCAACCAATTTGGTGTTGTAAGTAATCAGCACTGAGCAGTGACAGGCATTCAAATCAGCAAAATTACAAGCGGACCCACATTATTGCACAGCCAGTTTTTCACATTTGATTTAATTTCATACAACTAAATACGGCTTCACTAAAAATCTTTGTTCAGAAAACACCGCAGTACTCAGGTGTTCCTAGGAAATGAAAGACATACCACCGTTATCTTTTTTGTTCATAGGAGAGTCAATTATTATGCAGGGTGAGAGGGGTTCCCAAACTTTTTCATATGGCTGTATGAGATAGAGAGAGAGAGTTTAAGAGTTTCCTGTATTTCTAATTTTCTAATCTGGCAACCCTATCTAAGATAGATCCCTTCAGGCGTTATTGTGGATGACCAAGTTCTGGTAGGACCCTTCCCGGTAAGGATTCCAGCTGCCTACTGCAGGCGTCATGTTGCTATGACATCTAAACAGGAAATGGCTGGAAATGTTTCTTTTTAAGTGGAATGGCAGCTATCAATGATTATAGAATATATCACGATCAGACTTCACCCAGGGACATCTGCTGTTTGTGGGCGACCACTCCGAAGTTGAAGCAGTGAGGCAAAAATGGCAGGGTTTGCGGAATATGGACCTGAGGTTCTCCGGGTGCTCCTGTTAGGGAGTCGGACTTGTGTCTAAGTTCTTTGGGATTGCCAGCCAGGAAGCTGTTTTTCGCCTAAGCACCACTTTTTTTCCCCTCCATCATGCAGTAAGAACTGTGCTACAGGATTATTCGCCATTTCATTGACTACGTTTAATCTTTCTCTTTTTGAGATCTTTTTTCCTTTATATGTGGTTCAAACTGGGGATTAAGATTTGGCCACTGAAGATAGAGAGGCTGGGGAGGGTGTCTGAGGAAAAAGAGATCACTAATGAGCACTCAAGCACCTGACATGTAATTGTATCAATGATGGATTACAATACACTTGCTAATTTAACCAGTCCATCTTCCATCTGATTTCTTTCAAGTATAGAGGAGAAGAGTATTTTAATACTATTATATCCTTCAAACATTGTCCACTTCCCTCACGGCTGGTGAAGTGTAGTAATCCCGTCCCATATTTGTTTAAATGGGGAACTCTGCTTTTTGACAAGTCCGGGTCCAAATGAGGCGCTGACATCTGGAGTTGTGGGGTTTTTATAGCCCTCTGGACAGATGGGGCGTCCTCTGTTGCACTCAAGGGGTGTCTTCTTGCTGCTGCAGAGGAGAGAATAAACAAGACTGTTAGCAGCAGCTCCCACTCTCGCCCCGCTTTACGGAAAGTCATCCCTACAATTTCACTCCCAATATTTCACCTCCCACATGTAGCCCCTCACATTTCACCCACACCATATTTCGCCCTTACCACATTTCACCTTCCACAATTTGCCCCCTATAGATAATGAGTAGGTTACAGAAGTGTAGATAATGCACCTCATTTTTTTATATCTTCTAATTTGTTTTGGTTTAATAAATGCACATGTTAAAATTGCCAAAAAATTAACCAAACAAGTGAAACGTGTTTTGCCGATGTTAGCGACTAAGTAACTTTGTCTTTCTAAGTGAGTTTCTCTTTCTTCAGAGGATTCACTTTGCTGACGTGGTGACATCGCTTGTGTTATTAGCGACTAAGCGACTTTGTATTTCTTCTGAGGTTTCATTTTGCTGATTTGCTCGCCTCGCTTGTGTTATTAGCGGCTAAGTGAGTTTCTCTTTCTTCTGAGGTTTCGTTTTGCTGACATGCTGGCATTGCTTGTGTTATGGATGGCTAAGCGACTTTGTCTTTCTTCTGAGATTTCGTTTTGTAGAGTTGCTGACATCACTTGCGTTGTTAGGGGCTAAGTGACTTTCTCTTTCTTCTGAGGTTTCATTTTGCTGACGTGCTCGCCTCGCTTGTGTTATTAGCGACTAAGCGACTTTGTATTTCTTCTGAGGTTTCGTTTTGCCGACGTGCTCGCCTCGCTTGCATTATTAGCGACTAAGCAACTTTCTCTTTTTTCTGAGGTTTCATTTTGCTGACGTGCTCGCCTTGCTTGCGTTATTAGCGGCTAAGCGACTTTCTCTTTCTTCTGTGGTTTCATTTTGCTGACATGCTGGCGTTGCTTGTGTTATGAATGGCTAAGCGACTTTGTCTTTTTTTTGAGGTTTCATTTTACAGATGTGCTTGCCTCATTTCTGTATTTGCGGCTAAGCGACTTTGTCTTTCTTCTGAGATTTCGTTTTGTAGAGTTGCTGGCATCACTTGCGTTGTTAGGGGCTAAGCAACTTTCTCTTTCTTCTGAGGTTTCATTTTGCTGATTTGCTCGCCTAGCTTGTGTTATTAGCGGCTAAGTGAGTTTCTCTTTCTTCGGATGATTCACTTTGCTGATGTGCTGGCTACTTTTGTGTTATTAGTGACTAAGCAACTTTGTCTTTCTTCTGAGGTTTCGTTTTACCGACGTGCTCGCCTTGCTTGTGTATTAGCGACTAAGCGACTTTCTCTTTCTTCTGAGTTTTCATTTTGCTGACTTGCTCCCCTCTATGGTGTATTAGCGGCTAAGTGACTTTGTCTTTTTTCAGAGGATTTGCTTTGCTGATGTGTTCACCTCGCTTGCGTTATTAGCAGCTAAGCGACTTTCTCTTTCTTCTGAGGTTTCATTTTGCTGACATGCTGGCGTTGCTTGTGTTATGAATGGCTAAGCGACTTTGTCTTTTTTTTGAGGTTTCATTTTACAGATGTGCTCGCCTCGTTTCTGTATTAGCAGCTAAGCGACTTTGTCTTTCTTCTGAGATTTTGTTTTGTAAAGTTGCTGGCATCACTTGCGTTGTTAGGGGCTAAGCGACTTTCTCTTTCTTCTGAGGTTTCATTTTGCTGACATGCTCGCCTCGCTTGTGTATTAGCGGCTAAGAGTCTTTCTCTTTCTTCAGAGGATTTGCTTTGCTGATGTGCTCACCCCACTTGTGTTATTAGCAGCTAAGCGAGTTTTCTGTTTCCTCGGAGGGGGAGCCCTTACCCATACTCCACCTCTCACTTCTGGGCCAGACAGACAGACACACTTCCACACGAAGATGTTTATATACATATAAGATAATGTGTTGAATAATATAATGTATAATAATGTAATAAAAATTACAGCCCTATTTTTGATTTAGTCTCCAGGCCAATTGCCCTAGCTATATGTTAAAGTCACTGGTATCTCTGTAGTCAAAACAAATTATTATAACATTTAAAATAAAATGACATTTGACAAAATCATTGTTTTAAACTCGAAATTATATGCAATGCCTCTAAAGTAATCAATCACGTTACAATTTTGACTTGTACTGTTGTATTGTATTAAGGATTACTTGTGTTCTGTTCTGTGTATTGTGTTGTATTTTGACACCCACTGCACGCCCATCCTACCTGGACAGGGGTCTCTC
This sequence comes from Polypterus senegalus, assembly GCF_016835505.1. Taxonomy (NCBI): domain Eukaryota; kingdom Metazoa; phylum Chordata; class Cladistia; order Polypteriformes; family Polypteridae; genus Polypterus; species Polypterus senegalus. Next base: position 172,431,806 of record NC_053159.1, read on the forward strand.
TTTGAACTGCCTTTCCCAAGGTTACCTCCATTTTTTTTTTTTGGGAGTTTTTCCTTGTCTTCTTATACAGTCGAGGCTGGGGGGCTGTCAAAAGGCAGGGTCTGTTAAAGCCCATTGCGGCACTTCTTGTGTGATTTTGTGCTACACAAAAATAAACTGTATTGTATTGTAATTGATGTCTCTTGTTGTGTGTGTATTATCAAGTTTCCTCTTAGTTTTTGTGTGAACTATTGGCTTTGGATTTCACTAAAACCTCTGCGGCTCATTTCGAATATTAACTGCAGCTTTAAAACCTCAGTCAGCTCCAGATCTGTACGTCTCTACTAAGCATCCATGTTTCCACGTATTTAGAAGTGATTCTCAGATAAGTACTGTGCAATCAATGCAAAAGAAACATTGACCAGTTTGATAATTGTGTCATTTATATTCCTCGTTTGACATGCTTTTCTTTTTCCAAATCTACAAAACACATTTTACAAAGACTGGGATATCATTCTCTCTAGCAGCCTTCAGCAACTGCGCAAGGGAGAAAAGCTCGTCTGCTGTTCCACAGTCAGGATGGAATATAAATTGGGCCTCCAGTATCTTTGGCTCGGCCATCGAATACCGTCGTCCTTCCAGCAGCCTTGCATAAGTCCTACCTGGGAGGCTGAAGAATGCAATCCCTCTGTGGTGGGAATACGCCCTGTGGTCACCAGTCTGCTGTTCCATGGGCACTTCACCGACCTTCTCTGCGACGATCAATGAAAGTGTTAAACATGCCGTGCCAACAATGTCCAGCGCTTTCAACATCTCTGGTCAAAATTCATTCACCCCAGGGTTAGTGATGGGGTCTTCAAACCAGATGTGTCCAACACTGCCTCCTTGTTAGAGGGCATGTCTATAGGGTTAGATAGATAGAAAGATGTGAAAGGCACTATATAGTAGATATATAGACAGATGTGAAAGGCACTGTATATTAGATAGACAGATAGATAGATACATAGATAGATAGATAGATAGATGTGAAAGGCGCTATATAGTAGATAGATAGATGTGAAAGGCATTCTTTATTAGATAGATAGATAGATAGATATGAAAGGCACTATATAATAGATAGATAGATGTGAAAGGCACTATATGATAGATAGATTGTGTTTCTTGACACACTTTTGCTGAATAATTTGTTGGCTGAAAGCTGCAGACAGTTCTTTAAATCCACCTGATCATTTCTGAACACTGATTTTTAGTGGCACATTTAATACTTTTATTATGTTAAATGTTACCTATTTAGAATTATTCCAAACTCGATGGGTACTTTATGGTGCTGGATTCAGTTCTTGGGCTGATTACTGTGAGGTACTTTCAGGTTCTCTCCGTGTCTGTTTGGGCTTTTGTCCAGATATTTATTCCATGAAGGATACCCGAAAATTCCCAGAATAGTTAAAAAAGCAGACCCCTTTACTGTAAGACTTACAGTGATTCCCTTTCAGTCACCTTCACAATACTCTCCTTGAGATGCCATTCTCTCCTCTCGCGCTCCTGCTAAAATTTCCTGTACTCATCTTCTGTTACCGTGTCCACATCCTCCAGTATTTATTCCTGGATTTCTAACATGGTAGCTAATCTTCTTCCCTTTCAGTTTTTCATTTTAATTTTAGGAACAAAAAATCAGGAGTGGTCTCCCCTCGACTTTCTCGTATACTCAGATATGGGGATGGATATTTGAGGAGTAAACCGCAAGACAAGGGTTCTATTTTTATATTATGTACTTTAAAGAACCATCAACAACAAATCAAATCAAATTAATAATATATTATATAAATTGGACTCTGTAGCTGCATGACTAAAAAGGTAAAGTACCACTTCCTATTAGTGGAAATAGCCCAAAAGTTGATAGAAATCTGCGTTTTGTACCAAATACTTTTATGCAAAATTTGGTTGACCTACATGTGTACTCAAGTTACACACACACACACACACACACAGAATTCCAAAAATGGTATTTTCAGACTCGAGAAGGTCTAACACATCGAGATTCATCAAAATCTCGAGATCGAATTTTTGGACGATTCCAATACTTTCCTTATACTTTGTATACGAGGAAGTACAAAGAAGTCGCAGAGCACGAGATCTGGCAAATACAGAGGGTCCGAGGCAACAACCACATTGTGTTCGGTCAAAAACTCGTTGAGTGACAATGCAGCGAGGGCAGAAGTGTTGTGGTGGTGTAAAATCCAGTTTTGGGTGTGCCACCATTTTGGATTTTCTTTTCCTATAGATGCTTCAACACTTAAGTGTAATGTCACTGACTACCGGTCTGGCCACGGGGAACACACTCTTTATGCCCGAGTCTGTCCGTGTTGAAAAATGTGATCATCATGGTCTCTAGAAAACCTGCTACGGTGGTCTGTACATGCCGTGCACAATTGCAGAATAAACCACCGAAATACGCCGTTGATCAGCTCAGCCTGATGTCACTGGGCAGACTGATGAACCAGACTGTGGGCATTCAATACCTCGCGGCATATTTATAACTACACCCTTCTTTTGTGCGACTGACCCATTGCAGTCATTTTTAGGTCCCCCTCTGGTATGTGATATAACGTTTCCGCGATTTGAATTAGGTGAGCTGAAGGATCAGTCAGTCAGTCAGTCAGCCATTTTCTAACCAGCTTTGCCCTGAACAGGGTCTTCTGGTGCCTGTACTAGTTAGCATTGGGCACAAGGCAGGAACAAACCCTGAACAGGGTGCCAGTCCATCACAGGGCGGACACACACTCACACACACACATACACAAAGACAACACCAGCAGGGCCAATTTAGGATCGCCAAATCACCTAGCCTGCACACACACACACAGGGAGAACCTGGGATGTGGATTCTGGTCTCCTTACTGCGAGGTCACAGCGCCACCCTGGAGGATGTTGTGTCACATTATGTCATGTCATGTTATCCTCTACTAGCTGTGTAAGCCTGTGCTGTAAAAAGTCCGGGCTCCTAGAAACCATTGAAATTGTCAGAAAAATAATTGAAATGCAGAGTCGGTGGTTTTGTCTTGTGGACGCGTTTGCCCCCCTTGTCTATCAGCGGCTAAGTGAGTTTATTTAATTGCTTGTCTTTCTAGGTAGACCCCTTTCTAGGTAGGTTGGACGTGCAGTGGGTATCAAAACAAAATCGGCTAAATACAACACAATACACAGAACAGAACACAGAATGCAAGTAATCCTCAATACAGTATAAGAGTAAAATAAAAATATTACAAGTATGGAGCAGAATTTAACAGTAGATGATATCACATCATAGGATTTGGATTTGTTTAGAGTCCTGAAGGCCTCAGCCATCAAGCTGCCCACCCCTATTGGCCATTCCACAGCTGAGTCAGTCCTGGGCCAGCCAATCTGATGAAAGGACCCCTCTACCCAATGATTCCTGCGATCCTACATCAGAGATAACTTTATCTTAGGCAGGCAAAACAACTTGGCAGGTGGGCAGTTGCACCAAGTGCCACATTTGAGTACCGACAAGAGAAACAGAATAGGTGAGGGTTAGTAACAAATTCTAACTATCATGTTACTTATGTTTTAGTGCTAATGACCAACAACAGAGATGCAGTCTGTACAGTTAATCAGCAGCTCTAGTCAGGGTGTGCTAAACTGAAGTAGTGAGTCTTCAGCCGAGATTTGAAAGCTGATACCGAAGGGACATCTCTTATAGTGGCAGGCAGACCACTCCACAGTTTAGGGGCCCTGTAACTAAAAGCTCGACCTCTCACTTTTATTTTTATTAATTCTTGGAATCAAAAGCAGACCGGCATCTTGAGATCTTAATGTGCACTCTGTTTGTAAGTCATTCATTATAAGTTCAGACAACTAAGCCGGACCTCAGCCATTTAAGGCTTTATATGTTAAAAGGAGGGTTTTGAAATCAAGATGACATTATGAGAGCGATTACATCATGTCAGTGTCATTTTTTTTAAGTATGTCACCTTTATCTGTACCCACTGTGTGCATGATGATCTACTGTTTGCCTATTCAAGATTTGTCGAAAAACAGTTTCCATGGGGTACACTTACTTTTTCACATTATTGTATGAACTCGGGCTCTGAGCCAATAGTTTGTGAAAAGCACTATACAAGAATAAAACAGTTGAATAATAAATCCTTCTGAACAGCACAGTGGTGCAGTGCTTAGCACTCCTACCTTATAACTTCCGAATCTGTGCCTTGACCACAGTGTAATGGCAGGAGGCAGTAGGCAGTGAGGTGACGGTGGCCCCACCCACCAAGCACAAGCAATGGCAGCACATTACAAGATACAGAAAAGAACACAAATAATAAATGGTAAAAAAATATACAACTGAAATGACACAAAGGCAAGAAAACTAATAATTCACAAGTAACAAGAAGAATAATAAATCAGAAAATATCCATCCTGAAGCGTTAAATCTTCCTACTGCTACACTCTCTGGTAGCCATAGCTGTCCTGTTTACATCAGTTTTTTGAGAAGAGCTTTTCAGAAAGGTGTGGAAAAGACTATGACCTTCTGGAGAGGTCACTGTCACTCAAAGGTGGCACTTCACTTAGAAATGATTCTTCTGCCAGTCTGGAGTACTGGCCATGATGAGTAGCTGGCCTCACCCGATCTTTAATTCGCATTTGCCTACTGGCTGCTGCTGCAGTCCACCTTCATTACAAGGATAAGTGTCAGTGTGTCTGTCAGCATGTCTGTCTGGATGTTATGTCTCTGACATATCACACACATTTTTAATAATTGAATGTATTGCACTTTTCATTCCAACAGATGGCACATTACAAACATTAACACTGCTTTTACGAATCATATACCAAATGGCAGATAACAGAGACATGTGGATTGCATTTGTCATTCCAGCAGATGGTGCATTACACACATTTATAACAACAAAAAGAATTGAATTTGTCATTCCAACAGGTGGAGCATCATAAACATTGGCACCACGTTTATGAATCCTAAACCAAATGGCATATAACAGAGACATGTAGAATGCAACTGTTTTTCCAACAGGTGGTGCATTGCGAAAAGTTTTAATAATAAAATGCATTGTATTTGTCATTCCAACAGATGGTGCATCACACACATTTATAGTAACAAAAAACATTGCATTTGTCTTTCCAACGGGTGACACATCACAAACATTAACACTGTTCTTATGATTCCTAACCCTAATGGCATATAATAGAGGCATGTGGATTGCACTAGTCATTCCAACAGGTGATGCATCACAAACATTTTTAGTAATAAAATGCATTGTATTTGTCATTCCAACAGATGCTATATCACAAACATTAACACTTCTTTTATGTATCATATACCAAATGGCAGATAACAGAGATACATAGATTGCATTTATCATTCCAATAGATGGTACATCACAAACAATAACAGCACTTTAACAAATTTTATATCAAATGGCATATAACAGAGACATGTGGATTGTACTTGTCTATGGCGTTATTTCAGTGCCACTATTCTGAGCACACGTAAAAAAATATTGAGCGCACGTAAAAAAAGATTGCAAGTGCAAGTGTTGCATTTTGAAGAGAAATTTATTTTGAGCGTACAAAAGCTGAATTTGAGTGAACAAAATTCATTGATGCGTGCAAAAAATGTATTTCAGTGTTTGCGCTTATCCATATACACACACAATAGCACCCCTCTCGCCAGTTTTTCATTTGCGCTTGCTCACAATGTGTTGCTTGCGCCACAACATTCTCTGCTGCGAGAGCTCAACTCTCTGTACACCGTTATAAGTGTGCCACAAAACCAACCAATCACAGACTTGGTTTCAAAAATTCTGATTGGCTCTTACGGTCTCCAATCAGCTCGCTAGCTGCTGCATTCCGAAACAGTCAGTTGGCATGGTTGTATAATGCAACTACATTATACTACACCAACGATAGTCTTAACAAATAATATATTTTAAAATAAAATAATTAAAGATATTATCCGCAAATTGGGGTTTAATTGAGTTTAGCTGGATTTAGCTACATTTCGGACTGTTTCCGGAATGCAGCAGCTAGCGAGCTGATTGGAGACCGTAAGAGCCAATCAGAATTTTTGAAACCAAGTCTGTGATTGGTTGGTTTTGTGGCACACTTATAACGGTGTACAGAGAGTTGAGCGCTTGCAGCAGAGAATGTTGTGAGCTAGCAACACATTGCGCAGCAAGTTTAAATGAAAAACTGAGCGAGAGGGGTGCTATTGTGTGTGTGTATATGGATAAGTGCAAACACTGAAATACATTTTTTGCACGCAGCAATGAATTTTGTTCACTCAAATTCAGCTTTTGTACGCTCAAAATAAATTTCTCCTCAAAATGCAACACTTGCACTTGCAATATTTTTTTATGTGCGCTCAGAATAGTGGCACTGAAATAACACCATACTTGTCATTCCAACAAATGTTGCATCACAAACATTTTAGTAATAAAATGCATTTCTTTTGTCATTCCAGCTGGTGGTGAATTACAAACATTAACACAGCTTTTATTAGTCTGATACCAAATGGCAGATAACAGAGACATGTGAATTGCATTTTCCATTCTAACAGGTGGCGCATCACAAATATATTTAGTAAAAATATGCATTTTATTTGTCTGTTCCAGCAGGTGGTATATCACAATGGATTAAAACATCCATCCATCCATTTTCCAACCCGCTGAATCCGAACACAGGGTCACGGGGGTCTGCTGGAGCCAATCCCAGCCAACACAGGGCACAAGGCAGGAACCAATCCCGGGCAGGGTGCCAACCCACCGAGTGAATTAACACAGCTTTTATGAATCCTATACCAAATGGCAGATTACAGAGACAGGTGGATTGCATAGAGCACTGCAAATGTTAAGTCTGAGGTCTATGTTGATTATCTAGATTTCAACCTGTCTTAGATGGGTAGCACAGCTAATATAATATAATATAATATAATATAATATAATATAATATAATATAATATCCTTCTGTGATGCCTTTATTGGATTTCACTAGTTTGAGAATGTTCTGGTGTGTTGTAATATGATGAGCAGCAGCACTGAAGTACTGATATCAAGCAGTGCTCTCCATTGTTGCCTTACAATGGTGATCTTTCCTCGTGCCAGTAGAGACGCCCTTTAAATCCACATGTGCGGTTTGTGCGGTCGCCAAGAGATGTGTTGATCTCAGTTGTGCCAATGATCGCACTTGGCCTGCTTGCTCACAGCTGGTTGCACGCTTATTGCGTGTGTGTGTGTGCATAAGTCAGTTCCCTTGTAATTAGATTAATTTCTCTCGACTGTGGATGAATCGCTTCACTGCACAATCAGGCTGAACATTTGTTCTGCCAAAATGCAAGCATCATTAAGGAACTGCAGATTTCCCTGGCTTCGGTCCACAAGGCTGAGTGCAACGATAAATAAATAGGTGAAAGAATCTCTAGCATGCAACAGCAAGATATCATCTCTAGTAGCATTTAGCTGGCTGCCTAATTAAGTGCCTGCTGGCTGAATCCATCAGAATTTCAGGCTGCAGTCATCCTTAGTCATTGTGCAGGCTGGCAGGAAAGTGCCTGAGACGCTCCCACATGGGCTGCTCTCGTTACATTGAGGGTCTTCCAACTGCTCAAATGGAATGCAGACTTCACATCCACTTGTCACCTCATGATTTGACTGTAGAGCGGGCCTGAGTTTCCTGGGATTTAGTCACTTCTAGTCGTGTGCTGCTTTTGTCTTATTTCACTTCCATGACAGTACAATAATCTTTCACTGAATTCCTGCATCGTCTTTTTCACTTTTACTTTATATCAAATTGTCCTTGACCTATACATTAAGGAAACACTCCACCCAGAAACGACATTTTTATACATTATTTATCCCATGTAGTTGATAGTGATGGAAAAAAATATTTAGTCTCATTTGTCTATGCAGACTGGAGATAACAAACTTTCAGATTAGACATGAGACATTCCTGTCATCCCAAGATGCAATTCATATTGTGATTCAGGCTTTATGGTATGAAATCTTCATAAAAAGACATGTATGATATGTTTACTTTTACTTATTACTAGACATTGTTAAATAAATTTGGAAGCCTTTTGTATTAACATAAAATAAAATAATCATAGCAGACACAGAAATGGAAAGGCACCCGCATTACAACCTAAGAACGGATGTGTTTACATAGCAATAGCAGTCTGTGAAGTAAAACCTTCAAACTGTTATGTCCATGAGAAACGCCTCATAAAGTAGTGGACACTCACCGCCATCTAGCAATGGCCATTCTTGCTCCCGTTTGTCTTCTGCTTATCCACTTATTATCTGCGAAGGCTTTTATTTGTCTTGATCTCCTATACTGCATTCTTCAACTTTCTCAAGCTTGCAAAGCGTATCGTGAATAATCCTGGAATGTATTGAATTCACAGTTCAGTTTATCTGCGTGGATGCTTGCTGTCAATCATGCATCCAGCCCCGCCCATCTCTGGGGTCCTCTGCAGATTACTACAATGTTCACATAAAATGTATGCACTGTCGGTTGGTTGGGAGCATGTACTGATACAGCCGCACCCTCCACACGACTGCAGTAAAAAAAATGTGTTGCATGTTAATAGCCACCTGAACAGTAAAAATTTTACTATCCTCGGTACACGTGACAGTATTCACACTATAAAACACTAATTTTAAGTTATGGCACCGGGGAAGCCATTCAGATTTATACCGATCTTTTCGTTTTCTGAGTTAACATCAACCTCTGCTCCAACAATGGCTGATCTTTTATTTCCTGCTTGAATTCTGCACTGAACTGTTAGCTGGTCCTATGAAGAACTTTTGTTTGATTTTCTTTCAAGGAAAATGAGAATGTCAGGACCCTGTCTGATGCTGAGATCTCTCAGCTGTGATGACATCTCCTGCACCCACTGGCTAGAAATGTAATAGGGACAGACTCCTATACTACGAATCCTATACCAAATGGTATATAACAGAGATTTGTGGATTGCATTTCTCTTTCCAACAGATGGTGTGTCACAAACATTTTAAGTAATACAATGCATTGCATTTGTCATTCCATTAGGGGGCATATCACATACAGTAACACTGATTTTACAAATGCCATACTAAATTGCATATAACAGAGACATGTGGATTGCATTTGTCTTTCCAACAGAAGGTGTGTCACAAACATTTTTAGCTATGCAATGCATTGCATTTGTTATTCTTTTAGGGGGCATATTACATATAGTAACACTGATTTTACGAATGCCATACTAAATTGCATATAACAGAGACATGTGGATTGCATTTGTCTTTCCAAAAGAAGTTGTGTCACAAACATTTTTAGTTATTCAATGCATTGCATTTGTTATTCTATTAGGGGGCATATCAATACAGTGGTGTGAAAAACTATTTGCCCCCTTCCTGATTTCTTATTCTTTTGCATGTTTGTCACACAAAATGTTTCTGATCATCAAACACATTTAACCATTAGTCAAATATAACACAAGTAAACACAAAATGCAGTTTATAAGTATTTAGGGAGAAAAAAATCCCTGTGTGAAAAAGTAATTGCCCCCTTGTTAAAAAATAACCTAACTGTGGTGTATCACACCTGAGTTCAATTTCCGTAGCCACCCCCAGGCCTGATTACTGCCACACCTGTTTCAATCAAGAAATCACTTCAATAGGAGCTGCCTGACACAGAGAAGTAGACCAAAAGCACCTCAAAAGCTAGACATCATGCCAAGATCCAAAGAAATTCAGGAACAAATGAGAACAGAAGTAATTGAGATCTATCAGTCTGGTAAAGGTTATAAAGCCATTTCTAAAGCTTTGGGACTCCAGCTAACCACAGTGAGAGCCATTATCCACAAATGGCAAAAACATGGAACAGTGGTGAACCTTCCCAGGAGTGGCCAGCCGACCAAAATTACCCCAAGAGCGCAGAGACGACTCATCCGAGAGGTCACAAAAGACCCCAGGACAACGTCTAAAGAACTGCAGGCCTCACGTGCCTCAATTAAGGTCAGTGTTCACGACTCCACCATAAGAAAGAGACTGGGCAAAAACGGCCTGCATGGCAGATTTCCAAGACGCAAACCACTGTTAAGCAAAAAGAACATTAGGGCTCGTCTCAATTTTGCTAAGAAACATCTCAATGATTGCCAAGACTTTTGGGAAAATACCTTGTGGACTGATGAGACAAAAGTTGAACTTTTTGGAAGGCAAATGTCCCGTTACATCTGGCGTAAAAGGAACACAGCATTTCAGAAAAAGAACATCATACCAACAGTAAAATATGGTGGTGGTAGTGTGATGGTCTGGGGTTGTTTTGCTGCTTCAGGACCTGGAAGGCTTGCTGTAATAGATGGAACCATGAATTCTACTGTCTACCAAAAAATCCTGAAGGAGAATGTCCGGCCATCTGTTCATCAACTCAAGCTGAAGCGATCTTGGGTGCTGCAACAGGACAATGACCCAAAACACACCAGCAAATCCACCTCTGAATGGCTAAAGAAAAACAAAATGAAGACTTTGGAGTGGCCTAGTCAAAGTCCTGACCTGAATCCAATTGAGATGCTATGGCATGACCTTAAAAAGGCAGTTCATGCTAGAAAACCCTCAAATAAAGCTGAATTACAACAATTCTGCAAAGATGAGTGGGCCAAAATTCCTCCAGAGCGCTGTAAAAGACTCATTGCAAGTTATCGCAAACGCTTGATTGCAGTTATTGCTGCTAAGGGTGGCCCAACCAGTTGTTAGGTTCAGGGGCAATTACTTTTTCACACAGGGCCATGTAGGTTTGGATTTTTTTTTCTCCCTAAATAATAAAAACCATCATTTAAAAACTGCATTTTGTGTTTACTTGTGTTATATTTGACTAATGGTTAAATGTGTTTGATGATCAGAAACATTTTGTGTGACAAACATGCAAAAGAATAAGAAATCAGGAAGGGGGCAAATAGTTTTTCACACCACTGTACAGTAACACTGATTTTTACAAATCCTATACTACAGTAAATTGCATATAACAGAGACATGTAGGTTGCATTTCTCTTTCCAACAGATGGTGTGTCACAAACATTTTTAGTAATACAATGCATTGCATTTGTCATTCCAGCAGGTGGTGTATCACATACAGTAACACTGACTCTATGAATGCCATACTAAATTGCTATAACAGAGACCTGTGGATTGCTAATGTCATTCCAACAGATGGTGCATCACAAACTTTAATCCTGTTTTTAGGAATTCTTTTATCAAATGGCATACAACAGAGATATGTGTATTGCATGAAACACTGCTAATATGAACACTGAGGTCTATATTGATTATTTAGATTTCAACTCATCTTAGATGGGTGGCATAGCTAATATAATATAATATAATATAATATCCTTCTGTGACCCCTTTATTGTATTTCGCTAGTTTTGAGAATGTTCCGGTGTGTTGTAGTATGATGGGCAGTAGCACTGAAGTACTGATATCAAGCAGTGCTCACCATTATTGCTGTACAGTGGTGATCTTTCCTTGTGCCTTTAAATCCACTTGTGCCATTTTTGCGGTTGCCAAGAGATGTGTTGATCTCAGTTTAGATAGTGAGAGATCACACTTTGATTTGACCGGACAATCAAACGCCGGGCATTTGGCTGCTTTCTCTCTCCACCATCTTACTGTGCTGCTGTTCCAAGCTCCACTGCTGTCCACTTCCCCCTTGCTGTAATCTGCCTCTATTTCTGAATCGGTATGAGTAACAAGTTTATCAATGTCGCTCATTGTCATGTGACTGCAGCGTCTGCCTGTTCCGTGAGAGCTGTTCCAATACGATGGCGAGTTTGGGCTTTGAGAGTTCAATTTGAAAACAGGCCTATGAATGCAGTGGTGAAATTTATGAAACAATGTTATGGTTCCTCCTACTCATCTGAGGATGCGAGTCACTGAATTAAATATGCATGTGAAACACTTGACCTACGGTGCCAGCCCACGTTCAGCCTAACACATGGTATATTGTGGGAGGCAAATAAGGAATCAGAGAACTGGGGAAAATGTAGGGTGCTAATCAGACCACCCCATTAACTGCAAGTGTCCAGAACAACTGAAGTAAAGTGGACACTTGATGGCGCAACCAAAAATAAGCATAACAGGCCCATCTTTAGCCTCAGTGGCTCAAAATAATCATCTCTCTTGAGCAGATCTGTGTCTGGGAGCTCGTTTTGTATGGGATGTAGTTCCACCAACTGAGACACCATCTTCCGGGAGGCCCTTGGATTTTTACTGTCCCACCCGGTTGGGGTACGGCTTAATTGACTGTCTGCCCTCCTTGGTCAGGTTCTCTTAGCTAAGGAACAGAAAATATACAAAATGGCAGCTGCTGTCCCAGCAGGTTATTGCATACCTTATCAGACCCTGGAGGGTGATCCTCAGAGGCACATGCATGACAATGTAGACCGCAATGCTTATCTCCACTCTACTTGCTGTTGTTATGCCATGTAGTGACTACAGAATAATATCATAGTAGACAGAGGCGTTTCTCAACTGTCTGGTGGTCTAAGTGTGTCTCCAATGTCTTTGCACTCATTACAACTGTGAAAGGCGCTATATGGGCGCCAACCCGACACAGACTGACACTGTGAGGCACACCTAAAAAAAAGAAATATTTTATTTTCTTCACCTGTGGGGCACATCTTCCCACAGGCACAACAGAATCCCAAAAGACAAACCAAACAAAACAGCACCACTAAAACACTCTTCCTTTCCTCCACTCCTCTCGGCAGCTTCGTCTCCCTCCTCCCGACTCTGGCTCTGGCTCCTTGAGTGGTGGCTGCAGGCTCCTCTTATAGCCCACCCGGAAGTGCTTCAGGTGCTAATTAGCATAATTAGGCTCCACTCACAGCCCAGACAGGCTCGTTAAGCTGTTCAGCTCCCTCTGGTGGTGGCCACAGAGCCCAAAAAGCATGAACTCCGGTGTTCCACAATCATGGTCCCGATACCACCCAGGGGGACCTCCACCAAGTGTTCCAGGGAACGTAATGAGCCTCCCATGGCAGCTTCCCTGGATTCAATGCTAAAGGGGCGTCCCAGCTGGGCATGGGCCTCGGGCATCCATCACACAACGTGCAAATTAATTATTAAGCTTCAGTGACCTTGTGCTACTGAGCTCCTGAACTGATGATAACAGCAATTTTAGCTTTTTATTTTCTCTTGGCATCAAGTCTTTTCTTCAGTATCTTTTGCTCTGTCCTGGTGGTTTAAAATGCACAGACTGGAAGAAATGGGGGGGGGGCGGGTGTTTTAGGAAGGAGCCCTGTGGGCGGAGCCTTTGCAGTGCAGGATTTCGTGGCTAATCACTGCACACTTTCTAACGGGTTTTCCCCAGATGTGCGTTCTCGTTTGAGGATCACGTCAGGCCGCACGAGTCTACTGGGCTACGGTTCTGGATGCATGTTAAACCGTTAAGTCACCCCGAGACCACAGTGAGAGGGTTAATCACATTTGCTCTTTAATTCCATGAAGGATCTCCTTGGGATTGCTAAGCTCCGTTCTGACAGCTCATTGAAAAAAAAGCACTGCTTAAAATAATGAATGGCAGCGCCTAACGCTTTATATCCTCCAGT